>NW_028225187.1:32965857-33615857 GCF_052327205.1 Somniosus microcephalus
GACACACTCCCCAATCTCTCTCTCTCTCTTTCACTCCCAGTCTCTCTCTCTCACACTCCCAATCTCTCTCTCTCTCACACTCCCAATCTCTCTCTCTCACACTCCCAATCTCTCTCTCTCACACTCTCAATCTCTCTCTCTCTCTCACTCCCAATCTCTCTCTCTCACACTCACAATCTCTCTCTCTCTCACACTCCCAATCTCTCTCTCTCACACTCCCAATCTCTCTCTCTCACACTCCAATCTCTCTCTCTCTCACACTCCCAATCTCTCTCTCTCACACTCCCAATCTCTCTCTCTCTCACACTCCCAATCTCTCTCTCTCTCTCACTCCCAATCTCTCCTCTCTCTCACACTCCCAATCTCTCTCTCTCACACTCCCAATCTCTCTCTCTCTCTCTCCTTCCCTCACTCTCTCTCTCCTTCCCTCTCTCTCCTCTCCTTCCCTCTCTCTCTGTCTCTCTCTCCTTCCCTCTCTCTCTCCTTCCCTCTCTCTCCTTCCCTCTCTCTCTCTCCTTCCATCTCTCTCTCCTTCCATCTCTCTCCTTCCATCTCTCTCTCTCTTTCCTCCATCTCTCTCTCTCTCTCCTTCCCCCTCTCTCTCTCTCTCTCCTTCCCTCACTCTCTCTCTCTCTCCTTCCCTCTCTCTCTCTCTCCTTCCCTCTCTCTCATTTTCTCTCTCGCTCCATCCCTCTCTCTCTTCCCCCCAGTTGCTCCCTCTCTCTCTTCCAACAACAACATGCCCTCAAAAGGCCTTGCACCGCCGGGCTCCCCCAGCAAGCATATATATAAAAGGATACATCTGTCTGTCTGTCCTTCTGTCTGTCCGGCTATACACTCTAAAGTTATAGAGCGTACCTACACGTGCGTTACATCAAAAGAAAGCTTACGATTCCGGAATGGTCATAAGCGTATTTACGTTTCGGCGAGACAAAAATTGCACCCGCGGTATACAAAAAACGTTAAAAATTCCGCTCATTATCCGCTCATTAGCATAGAGTGACAGCATAGAGTGACATTGAGGTCGACCAATCGTACGGTCGAGCGACCCGACGGTCGACCAATCACTGCGTGGCGGGAGCGGGTTCGTCGCGCATGCGGGCGGGCGCTCCTAGCGTCAAGCGACAGGACGATTGACCAATCCTCAGCTTCGCTGACATGACGGTCGACCAATCGGCGCGTGTGTGGGCGGGCCTAATCGTTTTGAACTGAGGTGTGTGTCAGCCTTCTTGATCCGCAAGTTTATTTTTTTTTCCCACTTTCTGTACGTGTACAGGGGATTTTATGCAGCACGAATTCAGTACTTAGGAGCCCACTAGCTCATTATATATTTGCGTGTAATAAATGAGTCCAGTATGTCAAATTTTCTCGAGGTCTGATGCCTGCAGGCCTCAGGCCTCAGCCTTGAAGCCTGGCCATCTGTTTGCCAGCATATCTTCTAACTTTATATCTTCTTTCCTTAAAAAAAATTCGCCTTTTGTAGTTCGGAGGGATTCTTTAAAAAAAAATACAAATTTCCAATATTGTACTTTGTAACTCCTTTTTTTAAAAATAAAGAAAATTTGCAGTTTTTACATTTAAAAAAAATACATTTTGCCTGCTTCCAACGGACATGACAAAATGGCCTCCGGCTTCTTCACCCGCCCTGAAGGCAGGCGACAGCTTTTTTTCCTTTACTCCCCTCCACCCCCCCCCCGCCCCGCGCCCCCATTATCGTTGCTCGCGCGTCCACTGACTCAGGCCGGGAGCACGTGGTCTCCTGGGCGGTTGCGCCCGCAGCGCGATATCACGAGCAGCACCGGAGCACAGAGGGTTACCCCAGGCATCCCGGCCCAGCCAGCCGCAATCGGCCATCTCAGGCCCGGCCTTGGGAGGGCAGGGCTCGGGCTCACCGGGGCGCTGTGCTCGGCATGTCAGTGCGTGGGGCGCCACGGAGCTCAGCGGGAGCCATCGCCGACAGAGGGGGAGAGGGTCCGATGGCTACCACCCTCCCTTACTCCCCCCTCCTTCCCCCCACCCCCCCACCCCTCCCCTCTCCCCCTCTCCTCCTCTCCCACTCCCCTCCTCTCCCCCTCCCTTCCCTCCCCCTCACCTCCCCCTCCCCTCCCCCTCCCCCCACTTCCCCCCACTCCCCCCTTCCTCCCCTACACTCCCCTCCCCTTCCTCCCCCCCTGCCCATCACTTCCTCCCCCACTCCCCTTCCTCCACCCCTCCCCTTCCTCCCCCTCCCCCCTCCCCCTCCCCCTCCCTCCTTTCCCCCTCCCTCCCCCCTTCCCCTCCCCTTCCCCCTCCCCCTCCCTTCCCCCCAGTCGCTCTCTCTGTTCCCCCCCCTTCCCCCCACCCTTTCCCCCCTTCCTTCCCCCCCTTCCTCCCCCTTTCCGTCCCCCACCCCTTCCTCCCCTCCTTTCTTCCCCCCCTTCCTCCTCCCCCACCTTCCTCCCACCTTTCCCCCCCATCCTCCCCCTCCCCCCTTCCTCCCCCTTCACCCCTTCCTCCCCCTTCCCCCTTCCCCCCACCTTCACCTCCCCCCTTCCCCTCCCCCCCACTTCCCCCCCAGTCACGCTCTCTCTTCCCCCCAGTCGTGCTCTCTCTTCCCCCCCATTTGCGCTCTCTCTTCCCCCCAGTCGCGCTCTCTCTTCCCCCCAGTCACTCTATCTTCCTCCTAGTCACGCTCTCTCTTCCCCCCAGTCGCTCTCTCTATTCCCTCCAGTCGCATCTCTCTTCCCCCCAGTCGCTCTCTCTCTCTCTTCCAACAACAACATGCCCTCGAAAAATTCTCGGCACCGCCGGGCACTTCAGCAATTATCTATATATATAAAAGGATTGGTCTGTCTGTCTCTCTGTCCTTTGGTGTGCCTGTCCGGCTATACACTCTAAAGTTATAGAGCGTACCTACACGTGCATTACATCAAAGAAAGCTTACGATTCCAGAACAAACGTAAGCGTATTTACGTTTCGGTGAGACAAAAATTCTGCTCGCGTATCCAAACAACTTTGAAAATTCCGCTCATTATCTGCTCATTAGCATTGAGTGACGTCGAGTTCGACCCAATCGTATGGTCGAGCGACCCGACGTTCGACCAATCGCTGCGTGGCGGGGCCGGGTTCCTGGCGCATGCGGGGCGGGCCCTCCTACAGTCGAGTGAAAGGATGATTGACCAATCCTAAGCTTCGGTGACCTGACGGTCGACCAATCGGTGCGTGTGTGGGCCGTCCTTATCGTTCTGAACCGAGGTGAGTCGCCGCCATCTTGATTCCAAACTTTTCATTTATTTTTCCCGCTTTCTGCGTCTTCAAAAAAAAGTTGCTTTTAAAACACATCTTGTTTTTAAAAAAAAGATAATTACTTTCTAAATTTTTTATCTAATCTCATTAATTTTCCTACCTTACCCCCATTTTTGCAGGTAGGCCTCGAAGCCTGGGCGTCTGTTGCCAGCCCTGCTGGACCCTAGGCAATTGTTTGTGGCAAGCTCCTCCCACCCCTCCGCTGGGCCCGATTCTGAACGAGCGGCCAGCCATCTTGGTAAAGGCTGGCTGGGCTCACTGCAAGCTCCTCGCACTTCATTCAGGGGGGGGCTCGGGAGGGGAGGGGGAGTGGAGAGGGTTACCCCAGCAAACGGGCTCGCCAGCCGCAATCGGCCTTCTCAAGCCACTCAGGCCCAGGCCAGTCCCGGAGATCGGGAGGCGGAGAGGGGAGGAGGGTTACCAAGGCAACCGGGCCCGGCCAGTTGCAATCGGCCGCCTCAGGCCCGGCCTCGGGAGGGCGGGGCTTGGGCTCACCGGGGCGCTGCCCTCAGCATGGCAGTGCATGGGGCGGCACGGAGCTCAGCGGAGCCATCGCCGGCAGAGGGGAGAGGGACTGCTGGCTCCCCCACTCTCTTTCTCCCCCCCATCCTTCCCCAACCTCGCCGACCCCTCCCCTCCTCTTCCACTCCCCTCTCCCCTCCCTTCCCTCCCCCTCCCCTTCCCCTCCCCTCCCCCTCCCCCTCCCTTCCCCTCCTCCCCCTCCCCTTCCCCCCTCCCCCCTTACTCCCCTTCCTGCCCCCCTCCCCCCTCCCTTCCTCTCCCCCTCCCCTCCCACCCCCTCCTCCCTCCCCTCCCACCCCCTCCTCCCCTCCCACCCCTCCTCCCCACCCCCTCCCCCTCCTCCCCCTCCCCTCCTCCCCACCCCCTCCTCCCCCTCCCCTCCCCCCACTCCCCTCCTCCCCCTCCTCCTCCCTCCCCCTCCCCACCTCCCCCTCTCCCCTCCTCCCCTCCCCTCCCACTCCCTTCCCCCCAGTCGCGCACTCTCTCTCCCCCTTCCCCCCCTTCTTCCCCCCTTCCCTTCCCCCTTCCCCCTCCTTCCCCCCGTCGCTCTCTCTCTTCCCCCACAGTCGCTCTCTCTCTTCTCCCCCAGTCGCTCTCTCTCTTACCCCCCAGTCGCGCTCTCTCTTCCACCCCAGTCGCGCTGTCTCTTACCCCCCAGTCGCTCTCTCTCTTCCCCCCCAGCTCCTCTCTCTCTTCCCCCCCAGCTGCTGTCTCTCTTCCCCCCGAGCTGCTCTCTCTCTTCCCCCCCAGCTGCTCTCTCTCTTCCCCCCTAGCCGCTCTCTCTCTTCCCCCCCAGCCCCTCTCTCTCTTCCCCCCCAGCCGCTCTCTCTCTTCCCCCCCAGTCGCTCTCTCTCTTCCCCCCAGTCGCTCTCTCTCTTCCGCCCAGTCGCTCTCTCTCTTCCCCCGTCGCTCTCTCTCGTACCCCCAGTCGCTCTCTCTCTCTCTTCCAACAACAACATGCCCTCAAAAGACCCTCGGCACCGCCGGACACTTCAGCTAGTAATTTATAAATTGAGCAATATGTTAATAAATTCACCATCAGCCAAAGATTTCCATGCACGTTTTATTCCCTTTTGTCGTATTCCACATTTCCCTTGCACATTCCAGGCTGTGACAATCAGGATTATTTGCGTGTTCAATTTCAGAATGTAACAGGCGGGAATCAATCCCCATTGATTCGGTAAGCGGACACATTCCAGCTCAATCTTTGTAACAGTGAGGTTTCAATGATTATCGATCGATCCTTTGCACAGTCGGGAGTGAAAACAGAACAGGGAGTCCTGTGAAAAGAGAAGAGGGACAGTGTCCAAACTGCCCCCGTTCCGGTATCTGTTGGAACTCCCATTCTGGATTGTTACAATGCAAGAAGTCTCGGGTTAATAAACACCCAACAATTCTTTTTAAAACTTGAAAACGCCTTGAGAGAGAACGATGTGACTGGAATCTGAGTCTTACCCCTAGAAAAAGCTCTTAATTCGTCGGCACGCGCTGCAAATGAACGGGTCTGAGAACAAAGGGAAAGAGCGACCAGGGACCGTGTTTGCAGTTTACTGGGCGAGAAATTCAACAGCGAAGCTAATGTCGAAAATGACTACAAAACTGCTTATTTGAGAATTCAAATCTAAATCTACTGCTAAGAACTTAACGTTCTCAAACCTGTTCAGGAAACAATTACAGAAAATTGAGTCAAATGGGAGATGCGTTTGTATAGCTCTTTCGGAGAGGCTGTGGGTGGCTCTTAAAAGAGCCGTTGTGTTTTGGGTTTGTTCTTTCAGGACAGCATGGAGTTTTACTTGGAGCTGGTGTATTTGGTCACCGCCTTTGTCCCTTCCGACATGGCATGCTTGGCCAGCTCCCCCAAGCAGCAGCAGGCGCACGGCGGTCTGGATCTCCCGGGAGCTGATGGTGTGCCGCTTGTTGTAATGGGCCAGGCGGGAAGCCTCACCCGCGATGCGCTCGAAAACATCATTCACAAACGAGTTCATGATGCTCATGGCCTTGGAGGAGATGCCGGTGTCGGGGTGAACCTGCTTCATCACTTTTTAGATGTAGATGGAGTAACTCTCCTTCTTCGACTTTCTGTGCTTCTTGCCGCCCTTCGCTGCCGGTTTAGTGACGGTTTTCTTGGCCACTGTTTTCTTTTCCTCAACCATTCTCAAACTCGATTTCAGATACAAAATGACACAAAGCAGCTCTGCGCTCGGATTAACTAGGCTGCCCCCACAGCCCTATGCTAATGAGGGATGAGTGAAGGCAATGATTGTGATTGGCTGCTGAAGAGTGATGTCAATTCCCATTGTTCTGCATCTCTCTGATTGGATTTTTATGTATCCAATCATATTGAATGCTTGTCACCAGCACGCCCCCTGCAGTCAGAAAGGTAATTGCAAGCACAGAGGAATCATCATCTTCCCATTCTTCATTCGCAGACCATTAAAGAGGCTCCAAGCACTTCTGCTGCACGGGACTTCAATTTAAATGTCCAACATTTGCTCTATATTCAAGCCTTGCGGTGTGGACTGCGCCACTTTAGTTCAGTAATGCCAGTCCCTAGTACTGTGTGTGTGTGTGTGTGTGTGAATAGTTCTGTATCTCTCAGTCTCTGGTGATTTGTGTATGTGTGGGAATCATTCTCAATCTCAGTCTCTGTTACAGTATGTGAGTGTGGGATCCATTTGTTTCCTGTCCGTCACTGATATCACTTGTTAGGGTGGGATTCCATCTGTATCCGTCAGACTCTGGTACCGTGTGTCAGTGTTGGGATTCATTCAGAGTCTGTCATTCTCTGGTAGTGTACGTGTGTGTGACATTAATTCTGTGTCAGTCTGTCACTGGGATGTGCGAGTCTGAGATTCATTCTGTATCTTTCAGTCTCTGGTACTGAGTGTGTGGGTGAGATTCATTCTGTATCTGTCATTCACTGGGATGGTGTGCAAGTCTAAGTCTATGATGTCAGTCTCTGGTACTGTGTGTGCGTGTGGGATTCATTCTGTATCTGTCAGTCACTGGTACTGAGCGTGAGTGTGAGATTCATTCTGTATCTGTCAGTCTTTGGGACTGCATGTTAGTGTCGGATTAGTGCTGAATCTGTCTGTCTCTGGTACTGTCTATCACCGAAAAATTCCGCATGAATCTGCTACTTACTCGGTTTTTGAAAGTGCGATTCTTACTGCATCTATCAGACTCTGGCACTGAGATTAATTCCATTTCTGCTAGTATCTTGTACTGTATGTGTGTGGGACTGAATCTATCTGTAAATCAATTATACTGCATGTGATTGTGTAGCCATTCTGTATCTGCCACGCCCTCTGATGCTCTGTGTTACTGTAAGATTCATTCTCTGTCTGTCAGCCTCTGTTCTGTAATTGCGAGTTAGTGTAATTATATATCTGACAATCTCTGGTGCTGTATATGAGAGGGAGATTCATTCTGTACCAATCAGTCTTTAATGTGGGGTTAATTTGGTCAGTATCATTTTCTTATGCTGTGAGCGAGTGTGTATTAATTCTGGGTCTGTCACCATCTGATACACTGTGTCAGTGTGAGATTCATTCTCTCTCTATGCCAATCTGATATACTGTATGTGAGATTGAGATTTATTCTATATCTGTCAGTTTGGGATTTATTCTGTACCTGTCAGTGTCTGATACTCTCCATGAGAGTTAGGTGAATTCTGTCTCTGTCACAATCTGGTACAGTATGTGAGTGTGAGATTCATGCTACGTATCTGCCAGTCTCTGATAGTGCTGCATCGGCAGCGGGTGGAGGCGGAGCAGCGTGGCAGAGCGACTACAAGAGGTCCCAGAGGCTCAGGTAAGCCTCAGTGCGGCATCGGCAGTGGATGGAGGCGGAGCAGCGCGGCAGAGCGACTACAAGAGGCCCCAGAGGCTCAGGTAGGCCTCAGTGCGGCATCGGCAGCGGGTGGAGGCGGAGCAGCGTGGCAGAGCGACTACAAGAGGCCCCAGAGGCTCAGGTAGGCCTCAGTGCGGCATCGGCAGCGGGTGGAGGCGGAGCAGCACGGCAGGGTGACTACAAGAGGCCCCAGAGGCTCAGGTAGGCCTCAAGGTGGCATCGGCAGCAGGTGGAGGTGGAGCAGCGCGGCAGAGCGACTACCAGAGGCCCCAGAGGCTCAGGTAAGCCTCAAGGTGGCATCGGCAGCGGTTGGAGGCGGAGCAGAGCGACTACAAGAGGCCCCAGATGCTCAGGTTAGCCTCAGTGCAGCATCGGCAGCGGGTGGAGGCAGAGCAGAGCGACTACCAGAGGCCCCAGAGGCTCAGGTAGGCCTCACCAATTTCCAATCTCAGGCAAGGGGAGAGTTAAAAAGTATTCACGGTGTGACATCGCCACAAAACAGGTAGGTGATTGGTTGGAGTATTTCTCTCGTTTTAAAACTTTAAGTCTGTGGTTTATAGTTGTTAAGGTTGCTGTGGTGTACCAAAGCCTTTCTGGTGCAGAGTGACTGTTGGTAAACCATTTAATTGGTGTAACTAGAGGGATTGATTTAATTTAAATCCAATTAATTAAAGAGGATACCAGCATCTAAAATCGGGCAGAGGGTGTCCATAACTAACAATAAAAAATTTAATTAATTACATAGAATGGAGCAGCTGATGTGTTACTGTTGCAAGATGTGGGAGCTGGTGAACCCCATTGAGGCTCACGGTGATTACGCCTGTGACAAGTGTCTGTTGCTACAGGAACTCCAGCTCCGTGTTGATGAGCTGGAGTCTGAGCTTCAGACACTGCGACACATCAGGGAGGGGGAGAAGTACCTGGACTCTGTGTATCAGGAGGTCATCACACCTATGAAGTTAAGTAATTCAGATGTAGCCCATGGTCAGGGACAGGACGGTGTGACTACGAGTGAGGCAGGTACGGGGATCCAGGAGGTAGAGCTGGAGGAGCCGGAGCCCTTGCTCTTGATCAACAGGTTCGAGTTTCTTACGCCCTGTGGGGACAGGAGCAGGGACTGCAGGGAGGATGAGCAACCTGGCCACAGCACCGTGGAACGGGAGGCCATTCAAGAGGGGGGAGTAAATAGAAATGCTGTAGTGGTAGTGGATAGTAATATTAGGGGGATAGATAGATTTCTCTGCAGCCGAGAGCGAGAGTCCAAAAGGCTGTGTTGCGTACCCGGTGCCAGGGTTAAGGACATCTCCTCTGGGCTGGAAAGAAACTTGCAGTGGGAGGGGGTGGATCCAGTTGTCGTGGCCCATGTTGGTACAAACGAAGTAGATAGGACTAAGAAGCCGGTTCTGTTAAAGGAGTAAGAGCAGCTAGGGGTCAAATTAAAAAACAGAACCTCAAGGGTAATAATCTCTGGATTATTACCTGAGCCATGAGCGAATTTGGCTAGGACAAATAAAATTAGAGGGTTAAATGAATAGCTCCAAGGGTGGTGTGGGAGAAATGGGTTTTGCTTCCTGGGACACTGGCACCAGTACTGGCCAGGAGGGAGCTGTTCCATTGGGATGGGCTTCACTTGGCCAATGTTGGGACTAAAGTCCTGGCAGATCATATAACTAGGGCTGTAGAGAGGGCTTTAAACTAACTAGTCGGGGTGGGGGGAGGTTCCTGGAGAGCAAGTAATAAAAATGACAACAGAGAAGGCCATAGACCTAGGTAACAGTGGGGAAATTAAAATCCAGAGCATGTCAGGAAGGGGCAGAAGGTATGGAGTAAAATGTAAAGTAATAAAAAGTGCAAAAGCAGGAATTAAGTGTCACAAAACATATTTGATCGTTCTCTATCTGAATGCACGTAGCATTTGTAACAAAATAGACGAGTTAATGGCACAAATAACGACATATGGGTATGATCTTGTGGCCATTACAGAAACATGGCTGCAGGGTGACAATGTCTGGGAATTCAAAATACCAGGTTATTTAACGATCAGGTAGGACAGGCAGGAAGGAAGGGGAGGTGGGGTGGCTATGTTAATAAAGGAAGGAGTCACTGTAATACAGAGAAATGATATTGGGTCAAAAGATCAGGATAATGAAACAGTTTGGGTGGAGGTAAGGAATAATAAGGGGAAAAAAACACTAGTGGGCGAAGTCTATAGGCCTCCGAACAGTGGCAACTCTGTTGGATGGAGTATCAATCAGGAAATAGTTGAGGCTTGTAATAAGGGAGCATCTATAACTATCACAGAATCACAGAATCACAGAAACCCCACAGTGCAGATAGAGGCCATTTCGGCCCATCAAGCCTGCACCGACACATATCCCACCCGACCCCGTAACCCCTACACCAACACATATCCCACTCTATCCCCGTAACCCCACGTATTTAATCCCCCCTAACACTAAGGGTCAATTTATCATAGCCAATCAACCTAACCCGCACATCTTTGGACTGTGGGAGGAAACCGGAGCACCCGGAGGAAACCCACGCAAACACGGGGAGAATGTGCAAACTCTAGACAGACTGTTGCCCGAGGCCGGATTCGAACCCGGGTCCCTGGCGCTGTGAGGCAACAGTGCTAACCACTATGCCACCGTGCATGGGGGTTTTGATTTTTCCAATTAATATGATAGTTACAACCCCCAATTATGGGGGTTTTAACTATCATATTAATGGGTCAAATCAAATTGGGCAGGGCTGCCTTGAGGATGAGTTCATTGAGTGTATTAGGGATGGGGTTCTTGAGCAGTGTGTAACTGAACCGACCAGGGGGCAAGCAACCGTAGATCTGGTCCTGTGTAATGAGACAGGATTAATTAAAAATGTCCCAGTAAAGGATCCCCTTGAAATGAGTGACCATAACATGGTTGAATTCCATATTCAATTAAAGGGTGAGAAGGTTGGATCTCAAACAAGCGTGCTAAGCTTGAATAAAGGAGACTATGAAGTATGAGAGCGGAATTGAGTAGAGTGGATTGGGAAAATAGATTAAAGGGTAAGACGATACATGATCAGTGGTGTACATTTAAGGAGTTATTTTACAACTTCCAAAAAATATATATTCCACTGAGAAGAAAAGGGTGTAAAAGAAAAGACAGCCATCCGTGGCTAAGTAAAGAAATTAAGGATAGCATTCAACTAAAAACAAGGGCATATAAGGTAGCCAAATCTAGTGGGAGGATAGAGGATTGGGAAAACTTTAAAAGAAAGCAAAAAATAACAAAAAGATTGATTAAGAAAGGGAAGCTAGATTATGAAAGTAAATTAGCAAAAAATATATAAACAGATAGTAAGAGTTTTTATAGTTATATAAAAAGAAAAAGGGTGGCTAAAGTAAATGTTGGTCCCTTAGATGATGATACCGGGAAATTAATGGTGGGAAATATGGAGATGGAAAAAACACTAAATGAATATTTTTTATCAGTCTTTACAGTAGAAGACACTAAGAATATCCCAACACTGGACAAACAGGGGGCTATAGGGGTGGAGGAGCTAAACACGATCAAAAACACTAAGGAAGAGGTGCTCGGTAAAATAATGGGACTGAAGGCGGATAAAACACCTGGACCTGATGGCTTACATTCTAGGGTCTTGATAGAAGTGGCGGTAGGGATTGTGGATGCATTGGTAATAATTTTCCAAAACTCCCTGGACTCAGCAAAGGTCCCGGCAGATTGGAAAACTACTAATGTAACACCCTTATTTAAAAAGGGCAGTAGACAGAAGGCTGGAAACTAAAGACCGGTTAGCCTAACATCTGTGGTAGGTAAAATATTGGAGTCCCTTATTAAGGAGACAGTAACAGGACATTTGGATAATCATAATTTAATAGGACAAAGTCAGCATGGTTTTATGAAGGGGAAGTCATGTTTTACAAATTTGCTGGAGTTCTTTGAGGAAGTAACATATAGGGTGGATAAAGGGGAACCAGTGAACGTAGTGTATTTAGACTTCCAAAAGGCATTTGACAAGGTGCCACACAAAAGATTATTGCTTAAGATAAAAAATCACAGGATTGGGGGTAATATTCTGGCATGGATAGAGGATTAGCTATTTAACAGAAGGCAGAGAGTTGGGATAAATGGTTCATTCTCGGACTGGCAATCAGTAACTAGTGGTGTTCCACAGGGGTCAGCGCTGGGTCCCCAACTCTTTACAATCTATATTAACGATTTGGAGCAGGGGACCGAGTGTAACATATCAAAGTTTGCAGATGATACTAAGATGGTAGGGAAAGTAGTGAGTGAGGAGGACATAAAAAACCTGCAAGGGGACATAGACATGCTAAGTAAGTGGGCAGAGATTTGGCTGATGGAATACAGTACTGGAAAGTGTGAGGTTATGCACTTTGGCAGGAAAAATCGTAGAGCAAGTTATTATCTTAATGGCAAGAAACTTGAAAGTGCTGACGTACAAAGTGATCTGGGGGTCCTGCTGCACGAAACTCAAAAGGTTAGTATGCAGGTGCAGCAAGTGATTAAGAAGGCCAATGGAATGTTGGCTTTCATTGCTAAGGGGATAGAATATAAAAATAGGGAGGTATTGCTTCAGTTGTACAAGGTATTGGTGAGACCGCACCTGGAATACTGCGTGCAGTTTTGGTGTCCATACTTAAGAAAAGACATACTTGCTCTCGAGTCAGTACAAAGAAGGTTCACTCGGTTAATTCCGGGGATGAGGGGATGGACATATGAGGAGAGGTTGAGTAGATTGGGACTCTACTCATTGGAGTTCAGAAGAATGAGAGGCGATCTTATTGAAACATATAAGGTTGTGAAGGAGTTGGATCGGGTGGATGCGGGGAGGATGTTCCCGATGATGGGTGAAACTAGAACTTGGGGGCATAGTCTTAGAATAAGGTGCTGCTCTTTCAAAACTGAGATGAGGAGGAACTACTTCACTCAGAGGGTGGTAGGTCCATGGAATTTGCTGCCCCAAAATGCTGTAGAAGCTACATCATTACATAAATCTAAAACAGAAATAGACAGTTTCCTAGAAGTAAAGGGTATAAAGATTATGGGGAGCGGGCAGGAATTTGGACATGAGTCTAGGTTCGGATCGGTCATGGCCCTGTGGATACCGGAGCCGGCCCAGGGGCCGTGTAGCCTGATCCTGCTCCTATTTCATGTGTCTAATTCTGTTAGATTCAGGAGATGGTTCTGTGATAGTAGATTGGCAGATAGGATCAGATCAGCCATGACCTTATTGAATGGCGGAGCAGGCTCGAGGTGCCGATTGGCCTACTCCTGCTCCTATTTCTTATGTTCTTATGTACCATATGTGAGCATGAGATTCTATAGCTATCAGTCTCTGATAATCAGTGTCAGTGTGGGATTGATTCTGTGTTAGTCAGTGTCTGATACATTGTGACAGCAAGATATATTCTGTATCTCTCAGGTATCTCTCAGTCTATGGTAATATGTTTGAGAGTGAGATTCATTCTGTATCAGTCAGTCGTTGATACTCTGTATCAGAGTGGGGATCATTTTCTGTTACTGTATATGCTTGTGGGATGCATTCTGTACCTGTCTGACTCTAATACTCTGTTAGTGTGAGATTCATTCTGTATCTGTCAGTCCCTAATACTGTATATGAGACTGAGATGTAGTCAATATCAGTCACTTCTGGCACGGCATAAGAATTTGAGAATTATTTTTTAACTGCCTGTCTCTGATACCCTATGTGAGAGAGAGATTAATTTCCTGTCTCTTAATCTTTGTTATTGTATGTGATTGTTATATGCAATCTTTATCTCTCAGACCTTGATACACTTTGTCAGTGTTTGATTAATTCTGGATTTGTCAGTTTCTGGTTCAGTATGTGACAATGAGGTGCATTCAGTATCTGTCAATCTCAGGCAATGAGTGAGAATGAGAATCATTTGTTACTTCAATCTCTGAAACTGTGTGTCGGTGTGTGATTGATTCTGTATTGGCAATGTCTGGTACTGTATGTGACAGTGAGTTAGATTTTGTATCTGTCAGTGCCTGATACAGAATGAATCTCACTCTAACACGTAGTATCAGTCAGTCTTTAATAGTATGTGTCAGTGTGGAATTCATTTAATCTCTATTATTTTCTAGGCACTCTGTGAGTGTGAAATTCATTCTGTGTCTATGTCATGTCACTACGTTAGTGTGTAATTAATTCGGTCTCTGTCACTCTCTAATACTATGTGTCAGTGTGAGATTCATTCTCTCTGTCAGTCTCTGGTACTGTATGTGAGATTGAGATTAATTCCATGTCTGTCAGTTTCTTGTACGGTATGTTAGATTGGTATTTATTATGCACCTGTGAGTCTGATATTGTATGTGAGATATAGATTAATTCTGGAACTGTCAATCTCTCGCTAAAATTTGAGATTTAGATTAAATCTGTATCTGTCAGTCTGGGTAGTGTGTGTGATTGAGAATCAATCTGTATGTCAGTCTCTGAAAATCAGTGTCGGTGTTTGATTGATTATGTATTCTCAGTGTCTGGTACTGTAAGTGAAAATGAGCTAGATTTTCATATCTATCAGTCCCTGATACTATGTGAGAGAGTGAGATTCATTGAGTATCAGTCAGTCTGTTCTGCTCTGTGTCAGGGTGAGATTCCTTTTGTCTCGATCATTTACTAAGTTAGTTTTACCGTTTTTGATTCTGTATGTGAGAGTTAGATTAATTCAGTATCTGTCAGTCTCTGGGGTTGTATGAACATGTGGGATACATTCTGTCCCTGTCTGTCTCTGATTCCCTCAGTTAGTGTGAAATTCATTCTCTCTTTGTCAGTTTTTGATTCTGTATGTGAGAGTTAGATTATTTCAGTATCTGTCACTCTCTGGTGTTGTATGAAAGTGTGGGATACATTCTGTATGTGTCATTCTCTGATACTGTATGTATGAATGAGATTTATGCTATACATGCCAGTCTCTTGTGCTCTATCTTGGAATTAGATTAATTATGTGTCTGTTAGTCTTTGCTACTTTGTGCAGGAGTGAGAATCATTCTGTATATCAGTCTCTGAAACTCTTGTCATTGTGTGATTGATTCTGTATTTCTCAATGTCTAGTACTTTATATGACAGTGAGATAAATTCTCTGTCAGTCTCTGGATTTGTGTGAGAGTGAGATTCATTCTGTACCAGTCAGTCTTTAATAATCGGTGTCAGTGTGGGATTCATTGTGTCTCTATCATTTTCTGGTATTGCATGTGTGTGGGCAACTAATTCTGTGTCTGTCACATTCCGATACTCTGTGTCAGTTTGTGATTCAACCTGCACCTGCCAGTCTCTGGATGGTGAATTTGGGGTTTGCTCTGTACTTGTCAGTCTCTGATGAGAAGGTGTGGGTTTTACACTGTAACTGTCAGCTTCTGATATGTGAATTTTAGGTTTTACTCTACCAGTCATTCTCTGGTTTGTGAATGTTGGTTCGATTCTGTACCCATCGATCTCTTGTATGCTATCTGGTTTTATTCAGTACCAGTCAGTTTCTGATAGATTAGTACGATATCAAAATACTGCGGATGCTGGAAATCAGAAATAACAACAGAGAATGCTGGAAAAACTCAGCAAGCCAGGCAACATCCGTGGAGAGAAAATGGAGTCAACTTTTCCAGTCAAACTCTTTGTCAAGACTGGAAAGGCACAGGCAATGAAATAGATTAAAAGGCCAGGCTGGGAGAGAACAAAAGAGAAGTGAAGAGACATTAAGAGGTATTCAAAACGAGATGAGATGGCGATAGGACTAGTGGAGACAAAAGGCGGCTCTTGATTAGGTGTGAAATGCGCTGGCAGAATGGAGACAGCTGCCATGTGGGAGAGAGAAAAAGGGGGGAGGGAAAAGGGCCAAAACAAAGGTGTGGATAAAAAATAAGTAAAAATGTAATGGGTTATGATCTGATTTTGTTGAACTTGATATTGAATCCAGAAGGCTGTAAAGTGCCTAGTCGGAAGATGAGGTGCTGTTCCTCGAGTTTACGCTGAGCTTCCATGGAACAATGCATGAGGCCGAGGACAGTGAGGTCTGAGTGAGAATGGAGCGGTGAATTAAAGTGACAGGTGACCGGAAGCTCGGGGTCACTCTTATAGACTGAACGGATGTGTTCCACAAAGAGGTCACCCAATTTGCATTTGGTCTCCCCAGTTTAGAGGAGACCACATCATGAGCAGCGAATACAGTATACTAGATTGCAAGAAGTACAAGTAATCCGCTGTTTCACCTGGAAGGGGTGTTTGGGGCCCTGGACTGTGGGAAGGGGGGAGGTAAAAGGGCAGGTGTTGCATCTCCTGTGCTTGCACAGGAAGTGCTGGGTGAAGGGGAAGGGGTACTGGCTGAACGCCAACTCTCCGACATCTCCTCCTACCTCCACCTGGACCATGACTCCACTACCGAACGTCAAACCACCGATTCCAAGACTGTCACTGATCTCATCTCCTCTGGAGAGCTTCCCCCCGCGGCCACCAAACTCATACTTCTCCAACCTCGCACAGCCCGCTTCTACCTCCTTCCCAAGATCCACAAACAGGACTGCACTGGTAGACACATCATTTGAGCCTGTTAATGCCCCATGGATCTTATCTCTTCCTATCTCGACTATATCTTTTCTCCCCTTGACCAGTCTCTCCCCACCTACTTCCGCAACTCTTCGGACGCCACCAACACTTTAACAGTTTCCAGTTTCCTGGCCCCATCTGCTTCCTTTTCACCATGGACGTACAACCCCTCTACAACTCCATCCCCCACCAGGATGGCCTGAGGGTGCTCCGCTTCTTCCTTGAACAGAGGCCCAACCAGTACCCATTGACCACTACCCTCCTCCGCCTGGCTGAACTTGTTCTCACATTGAACAACTTCTCCTTTAACTCCACTCATTTCCTCCAAATCAAAGGTGTTGCTATGGGTACCCACATGAGTCCCAGCTATGCCTGCCTTTTCATGGGATATGTGGAACACTCTTTGTTCCAGTCCTACTCGGGCCTCCTCCCTCACCTATTTTTCCGATACATTGATGACTGTATCAGTGCCATTTCCTGCTCTCGCCCTGAACTACACAATTTCATTCACTTTGCCTCCAATTTCCACCCTTCCCTCACCTTCACATTAATTAAGAAGGTGAAAATAGAATATGAGAGTAAGCTTGCATGGAACATAAAAACTGACTGTAAAGGCTTATATAGATATGTGAAGAGACAAAGATTGCTGAAGTCAAGCGTAGGTCCCTTGCAGTCAGAATATGGGGAATTTATAATTGGGAACAAACAAATGGCACACCAATTAAATACATATTTTGGTTCTGTCTTCAAAAAGGAGGACACAAATAACCCCCCAGAGATGTCGGGGAACATAGGGTCTGATGAAAGGGAGGAACTGAAAGAAATCAGTATTTGTGTGGAAATGGTGTTAGGGAAATTGATGGGATTGAAGGCCAATAAATCCCCAGGGCCTGATAATCTACATCATAGGGTACTTAAGGAAGTGGCCCTAGATATAGTTGATGCTTTGCTGATCATCTTCCAGCATTCGATAGAATCTGGAACAGTACCCATGAATTGGAGGGTAGCTAATGTTACCCCACTATTCAAAAAAGGTGGTAGAGAGAAAATGGGGAATTACAGACTGGTAAGCCTGACATCGGTAGTGGGGAAAATGCTAGAGTCCATTATAAAAGATGTAATAGCAGAGCACTTGGAAAACAGTGACAGGATCGGACAAAGTCAACATGGATTTACAAAAGGTAAATCGTGCTTGACTAATCTAGTGGAACTTTTTGAGGATGTAACTGGTAAATAGATAAGGGAGAATCAGTGGATGTGGTGTATTTGGACTTTCAGAAGGCTTTCAATAAGGTCCCGCATAAGAGATTAGCATGTAAAGTTAAGGCACATGGGATTGGGGGCAAGGTTTTGACTTGGATAGAGAACTGTTTGGCAGGCAGAAAGCAAAGAGTTGGATTAAATGGGTCTTTTTCCGAGTGGCAGGCAGTGACTAGTGGGGTACCGCAGGGATCGATCCTTGGGCCCCAGCTAGTCACAATATATATTAATGATCTAGACAAGGGAACTATATGTAATATCTCCAAATTTGCAGATGACACAAACCTTGGTGGGCGTGTGTGTGGTGAGGAGGATGCCGAGAAACTCCAGGATGATTTGGACAGGTTGGGTGATTGGGCAGAAGCATGGCAGATGGGCAGAACAATGGCAGATGCAATATAACGCGGATAAATGTGAATTATCCACTTTGGTGGCAAAAACAGGAAGGCAATAGGTTGGGAGAAGGGGAAGTGCAAAGAGACCTGGGCATCCTTGTGCACCAGTCACTGAAGGTAAACATGCAGGTGCAGCAGGCGGTTAAGAAGGTAAATGGTAAGTTGGCATTTGTAGCGAGAGGATTCGAGTACAGGAACAAGGATGTCGTGCTACAGTTATACGGGGCCTTGGTGAGACCACATCTTGAGTATTGTGTGCAGTTTTGGTCGCCTTATCTGAGAAAGGATGTTCTTGCCATGGAAGGAGTTCAGCGAAGATTCACCAGGCTGATACCTGGGATGGCAGGAATGACGTATGAGGAGAGATTGGGTCGATTGGGCTTGTACTCGCTGCAGTTTAGAAGAATGAGAGAGGATCTCATTGAATTTTATAAAATTCTGGCAGGACTGGACAGACTAGATGCAGGAAGGATTTTCCCAATGGTCGGGAGTCCAGAACCAGGGGTCACAGTCTAAGGATAAGGGGTAGGCCATTTGCGACAGAAATTAGTAGGAATTTCTTCACCCAGAGAGTGGTGAACCTGTGGAATTCTCTACCACAGAAGGCAGTAGAGGCCAATTCATTAAATATATTCAAGAAGGAGTTGGATATATTTCTTAAGGCTAAAGGGTTCAAGGGGTATGTGGAGAAAGTAGGGACTGGGTACTGAATTTGGTTGATCAGCCATGATCGCATTGAATGGTGGAGCAGGCTCGAGGGGCCAAATGGCCGACTCCTGCTCCTATCTTCTATGTTTCTATGAAATGTCTGCATTCTGTGATTTGAGTGGCGTGGAATAAAGTGAATAGAAAGATCCCACAGCAGCTTTTGCTCTGAAAACACTCCATAAACATTCTCCAATAGAGCCCAGTCCAGAAAAATATCACATGTAATACTCTGAAAATAATAATAATATAAGTATAATATATATATATATATACATTGGTTTTACAAAAGCTTTGTCTTGTCTTAGGTGAGTTGGGAATTAAAGGGAGAGTAAGGTACCACAGCAGGATATGCTTTGACACTTCCCACAAATATTCCCCCATAAAGTCCAATCCAGAAGAACATTAAAGGGCTTGTTGTATATATGTAGCTTTGATTTTTACGAGTCCTGAAAGAGAAGCAAAGTAAGATCCCACAGCAGTGCAGTCTGGAATGAAATCAGTATGATCTAATGGTGTATACTTTCTCTTTTTTCAGACATGAGATGCAGCACCAATGCACACGGCAGATAACTTGAACACAGACAAGCCCTGCATACACACCAGCTATTGCTGGCTGTCTCTCTTTCTCACACACACACACAGGCCTGCCTGCAAAATTGCCACACAACAGTGTCAGCAAAGAAAGCAAGTTGATTGCTTTCATTGCTCTGCTTTGTTTGGCAGTTTAAAAGTACAAAAAACACTTTTCAGTACCTTATCTTTTCATGTTGCAGCCTACAGAATTAGGCTTTCTATTCTGCATCAAAAGCAAAATACTGCGGATGCTGGAAATCTGAAATTCAAACAGAAAATGCTGCAAATACTCAGCAGGTCAGGCAGCATCTGTGGAGAGAGCGAGAGAAACAGAATTACGTCAGGTCATCAAACTCAAACGTTAACTATGCTTCTCCCTCTCTCTGCAGATGCTGCCTGACCTGCTGATCATTTCCAGCATTTTGTTTTGATATCTATTTGCTTGTTGTCTTAATTTCATGTGTCTCTCTCATTGCCTGCCTGTCTTATCATGATTTGAGTGGAGTGGGATAAAAAGAATGCAAAGATCGCAGAGCAGCTTTTACTTTCAGATAGTCCACAAGACATTTTTCAGTATCTCACTGACTGGCTGTCTGTCTTGAAGTGAAGTGAAGTGAAACAAAATGCAATAAAGTGATACACAGCAGCATTACATGTGGACCAGGCAAGAATGAAATCAATAGGGTTTAATACAACAACAGCAGGTAATAAGACAGCAGACCACATCTCACACAAACACCAGCTTTTGATCTCTCCCTCCCTCACATACACGCACAGCCCCCCTGCTCCCCGGCCAGCCTGCAGAATGATGACTGCCATGTTGGAAAATTTAAACCAAAATTACACATTTCTGTATCTTATATTTTCACTTTGTGGCCTACAGAAAAATGCTTTCTGTTCTGAATCTTGCCTTTTGATTTCAGGTCTCACTCTCTCACTGGCTATCTATCTGTCTGTCTCCCACTCACACACTCTCCCTCCCATCCACAGCGAACTAAGACTTACAGTAACATGACACACAGACACACACTGACTCTGCAATTTGCAGACACATAGACACCCACTCACATACAGACACACTCACACAGTCTCTGCTATTTGCAGAAACTCACACTCACACATCCATTTTGAAAGGGGTGCAGCCTGGGAGTGTTTACTTTTGATGATGTCCCTTCCTGGCTGTGCAGCCACGTTTGATGAGGTCAATCCAACAGGAAGAAGTGAAGCCGAGGCCCCAGAAATCTGGGTCCCCGAGAGGAAATGAAAGCCCGGGAGGGTGAAAAGAAGTAAATACAATCAGGAATAAATAATAATATATATACTTTACTTCTGTTAACTAAATGTCTGCCTGTCTGTGGTTTGCCTGGAGTGTAATAAAATGAATGGAAAGATCGCTCAGCAGCTTTTGCTCTGAAAACATCCCAAGCACATTCCCCAATAAAGCCCAGTCCAGAAAAAATCAAACGGATTGTTCTGAAAATAATTTTAAAAATGTAATATATACTTTTATTTTACAAATTTCTTGTCATGTTTGAGTTGGGCTGAAGGGGACAGTAAGATCCCACAAAGCAGGATATGCCATAAACACTCCACAAACATGCCCCTCTAAAGTCCAGTCCTGAAAAATATCAAATGCCTTGATATATATATGTAGATTTGCATTTTACAAAATGCTTGGGAAAAGCAAAGTAAGATCCCACAGCAGCGCAGTCTGGAATTGAATCAGTATGATCTAATGGTGTAGACTTTCTGTTTCTTTCAGACATGAGATGCAATAACAATGCACACGGCAGATAACTGGAACACAGACAAGCCCTGCATACACACCAGCTTTTGCTGTCTGTCTATCTGTCTGTCTCTCTCTCACACACACAAAGACCAGCCTTAAAATTGCCACAAATCACTGTCAACAATGAAAGAAAGTTGATTTCTCTCATTCCTCTGCTCTGTTCGGCAGTTTAAAAGCAAACCGACTGTGATGAAATATGCCATTCCTCAGGCACTGTATTCCCTGTGTTTAGTTTAGTTTCAGTTTCATTTCCTTACCTGTATTGTATTGTGTGTAGGGCTCCGCCCATACCTGGCCCCTACTTAAGCAAGCCCCAGTGTGTCTCACAGCAGTACAGCAGATCTCTGGATGAGAGGCACTTCTCCAATGTGTATTACTTTCTGAGTTAATAAAAGCCTTGCTTTGCTCCGTTAACATCGAGTCTCAGATTCATTGAGGCACATCAATTTTATTAACTCAATTTTCAACGCAATGGACCAACTCTTGAAACCCGAACGTTTGGATTTGGACCCGCATGCTTCAAACGCATCGGCACGGTTCGGACACTGGTTTAAGTGTATGGAGTTCTTCCTGGACAATTCCACAGCCATCACAGGTGCTACGGACGCTGAGAGTATGAAACTCGGAATACTGCAGAATTGGGTAAGCCACCGGGTTTACCCCCTCATCCAAGACGCCGACACGTACCCGGCCACCTGCGACATCCTAAAGGCGCATTACCAGCAGCCTACGAACGAGGTCTACGCTAGGCATCTGCTCGCTACTCGCACACAGCGACCTGGGGAATCGCTGGATGAGTTCCTAGTCACCCTGAAAATGCTTGGCAAAGACTGCAAGTGCCAAGATGTAAAAGCCGCAGTGTACACTGACGAGCTTGTTCGTGATGCCTTTATCACTGGCCTCAGCTCCACTTACATCCGGCAGAGACTACTGGAAAAAACGGGATTGGACCTGAAACCGGCTGTGGACACAGCGCGATCCCTGGATGTGGCCCAGAGAAACTCGGACGCCTACTCTTCGGCCCGCGCCACCCACGCCGCCATGTGTGCACCAAGGGTGCTGCCAGCTTGGAAGGCATCTTCCCCGCCCGGCAGCCCGACACCGTCGGGACCCCGCTCTCCCCCCAGAAGCCCTACAACAGCCGCGACGCGTCGGAGCCCCAACTGCTACTTCTGCGGGCAGCCGAAGCACATCAGAAACCTGTGCCCGGCGAAAGGCACCGCCTGCTTTAAGTGCGGTAAGAAGGGGCACTTCGGGAAGGTGTGCAGAGGGTACCCCGCTGGAAAACCCGCCACCGCCGCGTGTGCGCCGTGGGAGCGGCCATCTTGGATGCCATCTTGCCCGACCTTTTGGGGTCCGCCATCTTGTGAGCAGACAGCGTGGACGCCATCTTGTCTCGATCAGGGCCCTACAGTGGCATCGGTCACAGTGGACCAGACGAGACCGCACCCGCTATCCAAATCAATGGTGGACATCGATGTAAACGGGTGCGGGGTTAAATGTTTAATTGACAGTGGAAGCACGGAGAGTTTTATCCACCCTGAACTAGCACAACAACTCTCTCTAGCGGTGGTCCCTGCTCGGGGCACCATCTCTATGGCTGATAAAACCCAGACATCGACCATTATGGGTTACTGCGCTGTACAATTGTCCGTTAACGGAACTGTATACGATAATTTTAAATTACTAATCATGAAGAGTCTATGTGCGAGTGTGATCTTGGGCCTGGATTTCCAGAGCCACCACCAAAGCATCACGCTCAATTACGGTGGGTCCCAACCGCCCCTCACAGTGTGTGGTCTGGCTACCCTGAAGGTAAAGCCGCCTTCGCTATTCGCGAACCTTACTCCCAACTGCCGGCCAATAGCGACCAAAAGCAGGAGGTACAGCTGGGAGGACAGGCGGTTTATCGCGACCGAGGTAGACAGGCTCCTGAGGGAGCGCATTATCGAACACAGCAACAGCCCGTGGCGTGCCCAAGTGATGGTGGTGAGGGGTAGCGAGAAGAAGCGGATGGTGCTAGATTATAACCAGACGGTTAATCTATACACCCAGCTAGACGCCTACCCGCTACCCCGCATATCCAAGATGGTGAACCAAATCACCCAATACCGGGTGTTCTCCACCATCGACCTCAAGTCAGCATACCACCAGCTCCCTATCAGACCAGAGGACCGCCCGTACCCCGCCTTCGAGGCGAACGGACGCCTTTACCAATTCCTCAGAGTCCCCTTTGGGGTGACGAATGGGGTCTCGGTCTTCCAGAGGGAGATGGACCACATGGTCGATGACCACCACTTGCAGGCAACCTTTCCCTACCTCGACAACGTCACCATCTGCGGTCACAACCAGCAGTATCACGATTCGAACCTCGAGAGGTTCCTGAAAACCGCACAAAAACTCAACCTCATGTACAACGAGGACAAGTGCGTTTTCAACACCACACACCTCTGCATACTAGGCAGCGTGGTGGAGAATGGGGAAATCGGACCAGACTCTGACCGATTGCGCCCCCTACGGGAGCTCCCCCTGCCCAACACTCCCAAAGCGCTGAAAAGGTGCCTGGGGTTATTTTCTTATTTTTCCCAATGGGTCCCCAACTACTCCGACAAAGCCCACCCCCTCTTGAAAGCATCCTCTTTTCCGCTCTCTGCTGAGGCCCACGCCGCCTTCAAAAGCATTAAGCGGGATATTGAGCGGGCCACGCTACAGGCAGTGGATGAGAACACTCCCTTTCAAGTGGAAAGTGATGCGTCTGACTTTGCCTTGGTGGCCACCCTCAACCAGGTGGGGCGGCCCGTAGCTTACTTCTCGAGGACCCTCCAAGGGCCCGAGATCAGACACTCCTCCATGGAAAAGGAGGCCCAACCCATCGTGGAGGCAGTGTGCCACTTGCGGCACTACCTAGTCGGCAAACGCTTCACCCTACTTACCGACCAGCGGTCGGTAGCGTTTATGTTCAATAATAAGCAGAGGGCAAAGATTAAAAATGATAAGATTCTTAAGTGGCGAATCGAGCTCTCCACCTTCGAGTATGACATCATTTACCAGCCAGGGGCCCTTAACGAATCCCCCGACGCCCTCTCACGAGGGATGTGTGCCAGCGCCACCGGGGATCGGCTACAGACCCTCCACAACGACCTCTGCCACCCAGGGGTCACACGGCTGTTCCACTTCATAAAGTCCCGCAACTTACCCTACTCGATTGAGGAAGTTCGGTCTCTGACCAGGAACTGCCGCAGTTGCGCTCAGTGCAAGCCTCGGTTCTACCGCCCAGATAGGGCCCACTTAATCAAAGCTACACGGCCCTTTGAGCAGCTCAGCTTAGATGTCAAGGGCCCCCTCCCATCAGTCGACTGCAATGTTTACTTCCTGAACATTGTGGACGAATACTCCCATTTCCCATTCGCCTTCCCCTGCCCTGACATGACCAGTGCCACGGCCATTAAATGCCTTAACAGCCTCTTCTGCCTGTTCGGTATGCCGAGCTACATCCATACAGATAGGGGGGTGTCCTTCATGAGTGAAGAGCTACGCCAGTACATGCTGTCCAGGGGGATCGCCACAAGCCGTACCACCAGCTACAACCCCCAGGGTAACGGCCAGGTGGAGTGAGAGAACGGGACAGTAAGGAAAGCAGTCACTCTAGCTCTAAGGACCAAGGGCCTCCCTATCTCCCGCTGGCAGGAAGTCCTCCCAGATGGGCTCCATTTGATACGGTCGCTATTGTGTACTGCCACTAATGCCACGCCTCATGAACAAATGTTTGTCTTTTCCCGGAAATCCACCTCAGGCGTATCCATGCCGTCATGGCTCTCCACCCCAGGTCCGGTATTTGTACGAAGGCATGTGAGGGGCCACAAGACGGACCCCCTCGTGGAGTCAGTGCAGCGACTCCACGCCAACCCCCAATACGCGTATGTCCAGCACGCCGACGGAAGGGAGGACACCGTGTCCATAAAAGACGTCGCCCCAGCCGGCAACGACAACAACCACGACAACAACAGCAACAATAATCAAAGCAATTCTTACCCACCCACTATCCTTTCACCACCCCCGGAAGAACGTCGACCAACGGTGCCCCCACCAACTAATCCTTCAACAACCCTGGCAGTGCCCCCGGCAGAGACCCAGGAGGCCACCGGGGACACCCAGCCGACACCCGCGGCACCACAACAGCCATGTCGGTCACAGAGGACTATCAAACCCCTGAACAGACTAAATCTGTAGAAGGGGTGAATGTGATGAAATATGCCATTCATCAGGCACTGTATTCCCTGTGTTTAGTTTAGTTTCAGTTTCATTTCCTTACCTGTATTGTATTGTGTGTAGGGCTCCGCCCATACCTGGCCCCTACTTAAGCAAGCCCCAGCGTGTCTCACAGCAGTACAGCAGATCTCTGGATGAGAGACACTTCTCCAATGTGCATTACTTTCTGAGTTAATAAAAGCCTTGCTTTGCTTCGTTAACGTCAAGTCTCGGATTCATTGCGACACATCACCGACCGTTTTCAGTATTTTAACTTATCATTTTGCAGCCTACAGAAACAAATGCTGTGGATGTGGGAAATCTGAAATAAAAACGGAAAATGCTGAAATACTCAGCAGGTAAGGCAGCATCTGTGGAGAGAGAGGGAAACAGAGTTAATGTTTCAGCTCGATGATCTTTTGTCAGATTCTGGCAAGGTTTTGACGAAAGGTCATCGAGCTGAAACATTTATTCTGTTTCTCTGTATCTCCACTGATGCTGCCTAACACACTGAGTATTTCCAGCATTTTCTGTTTTTATTTCTATTCTGCAGGTTGTCTTGAGTTCATGCGTCTCTCTCACTGCCTGCCAGCCTTATCTTGATTTGAGCAGGGTGGAATAAAATGAATGCAAAATTCCCAGAGCAGCTTTTACTGTCAGAATGTACAAAAAGATATTTTTCAGTATCTCACTGACTGACTGTGTATTGAAGTGAAGTGAAGTGCAATAAAGTGATACACAGCAGCATTGCATGTGGACCAGACCAGAATGAAATCAATAGGGTTTAATACAACAACAGCAGGAAATAAGACAGCAGAATACATCTCACACAAACACCAGCTTTTGCCCTCTCTCTCTCTCACACACACACTCACAGCCTGGCCAGCCTGCAGAGGGATGACTGCCGTGTTGGAAGATTAAAACCAAACAGGCAAATTTTAGTATCTTATCTTTTCACTTTGTGGCCTATAGAAACAGGCTTTCTATTCGGCTACTTGCCTTGTGATTTCATGTCTCTCTCACTCTCACTGACTGTCTGTCTCTCACTCACATGGTCTTCGTCCCACCCACACTGAACATAAGAACATAAGAAGTAGGAGTAGGCCATACGGTCCCTTGGGCCTGCTCCGCCATTCAATAGGATCATGGCTGATCCGAATCTAGACTCACGTCCACTTCCCTGCCCTCTCCCCGTAACCCCTAATTCCCTTATCTGCTAGGAAACTGTCCATCTCCATTTTAAATTTATTTAATGTTGCAGCTTCCACAGCACTCTGAGGTAGCAAATTCCATAGATTTACTACCCTCTGAGTGAAGAAGTTTCTCCTCATCTCAGTTTTGAAAGGGCAGCCCCTTATTCTAAGATTATGCTCCCTAGTTTTAGTCTCACCCATCAGTGGAAACATCCTCACCACATCCACCCGATCAAGCCCCCTCCTAATCTTATATGTTTCGATAAGATCGCCTCTCATTCTTCTGAACTCCAATGAGTAGAGTCCCAACCTACTCAACCTTTCCTCATACTTTAAACACCTCATCTCCGGAATCAGCCGAGTGAACCTTCTCTGAACCGCCTCGAGAGCAAGTATATCTTTTCTTAAATATGGAAACCAAAACTATACGCAGTATTCCAGGTGTGGCCTCACCAGTACCCTTATAACTGCAGCAAGACTTCCCTGTTTTTATAATCCATCCCCCTTGCAATAAAAGCCAAGAATCCATTGGCCTTCCTGATCACCTGCTGCACCTGCATACTAACTTTTTATGTTGCATGAACTAAAACTTACAGAAACTTGACACACACAATGTCAGACTCAGCAATTTGCAGACACACAGACACCCACTCACATACAGACACACTCACACAGACTCTGCAATTTGCAGAAACTCACACTCACACATCCATTTTGAAAGGGGTGCAGCCTGGGAGTGTCTACTTTTGATGATGTCCATTCCTGGCTGTGCGGCCACGTTTGATGAGGTCAATCTAACAGGAAGTAGTGAAGCCGAGGCCCCAGAAATCTGGGTCCCCGAGAGGAAATGAAAGCCCGGGAGGGTGAAAAGAAGTAAATACAATCAGGAATAAATAATAATATATATACTTTACTTCTGTTAATTAAATGTCTGCCTGTCTGTGGTTTGCCTGGAGTGTAATAAAATGAATGGAAAGATCGCACAGCAGCTTTTGCTCTGAAAACATCCCAAGCACATTCCCCAATAAAGTCCAGTCCAGAAAAAAATCAAATGGATTGTTCTGAAAATAATTTTTAAAATGTAATATATACTTTTATTTTACAAATGTCTTGTCTTGTTTGAGTTGGGCTGAAGGGGACAGTAAGATCCCACAAAGCAGGATATGCCATGAAACACTCCACAAACATTCCTCTCTAAAGTCCAGTCCTGAAAAATATCAAATGCCTTGATATATATATGTAGATTGGCATTTTACAAAATTCTTGGGAAAAGCAACGTAAGATCCCACAGCAGCGCAGTCTGGAATTGAATCAGTATGATCTAATGGTGTAGACTTTCCGTTTTTTTCAGACATGAGATGCAATACCAATGCACACGGCAGATAACTTGAACACAGACAAGCCCTGCATACACACCAGCTTTTGCTGTCTGTCTATCTGTCTGTCTGTCTCTCTCTCACACACACACAAAGACCAGCCTTAAAATTGCCACAAATCAAAGAAAGTTGATTTCTATCATTCCTCTGTTCGGCAGTTTAAAAGCAAACCGACAGTTTTCAGTATTTTAACTTATCATTTTGCGGCCTACAGAAACAAATGTTGTGGATGTGGGAAATCTGAAATAAAAACAGAAAATGCTGGAAATACTCAGCAGGTAAGGCAGCATCTGTGGAGAGAGAGGGAAACAGAGTTAATGTTTCAGCTCGATGACCTTTGGTCAGATTCTGGCAAGGTTCTGACGAAAGGTCATCGAGCTGGAACATTTACTCTGTTTCTCTGTATCTCCACTGATTCTGCCTAACCTACTGAGTATTTCCAGCATTTCCTGTTTTTATTTCTATTCTGCAGGTTGTCTTGATTCCATGTGTCTCTCTCACTGCCTGCCAGCCTTGTCTTGATTTGAGTGGAGTGGAATAACATGAATGCAAAGATCCCAGAGCAGCTTTTATTCTCAGACAGTCCAAAGAGATATTTTTCAGTATCTCACTGACTGACAGTCTGTCTTGAAGTGAAGTGAAGTGAAAAAAGTGCAATAAAGTGATACACAACAGCATTACATGTGGACCAGGCCACAATGAAATCAATAGGGTTTAATACAACAACAGCAGGTAATAAGACAGCAGACCACACCTCACACAAACACCAGCTATTGCCCTCTCTCTCTCTCACACACACACTCACAGCCTGGCCAGCCTGCAGATGGATGACTGCCGTGTTGGAAGATTAAAACCAAAAAGACACTTTTCAGTATCTTATCTTTTCACTTTGTGGCCTACAGAAACAGGCTTTTTATTCTGCTACTTGCCTTTTGATTCCATGTCTCTCTCGCTCTCACTGACTGTCTGTCTGTCCCTCCCACCCACATTGAAATAAAATTTACAGTAACATGATATACACACTCACACAGACTCTGCAATTTGCAGACACACAGACACCCACTCACATACAGAAACACTCAGACTCTGCAATTTGCAGACACCCACTCACAGACACTCTCAGACACTGCAATTTGCAGACACCCACTCACATACAGACACACTCACACAGACCCTGCAATCACTCACACAGACCCTACAATTTACAGACACACAGACACCCACTCACATACAGACACACTCACACAGACTCTGCAATTTACAGACACACAAACATCCACTCACATACAGACACACTCACACAGACTCTACAATTTGCAGACACACAGACACCCACTCACATACAGACACACACACAGACTCTGCAATTTGCAGAAACTCACACTCACACATCCATTTTGAAAGGGGTGCAGCCTGGGAGTGTCTCCTTTTGATGATGTCACTTCCTGGCTGTGCAGCCACGTTTGATGAGGTCAATCCAACAGGAAGTAGTTAAGCCGAAGCCCCAGAAATCCGGGTCCCCGAGAGGAAATGAAAGCCCGGGAGGGTGAAATGATATAAATACAATCAGGAATAAATAATAATATATATATACTTTACTTCTGTTAATTAAATGTCTGCCTGTCTGTGGTTTTCCTGGAGTGTAATAAACTGAATGGAATGATCGCACAGCAGCTTTTGCTCTGAAAAAAACCCAAGCACATTCCCCAATAAAGCCCAGTCCAGAAAAAAACCAAATGGATTATCCTGAATATAATTTAAAAAATGTAAAATATACTTGTTTTTTAAGAAAATTTCTTGTCGTGTTTGAGTTGGGCTGAAGGGGAGAGTAAGATCCCACAGCAGGATCTGCCATGAAACACTCCACAAACATTCCCCTATGAAGTCTAGTCCAGAAAAATATCAAATGGCTTGATCTATAAATGTAGATTTGCTTTTTACAAAATTCTTGAACAAAAGGCAAAGTAAGATCCCAAAGCAGTGCAGTCTGCAATGAAATCAGTATGATCTAAAGGTGTATACTTTCTGTTTTCTTCCGGCATGAGATGCAGTACCAATGCACACGGCAGATAACTGGAACACAGACAAGCCCTGCATACACACCAGCTTTTGCTGTCTGTCTCTCTCTCACACACACACACACACACACAGACCAGCCTTAATATTGCCACAAATCACTGTCAGCAATGAAGCAAAGTTGATTTCTATCATTGCTCTGCTATGTTCGGCAGTTTAAAAGCAGACAGTTTTCAGTATTTTATCTTTTCATTTTGCGGCCTACAGAAACAGGCTTTCCATTCTGCATCAAAAGCAAATGCTGTGGATGTGAGACATCTGAAATAAAATCAGAACATGCTGGAAACATTCAGCAGGTAAGGCAGCATCTGTGGAGAGAGAGACAGAGAGAAACAGAGTTAATGGCCCAGTAATCCCGGTCCCAACGCGTGAGTACGGACGGGGTACTCACACGTGGGCCCATTGGAAGTGCCGGATTTCAGCATGCACAGCGCATGCGCGGGAAACCGGTATTTCCTCTCCTCTGACCCAAGGGGTTAAGAGGCGGTTCCCTAGCGACGTTTGGGGCAGCGTGTACGCGTTGAACTTCGGTTTTTTTGACAGGTTTGTCTGTACGTGAATGCCTCCACTTTTTACGAATTTAAAAAGCAGACGTAAGGACTTAGTTTTATAAGGAAAGTGGTCTAATAATTAAAGTTAGAATTTTTTTTCCACAGCTTTATTATTTTTAAGAATTTACAGCAAGGTAAGTTAATTTTTGAACCAGATTTCTTGAAAAAAAAATTTGATTAATTGTTTAAATTAGTTTTTTAAAGTTATTAATAGTTAATTTAATTATTGGAATGTTTTTTTAACTTTTATTTAAAGTTTAAGTAGTGTTTTGGGTGCCCGTACTTTTCATGAGTTTGACAGGTCTTATGTCTAACTCATGAATGGACTTTTGTAAACTCCCATTTGTTGCCCAGTGCTCACGTGATCCCAGCCGGCTCATCGCACTAAGTACGCCGCTGGATCACGCACGCACAGCGCGCCGGGAGCTGAACCGGGCCACAGACCGGAAATCCACGCAGGCCCAGTCTTCAAATGTCAGCGCGATAGGTAAGTGTAGGTCGGGGGCTTGCACCCGCGGGAAGACCCCGACCCGAATTTCTGGGCCATCGTTTCAGCTCGATTACCTTTTGTCAGATGCTGGCAAGGTTCTGACGAAAGGTCATCGAGCTGAAACATTTACTCTGTTTCTCTGTGCCTCCACTGATGCTGACTAACATACTGAGTATTTCCAGCATTTTCTGTTTTTATTTCTTTTCTGCCTGTTGTCTTGATTCCATGTGTCTCTCTCACTGCCTGCCAACCTGCCTGCCTGGTCTTGATTTGAGAAGGGTGGAATAAAAAGAATGCAAAGATCCCAGAGCAGCTTTTGTCAGAAATTATAAAAATACATTTTTCAGTGTCTCACTGACTGTCTGCCTTGAAGTGAAGTGAAATAAAGTGCAATAAAGTGATACACAACAGCATTAAATGGACCAGGCAAGCATGAAATCAATAGGGTTTAATACAACAACAGCAGGTAGTAAGACAGCAGACCACACCTCACACAAACACCAGCTATTGCCCTCTCTCTCACACACACACTCACAGCCTGGCCAGCCTGCAGAGCAATGACTGCCGTGTTGGAAGATTAAAACCAAAAAGACACTTTTCTGTATCTTATCATTTCACTTTGTGGCCTACAGAAACAGGCTTTCTAATCTGCAACTTGCCTTTTGATTTCATGTCTCTCTCACGCTCGCTGACTGTCTGTCTGTCTGCCACTCAGTCTCCCACCCACCCACGTTGAACTAAAATTTACAGTAACATGACACACACACTCACACAGACACTGCAATTTGCAGACACACAGACACCCACTCATATACAGACACACTCAGACAGACACTGCAATTTGCAGACACACAGACACCCACTCACATACAGACACACTCACACAGACTCTGCAATTTGCAGAAACTCACACATCCATTTTGAAAGGGACGCAGCCTGGGAGTGTCTACTTTTGATGATGTCCCTTCCTGGCTGTGCGGCCATGTTTGATGAGGTCAATCCAACAGGAAGTAGTGAAGCCGAGGCCCCTGAAATCTGGGTCCCCGAGAGGAAATGAAAGCCCAGGAGGGTGAAAAGATGTAAATACAATCAGGAATAAATAATAATATATATACTTCTGTTAATTAAATGTCTGCCTGTCTGTGGTTTGCCTGGAGTGTAATAAACTGAATGGAATGATCGCACAGCAGCTTTTGCTCTGAAAACATCCCAAGCACATTCCCCAATAAAGCCCAGTCCAGAAAAAAATAAAATGGATTGTTCTGAAAATAATTTTAAAAATAAAATATATGATTTTTTTTTTACAAATATCTTGTCTTGTTTGGGTTGGGCTGAAGGGGAGAGTAAGATCGCACAGCAGGACATGCCATGAAACACTCCACAAACATTCCCCTATAAAGTCTAGCCCAGAGAAATATCAAATGGCTTGATGTATATATGTACATTTGCTTTTTACAAAATTCTTGAAAGAAACGGAAAGTAAGATCCCACAGCAGTGCAGTCTGGATTAAAATCAGTATGATCTAATGTTGTATACTTTCTGTTTTCTTCCGACAAGAGATGCAGTACCAATGCACATGGCAGATAACTTGAACACAGACAAGCCCTGCATACACACCAGCTTTTGCTGTCTGTCTGTCTGTCGCTCTCTCACACACACACACACACACACACACACACACACAGGCCAGCCTTAAAATTGCCACAAGTCACTGTCAGCAATGAAAGAAAGTTGAATTTTATCATTGCTCTGCTCTGTTTGGCAGTTTAAAAGCAGTCAGTCAGTTTTTAGTATTTTATCTTTTCATTTTGCAGCCTACAGAAACAGGCTTTCTATTCTGCATCAAAAGCAAATGCTGTGGATGTGAGAAATCTGAAATAAAAACAGAAAATTTTGGAAATATTCAGCAGGTAAGGCAGCATCTGTGGAGATTGAAATTGTGTCAATGTTTCAGCTCATTTACCTTTTGTCAGATTCTGGCAAGGTCCTGTCGAAAGGTCATCGAGCTGAAACATTTACTCTGTTTCTCTGTATCTCCACTGATGCTGCCTAACATACTGAGTATTTCCAGCATTGTCTGCTTTTATTTCTATTCTGCCTGTTGTCTTGATTTCATGTGTCTCTCTCACTGCCTGCCAGCCTTGTCTTGATTTGAGTGGAGTGGAATAACATGAATGTAAAGATCCCAGAGCAGCTTTTATTCGCAGACAGTCCAAAAAGATATTTTTCAGTATCTCACTGACTGACTGTCTGTCTTGAAGTGAAGTGAAGTGAAAAAAGTGCAATGAAGTGATACACAACAGCATTACATGTGGACCAGGCCAGAATGGAATCAATAGGGTTTAATACAACAACAGCAGGTAATAAGACAGCAAACCACATCTCACACAAACATCAGCTATTGCCCTCTGTTTCTCTCACACACACACACTCACAGCTTGGCCAGGCTGCAGAGCGATGACTGCCGTGTTGGAAGATTTAAACCAAAAAGGCACTTTTCAGTATCTTATCTTTTCACTTTGTGGCCTACAGAAACAGGCTTTCTATTCTGCAACTTGCCTTTTGATTTCATGTTTCTCTCACTCGCACTGACTGTCTGGGGTTAAGGTAGAAGCGTTCATATCGCGGCCCTGTTTCAACCAATTCTACTACCACCACACACAGCATGCCTGAAGACGGAAGTAGTCGTCGATGTCAGAAACACGGGTCTTTTTCATGACCGGCATTGACTGTTATATCTGCTAACGTTGAAGGGTTCTCTATAGCTAAACAAAACATCCTCACTACATTATGCAATGAGTTGGAATGTGATGTCCTCTGCCTGCAGGAGACACATAGAGGAAGTGAGAACAACCACCCAAAAATACCAGGAATGGTCCTGGCTATTGAAAGACCTCATCAACAATATGGCAGTGCTGTATTTGTTAGAGCTGGTTCAGTTGTAGAAGCCACTTCTAAAACAGAGGAGGACAACATCGAAATTCTAACCGTAGAGCGGAACAAAGTACTAGTGACCTCAGTGTACAAGCCACCTGGCACAGATTTCAGCCTTTCTAACCCTGTACCCAACATGCACAATAAACCACAGATCATCATTGGAGACTTTAATAGCCACAGTACACAATGCGGGTACAAGGAGACTAACAACGATGGAGAAGCAGTCGAACAATGGATGGACGCTAACCAGCTTAGTCTCATCCACGATCCTAAATTGCCAGCCTCCTTCCACAGTGCCCTCTGGAAATATAGATATAATCCAGATCTTGCCATTGCCAGCAACGACATCGCTGGCCTCTGCAAGAAGCTTGTCACAGACCCAATACCACAGACACAACACCATCCTATTGGCATCCAGGTAAATGCAGCAGTGTTACCAACCGTCGTACCATTCAAAAGGCGCTTCAACTTCAAGAAGGCCGATTGGAACAGTTTTACACGAGCACTTGACCGCAAGGTTAAACGCATTAAACTATTACCTGAGCACTACAACCTCTTTGCAAAAGCTGTCCAAAAAACAGCTAGAAGGTAGATCCCCCGAGGTTGCAGAGTACACTACATCCCTGGTCTCACCAAGGAGAATGCTGAACTCTACTGGGAGTAGGTCTCAATGTTTGAATCTGACCCCTTCTCGTAGGAAACAATATCTACCGGAGAGAGGGTGATGTTAAGTATCTCTCAAGAACGTCAAAACACCTGGAACACTTTGATAGAGACAACAGATCTTACAAAAAACAGCAAGAAGGCATGGTCTCTCATACGCAAACTTGGAGGTGATCCCAAGAAAGCTGCCCAACGTCCAAATGTATCTGCTAACCAAGTTGCACACCAGTTGCTCCTAAATGGAAAAATCAACAAGAAACAAGCAAGAGCACAACTAGATAGGAAGAAGTACAGCGATGATCCTGGCTTCACTAGACCATTCACCATGGAAGAGCTAGAAACTGGTATATCTAGTCTAAAACACGGGAAAGCAATTGGTCTTGACAACATAGCAACGGAGCAGATAAAGCATTTTGGACAGAAAGCAAAGAGATAGCTCCTACAATTGTTCAACCACTGTCTGGCAACACGCAAGCTACCTAATATCTGGCAGAAGGCACATGTAATAGCACTATTAAAGCCTGGAAAGGATCCCTCAGATCCTATGAGTTTTCAGCCAATTTCACTGCTTTGCCACACCTCTAAGCTGTTTGAACACCTGATACTCAATAGGATAGCACCAACTGTAGATGAGAAGATCATTCCAGAGCAAGCAGGTTTCCACCCTGGCAAATCAACAAGCCAACTGCTCAACCTCACACAACACATCGAAGATGGTTTTGAGCAAGGGATGGTAACAGGTGCTGTTTTTGTAGACCTGTCAGCAGCCTACGATACAGTGAACCATAGACGTCTCCTCTGCAAGATTCTAGAGATGACAAAAGAGATTCACTTAACAGAGCTGTTAGAAAGCATGCTTCAGAATCGCCGGTTCTATGATGAACTAGGTGGGAAGCGCAGCAGGTGGCGTATTCAGAAGAATGGTCTTCCTCAGGGAAGCATGCTTGCACTGCTGCTGTACAACATCTACACGAATGACCAACCTATAGACGGTGTTACACGCCGTTTTATATATGCTGATGATGACTTATGTTTCACTGCCCAAAGCACTGATTTTAACGCTGTGGAGAAAACACTTTGAGGCCTTGGAGGGACTAAAATCCTACTATGAAGAAAACCACCTTCGCGCAAACCCATCAAAGACGCAAGTTTGTTCATTCCACCTCAGAAACCGTGAAGCCAAACGTCAGCTGAAAGTAACCTGGTGTGGAGCAACACTGACGCATTGCGAGCACCCTATCTACTTAGGAGGCATGCTTGACTGATGCCTCACCTTCAAGAACCACATCGAGAAGACAAAGGCAAAAGTGAGCGTACGAAACAACATCCTGAATAAGCTCAATAACAAAAGATGGGGAACAAGCCCGAAAACATTGCGAACCAGTGCACGTGCTCTTTGCTATTCCACTGCTGAATACGCCTGCCCTGCATGGGAAAGGTCTACTCATGCCATGAAGATGGATGCTGTTCTGAATGCCAGCTGCCGATTTATCACAGGTTGCTTAAAACCAACAAACACCAACAGCCTATATATCCTGGTGGGTATCGCTCCCCCTGATTTAAGAAGGTAGCCAGCAAGAAAGAGCGACTCCGTCAAACATCAGATGAGAGACACCCTCTGCATTGTCATACACCTACACCCAGCCGCCTAAAGTCAACAAAGAGCTTCATGAACAGTGTTGTTCCATTACAATCAACCTCATCTGAAGCCCACATCGCCTTGTGGAAAGACCGGCTCGCCAGTCTTGAACAACCCCCAGCGATGGAAATTTTACTTGATGAAAGCCTTCCCCCAGGAGCTAATTGCAACTGGGCAACCTGGAAGTGCCTTAACAGACTTAGGACCAGTGTAGGTTGCTCAAAGGTGTCACTAAGCAAATGGGGATATTCAACCAGCCCGACAACTTGTGAATGTGGAATGGAGGCACAGACTATGCAACATCTCCTGCAATGTTCATCATTAGAGGAACCCTGCACTGTTGAAGATCTTGCCAAATTCAACAACAAGGCACAAAAATGTGTCCAGTTCTGGCTGGGCTATGTATAGACTCTCCGTGGACATGATAAGAAGACTGACTCTCTGTCTGTCTGCTACTCACATTCTCCCTCCCACCCACATTGAACTAAAATTTACAGTAACATGACACACACTCTCAGACTCTGCAATTTGCAGACACAGACACCCACGCACATACAGACACAATCAGAGACTCGGCAATTTGCAGAAACTCACACATCCATTTTGAAAAGGGTGCAGCCTGGGGAGCAGCTGAGTCACGTGACCCTGTGGCTGGGCCTCTGACCTCAAAATGGGAGATGACGCGATCAGTTCGAGCTGGAAACCCTTAAATTAAATTGAAATCAAATCAACGGCCGGAAATGGTCACGCAATGGGAGCAGTGACGTCATCAATTGGAATGTTCACACAATGGGAGCAGTGACGTCATCAATTGGAATGTTCACACAATGGGAGCAGTGATGTCATCACTTTGAATGGTCACACAATGGGAACAGTGACGTCATCACTTGGAATGTTCACACAATGGGAACAGTGACGTCACCACTTGCAATAGTCGCACAATGGTAGCAGTGGCGTCAATCACTTGGACTGTTCACACCCCCACTTTCAGTCCGGGTCTCGTTTCCTGCAGTGCCCTCAGGTGTCTCTGTCCGGTTAAACTGAACTGATTATCCAACAGCCTGAAACAGATTGAAGACTAATCAGGAAATAAATAGATTGAACAGCAATGTAAATAACCGCGAGACTGGGCTTAATATTACAATAATAATTACAGACAAATATTACCGAGAAAAGTGACTGAATCCCATTGATATTTTACTTAATTAAAGGGTTAAGTCATGCCAGGAGAGCCCAGCCCCGTGTTATGCTCCTCTTGCTCTATGTGGGAATTCAGGGACGCTGCCAGTGTCCCTGACGACCACGTGTGCCAGAAATGCATCCAGCTGCAGCTACTAATGGGCCGTATTGAGGCGCTGGATTTGCGGATGGATGGGTTGTGGAGCATTCATGATGCTGAGAGGGTCGTGGATTACACATTTGATGAGTTGGTCACGCTGCAGGGTAGGGCTGCACAGGCAGCAGGGAAATGGGTGACCACCAGGCGGAGCAATAGAAGCAGGCAGGTAGTGCAGGGGACCCCTGTGGCCAACCCGCTTTCAAACAGGTATACCAATTTGGATACTGTTGAGGTGGATGACTCACCAGGTGAAGGCAGCAGCAGCCAACTTCCTGGCACCAGGGGTGCTTCTGCTGCTCAGGAAGGGAGGAATAAGAGTGGGAGAGCAATAGTGGTAGGGGATTCTATCTTTAGGGGAACAGATAGGCGTTTCTGTGGCCATAGACGTGACTCCAGGATGGTTTGTTGCCTCCCTGGTGCCAGGGTCAAGGATGTCACTGAACGGCTGCAGGGCATTCTGAAGGGGGAGGGTGAACAGGCAGAGGTCGTGGTTCACATTGGGACCAACGACATAGGTAGGAAGCGGGATGAGGTCCTGCAGCAAAAATTTAGGGAGCTAGGTAGCAGATTAAAGGGTAGGACCTCAAAGGTTGTAATCCCTGGATTACTCCCAATGCCACATGCTAGTGAGTATAGGAATAGAAGGATAGAGCAGGTGAATGCGTGGCTAGAGTTGGTGCAGGAGGGAGGGCTTTAGTTTCCTGGATCACTGGGCCTGCTTCTGGGGAAGGCGGGACTTGTACAAGTCGGACGGGTTGCACCTGAACCAGAGCGGGACAAATATCCTTGCGGGGAGGTTTGCTAGCACTGTTTGTGGGGGGGTTGTTTAAACTAAAATGGCAGGGGTTTGGGAACCTGAGCAGGGAGACAGAGGAAAGGAAAACAGGGATAAAAGCAAAAGATAGGAAGCAGAAAAACAAAAGTGGCAGTCAGAGAAATCAACGGTTTAAATCAAACGTGGCCACAATAAATAATAATTCTAATAGGTCTAAGAGCGTTAAAAAAACAAGCCGCAAGGCTTTGTGTCTTAATGCGAGGAGCATTTGTAATAAGGTTGATGAATTGGCTGCGCTAATAGAGGTAAACGAATATGATTTGTTTGGGATTACGGAAACGTGGCTCAAGGATGGCCAAGACTGGGAACTCAACATCCAGGGGTATTCGATATTCAGGAAAGATAGGCAAAAAGCAAAGGGAGGTGGGGTAGCATTACTGGTTAAAGAAGGGATTAATACAATTGTAATGAAGGATATTAGCTCTGATGATGTGGAATCTGTATGGGTAGAATTGAGAAATACAAAGGGGAAAAAAACATTAGTGGGAGCACTATATAGACCTCCAAACAGTAAGGCGGAGTTTGGGGATGGCATTAAAAGGGAAACTAAAGAAGCGTGCAATAAGGGCACAGCAGTCATCATGGGTGACTTTAATCTACATTTTGATTGGGCCAACTAAATTAGTAACAATACTGTGGAGGAGGAATTCCTGGAGTGTTTACGGGATGGTTTCCTGGACCAATATGTCGAGGAACCAACCAGAGATCAGGCCATCCTAGACTGGGTATTATGTAACGAGAAAGGATTAATTAGCAATCTTGTACGAGGCCCCTTGGGTTGGAGCGATCATAATATGTTCGAATTGTTCATTAAGATGGAGAATGAAGTAGTTGACTCAGAGACAAGGGTCCTCAATTTAAATAAAGGAAACTACGATGGTCTGAGGAGCGAGTTGGTTAGCATTGATTGGGGAATGGCACTCAAAGGGTTCATGGTGGATAGGCAATGGCAAACATTCAAAGACCGAATGGATGAGCTACAGAATTTGTTCATAACAGTTTGGCATATAAATAAAACAAAAAAAGGTGACTCAACCGTGGCTAACAAGGGAAATTAGGGATAGCATAATATCCAAGGAGAGGACATATAAATTGGCTAGAAAAAGCAATAATCCTGAGAATTGGGAGCAGTTTAGGAGTCAACAAAGGAGGACAAAGGGATTAATTAAGAAAGGGAAAATAGAATATGAGAGTAAGCTATCAGGGAACATATAAACTGACTTTAAAAGCTTTTATAGATATGTGAAGAGAAAAAGATTGGTGAAGTCAAGCATAGGTCCCTTACAGTCAGAAACAGGGGAATTTATCTTGGGAAACAAGGAAATGGCAGACCAATTAAATACATACTTTGGTTCCGTCTTCACAAAGGAGGTCAGAAATAACCTCACAGAGATGCCAGGGAACATAGGGTCTGATGAAAGGGAGGAAATGAAATAAATCAGCATTTGTAGGGAAATGGTGTTAGGTTAATTGATGGGACTGAAGGTCAATAAATCCCCAGGGCCTGATGGTCTACATCCCAGGGTACTTAATGAGGTGGCCCTACAGATAGTAGATGCATTGCTGGTCATCTTCCAGAACTCGATAGACTCTGGAACGGTACCCATGCATTGGAGGGTAGCTAATGTTACCCCACTATTCAAAAAAGGTGGCAGAGAAAAAGCGGGGAAATATAGACCGGTAAGCCTGACATCGGTAGTGGGAAAATGCTAGCACCTATTATAAAAGATGTAATAGCAGAGCACCTGGAAAGCAGTGACAGGATCGGGCAAAGTCAACATGGATTTACAAAAGGTAAATCATGCTTGACTAATCTACTGGAATTTTTTGAGGATGTAACTGGTAAAAAGTTAAGGGAGAACCAGTGGATGTGGTGTATTTGGACTTTCAGAAGGCTTTCGATAAGGTCCCACATAAGAGATTAGCGTGTAAAGTTAAGGCACATGGGATTGGGGGCAAGGTATTGACTTGGATAGAGAACTGGTTGGCGGACAGAAAGCAAAGAGTTGGAATAAACGGGTCGTTTTCCGAGTGGCAGGCAGTGACTAGTGGGGTACCGCAAGGATCGGTCCTAGGACCCCAGCTGTTCACAATATATATTAATGATCTGGACGAGGGAATTGGATGTAATATCTCCAAATTTGCAGACAACACAAAGCTGGGTGGGAGGGTAAGCTGTGAGGAGGATGTTGTGAAATTCCTATACGATTTGGACAGGTTGGGTGATTGGGCAGAAACATGGCAAATGCACTATAACGTGGATAAATGTGAGGTTATCCACTTTGGTGGCAAAAACAGTAAGGCAGATTATTATTTGAATGGCAATAGATTGGGAGAAGGGGAAGTGAAAAGAGTCCTGGGTGTCCTTGTGCACTAGTCGCTGAAGGTAAGCATGCAGGTGCAGCAGGCGGTTAAGAAGGCAAATGGTATGTTGGCCTTCGTAGCAAGAGGGTTCGAGTAAAGGAACAAGGATGTCTTGCTACAGTTGTACAGGGCCTTGATGAGACCGCACCTCGTGTATTGTGTGCAGTTTTGGTCAACTTACCTGAGGAAAGACGTTCTTACCATGGAGGGAGTGCAGCGAAGATTCACCAGGCTGATACCTGGGATGGCAGGAATGACGTATGAGGAGAGATTGTGTCGATTGTGCTTATACTCACTGGAGTTGAGAAATTTGAGAGGGGATCTCATCGAAACCTATAAAATTCTGTCAGGTCTGGACAGACTAGATGCAGGAAGGATGTTTCTGATGGCCGGGGAGTCCAGAACCAGGGCTCATAGTCTAAGCATAAGGGGTAAGCCATTTAGGACTGAAATGAGGAGGAATTTCTTCACCCAGAGAATGGTGAACCTGTGGAATTCTCTGCCACAGAGGGCGGTGGAGGCCAGTTCATTAAATATATTCAAGAAAGAATTGGATATATTTCTTGAGGCTAAAGGGATCAAGGGATATGGGGAGAAGGCAGGGACAGATTACTGAATTTGGATGATCAGCCATGATCTCATTGAATGGCGGAGCAGGCTCGAAGGGCCGAATGGCCTACTCCTGCTCCTATCATTTATGTTTCTATGTTTCTATGTATTACATTAAACATTAACACAAACACTCACCAGATCCGCTCCAGACTCCTGCAGTTCAGTATGAGGTGGCTGAGAGCCGGAACAGATCGGTCTGTGAAGGAGTTGAATTCCATGGACAGATCCGTCAGTGAGCAGTTTGTACTGAGAGCGGAGGAGAGATCCTCGGCACAAGAATCTGTGAGACCGACAACCCATAGACTGGGGATCAGAAAGAGAAATAACAGGAATCAGGGTAAATCCCCAGGGTTTATTAATAACAACATTACTGATACAAATATTAATGTACAGTGTCAGACATCCAGTTATTATAAACACAATCTCTCACAGTCTGGTACTTACTCCAGTTTCTGTATTTTACAGTCCGGGTTCCTCAGAGCAGCAAACAATAGTTTCACTCCTGAATCTCCCAGTTTATTATAACCCAGTCTAAAAACAAACAGAGAGAGAGAGAAAAACTGAATCAAAGCCCGGATCTGATATAATTTTCTCTCTGGGATATTACAGCAATCACAAAATACTTCAGGAAATCAATAACCTGGTTTCCGCCCGCGATTTCCCACCTGGGCGGGTCGTGTGGGGCCGGGTCGGGGTCGGTGGGGGCAGGGGCCGGGGTCGGGTCGGGTCGGTTGGGGCCAGGTTGTGTGGGGGTGGGGTCGGGTCGGGTAAGGTCGGGGTCCCAACGAACCCGCCACTGATGGCGCCCGCTGACCTGTTAAATTCCCCCCTCACTGGGAATGTACCTCACTCTGTCCAACTGCCCATATATTCAGGGACTGTCCGTAAATGTATTTATTAAATAAAGTGCTGTCTGTGTGAAGCCTTTAAAATGTCCCTCAGTCCGGTCTCATTCCCTGATGATCAGAATTACCCTCCCGGAGCTCAGTGACCGGCCTCGTCATATTTGGAGAAATTTGTCCCATTTCTGCTGCTCTGTAAATCCCGGATTTTATGGGAATGGGGTTATTTTCCCAGAATTAAATAATAAAGCGGTGAATCCCTGTACTTTATACTCTGTGCATTATATTAAGCTGTATAATATCTCGGGGTGAGTTATATTGTGAAATGATAAATGCTGCTGTAAAATCCGTCCCCCAGGATTTTATATAACAAGGAGAATTTATGCTGAAATTAAAACAGGAAATGCTGGAAATACCCAGCAGGTCAGGCAGCATCTGTAGAGAGAGAAACAGAGTTAATGTTTCAGGACAAGGACCCTTCGTCAGAACTGGAACAAGTTACAGATGTAACAGATGTTTAAGCAAGTGTAGGGGCCAGGAAAGGTGGGGGGAGCGGAGGAAAGAACAAAAGGGAAGGTCTGTGATAGGGTGGAAGACAGGAGAGATTAAAAGACAAAAGGGATAATGGTGCAAGCAAAAGGTGATGGTAATGGGACAAGTTAAAAATCAAATGATGAATCTAGCTAAGGTGTAAATGTCAATGGCAAAGTCATCAACAGCTGACATGCGAGAGAAAAACAAGGGAAAAGGAAAATCAATAATGAAACGAATAAAATAGAGGCTGAGTTTATCGTCTGAAATTGTTGAACACGATATTGAGTCCAGAAGGCTGTAAAGTGCCTCATTGAAAGATGAGGTGCTATTCCTCGATCTTATGTTGTACTTTGTTGGAAGGGTGTAAGAGGCCGCGAACGGAGAGATCAGAGTGGGAGTGGAGCAGAGAATAAAGTGACAGGTGACCAGAAGCTCGGGGTCACCCTTACGGACTGAGCGGAGGTGTTCCGCAAAGCGGTCACCCAATCTGCGTTTGCTCTCCCTAATGTAGAGGAGACCGCATCGTGAGCAGTGAATACAATATACTGAATGGCAAGAAGTATAAGTAAATCACTGTTTTACCTGGAAGGAGTGTTTTGGGCACTGGACAGTGGGAAGGGAAGAGTCAAAAGGGCAGGTGTTGCATCTCCTGCGCTTGCATGGGATGGTGCCTTGTGAAGGGGAAAGGGAAGGGATGTTGGGGTGATTGAGGAGTGAACCAGGGTGTCGCGGAGGGAGTGGTCCCTTCAGAATGCTGAAAGGGGAGGTGAGGGGAAGAAGTGTTTGGTGGTGGGATCACGCTGGATGTGACGGAAATGGTGGAGGATGATCCATTGAATGCGGAGGCTGGTGGGGTGAAAGGTGAGAACAAGGTGAACACTATCGTAGTTCCGGGTGGGATGGGAAGGGGTGAGAGCAGAAGTGCAGGAGATAGAATGGACACGGTCAAGAGCCGTGTCAACCACGGTAGAGGGGAATCCTCGGTTGAGGAAAAGGGAAGACATGTCGGAAGCACTAATATGGAAGGTGGCATGGTCAGAGCAAATGCGGCAGGGACAGAAAAACTGGGAGAATGGACCAGCGTCCTTACAGGAAGCGAGGTGTGAGGAAGTGTATTCCAGGTAGCTGTGGGAGTCAGAGGGCTTATAGTGAATGCTTGTCAATAGCAGCAATAGAGTTTATTCTGTCCCGTTACAAGTTTTAAATGTCCCTGTGCTCCTAGTTTATAGGGGAGGATAGTCTCTCACTTTATTGCCATTAAACTGGCTCTACATTTATTTCAGGTGTAACTGGCTCGACAGTTTTTAGGGAATTTTCGGAAGTTCCCTCCCCGAGCGGGGCCTCACTCACATGGGGGCAGATTATGGGGAATTCCCGGGTTCACTGCCCCCAGTTTACCCAGGAGCCGCCCGCTGTGTGCGAGGCCCCACCGCTGGCCGGTGTGTGTCTGTACTCCGCTTAGATTGGAACCTTTTCACCAGCAGGTTTAAGATCCTGAATATCAATCTACTAAATCTTTAAGAATGTGTATAGTTGTAAACATTTACAGCTGAAAGAATTCCCGATCCCCCAATATTCCCAATCCAGGAAACTACCCCCTCGACAGGGCACAGTATTGGAGTAAATGTCGAACTGTTAGAGATTTAAACTCGGGTTTCTCTCCTGTTTCCAGTTGATATGGTGGATGTGGAAAACATTTAAAATTAATTTTATCTTTACTGACTGTTTATATTTTATGTTTACATTCCGCTGTCCAGCCTTATTAAATATTATTTATTGTAATTAAATTATCAGACTCTCAGTGACCTGTATCTGCTGATCCCTACTTGTTCACAAGGATCCATTTTAGATTCTCCAGTCCTTAGGGAATTACTGACCGATCCTCTTATTATTGGTCATATTTGTGTTGAATCCGCTTCTCTCTGGTTTAACTGAACTGTTTGTTTCCCTACATTACGGAGCAGCAACACAATGCCTGACTGTTCTACAATTCACCCAACAGTTAGAGACAAATAAACTGTTACCTCAACACCCGGCATTTGTGCAGCACGGGGCCCAGCCGCTGGAGTCCTTCACACAGAATGTTGCAGTTCTCTAGACCGAGTTATTTTATCGTATCACAGAGTCCAATGACATGAGACAGGACTGCACAGTCAATCGGAGTCAATGGCAATCCACTAAATGTAAGTGTTTTCACAGATCCCACTGTGGTCTGAGCCAGTGCTTTATTCTGAGACTCAAACAGGTAGTGGAATATATTCAGGAGGTTCCTTTTACCAGTTTCACTCGTTGTGTTTCCAATCTGTCCTTCAATCTTCTCCTTCACCCAATCAATCACTCGGCAGGTGGTTTGATGAAGAAATGGACCCAGAAACTCCTCCAGGGGCCGAGCTGCCTGTGGGGAGGAGAGATCAGCAACAAAATGGAGAAATATCTCAAATCGCCCATCTTCCTTGCTGTGGGCTTCTCTGAGGAGTTTCAGGATGTCCCCGGGATCTGGAGTCAGGAATTGTGCGAGTGCGGCTACAAACTCTTGGATGGTGAGGTGCGGGAATGTGTACACCGCGCTCTGGGCAGATTCATCTCTCTCCAAAAGTTCCATCATGAACCCAGACAGGAACTGGGAAGGTTGTAGATTGTACTTGATCAAATCTCCATTTCCAAACACAATCTTCTTCTCGGAGACTCCTGTGAAGGCCATCTCACCAATCTTCAGTAACACATCACGGGAGCTTTCAATCTCTCGGCCATGGTTTTTAAGAATGTTGTAAATATAGTAGGAATATAGTTGAGTGATTGTCTTGGGAACTTGCTTCTGATTCCTGTCTCTTTGTGTAAAGAAGGGGCCCAGTGACAGACCGAGGATCCAGCAGTGGGAAGGGTTGTAGCACATGGTGTACAGGATCTCGTTCTCCTCCACGTGTTTAAAAACAGCTGCTGCCACCATCTGATCTTCAAAAAACTTGTTGAAATATTCCTTCTGTTCTTCACCAACAAATCCCAGGATTTCAGCCCAGACACCGATCTCAGCCATTTCCAATAAATGTAATGCAGTGGGGCGGCTGGTCACTAGCACTGAACATCCTGGGAGCAGCTTGTGCTGTATTAAACTGTACACAATGTCAGACACTTCACACCAGTCTTCAGGATCTGTGCACATGTGCTGAGGTTCTGTATTTCTCCGATTGTCAGCAAAATCGATCCTGTCGTTGAATTCATCCAAACCATCGAATATAAACAGCAATCCCTTTGGATTCTTCCAGAGCTCTCCCAGAATATTCCCAAAGTAAGGATACAGATCCAGTATCAAATTCCTCAGATTTATTCTACAGTTAATAGCGTTCAAATCCCGGAATTTAAAACTGAAAACAAATTGAAAGTGTGGGTATATTTTCCCAGTGGCCCAGTCATGGACAATCTTTTGTACCATTGTTGTTTTTCCAATTCCCGGGACTCCGCTCACTGCTGCTTAACTCGCAGACTTGGATCGCTGGACGTTACCCTTGATTTTCGGAAACAAACCTCCACTCTGAGAAAAACAGCTCTGGAACAATTGATCAGTTCGGATTTTTTCCAGCACTCCCCGGAGGTGTTTCTCTCTCCAGTCTTCATGGTCTCGGCCTCTTGCCAGCAGTTCATGTTCTACAAGTGTCCGATCTCGAACAGTAGAAATTACCGTTAGCTCAGCGTATCGATCAACCAGCTGGAAAATCTTAACCTTCTCCCTTATTAGGATAGTGTTCACTCTCAGTTTTTCAGTTTGTACCCGGAGTGTTTCCTTGTGCTTCTGCTGAACATCTCCGATTAGAACAGACATAAAATGGTTCTCAGTATTATTTGTATTGACATAAAAATAACTTTTCAATACCATTTCACTATTAAGTAAAATAACGCAAGATTTAATTGGCAATTTCGATAGAGGTGCGTGTAGAAATTAAAACTCAGTTAGTCGCTGAGAACTGTTTCAAATCCTCACGTGATTCTAATATTTACTGGGAAATAGGGCACAGGATATTACTGGGATATGGACAGAGTACGAATGGTCAAATGTACCACTTTTATTGTACCAGACCTTGGGCAGGCTATCTGGGGCATTGTGTGAATTGGGAGTGGGACAGACTGTGAATGGTCAATTGTCCCACTGCTTCTGTATGAGACCTTGGGCAGGTTATCTGGGGCATTGTGTGAATTGGGAGAGAGACAGACTGTGAATGGTCAAGTGTCCAACTGTTATTGTATCAGACCTTGGGCAGGTTATCTGGGGCATTGTGTGAATTGGGAGTGGGACAGACTATGAATGGTCAAGTGTCCCACTGTTACTGTATCAGACCTTGGGCAGGTTATCTGGGGCATTGTGTGAATTGGGAGTGGGACAGACTATGAATGGTCAAGTGTCCCACTGTTACTGTATCAGTCATTGGGCAGGTTATCTAGGGCATTGTTTGAATTGGGAATGGGACAGACTGAATGGATGGATGTCCCACAGTTATTGTATCAGACCTTGGGCAGATTATCTGTGGTATTGTGTGAATTGGGAGTGGGAAAGACTATGAATGGTCAAGTGCCCACTGTTATTGCATCAGACCTTGGGCAGGTTATCTGGGACATTGTGTGAATTGGGAGTGGGACAGATTGTGAATGGTCAAGTGCCCACTGTTACTGTATCAGACCTTGGGCACGTTATCTGGGTCATTGTGTGAATTGGGAGTGGGACAGACTGTGAGTGGTCAAGTGTCCCACTGTTATTGTATCAGACCTTGGGCAAGTTATCTGGGGGATTGTGTGAATTGGGAGTGGGACAGACTGTGAATGGATGGATGTTCCACTCTGCATTCTATTGAACCATTAACTGAGCTTCCGACCCCATATCCTCACCATCACAAAGTTTGCCTACTTCCACCTCTGCCATATGCTCAATCTCCACCCTTGCCTTCGCTCAGCTGCTGCTGTAGCACTCATCCATGCTCCTCGTTACTTCCGGACTCGATTATTCCAATGGTCTCCTGGCTGGCCTCCCACCTTACACCCTCCATAAATAAGCTCATTTGAAACTCTGGTGCCCATATCCGAATTCGCATCAATCCTGTTTACCCATTACCCATGGGCTACATTGGCTCCTGGTCAGGCAACGTCTGGACTTAAACATTCTCATTCTTATTTTCGAATTCCTCCATGTCCTAGCCCCCTCGTTACCTCCGTAACCTCCTCCAGCCACACAATCCACCGAGGTAACTGTGCGCCTGCAATTCATGCCCCTTTCACATACCAGGTTTACATTGTTCCATCATTGACGGCTGTGCTTCAGCTTCCAGGGCGCTGAGCTCAGGAATTAGCACCCTTATCATTTCCCTCCCTTAACAAAAGGTTCACTGCAAATGTCTCAGGGTTTGGGCAGGTTATCTGGGGTATTGTGTGACTGAGAGAGGGACCGACTGTGAATAGGCCGCAGGTAGATTGCTATTGTTTCATAAATTGTGCAGGTTATCCGATGTATTGTGTGCACTGAGAAAGGTGATTGAAAGTATTCAGAGTTTAGGCTGTAAGAAGGGTTACTGGGTTTGATGAGTTTTGTTTGGTCAGGAGACTTCGGTATTGAAATGTTTTAATGGATTTCACAAAATGAATGCAGGAAGCAGGCTCACAATTAGCAAAATAATTAACAACGGAGTGAATTGAAAGTAAGAGGGTATCTCAGGGTATTTTTGTCATCCATAGTGTAATTCATCGGGTGGGCCGCGTTAGACGGGGTAGGGACTATTGAATGAGTTTGTGTAGATACACAGGAAGGAGGGGTAAGTGGGTCATCTCTAACAGGGACAGGCTTATTTTGGTTCAAATACACATTTTCTGCACCTAATCATTCTCCTGTTATAATGGGCATGATTTTCCGACCCCTACGGTTGCTTACGAGGTGTGTACGCACCCATAGGCATCTCGCAAGTGTCGGTTTCAGGCAATAGAAGCGCATGTGCTGAAAACCGGCACTGGCGATCTGTCAAGGTCCGCCTGCCCAGGAAAATTGCCTCTGCGGGTGGAGAAATGCGCTTTTTGCACAACATCCGCCCGCTGAAAGGCCATGGAATACCTATGCCTGGTAAAAGCAGGTGTAAGGCCTGCTTTTATCAGCTTAAGAATGTTGAAAAATAGAAAAATTTAATTTGATAACGCCATAGCATACAAGGCTACAGTCCAAGTGCTGGACAATGGGATTAGAATAGACAGGGTTTGACGGCCAGCACAGACAAGATGGGCCTCTTTCTGTGCTGTATAACTCTGACACAATTCTGTGTGTACAGACCTGTCAAAAGTATGAAGGGGGATCCCGTTCTTTAATTTGTTCACCTAGCCCACGTGATCCCAGTGGTGTGCGAACCACTTGCGCCCCTGGGATACGGGGGCCTCTACCAGCGTGGACCCAGAGAGGCCCGGCGCGGACCCGGAGAGGCCCGGCGCGGACCCGGAGAGGCCCAGCCTCGGGGTCTATGGAACCAACAGTTAGGTTCGTAGATTTTTTCCGATCTGAGGCATCCGCAGGCAGGAAGACTCGGATCGGAAATTCAGGGCCATTGTTTATCAGAAATTGCGATCATTTTTTCAGCAGTTTTCTACATAGGTTTATTGAATGTGTTTTATAACAATCCTGTCATATCACTGATTAGAAACAGTAATAGAACTATAGCCCACTTCACTCAGTGTAATGTTAGTGCAGAAAACATTGACAGTTCATTTGAAATGTTCTACCAATAATCATACTCTGTTGTTTAATGTTGGTCTTAGTTTCCTATACTGCAGGTTTGGGAACTAACATATTTCCATTAGTCATTACATTGGGTCTAAAAAGACTCGGGAATTGAAGGACTATTCTTTGAGTAGAATAATGTTCGCTCTTTCACTGCAATTGCGAAGCTACTTAATAACCTAATCAGCTTGAACATTGGCCTGGATTTTGCTGTAATAATAATGGGGAGACTGTCAGCGCTCGCCGTTGTTACTGGATAAAATTGACAGCAACTTCTTGTGTCTCACATGTGTGGTTAAACACGGAAATCCAGTAGTTGCTGTCAGAGATACCCTCCTCTCCCAGAAGAGGCGCTGTTGCAGTCCTCGCCGATAGTCGGCATTGAAATCACTGCAACGGCGTAAACTTGGGGTACTTACCCATTAATTCCACACTGAAGACGGCTGAAAGAGTTAGGGCTAGGGCATTCAGGATTAAGTGAGATTTTTAACGGCCTAATAAGTGATAATTACTGCTGAACAATCTCTCTGGCCCTGAAAAAAATTAATATATATGTGTGGAGTCTCACACCAACAGAAGAAAATTAATGTTGCAGATTTAATATGTGCATATTTACATTTTCTGCTTGTCTCCTTTATCTCTCTTCCTTAATCCCATGTACATTGCTCAAACTTTATTTCATTTGCTCTACTTGATATAAATGTAATTTATATTTCCTGTTTTATGATTCCTGGTCTGGAATCTGTGTCTCAGTGAGGATCCTTCCCTGTGACTGGCTGAAGAGCCGCGCTGTTTCTTCCCCTGCTCACAGTCCACAGATACCCTGTAGAGGGCACTACACTGGAAAATACAACTCGTGGCAGCAAGTCTAAAGACGGTCAAATCTTTGTGGGCAACTGTCAACGCACCTTTGATGCTGTTTCGTGAACCTGCCTGGTTTGTATGCGATTTCACAGTTACCAGGATCCTGCCAGGTGTGTATGTTGATTCGCAGTGTATAATGATCCTGCCAGGTGTTTATGGGTTTTCACAGTTTATCAGGATCCTGACAGATGTGTATGGCGTTTCACAGTGTTTCAGGATCCTGACAGATGTTTATGGATTTTCACAGTGTATCAGGATCCTGCCAGGTGTGTATAGGGTTTCAAAGTGTATCAGGATCCTGCCAGGTATGTATGGGGTTTCACGGTGAATCAGGGTCCTGCCAGCTGTGTATGGGGTTTCACAGTGAATCAGGATCCTGCCAGGTTTGTACGGGATTTCACAGTGTATCAGGATCCTGCCAGTTGTGTATGGGGTTCCACAGTGCATCAGGATCCTGCCAGGAGCGTATGGGGTTTCACAGTGTATCAGGATCCTGCATGGTGTGTATGGGGTTTCAGTGTATCAGGATCCTGCCAGGTGTGTATGGGGTTTCACATTATAACAGGATCCTGCCAGGTGTTTATGGGGTTTCACAGTGTATCAGAATTCTGCCAGGTGTGTATGGGGTTTGACAGTGTATCAGGATCCTGCCAGGTGTGTATGGGGTTTCACAGTGTATCAGGATCCTGCCAGGTGTTTATGGAGTTTCAGTGTATCAGGATCCTGCCAGGTGTGTATGGGGTTTCACAGTGTATCAGGATCCTGCCAGGTGTGGATGGGGTTTCACAGTGTATCAGGATCCTGCCAGGTGTGTATGTGGTTTCACAGTGTATCAGGATCCTGCCAGGTGTGTATGGTGTTTCACAGTGTATCAGGATCCTGCCAGGTGTGTATGGGGTTTCAGTGTATCAGGATCCTGCCAGGTGTGTATGGGGTTTCTCAGTGTATCAGGATCCTGTCACGTGTTTGCAATGTGCAGTTGGATTAACTGGAGAATAGAAGACCTGTAAATTTGCCAATAATTCCAAAATCGGTGTTAAATGTAAATTGAACCTATGCAGATCTTTTGTGGATTAATCACGAATCCAAATGATGTTTAATGCTGTATCTCCAGCCTTTGTTCCTCTGACTGCCAGATTCTGACAACCTCTCACAAACGGATACAGTCAAACATTCTGATTCTCCTGTGAAATAAACATTGACATTTCCCTTTTCTCACTTACCTTTCAGGTGACTGGGTACTTCGGATAAACCTTGTGCAATGTTCATGTAAACAAATGTGTCACAACCTGTTGAAATCAATGAACTTTCATGAAATCAGATCTGTGTGATATTATAGTAAACTCTGCAGTGTTTGAATCTGAATTTGCATTCCATGTGTGATTTTACCGTACCATGTTCCTCTATTTCTTTCAGTATATTGTTCAGCTTTGGTAATCTGTGGCGCATTTTCACAAAGGATTCCCACATCACCCTTCGGGCCCCAGAGCCTTTCTCCATCACCAGATTTAGGAGAAGTTTGGAACTGTCTCCCCGGTTTCCCTTCTCTGTGAGCTCAGTGATTTTCTGTAAAGAATAATAATGAATGTATTGAGGAGCGGAGTGGAAGATGAATACTGTTAACGAGAAGGAAAGGATCTACACAATGATGGGATCTCCCCATTGTTTTGAGCACAGAAAGTAATCACTGGGACGGGTACTGGTCCATTCTGAACATGGGCTGAATTTTCTGTAAACATCTTGATTCACTCATTCACGGGAAATAAATAAGATAGAAGGAAAAAAGAAATCAGAAATCTTGTTCTAGGAGAGTGAGGAATCACTGAGTATCAGCAATAGGTTTAATGGGATTAGTTCTCTCTCTCCCTCAGTGTCCAACATGACATCAGATTCCTGATTGACAATATGATACACTTGCTTCTCACACTTACTTCCTGCTGTCACACTTTGTTATTTACTTAGAAATAAAACACAGCGAATCAGAGCTCCAGTGGCAGGGAAGGGACGACACGGAAGTGAGGGAAGCAGCTAGAAAACTGCCTGAGAAATTACACCGACTAATCAAAACAACCACTCTTGGTATATTGGTCAGCAGAATCGACCAATAATAACAATAATAATGATGACAAATCCAGTCACTCCAATAGCATGCTTCTTCAGCAATTGAAATGAAAGACACTTAATTTCTTGCACAATCGCTGCCGGTATGAAACCCCAGTAACTGGGAGCACGTGTCCACCAATGGATAGTCAGGGCTTCAATCACCAACTTACATTTTTATAGGGCTTTTAAAGTAGAAACTAGTCCCAGGGTGTTTCAGAGAGGCGGAATCAGACAATGAACCCGAGACATGGCAGGATAAAATAGCAGAGGTGGCCAGAAGCTGGAGGAAAGGTAAGGTTTAAGGAGTAGAGAGAGGTGGAGAGGCAGAGGGTTTGATGGAGTGAATTCCTGAGGGTGGGACCTGAGACAATTGAACGCTCAGCCACCAGTGGCGGTGTGAAGGACTGGGTGCACAAGAGGCCAGAGTCAGAGCAACGGAGAATTCCATTTGCACAGGAGGTTGTAGGGCTGTAGTGGGTTACAGAGATAGGAAGGGTCGAGGTCCTAATGTTATTTAAAGAGAAGAATGGGAATTCTAAACTGAAGGCATTCCAGGAGCGGGCGCCATGAAAGTTGTGTGAGCACACGAGTGATATCTGAATGACACCTGGGCAGGTTGCTGGCAGCAGCATTTAGGAGTTGCTGAACATTAGAGAGGGTGCAAGGAGCGAGGCCGGCCAGGGGAGCATTGGGACAGTCGGGTTTAGAGATGGGTTGAGGCAGGGGCGGGCAATGTTACGGGGATAGAAGTAGGGGATCTTTGTGATGGCGGGTATATGGTGCAGGGAGTTCAGCTCAAGGTTGGATGCGGAGATTGCAAACAGCCTGGCTTAGTCTCTGGCAGTGGCCAGGGAGGGAGATGGACTCAAGCGATGAGGCAATGGAATTTGTGGTGGGGAAGCAGACGGTGGCATCAGTCTTCCCAATGTTTAACTGGAGGTAAATGGGGAGTGACATTCCACACCAAGAGCGCTGTTGCAGGTAATTTACCCAGATGCATAGAGATTTGGAAACTCAATTATAGGAAGGAAATAAAATACCTCGAAAAACTGCTCAGCAGGTTCACTGGGATGTGGAATTCCTGTTATAGAGGGGATTTGAGAAGTTAGGGCTCATGCTACACTAGTTCAGCAGATTTGGCGAGGAGTTGATGGAAGTCTTCAGTTTCTCTGAGCTTATGATGAAAGAAATGTTTGCAGATTGTTTCCACTGTTTGGTCAAAGGGCTTATTCAGAGTATTAAGAGTGAGGAAGCAAGTCGATGAATTACTTTAAACGAATAATTCGATCGTTTTGAAGAAAAAAGATTGTTAGAGTTCATGGGGTGAACAGCAGGTTGGGATTAGATTAGGTTGGTTATTAAAGGTATCGGATAGTGAGCAGCATGTTGGGATTAGATTAGGTCTGTTATTAACGGTATTGGGTAGTTCGCAGCATGTTGGGATTAGACTAGGTAGGATATTAACTGTAATGGATACTGAGCAGGAGGTTGAGATTAGACTAGGTGGGATATTAACGGTAAAGTTTAGTGAGCAGGAGGTTAGGATTGGACTAGGTGGGATATTAACGGTAATGTGTAGTGAGCAGGGCATTGTGATTAGACTAGGTTGGATATTAACAGTAATGGGTAGTGAGCAGGAGGTTGGGATTGGACTAGGTGGGATATTAGCAGTAATGGTAGTGAGCAGCAGGTTGGGAATTAGACTAGGAGGGACATTAACAGGAATGGGCAGTGAGCAGCAGGTTGGGATTTGACTCGGTGCGATATTATCAGTAATGCATAGGGATCAAGAGGCTGGGATTAGACTAGATGGGATCTAATGATAATGGGTAGTGAGCAGGATGTTGATATTAGAGTTGGTGGGGTATGAACGGTAATGGGTAGTGAACAGGCTATTTAGATTAGACAAGGTTGAATACTAATGGTAATGGGCAGTGAGCAGAAGGTTGGATTTACACACGATGGGATATGAATGGAAATGGGTAGTGAGCAGGACGTTGGGATTAGACTAGTTGGGATATTAACGGTAATGGGCAGTGAGTACGATGTTGGGATTAGACAAGGTGGGGTATGAAAAATCACGGGTCGTTAGCAGGAGGTTGGGATTAGACTAGGTGGGATATTAACAGTAATGGGTAGTGAACAGCAGGTTGGGATTGGACTAGGTCAGATATTAATAGTAATGGGCAGTGAACAGGAGGTGGGGATTAGACTAGGTGGGATATTAACAGTAATGGGTAGTGAGCAGGAGGTTGGGGTTAGACTAGGTGGGATATTAACAGTAATGGGTAGTGAACAGGAGGTTGGGATTGGACTAGGTGGGATATTAGCAGTAATGGGTAGTGAGCAGCAGGTTGGGATTAGATTGGTGGGATATTAACAGTAATGGGTAGTGAGCAGGAGGTTGGGGTTAGACTAGGTGGAATATTAACAGTAATGGGTAGAGAACAGGAGTTTGGGATTGGACTAGGTGGGATATTAGCTGTAATGGGCAGTGAGCAGGAGGTTGGAATTAGACTAGGTGGGATATTAACAGTAATGGGTAGTGAGCAGGAGTTTGGGATTAGACTAGGTGGAATATTAATGGTAATGGGTGGAGAGCAGGAGGTTGGGATTAGACTCGGTGGGATATACACAGTAATGGGTAGTGAGCAAGCGGTTGTGATTAGATTGGTGGGATATTAACAGTAATGGTTCGTGAGCAGGCGGTTGTAATTACACTTGGTGGCGTATTAATGGTAATGGGTGGTGAGCAGGAGGTTGGGATTAGTCTAGGTAGGTTAATCACGGTAATGGGTAGGGAGCAGCAGCTTGGGCTCAGACTAGGTGGGATATGAACAATGAGGGGCAGTGAGCAGGAGGTTGGGATTAGATAAATTGGGATATTAAAGGCAATGGGCAGTGAACAGGAGTTTGGGATTGGACTAGGTGGGATATTAGCAGTAATGGGTAGTGAGCAGGAGGTTGGGATTAGATTGGTGGGATATTAACAGTAATGGGCAGTGAGCAGGAGGTGGGGATTAGACTAGGTGGGATATTAACAGTAATGGGCAGTGAGCAGGAGGTTGGGATTAGGCTAGATGGGATATTAACAGTAATGGGTAGAGAACAGGAGTGTGGGATTGGACTAGGTGGGATATTAGCAGTAATGGGTAGTGAGCAGCAGGTTGGGATTAGACAAGGTGGGATATTAACAGTAATGAGCAGTGAGCAGTAGGTTGGGATTAGACAAGGTGGGATATTAACGGTAATGAGCAGTGAGCAGTAGGTTGGGTTTAGGCTAGGTGGGATATTAACGGTAATGAGCAGGAGATTGGGATTAGACTAGGTGGGATACTCATTGTAACGGGTGGTGAGCAGGAGGTTGGGAAGAGATTAGGTGGGATATAAACTGTAATTGGTAGTGAGCAGGAGGTTGGGATTCCACTGGGTGCGATATTAATGGTAATTAGCAGCGTGCAGGAGAATGGGATTAGACTCGTGGGATATTTATGGTAATGGGAAGTGGTCAGGATTTTGAGATAAGACTGGGTGGGATAATCGAGGTAATGGGTAGAGAGCAGAAGGTTGGGATTATGCTAGTTGGGATATTAACAGTAATGGGAAGTGCGCAGGATGTTAGGATTAGACTAGGTGGGATGGTAACAGTAATATTCAGTGAGCAGGAGTTTGGGATATGCCTGGGTGGGATATTCACGGTAAACGGTTAGTGAGCAGGAGGTTGGGATTAGACTAGGTGGGATATTCATGCTAATTGATAGTGAGCAGGACGTTGGGATTAGACTAGGTGGGATATTCACAGTAATGGCTAGTGAGCAAAAGGTTGGCATTAGACTAGGTGGGATATTAATGGTAATGGGCGGTGAGCAGGAGGTTGGGATTAGACCAGGTGGGATATTAAAAATAATGGGTAGTGAGCAGGAGGTTGGGATTAGAATGGTTGGATATTAACAGTAATGGGTAGAGGGCAGGATGTTGGGATTAGACTAGGTTGGATATTAACAGTAATGGATAGTGAGCAGGAGGTTGGGATTAGACCAGGTTGGATATTTACAGAAATGGGTAGAGAGCATGAGGTTGCGTTTAGACTAGGTGGGATATTAACAGTAATGGGTAATGAGCAGGAGGTTGGGATTAGACTAGCTGGGATATTAACAGTAATGGGTAATGAGCAGGAGGTTGGGATTAGACTAGGTGGGATATTAACAGTAACGGGTAATGAGCAGGAGGTTGGGATGAGACTAGGTGGGATATTAACGTCAATAAGTAGTGAGCAGGAGGTTTGGATTAGACTAGGTGGGATTTTAACAGTAATGGGCAGTGAGCAGGAGGTTGGGATTAGAATGGCGGGATATTAACAGTAATGGGTAGTGAGCAGGAGGTTGGGGTTAGAGCATGTGGGACATTAACAGTAATGGGTAGAGAGCATGAGGTTGCGATTAGACTAGGTGGTAAATTAACAGTAATGGGTAGTGATCAGCAGGTTGGGTTTCGACTGGGTGGGATATTAACGGTATTGGATAGTGAGCAGCTTGTTGGTATTAGACTAGGTGGGATATTAACGGTAATGGGGGGCGGGCAGAAGGATGGATTAGACTTGTGGGATCTTAACATTAATGGGCAGTGAGCAGGAGTTTGGGATAAGACTGAGTGGAATATTCACGGTAATGTGTAGTGAGCAGGAGGTTGTGATTAGTCTAGGTGGGATATTCACCCTAATGGGAAGTGAGCAGGAGGTTGCGATTAGATTAGTTTGGATATAAACAGTAATGGGCAGTGAGCAGGAGGTTGGGATTAGATTTGGTGGGATATTAAGTGTAATGGGCAGTGAGCAGGTGGTTGGGATTAGACTAAGTGGGATATTAACGGTAATGGGTGGTGAGCACGCATTTGGTATTAGACTAGGTGGGTTATTCACGGTAATGGGCAGTGAGCAGGAGGTTGGGATTAGACTAGGTGGGATATTAACGGTTTTGGGTAGTGACCATGAGGTTGGGATTAGACTAGGTGGGATATTGACAGTAATGGGTAGTGAGCAGGAGGTTGGGATTAGACTAGGTGGGATATTAACGGTATTGGATAGTGAGCAGGATGTTGGGATTAGACTAGGTGGGATATTAACGGTAATGGGCTGCGGGCAGGAGGATTGGATTACACTATTGGGATATTAATCGTAATGGGCAGGGAGCAGGAGTTTGGGATAAGACTGGGTGGGATACTCACGGTAATGGTTAGTAAGCAGGAGGTTGCGATTAGACTAGTTGGGATATTAACAGTAGTGGGCAGTGAGCAGGAGGCTGGGAGTAGAGTAGGTGGGATATTAACGGTAATGGGCAGTGAGCAGGAGGTTGGGATTAGACTTGGTGTGATATTAAGGGTAATGGGTAGTGAACAAGGGGTTGGGATTAGACCAGGTGGGATATTAATGGTAATGGGCAGTGAGCAGGATGTTGATAGAATAGGTGGGATATGAACAGTAATGGGCAGTGAGCAGGAGGTTGGGATTAGACTAGGTGGAATATTAACTGTAATGGGTAGAGAGCATGAGATTGGAATTAGACCAGGAGGGATATTAACAGTAATTGGTAGAGAGCAGGAGGTTGGGATTAGACTAGGTGGGATATTAACAGTGATGGGTAGTGAGCAGGAGGTTGGGATTAGAGCAGGTGGGATATTAACGGTAATTGGTAGAGAGCAGGAGGTTGGGATTAGACTAGGTGGGATATTAACAGTAATGGCTAGTGAGCAGGATGTTGGGTTTAGGCTAGGTGGGATATTAATGGTAATCGGCTGCGGGCAGGAGGATGGGATTAGTCTAGTGGGATATTAAAGGTAATGGGCAGTGAGCAGCAGTTTGGGATAAGACTGGCTGGGATATTCACGGTAATGGGTAGTGAGCAGAAGGTTGTGATTAGACTAGGTGTGATATTCACCCTAGTGGGGAGTGAGCAGGAGGTTGCGATTAGACTAGTTGGGATATTAACAGTAATGGGCAGTGAATAGGAGGTTGGGATTAGACCAGGTGGGATATTAACAGTAATGGGCAGTGAGCAGGAGGTTGCAATTAGACTAGGTGGGATATTAACGGTAATGGATATTGAGCAGGAGGTTGGGATTAGTCTAGGTGGGATATTAACAGTAATGGGTAGTGAGCAGGAGGTTGGGATTAGACTAGGTAGGATATTAACAGTCATGGCTAGTGATCAGGAGGTTTGGATTAGACTAGCCGGGAAATTAACTGTAATGGGTAGTGAGGAGAAGGTTGCGATTAGACTAGGTGGGATATTAACTAATGGATAGTGAACAGGAGGTTGGGATTAGACTAGGTGGGATATTAACAGTAATGGGCAGTGAGCAGGAGGCTGAGATTTCATTTTAGGGATATTTACGGTAATGGGTAGTGAGCAGGAGGTTGGGATTAGAGTAGGTGGGATATTAACAGAAATGGGCATTGAGCAGGAGTTTGGGATTAGACCAGGTGGGATATGAACGATAATGTGTAGTGAACAGCAGGTTGTGATTAGACGAGGTGGTATATGAACGATAATGGGTAGTGAACAGAAGGATCGGATTAGAGGAGGAGGGATATGTATGATAATGGGTAGTGAACAGGAGGTTGGGTTTAGACTAGGTGGGATATTCTCGCTAATGGGTAGTGAGCAGGAGGTTGCGATTAGATTAGGTGGGATATTAACAGTAATGGATAGTGAGCAGTAGGTTGGGATTAGACTAGGTGGGATATTAACAGTAATTGGTAGTGAGCAGGAGGTTGGGATGCGACTGGGTGGGATATTAATGGTATTGGATAGTGAGCAGGATGTTGGGATTAGACTAGGTTGGATATTAACGGTAATGGGCTGCGGGCAGGAGGATTGGATTATACTATTGGGATATTAATGGTAATGGGCAGTGAGCAGGAGTTTGGGATAAGACTGGGTGGGATATTCACGGTAATGTGTAGTGAGCAGGAGGTTGTGATTAGACTAGGTGGGATATTCACCCTAATGGTTAGTAAGCAGGAGGTTGCGATTAGACTAGTTGGGATATTAATGGTAATGGGCAGTGAGCAGGAGGTTGGGATTATACTTGGTGGGATATTAACGGTAATGGGTAGTGAACAAGGGGTTGGGATTAGACCAGGTGGGATATTAACAGTAATGGGCAGTGAGCAGGAGGTAGGGATTAGACTAGGTGGGATATTAACAGTGATGGGTAGTGAGAAGGAGGTTGGGATTAGAGTAGGTGGGATATTAATGGTAATTGGTAATGAGCAGGAGGATAGGATTAGACTAGGTGGGATAATAACAGTAATGGGCAGTGAGCAGGAGGTTGGGATTAGTAGAGTTGGGATATGAACGATAATGGGTAGTGAGCAGGAGGTTGGGATTCGACTGGGTGGGATATTAACGGTATTGGTTAGTGAGCAGGATGTTGGGCTAGACTAGGTGGGATATTAACGGTAATGGGCTGCGGGCAGGAGGATGGGATTAGACTAGTGGGATATTAACGGTATTGGGCAGTGAGCAGCAATTTGGGATAAGACTGGGTGGGATATTCACGGTAATGGGTGGTGAGCAGGAGGTTGTGATTAGACTAAGTGGGATATTCACCCTAATGTGTAGTGAGAAGGAGGTTGCGATTAGACTAGTTGGGATATTAACGGTATTGGATAGTGAGCAGGATGTTTTGATTAGACTAGGTGGGATATTAACTTTTATGGATAGTGAACAAGTGGTTGGGATTAGACCAGGTGGGATATTAACGGTAATGGGCAGTGAGCAGGATGTTGTGATAGAATAGGTGGGATATTAAAGGTAATGGATATTGAGCAGGAGTTTGGGATTAGACTAGCTGGGAAATTAACTGTAATGGGTAGTGAGCAGGAGGTTGCGATTAGTCTAGGTGGGATATTAACTGTAATGGATAGTGAGCAGGAGGTTGGGATTAGACTAGGTGGGATATTAACAGTAATGGGCAGTGAGCAGGAGGCTGAGATTTGATTGGAGGGATATTTACGGTAATGTGTAGTGAGCAGGAGGTTGGGATTAGAGTAGGTGGGATATTACCGGACATGGGTAGTGAGCAGGAGGCTGGGATTAGACTAGGTGGGATATTAATGGTAATGGTAATGAGCAGCAGGTTTGGATTAGACTAGATGGGATATTAACGGTAATGGGTAGTGAGCAGAAGGTTGGGATTAGACTAGTTGGGATATTAACTGTAATTGGTAGTGAGCAGGAGGTTGGGCATCGACTGGGTGGGATGTTATCGGTAATGGGCAGTGGGCAGGAGAATGGGATTAGACTAGTTGGATATTAAAGGTAATGGGTATTGAGCAGATGGTTCGGATTAGACTAGGTGGGATATTCACGGTAATGGGTAATGAGCAGTAGGTTGGGATTAGACTGGGTGCGATCTTAACAGTAATGGGTAGTGAGCAGGCGTTTGGGATTAGACTAGGTGGTGTATTAAGAGTAATTGGTAGTGTGCAGGAGTTTGCGATTAGACTAGTTGGGATATTAACAGTAATGGGTTTTGAGCAGGATGTTGGGATTAGAATAGGCGGGATATTAACAGTAATGGGCAGTGAGCAGGAGGTTGGGAGTAGAGTAGGTGGGATATTAACGGTAATGGGCAGTGAGCAGGAGGTTGGGATTAGACTTGGTGTGATATTAACGGTAATGGGTAGTGAACAAGGGGTTGGGATTAGACCAGGTGGGATATTAATGGTAATGGGCAGTGAGCAGGATGTTGATAGAATAGGTGGGATATTAACAGTAATGGGCAGTGAGCAGAAGGTTGGGATTAGACTAGGTGGGATATTAACTGTAATGGGTAGAGAGCATGAGATTGGGATTAGACTAGGTGGGATATTAACAGTGATGGGTAGTGAGCAGGAGGTTGGGATTAGAGTAGGTGGGATATTAACGGTAATGGGCAGTGCGCCGGAGGTTGGGATTAGTAGAGGTGGGATATTAATGATAATGGGTAGTGAGCAGGAGGTTGGGATTTGACTGGGTGGGATATTAACGGTATTGGTTAGTGAGCAAGATGTTGGGTTTAGACTAGGTGGGATATTAATGGTAATCGGCTGCAGGCAGGAGGATGGGATTAGACTAGTGGGATATTAACGGTAATGGGCAGTGAGCAGCAGTTTGGGAGAAGACTGGGTGGGATATTCATGGTAATGGGTAGTGAGCAGGAGGTTGTGATTAGACTAGGTGGGATATTCACCTTAATGGGTAGTGAGTAGGAGGTTGCGATTAGACTAGTTGGGGTATTAACAGTAATGGGCAGTGAACAGGAGGTTGGGAGTAGAGTAGGTGGGATATTAACGGTAATGGGCAGTGAGCAGGTTGTTGGGATTAGACTAGGTGGGATATTAACTGTTATGGATAGTGAACTAGAGGTTGGGGTTAGACCAGGTGGGATATTAACAGGAATGGGCAGTGAGCAGGAGGTTGCGATTTGACTAGGTGGGATATTAACGGTAATGGATATTGCGCAGGAGGTTGGGATTAGTCTAGGTGGGATATTAACAGTAATGGGTAGTGAGCAGGAGGTTGGGATTAGACTAGGTAGGATATTAACAGTCATGGCTAATGATCAGGAGGTTGGGATTAGACTAGCTGGGAAATTAACTGTAATGGGTAGTGAGCAGGAGGTTGCGATTAGACTAGGTGGGATATTAACTAATGGATAGTGAGCAGCAGGTTGGGATTAGACTAGGTGGGATGTTAACAGTAATGGGCAGTGAGCAGGAGGCTGAGATTTGATTTTAGGGATATTTACGGTAATGGGTAGTGAGCAGGAGGTTGGGATTAGAGTAGGTGGGATATTTACAGTAATGGGTAGTGAACAGAAGGTTCTTATTAGACGAGGAGGGATATGTATGATAATGGGTAGTGAACAGGAGGTTGGGTTTAGATTAGGTGGGATATTAACGGTAATGGGCAGTGAGCCGGAGGTTGGGATTAGTAGAGTTGGGTTATGAACGATAATGGGTAGTGAGCAGGAGGTTGGGATTCGACTGGGTGGGATATTAACGGTATTGGTTAGTGAGCAGGATGTTGGGTTTAGACTAGGTGGGATATTAACGGTAATGGGCTGCGGGCAGGAGGATGGGATTCGACTAGTGGGATATTAACGGTCATGGGCAGTGAGCAGCAGTTTGGGATAAGACTGGGTGGGATATTCACGGTAATGGGTTGTGAGCAGAAGGTTGCGATTAGACTAGTTGGGATATTAACAGTAATGGGCAGTGAACAGGAGGTTGGGAGTAGAGTAGGTGGGATATTAACGGTAATGGGCGGAGAGCAGGAGTTTGTGATTAGACTTGGTGGGATATTAACGGTATTGGATAGTGAGCAGGATGTTTGGATTCGACTAGGTGGGATATTAACTGTTATGGATAGTGAACAAGTGGTTGGAATTAGACCAGGTGGGATATTAACGGTAATGGGCAGTGAGCAGGAGGTTGGGATTAGAAAGGTGGTATATTAACGGTAATGGATATTGTGCAGGAGGTTGGGATTAGATTAGGTGGGATATTAACAGTAATGGGTAGTGAGCACGAGGTTGCGATTAGACTAGGTGGGATATTAACTGTAATGGATAGTGAGCAGGAGGTTGGGATTAGACTAGGTGGGATGTTAACAGTAATGGGCAGTGAGCAGCAGGCTGAGATTTGATTTTAGGGACATTTACAGTAATGGGTAGTGAGCAGGAGGTTGGGATTAGAGTAGGTGGGATATTAACGGTAATGGGTAGTGAGCAGGAGGTTGGGATTAGAGTAGGTGGGATATTAACGGTAATGGGTAGTGAGCAGGAGGTTGGGATTAGACTAGGTAGGATATTAACTGTAATTGGTAGTGAGCAGGATGTTGGGCATCGACTGGGTGGGATGTTATCGGTAATGGGCAGAGGGCAGGAGAATGGGATTAGACTAGTTGGACATTAGCGGTAATGGGTATTGAGCAGATGGTTCGGATTAGACTAGTTGGGATATTCACGGTAATGGGTAGTGAGCTGGAGCTTGGGATTAGCCTAGGTGCGATCTTAACAGTAATGGGTAATGAGCAGTAGGTTGGGATTAGACTGGCTGCGATCTTAACAGTAATGGGTAGTGAGCAGGCGTTTGGGATTAGACTAGGTGGTGTATTAAGAGTAATTGGTAGTGTGCAGTAGGTTGCGATTAGACTAGTTGCGATATTAACAGTAATGGGTTTTGAGCAGGATGTTGGGATTAGAATAGGCGAGATATTAACAGTAATGGGTAGTGAACAGGAGGTTGGGATTAGACTAGGTTGGATATTAATGGTAATGGGTAGTGAGCAGCAGGTTGGGATTAGACTAGGTGGGATATTTACGGTAATGGGTAGTGAGCAGGCGGTTGGGATTAGACTAGGTGGGATATTAACGGTAATGGGTAGTGAACCAGAGGTTGGGATTAGTCTAGGTTGGATATTAACGGTAATGGGTAGTGAGGAGGAGTTTGGGATTAGACTAGGTTGGATGTTAGTGAGCAGGATTTTGGGATTAGACTAGGTGGGATATTGAAGTTAATGTGTAGTGAGCAGGAGGTTGGGATTTGACTAGGTGGGATTTTAATGGTAATGGGTAGTGAGAACGAGGATGGGATTAGGCTATGTGGGATATTAACGGTAATGGGCAGTGAACAGGAGGTTTGGATTAGACGAAGTGGGATATGAACGATAATGGTTAGTGAACAGGAGGTTGGGATTAGTCTAGGTGAGATATTAACGGTAATGGGCAGTGAGCCGAAGGTTGGGATTATACGAGGTGGGGCATGAACGATAATGGGTAGTGAACAGGAGGTTGGGATTAGAATAGGTGAGATATTAACGGTAATGGGCAATGAGCAGGAGGTTGGGATTAGACTAGGTGGTATATTAATGGTAATGTGTAGTGAGCAGGAGGTTGGGATTAGACTAGGTTTGACATTAACTGTAATTGGTAGTGAGCAGTAGGTTGGGATTCGACAGGGTGGGATGTTATTGGTAAGGCACAGCAGGCAGGAGGATGGGATTAGACTACTGGGATCTTAACGGTAATGTGTAGTCAGCAGATGGTTCGGATTAGACTAGGTGGGATATTAACAGTAATGGGCAGTCAGCAGGAGTTTGGGATAAGACAGGGTGGGATACTCACGGTCATAGGGAGTGAGCAGGAGGTTGGGAATTAGACTAGGTAGGATATTCACGCTAATGGCTAATGAGGAGGAGGTTGTGATTAGACTAGGTGGGATATTCACGGTACTGGGTAGTGAGCAGCAGGTTGGGATTAGACTAGGTGTGATATTAACAGTAATAGGCAGTGAGCAGGAGATTGGGATTTGACTAGATGGGATATTAACAGTAATGGGTAGTGAACAGGACGTTTTGATTAGACTAGGTGGGATATTAACAGTAATGGGCATTGATCAGAAGTTTGGGATTAGACCAGGTGGTATATGAACGATAATGCGTGGTGAACAGCAGGTTGGGATTAGACGAGGAGGGAAATGAACGATAATGGGTAGTGAGCAGAAGGTTAGGAATTAGACTAGGTGGGATATTCTCGCTAATGGGTAGTGAGCAGAATGTTGTGATTAAATTAGGTGGGATATTAACGGTAATGGGTAGTGAGCAGAAGGTTGGGATTAGACTCGGTGGGATATTAACGGTAATGGGTAGTGAGCAGGAGGTTGGGATTAGATTGGTGGGATATTAACGGTAATGGGCAGTGAGCAGGAGGTTGGGATTAGATTGGAGGGATATTAACAGTAATGGGTAGTGAGCAGGAGGTTGTGTTTAGACTAGGTGGGATATTAACAGTAATGGGCAGTGAGCAGGAGGTTGAGTTTAGACTAGGTGGGATATTAACGGTAATGGGTAGTGAGCAGGCGGTTGGGATTAGACTAGGTGGGATATTAACGGTAATGGGCAGTGAGCAGAAGGTTGGGATTACACTAGGTGGGATATTAACAGTAATGGGTAGTGAGCAGGAGGTTGAGTTTAGACTAGGTGGGATATTAACGGTAATGGGCAGTGAGCAGGAGGTTGAGTTTAGACTAGGTGGGATATTTACAGTAATGGGTAGAGAACAGGAGGTTGGGATTACACTAGGTGGGATATTAACGGTAATGGGCAGTGAGCAGGAGGTTGGGATTACACTAGGTGGGATATTAACAGTAATGGGTAGTGAGCAGGAGGTTGGGATTACACTAGGTGGGATATTAACAGTAATGGGCAGTGAGCAGGAGGTTGAGTTTAGACTAGGTGGGATATTAACGGTAATGGGTAGTGAGCAGGAGTATGGGATTAGACTAGGTGGGATATTAACGGTAATGGATAGTGAGCAGGAGGTTGGGATTAGACTAGGTGGGATATTAACGGTAATGGATAGTGAGCAGGAGGTTGGGATTAGACTAGGTGGGATATTAACGGTAATGGGCAGTGAGCAGAAGGTTGGGATTACACTAGGTGGGATATTAACGGTAATGGGTTGTGAGCAGGAGGTTGTGATTACACTAGGTGGGATATTTGCAGTAATGGGTAGTGAGCAGGCGGTTGGGATTAGATTGGTGGGATTAGACTCAGTGAATCGGAGGAGAAAAGAAACAATTGCACTTTATTGAATGGGGACAGTCCGGTTTTTCCAGCCCCACACTACTTTTTTTGTCTTGTTTCCTTTCTTTGTGTCTCAATATTTCACCATATGAGCTCCTCTGTTTGTTAATGTCTTTTCATTAACCCAGAGGTGATTTTTTGGTGCCATCTGACATTTCCCCGATTTAATATTAAGTAGTTTCCTGGTCACTCAGTTCATTGCCTTCCCTCTAACTCCTGTCTGTTGCCTCTGGTCTCTCCTTTTCCCAGTCCCACTAAAACCGTTTCCCTTTGTATTCAGTCCACGCAAGTGTTATACCAGAACCTTTCCCCTGTTCTTTGTACAGATACTGACGGTTCCGCTTGGTATTTACACCTCTTCGTATCATTGTTTCAGTTTCACAATATTTGCAGTTTTATCCATTTCTTTGATATTTTGCCAATTCCATTCAGTAACATTCTCAGCTTCCAATATTTGATATTGCAACAATTCTCAGTGGCAGTGAGGAAAGAAAATCTGATTTTGGATGTGCTAACAGATCAATATTAAGCAGATGTAGTGAGATAATCCCGCTACTTTATTAATCATTGGTGTGAGCGCACTGAGACAACGGTGTACAGTTCTGCTTGCCTCAGTACAGAAACGCTATCACAGCTATTGAAGACAGCAACTAGAGTGATTGAGAGGGTGGAGGGGTTGGATTAAGAGGAGCTAATGTGTAAATTGGGCATGTTCTCACTGGAAAAGAGAAGTTTGAGGTAATATTATTGCTGTTTCACTTTGTCCAGTATACTACAATCAGAGGACACGGCCTGCGCTTGGAGGGTAAATTCAAAACTAATCTGTGGAAACAATATTTCAGTGAGCGAGTGGTCAATCTGGGGGACAGGCCCCCAAGAGAGATGGAAGAAACAGTTTGTATTGATTCATTAAACGGCAAATTAGATAGATTTATTTCAGAAAATCGCATTTGGGATTGCCTTATATGAGTAATCTGAGATATGATGTGGTAAGTGTAGCATGCTTGGGAGGAAGAGGTGTCTTTGGTTCTACGGTTCCCAAAGCTCGCCACCTCTCGGGTTTTCCTCACCTCATGTCTGGGTCTGTTGTAGATTAATTGATAGAGATCGATTAGTCAACAACTCTATTATAATTGTAGCATTCGATTATCAGGATGTTTGTAGGGGAATTACATACACCTCATCGAGTAATTCCTTTGTTCCTATGTTAGGATATTCGGTCAGCGCTGTGACGTAGAATAAACTAAACTCATTCTGTGTCCCTCCCACTCACTTGATACTCTGGTCCACTGAAATGGTCCTCGCCTGTTAACCCGAGACTGAGTCCCTCCACACCCTCTTCAACCGCCTGTTCCAGTCTGTCCCGGTAGAATTTCGTCAACTGGAACAGCTGGTAATCGTTGCACTTTGTCAAGCACATATTGATTGTCGAGTTCCGATCTGTGAACGCAAAGGACCACGTTAACAAACACCTCCTGAAAACGCACATACATCGCATGTGCTACATTCCTCAATCTATAAAGTCAGATTTGTCAAACATGACTTATCGACAGCTTATCGGTTCCAGCCACCCCATCATCCACTGTATCAGTACATATTCTCAAAGTATTCTTTAATAGAAACATAGACATAGAAACATAGAAGATAGAAGCAGGAGTAGGTCAATCGGCCCCTCGAACCTGCTCCGCCATTCAATGAGATCGTGGCTGATCATCGAAATTAAGTACCCTGTCCCTGCCTCTTCTCCATATCCCTTGATCCCTTTAGCCTTAAGAAATGTATCTAACTCCTTCTTGAATATATTTAATGAATTGGCCTCTACTGCCTTCTGTGGTAGAGAATTCCACAGGTTCACCAATCTCTGAGTGAAGAAATTCCCCCTCATCTCTGTCCTAAATGGCTTACCCCTTATCCTTAGACTGTGACGCCTGGTTCTGGACTCCACGGCCATCGGGAACATCCATCCTGCATTTAGTCTGTCTAGTCCTGTTAGAATTATATAAGTTTCAATGAGGTCCCCTCTCATTCATCTAAACTCCAGCGAGTATAAGCCCAATCGACCCAATCTCTCCTCATACGTCATTCCTGCCATCACAGGTATCAGGCTGGTGAATCTTCGCTGCACTCCCTCCATGGCAAGAACATCCTTCCTCAGATAAGGCGAACAAAACTGCACACAATAGTCAAGATGTGGTCTCACCAAGGCCCTGTACAACTGCAGCAAGACATCCTTGTTCCTGTACTTGAACCCTCTCGCTATGAAGGCCAACATACCATATGCCTTCTTAACCGCCTGCTGCACCTGCATGCTTACCTTCAGCGACTGGTGCACAAGGACACCCAGGTATCATTGCACTTCCCCTTCTCCCAATCTATTGCCATTCAGATACTAATCTGCCTTCCTGTTTTTGACAACAAAGTGGGTGACCTCGCATTTATCCACGTTATATTGCATCTGCCATGCTTCTGCCCAATCACCCAACCTGTCCAAATCATACGGAAGTTTCTCGGCATCCTCCTCACAGCACATACGCACACCCAGCTTTGTGTCTTCCAAAAACTTGGAGATATTACATCTAGTTCCCTCATCTAGATCATTAATATATATTGTGAATAGCTGGGGTCCTAACACCGATCCCTGCGGTACCCCAGTAGTCACTGCCTCCCACTCGGAAAAAGACCCATTTATTCCAACTCTTTGCTTTCTGTCTGCCAACTAGTTCTCTATCCAAGTCAATACCTTGCCCCCAATCCCATGTGCCTTAAATTTACACGCTAATCTCTTATGCGGGACCTTATCGAAAGCCTTCTGAAATTCCAAATACACCACATCCACTGGTTCTCCCTTATCTATTTTACCAGTTACATCCTCAAAAATTTCCTGTTGCTTAGTCCAGCATGATTTACCTTTTGTAAATCCATGTTGACTTTGTCCGATCCTGTCACTGTTTACCAATTGCTCTGCTATTACATATTTTATAATGGGCTCTAGCATTTTCCCCACTACCGATGTCAGGCTTACTGGTCAATACTTCCCCGTTTACTCTCTACTACCTTTTTTGAATAGTGTGGTACCTTAACTACCCTCCAATCCATGGGTACTGTTCCAGAGTCTATCGAATTTTGGAGGATGACCAGCAATGCATCTACTATTTCTAGGGCCCCTTCCTTAACTGCCCTACGATGTAGATTATCAGGCACTGGGGATTTATCGGCCTTCAATCCCATCAATTTCCCCAACACCATTTCCCTATATATACTGATTTCTTTCAGTTCCTCCCTCTCATTTGATCCTATGTTCCCGACATCTCTGGGAGTTATGTGTGTCCTCCTTTGTGAAGACAGAACAAAAGTATGTAATTAATTGGTCCGCCACTTCTTAGTTCCCCGTTATAAATTCCCCTGATTCTGACTGCAAGGGACCTACGCTTGACTTTACCAATCTTTTTCTCTTCACATTCCTATAAAAGCTTTTACAGTCAGTTTGTATGTTTCCTGCAAGCTTACTCTCATACTCTATTTTCCCCTTCTTAATTAATCCCTTTGTCCTCCTTTGTTGAATCCTAAACTTCGCCCAATCCTCAGGTTTACTGCTTTCTCTGGACAATTTATATGTCCTCTCCTTGGATCTTATGCTATCCCTAAGTTCCTTTGTTAGCAACGGTTGAATCACCTTTTTGTTTTATTTTTATGCCAAACTGGGATGAACAAATTCTGTAGTTCATCAATGCGAACTTTGAATGTTTGCCGTTGCCTATCCACCGTCAACTCTTTGCATGACATTCCCCAATCAATCCTACCCAACTCGCTCCTCATACCATCGTAGTTTCCTTTAGTTAAATTCAGGACCCCAGTCTCTGAGTCAACTACTTCACTCTCCATCTTAATGAAGAATTCTATAATATTATGATCGCTCTGACCCAAGGGGCATCGCACAACAAGATTGCTAATTAATCCTTTCTCATTACATAATACCCAGTCTAAGATGGCCTGATCTCTAGTTGGTTCCTCGACATATTGGTCCAGGAATCCAGCCCGTATACACTCCAGGAATTCCTCCTCCACATTATTGTTACTGATTTGGTTAGCCCAGATTAAAGTCACCCATGATAACTGCTGTGCCCTTATTGCACGCATCTCTAATTTTCCGTTTAATGCCACCCCAACCTGCGCATTACTGTTTGGAGGTCAATATACCACTCCCACTAACGAGTTGTGCCCCTTGGTATTTCTCAGTTCTACCCATACAGATTCCACATCATCAGAGATAATATCCTTCCTTACAATTGTGTTAATCCCCTCTTTATCCAGCAATGCTACTCCACCTCCTTTTCCTTTTTGCCTATCTTTCCTGTATATTGGCCGAGAAATTCAGTTGGCGCCGCGCCAGGGCTTTAGCTCCGGAAAGTTAGCGCCGGCGCTAAGTCCCCCTGCGCACGCCAAAAATTCAGTAGCGCCGCGCCCAAACGGCTGCCGGCGCTACTGAAGGGTGTTTGCACCTGAAAATGGGCGCTACCTGCTGCATTGCGGCGCTATTCCGGCGCTGCGGCGCCCGATGCGGTGCGGCAGTCTCGGGAAGTGCAGGCCTCCTCCTTCAGTTAAGGAGGAGCTGCCTGCACCCGCCCGCTGGCCGGTAAAATCTTCACAAAAATGAGCCCGGCACCTCGGGGAAGTGCCAGGCTCGCAGCCCAGAAGCATCTGTTCCGTGGGGGTGGGAGTGTGGAGGAGTTCGGGGAGGGAGGTGCGGGCAGGCGGCCGGTGGGAAAGCGGCCGGCTGCCGCGTGACCTTAATGCGCCGGCGCAAACTCCTGTAAGACTCGGTTGCCAGAGTCTTAGTTGCGGCTGCCACGGGCGAGGCGGCCGCAACTCAATTTCGGCGCTGGGGCCCGTCACCACGGCAACCGGGACGCTGCGCACACCGATGGCGTCATCGGTGCCGGCGCAGCGCAACTGGTCTACCGCCGATGGTAGGGCCCCAGGGAATTTCTGAACATTCAATTTCTAGGCCATTGACTTCCCAGCCTTGGCCACCCAGGAGCCATGATTCCGTAATCCCTATCATATCATGTTCATTTACCTCTATTTGTGCAACTAATTCATCCTCTTTATTAAGAATGCACCTTGCATTAAGACACAAAGCCTTCAGGCTTGTTGTTGTAATGCTCTTAGACATTTTATAATTATTATTTACTGTGGCCATGTTTGATTAAAAACCCTTAATTTCTCTGACTGCCACCTTTTTTTTTCTCCTTCCTGTCTTTTGCTTCTATCCTTGTTTCCCTTTCCTCTGTCTCCCTGCTCAGGTTCCCAACACACTGCCATTTTAGTTTAAATCCTCCCGCAGAGCACTAGCAAAATCTCCCCCTATGACATCGGTCCTGGTCCTGCCCAGGTGTAAACCGTCCGGTTTGTACTGGTCCCTCATCCCCCAGAACTGGTTCCAATGTCCCAGGAATTTGAATCCCTCCCACTTGAACCTATCCTCTAGCCATGTATTCATCTGAAATATCCTTCTATTTCTACTCTGACTAGCACGTGGCAATGTTAGCCATCCTGAGGTTACTACCTTTGATGTCCTATTTTTTAAATTTACCTCCTAACTCCCTATATTCAGCTTTTAGGACCTCATCCCATTTTTTACCTATATCGTTGGTACCTTTATGCACCATGCCAACTGGCTGTTCACCCTCCCCTTCCAAAATGTTCTGCAGCCGCTCTGAGACATCCTTGACCCTTGCACCAGGGAGGCAACACACCATCCTGGAGTCTCATTTGCGGCCGCAGAAACGCCTATCTATTCTCCTTACAATAGAATCCCCTATTACTGTAGCTCTACCCCTCTTTTTCCTCCCATCCTGTGCAGCAGAACCACCCCTGGTGCCAGGATGTTGGCTGCTGCTGCCTTCCCTTGATAAGCCATCCCCTTCAACAATATCCAAAGTGGTATATCTGTTTGAGAGGGGGATGACCACAGAGGACTTCTGCACTACCTGCCTGCACCTACTATTCTGCCTAGTGGTCAACCCTTCCCTTTCTGCCTGTGCAACCTTTGCCTGCGGTGTGGCGAACAGATTAAAAATGATATCAATGACATCCTCAGCCTCGCGAATGCTCCAGTATGTATCCATTCACAGCTCCAGTGCTGCAATGCGGTCTGCCAGTAGCTGCAGCTGGATACACTTTCTGCACACATTGTTGTCAGGGACACAGGAAGTGTCGCTGATATCCCTCATAGCACAGGAGTATACCACGGGGCCAAGCTCTCCTGCCATGATTTACCCTTTAATTAATTCAAATTGAATTAATTCCAATCAATACCACCAATTACAGTATAATTAAATGATATATTCAAGGGCCCTTGTTTACCAACAGTCCCCGTTATACCAGAGAGAACTTAGAAACTATAAACCACTGAGTTTAAGTTTGGAAAAAAGGAGGAAGAGTGAAATATTCACCAACCAATCATTTACCTGCTTTCTGGTGACGTCACACTTCCATTACTTTTTACTTCTCTCTCTCCCGCTCTGAGATTGGTAAGCCTACCTGCTCCTCACCGCCTCTTTGTATCCTCAGGCTCTCACTTCACCCAGGCCCACCACCGCTGTGGGGCCTAACTGCTGCTGCCGCCTCGATTATAAGTTAGCTCTGCCGCCGCCGCTTCTACCAGGTCCACCGCTGCTGGGGGGCCTACCTGCTGCTGCCGCCTTGGTTTTGTTAGCTCGCTCCGCGACCGCCTCTCTCCACCCAGGTCCGCCGCTGCTGGGGGGCCTACCTGCTGCTGCTGCCTCGGTTGTGTTAGCTCGCTCCGCGACCGCCTCTCTCCACCCAGGTCCGCCGCCGCTGGGGTGTGTACCTGCTGCTGCTGCCTCGGTTTTGTTAGCTCGCTCTGCGACCGCCTCTCTCCACCCAGGTCCGCCGCCGCTGTGGGGCTTACCTGCTGCTGCCGCCTCAGTTTTGTTAGCTCACTCCGCCGCTGCCGCCTCACCTAGGTCGGCCGCTGCTGTTGGGCCTACCTGCTGCTGCCGCCTCGGATTTGTTAGCTCGCTCTGCGACCGCCTCTCTCCACCCAGGTCCGCCGCTGCTGTGGGCCTACCTGCTGCTGATGCTGCAGCTGCATTGGTCTGGTTAGCTCACTCCGCCGCCGCCTCACTCCACCAGGTCTGCCGCGGGGCCTACCTGCTCCTGCCGCCTCGGCTTTGTTAGCTCCGCCGCCGCTGATCTTCCAAATTCAGTCCACTGTCCCTGCTTTCTCTCCATTCCCTTTAGCCTTAAGAAGTATGTCTAACTCCTTCTGGAATATATTTAATGAATTGGCCTCAACTGCCTTCTGTGGTAGAGAATTCCAGAGGTTCACCACTCTCTGGGTGAAGAAATTCATCCTCATCTCTGTCCTAAATGGCTTACCCCTCATCATTAGACTGTGACCCCTGGTTCTTGACTCCCCCGCCATCTAGTCTGTCTAGTCCTGTTAGAATTTTATAAGTTTCAATGAGATCCCCTCTTATTCTTCTAAGCTCCAGCGAATATAAACCTAATCGACCCAATCTTTCCTCATACATCATTCCTGCCATCCCAGGAATTAGTCTGGGGAATTATTGCTGCACACCCTCCATGGCAAGAACATCCTTCTTCAGATAAGGCAACCAAAACTGCACACAATACTCAAGGTGTTGTCTCACCAAGGCCCTGTACAACTGCAGCAAGACATCCTTGTTCCTATACTCAAACCCTCTCGCTATGAAGGCCAACATACCATTTGCCTTCTTAACCGCCTGCTGCACCTGCATGATTGCCTTCAGCGACTGGTGCACAAGGACACCCAGGTCTCGTTGCACTTCACCTTCTCCCAGTCTATTGCCGTCAGATAATAATCTGCCTTCCTGTTTTTTCCAGCAAAGTGGATAACCTCGCATTTATCCACATAATAACGCATCTGCCATGCATCTGACAATCACGCAAACTGTCCATATCATACTGGAGTTTCTCGGCATCCTCCTCACAGCACACACGTCCACCAAGCTTTGTGTCATCAGCAAACTTGGAGATATTACAACTAGTTCCCTCATCTAGATCATTAATATATATTGTGAATAGCTGGGGTCCTAGCACCGATCACTGCGGTACCCCACTAGTCACTGGCTGCCACTCGGAAAAATACTTGTTTATTCCAACTCTTTGCTTCCTGTCTGCCAACCAATTCTTTATCCGATTCAGTACCTTACACCCAATCCCATGTGCTTTAACTTTACACGTTAATCTCTTAGGCGGGAACTTATCAAAAGCCTTCTGAAAGTCCAAATGCACCACATCCACTGGTTCTCCCTTATCTATTCTACCAGTTACATCCTCAAAAAATTCCAGTAGATTTATCAAGCATGATTTACCTTTCTTAATCCATGTTGACATTGTCCAATCCTGTCACTGTTTTCCAAATGCTCTGCTATTAAATCTTTTGTAATGGGCTCTAGCATTTTCCCAACTGCCGATGTCAGGCTTACCAGTCTATAATCCCCTGTTTTCTCTGTACCACCTTTTTTGAATAGTGGGTTTACATGAACAACACTCCAATCCATGGGAACTGTTCCAGAGTCTATAGAATTTTGGAAGATGACCAGCAATGCATCTACTCTTTCTAGGGCCACTTCCTTAAGTACCATAGGATGTAAATTATCAGGCCCAAGGGATTTATCGGCCTTCAATCCCGTCAATTTCCCTTACACCATTTCCCTACAAATATTGATTTCATTCAGTTCCTTCCTCTCATCAGGCCCTGTGTTCTCTGGCATATCTGGGAGGTTACTTGTGTCCTCCTTTGTGAACACAGAACCAAATTATGTATTTAATTGGTCTGCCCTTTCTTTTTTCCACATTATAAATTCCCCTGTTTCTGACTGCAAGGGACCTATGCTTGACTTCAATCTTTTTCTCTTCACATATCTATAGAAGCTTTTACAGTCAGTTTTTATGTTCTCTGCAAGCTTACTCTCATACTCTATTTTCCCCCTCTTAATTAATCCCTTTGTCCTACTTTGCTGCATCCTAATCTGCACCCAATCCTCAGGTTTGCTGCTTTTTCTGGCCAATTTATATGTCTTCTCCTTGGATCTTATGCTATCCCTAATTTCCCTTGTTAGCCACGTCTGAGTCACCTTTTGTGTTTTATTTTTATGCCAAACAGGGATCAACAAATTCTGTCGTTCATCCATGCGATCTTTAAATGTTTGCCATTGCTTACCCACTATCAACCCTTTAAGTAACGTTCCCCAATCCATCCTAGCCAAATCGTGCCTCATACCATTGTAGTTTCCTTTATTTAAATTCAGGATTCTTGTCTCTGATTCAAATACTTCACTCTCCATCTTACTGAAGAATTCTCTCTTATTATGATTGTTCCGCCCCAAGGTGCCGTGCCCAACAACATTGCTAATTAATCCTTTCTCATTACATAATACCCAGTCTAAGATGGCCTGATCTCCAGTTGGTTCCTCGACATATTGGTCCAGGAAAACATCCCGTATACAGTCCAGGAATTCCTCCTCCACAGTATTGTTACTAATTTGGTTAGCCCAATCTATATGTAAATTGAAGTCACCCATAATAACTGCTGTGCCCTTATTGCACGCGTCCCTAATTTACCATTTAATGCCATCCCCAAACTCAGCATTACTGTTTGGTGGTTTGTATACAACTCCCACTAACGTTTTCTGCCCCTTCGTATTTCTCAGTTCTACTCTTACAGATGCCACGTCATCAGAGCTAATATCCATCCTTACTATTGTGTTAATCTCCTCTTTAACCAGCAATGCTACCCCACCTCTTTTTCATTTTTGCCTGTCTTTCTTGAATATTGAATACCCCTGGATGTTGATTTCCCAGCCTTGGTCACCCTGGAGCCATGTCTCTGTAATTCCAGTTATATCATATCCGTTTACATCTATTTGCATAGCTAATTCATCCACCTTATTACTAATGCTCCTCGTATTAAGACACAAATCCGTCAGGCTTGTTTTTTAACACTCTTAAAACTTTTAGAATCATTATTTACTGTGGCCATGTTTGATTTAAACCCTTGATTTCTCTGAGTGCCACTTTTGCTTTTCACCTTCCTGTCTTTTGCTTCTATCCTTGCTTAACTTTCCTCTGTCTCCCTGCACAGGTGCGCACACATTTTCCAGGAGGTTGCTCAACAGAAAACAGTCCTCCCTCTCTGTCTCATCTCTACTGCTCGATAGCCTGCAAAAACCCACCGCAACATGTGCTATTCCCCTTCCTATTCCTTTGCTGTATACATATAGATTCTATCTTAAAATAACTCCAGGAAACATCCAGCGCGGACATAGAAATTTTTGTAAAACTGTCATCCACAATTATATTTTCACTCTCCTCAAAATGTTATAATCAGGATCGTTTCGCTCCGAGTTCCATTCAATCCTCAGTCCTGTCTCATTGTTAATCGATCACAGCACCCAGGAGGATAAAGGCAGAAGGTGCATGGGAACACCATTGGCTCCCATTTCCCCTCCAAGTCACACACCGACCTGCCTTGGACATATATCGCCGATCATCATCATCGCTGGGTAAACATCATGGAAATCCCTACCCACATGTTCCTGTTTCAACAGTTTTTGTAATTCGGCAGTCTAGTCTCAGATCAAGACATTCCCCATCCTCCAGTCATATCAGCCGATACCCTCCCACTTCTCCATTCAACTTTTCTGTAAATCCATTGCTGTTGGTCGGTTCAGATCGTGGCCGTCCTTTGCCTCCCGACTGAACTCACTCTAGTGCCCCAAGATCGTGAAACTTTCCCCCTGATCCAGCCCTGCAGCCACACAATGACCAGCCTCATATTACCCGCCTTAAGCAGCCCAGTGCAAAACAATCCAGAGCTCAACAGCTTGAGGCCTTGTGTCTTAGTTTAATGCCTCAGTCTTAATAGTCACTCTATAAATGTATTTCTATCCATGTTATTGGTTCCGAACATGGCTATTTTCTGCTCCCCTTTGCTTCCCTGAGATGGTCCCATACGTATCATGATATTCTTCCCTCTGGCACCAGGGAGGTAACTAATCATACCTGACCTGCTCAGGGCTGCAGAAGAGTCTGTCTATTCCACTGATGATAGAATCTCCCACCGGTATAGCTCTCCTATTCCTGTGCCCCACCTGCCTCTCACCCCTGCCCCACTTGGGGTGGTCTCCTGCTCTCTGGTGCCACTGTTGCTCAGGAAGACGATCCTCTTATTCACTGCCTCTATCCACCTTAGAGTCCCCAATGTCAGGTATCCATTGGATAGTTCCATTACTCAGGGGTTCCTTCCACCTGGGACTGCGGTATCCCTCTAGGTGGTCACTCACTTCCCTCTTTTTATTCAGACCCTGTCCTACTCCATCTACTTGTGTGAGCTGCAGGTTCAGGCACTAGATCTGGACCTTTTGCCAGGATAGAAGTTGTATTTTAAAGTATTATCTGAACCAACCTGTGTCCATTCTCATTCGTGTTGAAGATGTTCGAACTTCTCCCTTGTCTGAACCTTCAGCCATGGTGGTGACAGGCGTTCCCAGGCTCTGATGCTCTGTAACAAATATTTTATTAAAGGAGGGTTAGACGGAAATATTAAAATGAGGAGAACATTGCCTTTTTAACATGATATCAAGTCCCTCCTCCCCCATCAGTACAGCAGCTGGTAGTTCTGGGATCTCAGAAAACACCATGAATATACAAGTGGTGGATGTGACTGCTGTTTTACAATCATAATTCTCCATTTGTGTGTGTGCCCGCACACGTGCGTCCATTGAAACTATCAATCAGCAGCCTTTCCTTTCCCCACTGTGGAAACGTAAAAGCGATTCAGTTAATTCAGTACCAGTTTGAGTCTTTGTAAATTGCTGTTGCACTAACGCTGCCACTAGTGTAATAAACACACAACAGCAACAGAGGTGCAAAGACAATGTATGAGAAATGATTAGTGGTAACATAATAGGGAACACTAATGCCTTTTATCAACATATAAATAGTGAAAGAATAGTCCAAGGAAAGGTGGGGCCGATTAAGGACTGAAAAGACAATCATCTTGTGGAAGCAGAGGACATGACTGAGGTAGTAAATTAACACTTTGCCTCCGTATTCACTAAAGGAGAGGATGCTGCCAATTGTACAGTAAAGGAGGAAGTGTAGAGAAATTGGACAGGATATACATCGATTAGGATGATGGACTAAATCGGTTGTCAGGGCTCAAAGTAGAAATGCCACCCGCTCTGCCACAATCTTCCAATCTTTGGTTATGGGAAAGGTGCCAGAGGAAGGGAGGACTGCAAACGTTACTTCCCTGTTCAAAAAAGGAGAGTGATGAATAAAATAACTACAGGCGACTCAGCTTAACATCGGGGTTGAGGAAACTCCTCGGGTCAACATTTCTGAAACAAAATTAACTGTCACTTGGAAAAACATGGGTTCATTAGCAACAGATAAAATGGATTTTTTGTAAAGGCAATTCAAACCTGGCTGACTTGAATGAGCTAATGGATGAAATAGGAGAGGGTTGATGAAGGTGGTGAAGTTGATGTTCTGTATATGGACTTTCAGAAGGCGTTTAATAAAGTATATCATAATAGACTGGTTAACAAAATTGGAGCCAATGATATTAAAGGAGCAGTGGCAGCGTGGATACTAAATTGGCGAAGGGACAGAAAACAGACAGTAGTTGTGAACTGATATTGTTCACACTGGAGGGAAGTTTACAGTGTTCCCAGGGGTCAGTATTAGGACCGCTGTTCTTTTTGATATATTTTAGTGACATGGACCTAGGTATACAGGGCACAATTTAAAAGTATGTTGAAGACACGAATCTCAGAAAAGTCATAAACCATGAGGAGGCTAGCGGCAGACTTCAGGAGGAGATAGACACTCTGGTGAAATGGGCAGACGCATGGCAAGTGAAATTTAATGCAGCGAAGTGTGAAGTGATGCACTTTGGAAGGAAGAATGAGGCAATATTAACTAAATGTTACAATTTTAACTGGGTTTCAGGAAAAAAATAACTTGGGAGTACGCATAGAGAAATCTTTGAAGGTGGCAGGACAGGACGATAAAGCTTTTAGAGAAGTAAACGAGACCATTAGCTTTATAATAGAGGAATATAGGAATATAGGAACAGAAGTAGGCCCCTCATTCACTCGAGCTCGTTCCTCCATTCAATTTGAACATGGCTGAGCTGTATCTTAACTCCATCTACCCGCCTTGGTTCTGTAAGCCTAATACAATTGCCTAACACAAATCTATCAATCACAGTTTTGTAATTTTCAATTGACCGAAACTCAACAGCTTCTTGAGGGCGAGTGTTCCAGATTTCCACTACAGTGTGTCTGAGGAAATGCTTTCTAACATCACCCCTGAACGGCCTTGCTCTGCGTTTAAGGTTATGCCGCTTTTGCTGGACTGGTCCGCCAAAGGACATAGATTAACTCTTTCTATGCTAGCAATTACTTTGATCATCTTAAACCCCTCAATTAGATCACCCCTTAAAATTGTATAATCAAGGGAATAAAAGCTTCGTCTATGCAACCCAACCTCATAATTTAAAGCTTTTAGCCCCAGTATCATTCTGGTGAATCTGAGCTGCACCACCTCCAAAGCCAAGATATTGTTGCCGAGGTGTGGTTCTCTAAATGGGTCTAACCATATCTCTGTACAGCTGGAACAGAACTTCTACCCCTTTGTATTCCAGCCCTCGAGATAAAGCCCAACATTCCATTAGACTTTTACTTATTTGTGGTATCCATCAACTAGCTTCTAGCGATTTATGTACTTGAATCCAGAGTTCTCTCTGCTCATCCACAGTTCCTAACTTCTGACCATTTAGAACATTCTCTGATCATTCCTTTTTAGGTCCAACGTGAGTGACATGACACATTCCCACGCTGATCTCCATCTGCCACTGTCGTGCCCAGAGAGTGCAAAGCAAGAAAATTATGCTAAACCTTTACCAAACAGTGGCTCGGCCTCACCTAGAGCATTGTGTCCAATTCTGGACACCACACTTTAGGAAGGCTGTCAGAGACTTGCAGAGGGTGCAGAAGAGATTTATTAGAATGGAAACAAAAATGAGGGATTTCAGTTACATGAAGAGACTGGAGGAGGTGGAATTGTTCTCCATTAAATCAGCGAAGGTTAAGACGAGATTTAATGGAGGCGTTAAAATCATGAAACGTTTTGCTATTTTCATAGAATAAATAAGGAGAAACTGTATCGACTGACAAAAGGGTCGGTATAAAGAAGTCACAGATTTAATGCAATTGGCAAAAGAGATGAGGAGAGATTTTTAGGCATCGAGTTACGATGTTACTGGAATGCAATGCCTGAAAGGATGGTAGAAGAAAATGCAATAGTAACTTTTAAAATGGAATTGTATAAATAATAAAAGTAGAGAAAGTTGTAGGGCTCAGGGGAGAGAGCAGTGGAGTCGGACTAATTGGATTGCTCATTTAATGTTCTGGCACAGGATTGATGGGCCCTCTGAGCTGAAGGATTCTATGCTTCATGACATCGACCTCTGACTCTTTGTTCCTAAGTGTGTTTTACCTGATCAATGTGCTTGAATACTATTTACAGCAGCAGCAATTTAGCGTGTGAAATTGCATTTGGAAGTTTTATTCTGTTAAATCGCACAACTCCCAGTAAATTAATTTCTGGAAATACATCCGCTGTTACTTGTCCACTATTGTGATGTTAACTTGTCTCTATCTTTGAAATACTGGTAAAATAAACGGCGATTTCGCTATTTTAGAATACAATAATTTTACTCAGTATGTTTCGGATCCTTACCTTGTGCTGCGGCTCCTGATTCTGGTTCCAGAGAGTCCGGGTAAGTTAGTGCTGTGAGTTCTGCAGGTTAATGAACACACCCTGGGTAAAGATCAGTTACACCTCACAGTTATAAACACCGCCTTCAGCCTGATCAGTACAATCCCTCCCCGCCCTGTGCTCTGGTACAGGGCTCGATCAGAACCACACACGGTTCCATTCAGTTTGAATTGATCTGATAAATTGCTGACCTTTTAATTAAAGTCATTAACCCTCTGTGTGGTAACAATGACTACATTTCCCCACAGCTCTTCCATCTGCGGTTCAGAAGAACCGACAGTGAAACCTTGTCCTGTAGCGGGAATCAGTTTCAGAACTTCAATTAGATTTCATTGCTCACCATAAAACCAGTTTATTATCGGACCAGAAAAGGCCAAAGATACCAAGGGACAAAGATCGCTGATGAGAATCTGCAAGAAACAGTCTCTAGTTAATGAGTAACAGTCTGGTCATTGATCAGGATGGTCAGACCCGTCAGTATCAGGCTCCAGGTTTCAGTAACTGGAACTGAATCAGCCAATGTGGGCGCTAAACAAGTGAGGTGTCTTCTACACTGCCCTGTTAACTTTTAGTGCTCGTGATGTAATTTCACATTTTATTTTAATCTTTCTTTTAGCAGTTTCGGATTATATTTATTATGAGAATGGGAAACTCTGCACATTAAACTCATTTGGTAATTAGTATTTGTATTAAATATAAGGAGTAAAAGTTCAGGCTACCTCTTGCAAATGCTCTGTGTCTCGTTCCCCTTCCTGCTTCTCTGTGCTGCCGCTCCCAGTCTGTTTACAGCTCCCCCTGCTCCGTGTCTCATTCCCCTTCCTGCTTCTCTGTGCTGCTGCTCACAGTCTGTTTACAGCTCCCCCTGCTCCGTGTCTCATTCCCCTTCCTGCTTCTCTGTGCTGCCGCTCACAGTCTGTTTACAGATCCCCCTGCTCCTTGTCTCGTTCCCCTTCCTGCTTCTCTGTGCTGCCGCTCCCAGTCTGTTTACAGCTCCCCCTGCTCCGTGTCTCATTCCCCTTCCTGCTTCTCTGTGCTGCCGCTCACAGCCTGTTTACAGCTCCCCCTGCTCCGTGTCTCATTCCCCTTCCTGCTTCTCTGTGCTGCCGCTCCCAGTCTGTTTACAGCTCCCCCTGCTCCGTGTCTCGTTCCCCTTCCTGCTTCTCTGAGCTGCCGCTCCCAGTCTGTTTACAGTTTCCCCTGCTCCATGTCTAAATTCCTTGCCATTTACCTGTCTGCGTCCACCTCACCCATGACGCCACTCCCTCAGCCCCCACCCCGGCTCCACATCTGTTTCTCCCCAGCTCTATTTCTGATTCTGCCGTAACTTCAATTCTCCAGATAGATTTTCCACCCCACCTGCTCCATGCCTGAATGCCCCCTGCATCTTTAACCCCCTCCAACTCTACAACCTTCCTCCACCCCAACTGTTCCCAAATCCTTTATTACTTTCCCCACCTGCTGCGAACCTATTGTTACCCTTGCACTTCCTTCTCTCCTGCTCCATGCCCGATCAATCCCACATCAGTTCGCCCTCAAGCTATGTGTTCTCCACCCCCTACTTTACTTTCCAGCTGCCCCAAGTCTGATTAGCTCCCCCTCCTGCTGCATGTCTGATTTCCCCATCCACCTCACCGGATACATCAAAGCTGTTCAATGTGCTCCAGCGTCACACTAATATACACATAATCCCCAAACCCATCCCATGCTATCTTCACCGTTTGTTGTTACAAACTCGAGAAATCATATAATAGGATCATAGACATTTGTGGCACAGATGAACCCATCGTGTGTGTGCCGACGGAAAAAGTGTTATCGAGCTTAATCCCACTTTCCAGCTCTTGTCCAGAAATGATACCGACAATAATTCAGCAGCATTACCCAGCTGGATAATGTTTTCTTTAATATTCTTTTTGTTTCACCACACATCTTCCCGTTAAAAATTCCACTTGTGGTACTTTGTCTATTTTGTAGTTTCACTCGGTCAGGGTCTCATTCTAAAGTCCAGTTATACCCCCTCGGTCTTGATTCCCAGATCAGAGGAAATCCTTTCTCTCTATCTACCCTATCGAAGATTTTCAACGTTTTAAACACCTATGTCAGATTGCCCTGAACACTCGATACTGAAGTGAATATATGCCAGGCTTTTGTAACCTGTCAATCTGTTTACATACCATTGAGCCCCACTCGTTCTCCTAATTCCCTAACAATTTCTAATCCAAGCCAAAAGAATGCCTCCATTTCCAAGCGCTCTGATCTTTGCCAATGATGGACCCTTATGTGAGTTCCCTTATCAAATGCCTACTTCAGGCCCACGTTGATAACATCCCTAGGCATCTTATTAGTGATATCTTCAATATATTCAACTAGATTAGTCAGACATGGCTGAGCTTTAATAAAGCCATGAATGCTCTCTCTGATCAGCTCATTTTACTCTATCCTTAATGACCAATTCTAGTAGGTTCTCCTCAACCGACATTAAACTAGCATGCATGTAGTTACCTATTTTTCTATCTCATCCATCTTAAATATTGGAGTGACGATAGCAATTTCCAGTCTAACAGTACAATTCCCGAATCAATAAAGCTGTGAAAGATTCTAACTAACGCTTCTGCATTTTCCACCCTCACTCTTTAATAACCTTTGGTGGAAATCATCAGCTCCCAGTGATTTATTTATCCTAAGTCCCATTATTTTCTCCATCAACAGTTTTACAGTTATATATACAGTAAGTCCCTCATTGATTTAATGTTGTTTTCCATTCTATCACTATTATTTGTCCTCTTCATCTATTGTAGAAACCAGCGTAAAGTATCAGTTATATAAATCTGCTGTGAGCTAGTTAGCTATTACCATATCATCTGTGTTTCTCTTTTATGGGACACATCTTCCTCAGACACCCTCTTAATCTTAATATATTTATATAAGTTTTTACTATTTGTTTTTATATTAATTGCAAGTTTTTGTTCTATTTCCCTTTTTCAGATCTTAATATTTACTTTGTGTCCTTTGTTGGTTTCTATATTTCTCCCAGTCCTCTGGATTACTGCTTTTATTGATAATAGTGAGAGTCACTTCCTTTAGATTGAATCTGCTTCTTATCTCATATGCTGACCATGGTTGTTTGTCTGTACAACTGGAATTCTTGCTCTTTAGGGATGTATATTGGATGACCAGCAAGGTCCTACCTACAAAATGAAGAACAGATAGAATCCAACCAATTAGCGCCCTACCAGCCACCTCACAATGATCAGCAAAGTGAGGGATGAACTCATCAATAGCGCCATCAAACAACATTCACTCACCAATAACCTGCTCAGGGATGCTCAGTTCGGGTGGTGCCTGAAATCCTCGGATCCCGACTTGGTCGCAGATACAAGAGTTAAAGACCAAAGCAGAGGTGACCGTTAATCCCCTCGACAACAAGACGATATTTGACTCGGTTTAGCACCAAGGAGCCCCAGCATCCTGAGGTCAATGCGGGTCAAAGGTGAATCTCCCGTGGCTGGAAACTTTGGATTTCGGTGATGGTTATGATAACTGTGTTATGTGGAAGGGTCTCGATCTACGTTTTGGCTCATATCCGTGTCACAAATGGGAAATATATGTTTTAATACTGTTTACAGTAGTATAATTTTAGCATGGGAGTTTCCATTTTGAGGTTTTAATCTGTTAAGTGGCACTGCTTCCATTAAGTTAATTTCTGAAATAAACAATCCTTTCTTACCTTACTCAAAATGGATTCTACAGCATTTCAATATCATTGAAAAATTACACAAAAAAACAAGATGATGAGTCCAGTCCGGTTTATTAAAGCACTATAATTGTGCTTAGTATATTCCAGGTCCTTATTTGTGCTGCGGCTCCTGATTCTGGTTCCAGAGATTCCGGGTAAGTTAATGTTGTGTGTTCTGCAGGTTACTGAACATACCCTGAGTAAAGATCAGTTCCACATCACAATCATAAAGCCGACCTTCAGCCTGATCAGTACAATCGCTGCCCGCCCTGTTCTCTGGTGCAGGGCTCGATCTGAATCACACACGGTTTTATTCGAATTGAATTGTTCTGATGAAATACTGATCTTTTAACCAAAGTCATTAATATTAATTGCGACAACAACAACTATGTCTCCCCCCCAGCTCTTCCACCTGTGGTTCAGAAGACCCCGCGGAGAGACCGCGTTCTGTAGCCGGAATCACTTTCGTGTCACAACTCGATTTGATGACTCACCATAAATATTCACTATTATCGGAGTATAAAAGGGCAGAGATTGCCAGGGACAAAGATCGCTGTTAGTTTATTGGGATCAAATATCAGAGGGAAGGTCAGAGTGAGCTCTCGGAGTTAACACGTTAATGTTTTGCAATTACCTTCCCTTTCGATCATTAGCTGTTTCTTTGACCCGATTCCAACTCTGTGTAAATGTAAATCATTAGGATCTCGGATCTATTAATCTGGGTATCCGGCTTTTTACAATGTTCACCTGATCTGGATTGACACGGAGTTCCCAATTCCTGTCACATGACTAGTTACCGGTCAGTTTCCAATGATGCTCATTTATTAGCAACAAAGCAACGATTATAAAATCCGGGAGACAATCTCCAGTTAATGAGTAACAGTGTGGGCCTTGATCAGGTTGTTCACACCCAGGTGTATCAGGCTCCATGTTTCACTTACTGGAACTGAATCAGCAAATGTGTGCGGTAAACAAGTGAACGTTTGTATCATTGGCCAGTTAACTGTTATTGGTAGTGCTGTAAATTTACATTTAATTTCACTTAAAATAGCGGGCAGCAAATTCAATTCATTATGAGACTGAGTAACTCTTAAAAGTAAACCAATTTCCTAATTATAATTTGCATTTAACATAAATATAAACTTCATAAAATATCTCCCGACTCCTCTATGTCTCATTCCCCTTCCTCCTTCTCCGTGCCGCTCCTTCCAGTGCTTCATGTTCGGTTCCCCACCTATTCTGTTCCTGATTTTCCCTTCCCTTCCCCACCTGTTACAATCCTAATTCTCCCCTTTACCTTCCGCTTCTCCTGCGCAGTTGCTGATTCAACCCCTGCATTCATTCGCCCTCCGGCTCTATATCTGATGCTTCCTGTCCTTTCCCTTCTACCTGTTCTATTCCTGATTATCTTGCCTGCTTCCCTCTCCATTCTGCTACAAGTCTGATTCCCCATTCACCACAAAGGACACATCAAAGCTATTCAAAGTACTCCAGCCTCACACTAAATGTCCACATAATCCCCCATAACCTACAGAGTCCCTCTTATATTAACTTCACCGAATGCAGTTACCGATTGGGAAAATGGTACCTACACTATCACGTGATCAGCTGCCTCATGTTTCTCTTCAATATTCCTTTCTTTTTGCTCACACATCTCCATATTAAAAAATCCATTGTTTCTCATTCTACCCGATGGTTTTATCTTTTGTCTCTCGCTGCCTCAAGTAGTTTCTGGTTGTCCTTTTTGAACCGCAGCAAAGCTGTGTGACGATGCTGCTCGGATTGTGTTAACAATGCAATCGCAGGATTTTGAGTCAGCAACGATGAAGTAACCTTGATCTGTGTCCAGGTCAGGATAGCCTGTGATTTGAAGGGGTCTTATGGAGCAGCGGGTATCTCACGACATTTCTGCTCGTATCCTTATCAGTGATAGAGAGAGCAGGTCTGAGCGGTGATGTCAGGTTAAGCTTGGTGATTTGCAGTGGATAAGACAGACTGCACTGTTGGTGGACGGGGTTTATATTATCATTCTTCTTCTTCTTAGGCAGTCCCTCGGAACTGAGGATGACTTGCTTCCACATTAAAAATGAGCTCGCAGGTGGCTGATTAATCCAATGCGGGACCTACAGTCTCTGTCACAGGTGGGGCAGACGGTGGTTGAAGGGGCGGGTGGGTGCTCCTTGCGCTGCTTGCGCTTGGCTTCTGCTTGCACCCGGCGAAGAGACTCGAGATGTTCGGTGCCTTCCCGGATGCTTCTCCTCTACTTTGTGCGGTCTTGGGCCAGGGATTCCCAGGTGTCAGTGGGGATGTTCCACTTTATTAAGGAGGCTTTGAGGGTGTCCTTGAAGCATTTCCTCTGCCCACCTGGGGCTCTCTTGCTATGGGAGCCCCGAGTAGAGCGCTTGTTTTGGGAGTCTTGTATCGGGCATGCAGACAATGTGACCCGTCCATTTATATTATGGACTTAGAATCACATAAAATATTTTGTCCTTGGTGACGCTGAGCTTTCTGAGTGGTGTTGTGGGTGCATCCATTTAAGACAAGTGGTGATTATTCCATCACATTCCTAACGTGAGGCCTAGTGAAGAGGCTTTCAGTCGATCAGGAAGAGAGACACTTAGCATGGAGAACCCAGTCTCTGCCGTTCACCTGCATTGTTGACACAGCTGGTGCCGTTTATCTTCTGGTCAATGGGCACTTCCAGGATGTTGATGAGGTGGCAGGAAGTAATGTTGTTGCCCAAAATGATGGAGCGATTTGTTGTGCCTTTTCCTGTTCCTCTTTATTTTAAAACCCAAAAGAACCCTTAAACAAATAAACCCTTAAAATAAACCCGATAAATCAAATTAAAATTTGGCCCCTTAAATCGAGTACGCACTCCAGACCCCGCGGCGCCCACCGGTCACGAAAGAGCTGTGCCTTTTCCTGTTGGACCTGGTAATTGCCCGGCACTGACATGGCACAAATGATACCTGCCTTTTGTAAGCCTGGAAAATGTTCTAGTAGTGAATTAGGCAGCCATGGGCTGCTTCATTATTGATGAAGTTGTAAATGGAGCAGAGCACTGTTGAATTGACAGATAATTGATCGATTGCTGAACTTATGACAGAGAGAAAGTCATTTATGAATGTACCTAACCAAGGGTGCAGTCCTGAGAAAGTGCAGCAGTGACAATTGTGATGCTTGGCTGTTGGCATATGGAACTCGGTTAATTCAGCTTCTGAAAGGGGTTCATGTTTAGTTCATTCGATATAGGGAGAACATGTGGTTGGTATCATTGGAGAGAGAGAGGGAGAGACGGATTTCACTCAGCCACAGCTGGTGTTTGTGGCCTTGGATATGTTACCACAGCAAGGCCACGATTTTTATGTGCTTCTAACGTTGTTGATGTATGTTGAAGAAAATGGAGACGTGTGTCACTGGACTAGCATATTAGGCAATGCCTGCTCTAGTTTGATAAGAAAACAATGTATAAATATAAGTTTTTCCTTCGTTCAGGCGGCACCAAAAGACCCATGCTTAGTTTGCTTGACTAACTGTTACTATTCTCCGCTTGTAAATTGATTTTCATGGTGAAGTTAAAGAATATAATGATTATAACCAGAAGGGTAGAACTTAAAAACAAAAAGGGGGCAAGCACTTTGCTGGGAGTGTACTATAGGCCCCCAAAAAGTCAGGGGGAGATAGAGGAACAGATATGTAGGCAAATCTCGGAGAAGTGTGAAAATAATAGGGTAATAATAGTGGGGGATTTCAACTTCCCCAATATAAATTGGGATAGTCAGAGTGTGAAAGGCTTACAGGGTGCAGAATTCTTAAAGTGCATCCAGGAGAGCTTTTTGAGCCAACATGTATAAAGTCCTACAAGAGAGTGGGCGGTACTGCACCTAATTCTGGGGAATGTAGCCGTGCAAGTGGTGGAAGTATCAGTAGGAGAGCATTTTGGCGACAGTGACCATAATTCGGTGAAATTTAAGGTGGTCATGGAAAAAGACAAAGACGGCACGGAAATAAGGGTTCTAAATTGGCGGAAGGCCGATTTTAATACGATAAGGCAGGATCTGGCCAAAGTGGACTGGGAGCAGCTACTTATAGGAAAATCCACATCAAAACAGTGGGAGACTTTCAGAAGGGAAATAGAGATTACAGCGCCAACAAGTTCCTGTAAAGGTCAAGGGTGGGGCCAACAAGCAAAGGGAACCTTGGATGACAAGGGATATACAAAAATGCATTAGAAATAAAAGGGGGGCTTTTGGCAGTGACAAAAGACTAAAGACGGAAGAAGCCCGAGAGGAGTATAAAAAGTGCAGGGGCATGCTTAAAAAAGAAATTAGGAGGGCGAGGAGGGGCCATGAAATAACACTGGTGAGCAAAATAAAGGAAAATCCTAAGATGTTTTATAAGTATATTAAGGGCAAGAGGATAACCAGGGAAAGGGTAGGGCCCATTAGGGACCAAAGTGGCAATCTGTGTGTAGAGCCAGATGATGTAGGCGGGGTTTTAAATTAATTTTTAGCATCTGTGTTCACTATGGAGAAAGACGATGCAGACATACAAATCGGGCAAGGGGACTGTGACATACTTGAACATATTAGCATCGAGAGGGAGGAGGTGCTAGCGGTTTTAGCAGGCCAAAAAGTGGATAAATCCCCAGGCTCGGACGAGATGTATCCCAGGCTGCTGTGGGAGGCAAAGGAGGAGATTGCAGGGGCTCTGACACAAATTTTCAGAACCTCTCTGGCCACAGTGGATGTACCAGAGGACTGGAGAACAGCTAATGTAGTACCATTATACAAGAAGGGTAGCAGGGACAAACCAGGGAATTACAGGCCAGTGAGCCTAACATCTGTGGTCGGGAAATTATTGGAAAAAATTCAGAGGGACAAAATTTGTCTCCACTTGGAGAGGCAAGGATTAATCGGGGATAGTCAGCATGGCTTTGTCAAGGGTAAATCATGTCTGACAAATCTGATTGACTTTTTCGAGGGGGTGACTGGGGTGGTGGATGAGGGAAATGCTGTGGATGTGGTTTACATGGACTTCAGTAAAGCTTTTGACAAAGTCCCGCATAGGAGACTGGTCAAGAAGGTAAGAGCCCATGGGATCCAGGGTGCCTTGGCGCGTTGGATCCTAAACTGGCTGAGTGGCAGGAGGCAGAGGGTGATGGTCGAAGGTTGCTTTTGTGACTGGAAGCCTGTGTCCAGTGGGGTACCTCAGGGATCGGTGCTGGGTCCCTTGTTGTTTGTGATCTACATAAATGATTTGGATGAGAATGTAAAAGGGATGATCAGTAAGTTTGCAGATGACACAATAATTGGTGGGGTGGTAAATTGCAAGGAGCAAAGCCTCAGGCTACAGGACGATATAGACGGGTTGGTCAGTTGGGCGCAAAAGTGGCAAATGGAATTTAACCCTGAAAAGTGCGAGGTGATGCATTTTGGATGGACAAATAAGGCAAGGGAATACACAATGAGTGGTAGGACCCTAGGAAGTACAGAGGGTCAGAGGGACCTTGGTGTACATGTACATAGATCTCTGAAGGCAGGGGAACAGGTAGATAAGGTGGTTAAAAAGGCATATGGGATACATGCCTTCATTAGCCGAGGCATGGAATATAAGAGCAGGGAGGTTATGATGGAGCTGTACAAAACGCTGGTGAGGCCACAGCTGGAGCACTGTGTGCAGTTCTGGTCGCCTCACTATAGGAAGGATGTGATTGCTTTGGAGAGGGTGCAGAGAAGATTCACCAGGATGTTACTTGGGATGGAGAGCCTCAGCTATGAAGAAAGACTAAACAGGCTGGGGTTGTTTTCCTTGGAGCAAAGAAGGCTGAGGGGGGACCTGATTGATGGGTACAAAATGATGAGGGGCATAGATAGGGTAGACAAAGAGGAACATTCCCCCTTAGTAGGGGGGTCAATAACAAGGGGGCATAGATTCAGGGTAAGGGGCAGGAGATTTAGAGGGGATTTGAGGAGGAACTTTTTCACCCAGAGGGTGGTTGGAATGTGGAACTCAATGCCTAAAGGGGTGGTAGAGGCAGGAACCCTCACAACATTCAAGAAGCATTTGGATGAGCACTTGAAATGTCTTTGCATACAGGGCTATGGACCAAATGCTGGAAACTGGGATTAGACTGGACAGGGATGGATGGGCGGCGCAGACACGATGGGCCGAAGGGCCTCTTTCTGTGCTGTAAAACTCTATGACTCTATCACTCTATGACTGAATTCGGTACTACTCAAATGAACAAACAGAACCCTGTTTAAGACAACATTGGCAAGCCAAACCAAGGGCCTAATCCTGTTGTTGTTTGAAAACCGGGGGCGTCGAGACGGATCGAAGATGAACCTCCACCATCAAGAACTCAATGGTGAACTAGCTCTGGGGAATGAGTTAGACTTCTTTTACCAATGACAAACCAAGGAAACACAGCAGGACTCAGGATAATATAAGCTATACGTGTGAGTATTATTCAATTTGATAGTGGGGTATAGAAGATAAAAGGTTATTTGGCGTTTTATCATGGCATTGTTTGAAGGACCACTGTACTAATCATATAGTCCTCAATCTCTTATAGACACCATTGAAAGGGGAAGGGTGTTGTAAGGAAATTGGAGATTGATCGCCAGCAATAAAGGCCGAGTCCAAGAAGGAGAGGGCCAAACAGGGAACAGCTGTAAAAATAAACAATAATAAATGAATATTATCGTGTAATGTTGTAGTCAGAAGATTAGATCCAAAAGCTCACTCGGGAAGAACCTTCTGAGGAGGGCAACAGTGACCCTTACAGGGACCGCACGATGAAGTGTGATAAAGGCCGAGTACAATCAGGAGATGGCCAAACAGGGGACAACTGTAAAAATAAAATGTGAAATGGTAGCAAAGAAGTATCCTCACAGAGGGTGCGGCCAGAATGTTAGAAGGACAGGCAGTTGTTACACTGGGCAGCTCAGGTGTGCACACAACGTGGCGACATATGGTTTAACAACTCTCAGAGAGATGAAGGAGAGAGGGGAAAAGGACGTCAGATGCTAGAATTCAGGAATGGTCATCTAAGCTGTATGCTCACCAAACTCCAGGCTCGGACTCTTCTGGCAGAGGTGGAGAGATTGAAAAGATGCATTGGGTGCTGTACAGGCAGAACCGAGATTAGCCGCCAACCAACAGTTGGAGATGCACCAGTTATGCGTCCAGCTGCAAAATTATTCAGAAACAATAGTAAAGATGCAGGGAAAATAGAAGGGTACCAAAATAGCTCATCCAGAACTATGGAATTTTTTGCAGGAAAACAAGGATAGAAAGGTGGTAAATCAATTGAGAGAGAAGAGACAGGAAAGAGCAGAGGACAAGAACAATATTAAAGAATTAAAAGCTGGAGTGGCAGCCTTGTCTGTGGGCACATACGAGGAGGAATGCAGTACTGACAATGACGAGGATGATCCAGTTCTCCCAACAGCGCTCCCACAGTCTAGTAGACCAGTGAAGGTGGAGGTCTGTAATGCCGAGCAGGGAGAAAGTCATACTTCAATATCAGTAGTAATGTAGGGAGTGGCGAGGATTATACCCAGTCTAAAACAGGAGATTATATGGGGGTACACACGTCTGCTAAGATGGCCCCCATAGTTACCAAATACCTGCGTACAGGAGAGACGACAAACAGGGAAAGTCAATTCGTGTATGAATACAAAGATACAGAAGCAAATCGGGATCTGACCCTTCCAGAATTGTGCAAACTCAGTGGCCAAATGCCCAAATATAAGGAAATAAGAGACCCAACTCAGTTAGCAAGTAAAGTTCGATTGCTGCAGCAGGCAGACGCATCCACAGACGAGAATGCTTTTCCACTGCTGCAGGCTGCCTTACCTCCAGGTTTGACAGTGCCCGAGGATCCTGTGGCATCAATAGCAGCTAATACAAATCCTGGGTTGAAGACTTAATGTGCACCAAAAGGGTTTAGGAAAGGGAGAAATTAATTGAACAGCCCACAGCCAAAGTTAAAGAATTAGGATTGCTCTGAGGAAGGAATAGGATTTGTGACGTCATCATGTTTTGTTTTCATTTAAAAAAGAGAAAAATGTTTCCGAGAGTTTGTGTGAATGTTTCTTGGCTCGCGACATGTGACTATCACATACATTTTGGCACTTTGAGTTCATAACCCTTTGCAGGGATCAATGGAAGGAAAAGTGTGATGAAATATGCCATTCATCAGGCACTGTATTCCCTGTGTTTAGTTTAGTTTCAGTTTCATTTCCTTACCTGTATTGCATTGTGTGTAGGGCTCCGCCCATACCTGGCCCCTACATAAGCAAGCCCCAGCGTGTCTCACAGCAGTACAGCAGATCTCTGGATGAGAGACACTTCTCCAATGTGTATTACTTTCTGAGTTAATAAAAGCCTTGCTTTGCACCGTTAACGTCGAGTCTCGGATTCATTGAGGCACATCAATTTTATTAACTCAATTTTCAACGCAATGGACCAACTCTTGAAACCCGAATGTTTGGATTTGGACCCGCATGCTTTAGACGCATCGGCATGATTCGGACACTGGTTTAAGTGTATGGAATTCTTCCTGGACAATTCCGCAGCCATCACAGGCGCTATGGACGCTGAGAGTATGAAACTCGGAATCCTGTGGAATTGGGGAAGCCACCGGGTTTACCCCCTCATCCAAGATGCCGACACATACCCGGGCACCTGCGACATCCTAAGGGTGCATTACCAGCAGCCTACGAACGAGGTGTACGCTAGGCATCTGCTCGCTACTCGCACACAGTGACCTGGGGAATCGCTGGATGAGTTCCTAGTCACCCTGAAAACGCTTGGCAAAGATTGCAAGTGCCAAGATGTAAAAGCCGCAGTGTACACTGACGAGCTTGTTCATGATGCCTTTATCGCAGGCCTCAGCTCCACTTACATCCGGCAGAGACTACTGGAAAAACGGGATTGGACCTGAAACAGGCTGTGGACACAGCGCGATCCCTGGATGTGGCCCAGAGAAACTCGGATGTCTACTCTTCGGCCCGTGCCGCCCACGCCGCCACGTGTGCACTAAGGGCGCCACCATCTTGGAAGGCATCTTTCCCGCCCGGCAGCCCGACACTGTCGGGGCCCCACTCTCCCCCCAGAAGCCCTACGACAACCGCGATGCGTCGGGGCCCCAACTGCTACTTCTGTGGGCAGCCGAAGCACATCAGAAACCTGTGCCCGGCGAAAGGCACCACCTGCTTTAAGTGCAGTAAGAAGGGGCACTTCGGGAAGGTGTGCAGAGGGACCCCCGCTTGGAAAACCCGCCACCGCCGCGTGTGCGCCGTGGGAGCGGCCATCTTGGACGCCATCTTGCCCGACCTCGTGGGGTCCGCCATCTTGTGAGCAGACAGCGTGGACGCCATCTTGTCTCGATCAGGGCCCTACAGTGGCATCGGTCACAGTGGACCAGACCAGACCGCACCCGCTATCCAAATCAATGGTAGACATCGAGGTAAACGGTTGCGGGGTTAAATGTTTAATTGACAGTGGAAGCACGGAGAGTTTTATCCACCCTGAACTAGCACAACAACTCTCTCTAACGGTGGTCCCTGCTCGGGGCACCATCTCTATGGCTGATAAAACCCAGACATCGACCATTATGGGTTACTGCACGGTACAATTGTCCGTTAAGGGAACTGTATACGATAATTTTAAATTACTAATCATGAAGAATCTATGTGCGAGCGTGATATTGGGCCTGGATTTCCAGTGCCACCACCAAAGCATCACGTTCAATTACGGCGGGTCCCAGCCGCCCCTCAGTGTGCGGTCTGGCTACCCTGAAGGTAAAGCCACCTTCGCTATTCGCGAACCTTACTCACAACTGCTGGCCAATAGCGACCAAAAGCAGGAGGTACAGCTGGGAGGACAGGCGGTTTATTGCGACCGAGGTAGACAGGCTCCTGAAGGAGCGCATTATCGAATGCAGCAACAGCCCGTGGCGCACCCAAGTGGTGGTGGTGAGAGGTAGCGAGAAGAAGCGGATGGTGATAGATTATAGCCAGACGGTTAATCTATACACCCAGCTAGACGCCTACCCACGACACCGCATATCCGAGATGGTGAACCAAACCGCCCAATAACGGGTGTTCTCCACCATCGACCTCAAGTCAGCGTACCACCAGCTCCCTATCAGACCAGAGGACCACCCGTACACCGCCTTCGAGGCGAACGGACGCCTCTACCAATTCCTCAGAGTCCCCTTTGGGGTGACGAATGGGGTCTCGGTATTCCAGAGGGAGATGGACCGCATGGTCGATGACCACCACTTGCAGGCAACCTTCCCCTACCTCGACAACATCACCATCTGCGGTCACAACCAGCAGGATCACGACTCGAACCTCGAGAGGTTCCTGAAAACCGCACAAAAACTCAACCTCACTTACAACGAGGACAAGTGCATTTTCAACACCACGCGCCTCTGCATACTAGGCAGCGTGGTGGAGAATGGGGAAATCGGACCAGACCCCGACCGATTGCGCCCCCTACGGGTGCTCCCCCTGCCCAACACTCCCAAAGCCCTGAAAAGGTGCCTGGGGTTATTTTCTTATTATGCCCAATGGGTCCCCAACTACTCCGACAAAGCCCGCCCCCTCTTGAAAGCATCCTCTTTTCTGCTCTCTGCTGAGGCCCACGCCACCTTCAAAAGCATTAAGCGGGATATTGAGCGGGCCACGCTACAGGCAGTGGACGAGAACACTCCCTTTCAAGAAGAAAGTGATGCGTCTGACTTTGCCTTGGCGGCCACCCTCAACCAGGCGGGGCGGCCCGTAGCTTTCTTCTCGAGGACCCTCCAAGGGCCCGAGATCAGACACTTCTCCGTGCAAAAGGAGGCCCAAGCCATCGTGGAGGCAGTGCGCCACTGGCGACACTACCTAGCCGGCAAACGCTTCACCCTACTTACCGACCAGCAGTCGGTAGCGTTTATGTTCAATAATAAACAGAGGGGGAAGATTAAAAATGATAAGATTCTTAGGTGGCGGATCGAGCTCTCCACCTTCGAGTATGACATCATTTACCGGCCAGGGGCCCTTAACGAATCCCCCGACGCCCTCTCACGAGGGATGTGTGCCAGCGCCACCGGGGATCGGCTACAGACCCTCCACAACGACCTCTGCCACCCAGGGGTCACACGGCTGTTCCACTTCATAAAGTCCCACAACTTACCCTACTCGAGTGAGGAAGCTCGGTCTCTGACCAGGAACTGCCGCACTTGCGCTGAGTGCAAGCCTCGGTTCTACCGGCCAGATAGAGCCCACTTAATCAAAGCTACACGGCCCTTTGAGCGGCTCAGCTTAGATTTCAAGGGCCCCCTCCCATCAGACGACCGCAATGTTGACTTCCTGAACATTGTGGACGAATACTCCCATTTCCCATTTGCCTTCCCCTGCCCAGACATGACCAGTGCGACGGTCATTAAATGCCTCAACAGCCTGTTCTGCCTGATCGGTATGCCGAGCTACATCCATACGGATAGGGGGGCGTCCTTCATGAGTGAAGAGCTACGCCAGTACATGCTGTCCAGGGGGATCGGCACGAGCTGTACCACCAGCTACAACCCCCAGGGTAACGGCCAGGTGGAGCGAGAGAACGGGACAGTATGGAAAGCAGTCACTCTAGCTCTAAGGACCAAGGGCCTCCCTATCTCCCGCTGGCAGGAAGTCCTCCCAGATGTGCTCCATTCGATACGGTCGCTATTGTGTACTGCCACTAATGCCATGCCTCATGAACGAATGTTTGTCTTTCCCCGGAAATCAAAAAGTAGAGGAGACTGGTCCCATCCAATAGGGTCCAAATCAGTATGGGAAAGAAGCAGGTATAAAAAATCAGTGTCCTTTTCGAGCAGTCCAGATGTGGAGTCGCAACAAAAGGCAACAGAATTAAGGGTGACGGCCTCAAACAATGTTGCGAGACCCTGAGATAAGAAATGGTTAGAATCGTTAGAAATTGTATTTGAAAGTTGCATAAACGTGTGAATATAGTTGATTGGGTGTGTTCATTTTAAGTTAAGATTGTGCACTCAGAATTGGGGGAAAAAGTCTCTATTACAATTTTAGTTAGAAAAGCTGGTGTGGAAAGTCTGAGAAGAGCCAAAACAAAACAGTTTGTTTGACAAAAGCTAAGTTTTAGTCCATGCATCAGCCTTGAAGTTAAGTTGCCATGGTAGAAAATAAATTTTATCTTTTCTAAACATTACACTAGAGTTAACAAAAAATCCGTTTGAAGATGCTGTGGTATTGTTTAAATCAGTTTGAACAATTACAAAGTTCTGTTCGGGCAAGTCTACCGATGACACAAGGGTAGGCAGAAATGTAAGCAGTATAGATAGAAGCATATAGTGCAAAGAAATATTGAGAGATTAAATGGATGGGCAAAACTGTGACAAATGGATTTTAATGTAGGCAAATGTGAGGTCATCCACCTTAGACCTAACAGGGATAGAAGAGAGCTTGAGCACCTAGCTTGGAGACAGAGCTGGGAGATCGCAAGCAGAGTGAGGAAGTTTTTGAGTGCAGGAATTAGTGAAGAGGAGGAATTCACTGCTCGGTATGAGGTAAGTTAGGTAAGTAATCATCAGATTGGAATTTGGTATTGATTTGTATCATAAAAGAAACTGCATGGTCAGTGGCAGTTCGCAGTTTAGAGCTATCAGCTGTAAGTAGCTGCTTCAGTAGGTGGTAAAAACTGTGAGTTAGAAGCTGATTATGCAGTTGTAAATTGTTTGACTCTCAAAAGGTATATCTTAGGCACTAGTTTGCAAAATCACAGAGCTAGGAGTTTGCAAACAAAGTGATTCGCCAGAAGAGTGAGGAATTTTGTGAGTGCAGGAATCGGTGTAGAGGTGGAATTGGCAGAGACATCGGACTGAAAAGGAGGAGTGGAGACAAGTTAATAGACACGAGAGTGGATCTGCGGGAAATTGAGAGGAACGGCCACAGATAAAGGTAGGCCCAAGAGCCCGGAGGGAGCGCGAGTGTCACTGAGCGAGGTAAGTGACATCAGCGCAAATGAAGGAGCTGATTGGTGAGTAGTTGGTCATTTTATTTTAGGTTTTAAGTTTATTGTTGTTAAGTTATTTAATAGTCAATTAAATAAAGCAATTGCAGGGCACCACGATCCCTTGGAATAGAAACATAGATGATAGGAGCAGGAGTAGGCCATTCGGCCCCTCGAGCCTGCTGTGCCATTTAATGAGGTCATGGCTGATCATCCAAACTCAGTACCCTGTCCCTGCCTTCTCTCCATATCCCTTGATCCCTTTAGCCTTAAGAAATATATCTAACTCCTTCTTGAATATATTTAATGAATTGGCTTCAACCGCATTATGTGGTAGACAATTCCACAGGTTCATCACTCTCTGGGTGCAGAAATACCTCCTCATCTCAGTCCTAAAAGACTTAACCCTTAAGCTTAGACTGTGACCCCTGGTTCTGGACTCTGCCGCCATTAGGAACATCCTTCCTGCATCTAATCTGTCCAGTCCTGTCAGCATTTTATAAGTTTCAATGAGATCCCCTCTCATTCTTCTAAACTCTAGCCAATATAATCCCAATAGACCGAATCTCTTCTCATACATCATTCTGCCATCCCAGGTATCAGTCTGGTGAAGCTTCGCTGCACTCCATCCATGGCAAGAACATCCTTCATCAGATAAGGCGACCAAAACTGCACATAATACTCAAAGATGTGCTCTCACCAAGGCCCTGTAGAACTGCAGCAAGACATCCTTGCTCCTGTTCTCGAATTCTCTCGCCATGAAGGCCAACATACTTTTTGCCTTCTTAACTGCCTGCTGCACCTGCATGCTTACCTTCAGCGGCTGGTGCTCAAGGACACTCAGGTCTCGTTGCACTTCTGCTGCTCCCAATCTACTGCCATTCAGATAATCATCTGCCTTCCTGTTTTTGCCACCAAAGTGGATAACCTCACTTTTATCCACGTTATATTGCATCTGCCATGCATCTGCCCAATCACTCAACCTTTCCAAATCATACTGGATTTTCTCGGCATTCCCCTCACAGCACACATGCGCACCCAGCTTTGTGTCATCTGCAAACTTGGAGTTATTATATCTTGAATGTGCATCTTGTTCCATGTGGGAACTCCAGGGCGCATCCCGTGTCCTGGACAACCACATGTGCAGGAAGTGTCAGCAGCCAGAAGAGCTCAAACACCAGTTTTCCGTGATTGGGTAGCAGCTAGCGTCATCGCGCTGCATCCATGAGGCTGAAAGCGACGTGGGCAGCACGTTGCAGGAGGTGCTCACCCATCAACATAAGAGTGCACAGGCAGAGAAGGAGTGGGTGACCGTCAGTGATACAGGGAAGACCAGGCAGGGAATGCAGGTGTCACCTGAGTGCATCTCGCTCTCTAACCAGTATGGTTAGGGCGATGGTTCCTCTGGGGTGTACAGCCAGAGCCAAGTCCATGGCAACATGGGGGGGCTCAGCTGTGAATGGGGCGGAGGCAGGGGGGCAAGAGGAAGATCTGGAAATCAATATTGCTAGGACATTCGATAGCTGGGGAACAGGCAGTCGTTTCTGCAGCTGCAGACGTGATTCGTGGATAGTATGTTGCCTCCGTGGTGCTAAGGTCAAGAATGTCAGTGAGTGGCTGCAGGACATTCTGAGAGGGGAGGGTGAACAGCCAAAGGTCGTGGCCCATATCGGTATCAATGACACAGTTAGAAAGAAGGATGAGGTCCTGCAGGCAGATTTTAGGGAGCTAGGAAAGAGATTAAAAAGCAGGACCTCATAGGTAGTAATCTCCGGATTACTCCCGGTGCCTCGAGCTAATGAATGTAGAAATAGGAGGTTGGAACAGATAAATGCGTTGCTGGAGAGATGGTGCAGAGGAGGGCTTCAGATTTCTGGGAAATTGGCACCGATTCTGGGGGAAGTGGGACTTGTACATGCCGGATGGGTTGCACCTCAACAAGGCAGGGTCCAATATCCACCAGGGGTTGGGTGTTGCTACTGATGCTGGGGAGGGTATATACTAATTCGGCAGGGGGTGTGCAGGAGGATGTCACATTAGAATGGAGAAACAATGTGCACAAAGGATTGGGAGAGACAGATAGCACTAGACCAAGAAATAGTACGATGGTAGGTGGGGTCAGACTACGAGAGAACACAAGAAAGTCTAAAAAAGCATTACAATTCATGTGTGTGAATGCACAAAGCTTGGTAAATAAGTTTGGTGAGCTGCAGGAGTAAATAGCCGCATGGAAATATGATGTTGTGGCGATAATGGAGACCTGGCTCCAAAAAAGGGCAGAATTGGGTACTAAATATTCCTGGATTTCAGGTGATCAGGAAAGATACGGGAGGAAAGAAAGGAGGTGGGGTGGCAGTATTGATTTAGGAGAATATTGCTGGAGCGAGGATATCATGGAGGGTTCAAGGACAGAATCTATTTGGTTAGAGTTCAGAAAGAGTAGAGGTGCCATTAAATGACTAGATGCATTCTATAGGCCGCCAACTAGTGGGAAGTATATAGAGGAGAAAATTTGAAGAGAACATACAGAGAGTTGCAAGAAGTACAGAGTAGTGATAATGGGGGATTTCAACTATCCTAATAAAGACTGGGATAGTAATAGAGTAAAGGACAGAGCGGGAAATGAATTTCTGAAGTGTGTTGAGGAGAACTTTCTTGATCAGTAAGTTATCAGCCCAACGAGGAAGGAGGCATTCCTGAATCTGGTTCTGGGGAATGTGATGGGTCAAATAGAGCAAATGTCAGTTGGGGAACATTTAAGGACCAGTGATGACGGTATCATAAGCTTTAGATTAGATATGGAAAAGTACCGGGAGCAATCTAGAGTAAAAATACTTAATTGGAGGAAGGTTTGAGAATAGATCTGGACAGGGTAAATTGGAATCAAAGATTGGCAGGCTGTAATCGAACAGTGGGCTGCCTTTGAAGAGGAGATAGTTTGGGTACTGTCGAGGTACATTTCCAGTAGGGGGGAAGGTAGGGTAACCTAAGCCAGAGATCCCTGGATGACAGAAGAGTAGAGAGTAAGATGAAGCAGAAAAGGGGTGCTTATGACAGATGTTAGGTTGAGAATAGAAGTGAGAACCAGGCTGAATATAGAAAGTTCAGAGTGGAAGTGAAAAGGAAATAAGAGGGGCAAAGAGAGAGTATGAGAATAGATTGGCAGCTAATACAAAAGGGAATCGAAAAACCTTCTTTAGGCATATAAATAGTAAATGGTTAGTAAGAGGAGGGGTGGGGCCGATTCGGGAGCTAAATTAAGACCTATGCATTGAGGCAGAGGTCAAGGCTGAGGTACTAAATGAATACTTTGTATCTCTTTTTACCAAGGAAGAAAATGCTGCCAAAGTCATAGTTAAAGAGAAGGTAGTTGAGATACTGGTTGGGATAAAAATTGATAAAAAGGAGGTATGTGAAACGCTGGTTGTACTTAAAGTAGATAAGTCACCAGGACCAGATGGGATGCATCCTAGGATGCTGAGGGAAGTACAGGTGGAAATTCCGGAGGTAATACCCATGATCTTCCAATCCTCCTTAGATAGGGGGTTGGTGCCAAAGGACTGGAGAATTCAAAAGGTTAATCCATTGCTCAAAAAAGTGTGTAAGGATAAACGTGGCAACTACAGTCAGTCAGTGGTGATGCTTTTAGAAATGATAGTCCGGGACAAAATTAACACTCACTTGAACAAGTATGGATTAATTAAGGCAAGCCAGCAAGGATTAGTTAAAGGCAAATCGTGTTTAACTAACTTGAAAGAGTTTTTGATGAGGTAACAGAGAGTTTTGATGAGGACAATGCGGCTGATGTGGTGTACATGGACTTCCAAAAGGGGTTTGATAAAGTGCCAGATAATCGGATTGCCAACAAAGTTGAAGCTGAAGGAATAAAAAGGACAGTGGCAGCATGGATATGAAATGGACAGGAAGCCGAGAGCAATGGTGAATGGTTATTTATCGAACTGGAGGAAGGTATTCAGTGGCGTTCCCAGGGGTCGGTGCTAGGAACCAGGAAGCCGATGGCAATGGTGAATGATTATTTATCGAACTGGAGGAAGGTACTCAGTGGTGTTCCCAGGGGTCGGTACTAGGAACATTGCTTTTCTTGATATATATTAATGACTTAGACTTTGGTGTACAGGGCAAAATTTCAAAATTTGCAGATGAAACTAAACTTGGAAGTATAGTGGACAGTGAGGAGGATCGTGATAGAATTCAAGAGGGCATAGACCGGCTGGTAGAATGAGTGGACACATGGCAGGTGAAATTTAATGCAGCAAAGTGCGACATGATACATTTTGGTAGGAATAACTAGGAGAGGAAATATAAGCTGAAGTGCACAATTCTTAAAGGTGTGCATTAATAGAGAAAGCTGGGGTTATATGTGCACAAATCGTTGACGGTGGCAGGGCAGGTTGAGAAAGTGGTTAAAAAGCCTACGGGATCCTGGGCTTTCTAAATAGAGGCATAGAGTACAAAAACAAGGAAGTTTTGATGATCCTTTATAAATCAGTGGTTCAGCCTCAACAGGAGTATTGTGTCCAGTTGTAAGAAGGATGTGAAGGCCGTAGAGAGGGTGCAGAAAAGATTTACACGAATGGTTCCAGTGATTAGCGACTTCAGTTACGTGGATAGACTGGAGAAGCTGGGCTTGTTCTCCTTAGAGCAGAGAAGAGTGAGAGGAGATTTGATAGACGTGCTGAAAATCATGAGTGGTCTAGACATGGTAGATAGAGAGAAACTTGTTCTTATTGGTGGAAGGGTCTGTACCAGAGGACGCAGGTTTAAGGTGATTGGCAGAACAACCAAAGGCGGCATTTTGAAAAACTTTTTTATGCAGCTAGTGTTTATGATCTGGAATGCACTGCCTGAATGGGTGGTGGAGGCAGTCTCAATCTTGGCTTTCAAAAGGGAATTGGATAATTAGCTGAAGGAAAAAATGCAGGGTTACGGGCAAAGTGTGGGGGAGTGGGACTAGCTGAAGTGCTCTTGCAGAGAGCTGGCACGGGCCCATCGGGCTGAATGGCCTCCTTCTGTGTTGTAACCATTCTATAATTCTACGAGTGATTGTCAAAGGAAAGGTGGGGTCGAACAAGGACATAAAAGGTAATCTTGTTGTGAAGCAGAGGACCTGCTTAAGATACAAAATGAGTACTTTGCAGCTGCCTTCTCGAACAAAGAGAATGCTGCCAATATTATAGTAAAGGAGAAGGTGGTTGAGAAATTGGATGAGCTATCACTAGATAAAGACGTGTTAAAACGTGTGACAGCGCTCAAAGTGGAAATGTCACCCGCTCTGGCTGGGATGCATCCTAGGTTGCTAAGAGAGGTAAGGACGAAAATGGCGGAGGCTCTGGCCACAACCTTCTGATCCTCCATTGTTATGGGAGTGGTGCCAGAGGTTAGAGGCATGGAAAACATTACTTTCCTGTTACAAAAGCGGATGGGTATAAACCAAGTAACTATAGGCAAGTCATCCTAACATCTGGGTATGGGAAACGTGTAGAGACAATAATCCGACACCAAATTACTTGTCACTTTGAAGAAGATGGGTTAATAAACAGCAGTCAGCATGGGTACGGCAACCATAACAAGTTCGCTCAAGGCAAATCGAGTCTGACTGTCTTGATTGAGTTTTTGATGAATTAAGGGAGCGGCTGATGAAGGTACTGCATTTTATGTTGTGTATATGTACCTTCGGGAGGAGTTTGCTAAAGTACCACATAATAGACCTGTTCACACTATTGAAGCCAATCATATTAAAGGAGCAATCGCAGTGTGGATATGAAATTACTAAGGGACAGAAAGCAGGGAGTATTGGTGAAACAATGTTTTTTGGACTGGGGAAAAATGTACACTTGTGTCCCCAGTGGTCGTTATTACGACCACTGCTCGTTGTCTATCTATGAATGACTTGGACCAGGGTATAGAGAGACAAATTTCAAAGCTTGAAAATGGCAGGCAAATCAGAAAAGTCGTAAACCTTGAGGAGGTTAGTATTAGAATTGAGGAGCACATGGACAGACTAGTGCAACACACAGACATATGGGAGATGAAAAGTAATGCAGAGAAGTGTGAATTGATGAATTTTGGAAGAAAGAATGAGCAGATGCATTATAAACGATATGGTACAATGTTACAGTGGGTGAAGCAACAAAAAAACAGAAGTGTTTCCGTACATCAATCTTTAAACGTGGCAGGACAAGTTATTAAGAATGTGTACAGGAAGTTTAGCTTTTTAAATAGAGGCAGAGGAATATCTGAACCTAGGAACAGGAGTAGACGATTCATCTCCTGGAGCCTGTCCTGACTTTCAATTAGATCATGATTGATCTGTATCTTAACTCCATCTACCCTCCTTGGTTCCACAATCCTAAATACTCTTGCCTAACAAAATCTATCAATCTCAGTTTTGGAATTTTCAATTGACCTAAACTGAACAGATTTTTGAGCACGTGTGTTCCAGATTTCCACTTCCGGTTGTGTGAAGAAATGTTTTCTAACATCATCCCTGAATTGCCCAGCTCTGCTTTGAGGTTAGTCCCATTCTTCTGGACTCCTCCACCAGAGGGAAATAATTTGTCTTTTTCTAACCTATCAATTCCTTTGATCATCTTAAACACCTCAATTAGATCACCCCTTAATCGTGTATATACAAGGGACTACAGACGTCGCCCATTCATTCAGTCCTCCTAACTTAACCATTTTAGCTCTTGTCTCATTCTGGTGAATCCCAGCTGCACCCCCTACAAGGCCATTATGTCCTTCCTGAGGTCCAGTGCCCAGAAATTAATACAGAAATCAAAAGGAGGTCTAACCAGAGCTCTGCACAGCTGTAGCAGAACTTCTAGCCATTTGTGTTCCAGCCCCCGAGATAAAGTCCAGCACTCCATTTGACTGTTGCCTTATTTGTGTATCTATCTTTAAGTGATTTCCATACCCGGTGCCTAAATCTTTCTGTTCATCCACAGTTTAAGACTCAGGACCACAGGCTCACACAGATTACCCAACAGGGCTTTAGAAGTTGTAAGGCTTTTATTAAAGAGCTACAGTTTTAAGTCATAATAGGATATTACATATGGATTAAGCCGAGTATAATAGACATACAACCCTTGACAGTAGGAGCGATCTACAATTCCCGAATCGGAACGACACGGCCGGATGGATGGGGAGGCAGTAGGGTGGTCTCAGATTGGGTGGATTCCTGCAGTCTGCTGCAGTGGTCACTTCCGTTCGGCCATCTCTCAAGCTGCTGGAGGTGTTAGGCCATCAGCCACCTCAGAGGCTAAACTTGACCAAGGAGTTAGGCCACCTTGGGGAAGCCTTCGCCCCTGACTGCCTGATTTCCTCTCTCGCTCGTCTATATTTATAGTTATTTCGGTGGGCTGGTGTCAATCATTTGATCCCCATCCTATTGTCCAATTGTGAAGTGGGAAGGCATCCCTCACCGCCCCTTTCTGCATGGCCGATGAAGCCTCCCTCTTATCTTTCTGAGGAATGTTTTGTTATGTTTCTTTAAGGATATTTTATGACTTTTTGGCTCCATTTTTGTCTATTATCCCACCACCCTGTGATGTTTTGCATTTGACGATTCCCTTATCACTTCTATTTGCCTTTTGATGCTTGATATTGGAACTTGCTGACATTTATGCTATCTGTTCCCTGTTGCTTGTTGTCAGTCTCTGTTCTAAGAATTAAAACCCATCTTTGACTCTAACAGCTATTTCTTACAATTCCCTTCTTTGAGAAGGAAATATCCTTATTGACTTCCCACAATGTGCTCTTGACTAATCTAGCTAGCTCTTATTGCTCTCTCAACTTGGGTGTTAGTTAGTACGGAGTCTTAAAAATGAAGATTACCCCCATCCTTACAATCCATTCCTTTGAGGAGAAGGAGCAACCTCTGACCCCTTACTCAAATTCAATTCACTGTTCCGGTGTTCCAATTCTGCCCCGCCTGGGATTTCCTCTGTTTCTTCTATCTTTCCTGATGTTACCGCGCCTGGGGTCTCCTCTACATTGCTTCGGATCTTCTTTTTTGGTGTGCTCAATTAGCTTGTTAGTGTTGGTTAGTCATGGGCATCAGTACCCAATTGGCTTATGTATCAAAGTCTTATTACACACGTTACATATATCAAATGCACTATCATTACAAGTTGGATAACTACCAGAGCATGTGAAATAATACGAACCTAAGGGTGGGCTGACGTATTAAGCCCAATATCCCACCAGTGTGAGTTGTTCCCTATGCTGTCAATTTCAATATCCATTCTTGAGTTGTCTTGCTCCAAAACATAAAAATACTTTAGGGAGGAATTCAGTCACATCATGAGCTCACTGAAACCCTCAAACAACAGGGGAATGTCATATCTGAGTATCCGAATGGGACAGGTCCTGTTAGACCCATAAACATAAGAACATAAGAACATAAGAAATAGGAGCAGGAGTAGGCCAATAGGCCCCTCGAGCCTGATCCACCATTCAATAAGATCATGGCTGATCTGATCCTAACCTCAAATCTTCTATCACTCTGCATCCACCCGAACCCATGTGATCTCCCGGGAGAGGCGAAAAACCAGATAAAGATCCAATGGCCAATTTGGGAGAAAAAAATCTGGGAAATTCCTCTCCGACCCATCTAGGCGATCGAAATTCTTCCAGGAGATCACTCTGTCCCTATATTTTCTACAGTACTTACCTTCTGTAAAGGCGATCTCCACCCCAGCCAGGAACAGGAATAAAACCATCTCCTGAAATCTAACAGAATTAGAACACAGTAGGAGCAGAACAAGGCTACACGGCCCCTGGGCCCACTCCACTACCCACAGGGCCATGACCATTCTGAACCTAGACTCATGTCCAATTTCCTGCCCGCTCCCCATAACCCTTAATTCCCTTTAATTCTAGGAAACTATCTATTTCTGTTTTAAATTTATTTAATGATGTAGCTTCCACAGCTTTCTGGGGCAGCAAATTCCACAAACCTACCACCCTCTGAGTGAAGAAGTTTCTCCTCATCTCAGTTTTGAATGAGCAGCCCCTTATTTTAAGATTATGCCCCCTAGTTCTAGTTTCACCCATCATTGGGAACATCCTCACCGCATCCACCCGATCAAGCCCCTTCACAATCTTATATGTTTCAATAAGATCGCCTCTCATTCTTCTGAACTCCAATGAGTAGAATCCCAATCTACTCAACCTCTGCTCATATGACCACCCCCTCATCCCCGGGATTAACCGAGTGAATCTTCTTTGTACTGACTCGAGAGCAAGTATGTATTTTCTTAAGTATGGACACCAAAACTGTCTGCAGTATTCCAGGTGCGGCCTCACCAATACCTTGTACATGCTAGTTGCGGTAGTAGTGACACAGGAAGCACCACCAAAACCACCTCATACAGGATTCGTACTGGTTTTTCCCATGCTCTGCTACCTACAAAACACAATTATTACAGTCACAGTTAAATTCAGTCTTACAATCATTTCAAGTGACATTACAGTTTCACATCTAATCAACAAATCATGGACTTAAACTATTCTCCAGATCTCTCTTTTACTCTTATCCATCTTGTGGATAATTCTTACTAATCATGATTTCTCCTTAGCCCTCCATTCTACCAATCCAGATTCCATGTAACTCTCCACTTCAACTTCAATTTTAATCCCTCTAACAGGTACCAGTGTGTTTAACTCTATTCTGATTGTTTCATTAATTAGATAATTTCTCGATGGAGTGTGTGTCAATGCTTTAAAAGTTGTTTAGCTCTCCTGAGCCACATTAACCATTTCATGTCTCGCTGTTGTCAAGTAACTGAGCATGTCTGAGACCCGTTCTTCAGTGCAAACTCAACATACATCCCTGGATGGTAATTGCTTCATACGTAACAAATCACATTTGCACTCTCATATCAGTATCTCAATATTGTGCCACACGTGCCATCCGATACAAGCCTTTCTCGGGCTTTCAGGTATCTTATCGAAAGATTGTAGTCGTCTAGAGATCTTCCTCTGTACGGTCCCGATATCTTGGGTAGTGGCCAGACTATCAAATTCAGTTTTCTTAAAAGTTAATTAAAGGCAGGGACACAAATGTCACCAAGAGAAAGCTATCAATTTAGTATTCTTAACTACACTTTCCTGACTTTCACTAGAAAGTTTTGAAAATTCTCAATTGGTGGTGTAATTCTCCTGTTTCTATCTCGCACCATCAATCACTTCCTCTCTCCATTTTACACATCCCATTAATTATCATTCATATCTCATTCATGAGCCCTGGAGGAACTTTACTGTCCAACACAATACTTAAGATTGAAAACATAGATCAAAGATTCTCACTTGGTCCAAGTTATTTACACTTTTTAGTTATCATTATTTTAGAGGATCACAGAATCACAGAAACCCCACAGTGCAGATAGAGGCCATTTCGGCCCATTGAGCCTGCACCAACACATATCCCACCCGATCCTCATAACCCCTACACCAACACATATCCCACCCTATCCCCGTAACCCCACGTATTTAATCCCCCTAACACTAACGGTCAATTTACCATAGCTAATCAACCTAACCCGCACATCTTTGGACTGTGGGAGGAAACCGGAGCACCCAGAGGAAACCCACGCAAACACGGGGAGAATGTGCAAACTCCACACAGACAGTCACCCGAGGCTGGATTCGAACCCGGGTCCCTGTCGCTTTGAGGCAACAGTGCTAACCACTATGCCACCGTGCTGCCAATGTTCCCAAAAGTAACCCAATATATAGTGCCTGAGTCCATTTTGTCATTTCGAAATTATCCCATAATCCAAACAGCAGTATTATTGAACTGACAAAGTTCAATTTCATTTCTATCAACTTATCCTCCATTTCCAATTTCAGAAACAATTAATTCTCAGGCTAGGTGGCTTACGCAGTGTTTTAACATTAGAGACAGAAGTGCTGCAATTAATTTACAAGGTAACTTCCATATAACAAAAGAAAGAAGATAATCCATTGTGACTCTGCTTAGAGCCCAAGGGGTTAATTTATCAAATCATAATTTTCCTTCTGTCACTGTGGTGAAACATTAACTTAAAGTTAAGAAACTTAAATTTAATACTGTCCAATATCTTTAAATTTCATACTAAAGTTGATGCTTGGTGAACTTAAACAGCTGTCAGTGGGAAGGGTTAACTCCTTTGCAGGATTTTAAGAAGGTGGAGCAAAACATTATCAGGCGCACGCAATTATGTTACTCCACGTAAATTAAAAAAAAACTTTCCCAATCGAAAAATACAGTTTTGTTTTCACACTTTAACTAAACATGAGCAGAACAGATAAAACAAAACAAAATAGCACATTCTTGCAGAAAACAGTAAATTTTGTCATATTTCTTATTGTCCTTTCTTCAGATGTCTTTCCATAATACTGTAAAAACATTGAATATAACTGGAGAAAAATTAGTTTTTCACATTTAAACAAATCAAATCAAACTGCTTTAGAAGATTTCACCATATCAACCGTGACTCCAAGGTTAAATCTTAGACTGAAACTTAATCTTTTGTTGAACAAACTTTTTGTTGCTCTTCTCAGTTTTTACACATCAGCTTAACTTAAACTAGTTCAAAGGTTTTTTTCCAATTCTTGGGGAACAATCTTATTCGCACATTCTTAAAACTTCCAAAATCCAAGACAAGACAAAAGTTTTTAAACGCTTTTAACACAGGGAAGTGGGTGGAGCTAAAACAAACATAACAGAATCTTTCTTTTAAAGACAGACTTTCACACAAAAGAAATACTGTAACTTCTTAAACATTCATAGTCAGGAAAACTTTCACATTTTAACACACACTTTCACACAAACTGAAATTCCAGCATTTTTTTAAGGTTCCTTTCACTCAGCAAATCTTGTGCTTTGTTTGTCTCGGCACAGATGTTAATAACTTCCATGTCGGTAAAACTTTAAATTTATCTTTTTGTCCCCTTTTAAATCTGTGTCTCAGCAGCTTTTCCTGGCTTTCCAAATCCCTGTTTTTTCCCTTCCTTTGCTGAGTTTTCAGATTGGTTAGCCTGCAAATTAGATATTTTTCCTTCTTTATCTCTCCCTCTCTCTCCTGCACTTTATGCTGTACCTCCTTCAGGCTACCTATCAACTGTTCCCAGTGATATGCCAACACCATTGTATGTCTGGTTTTACCTTTCAACAAGCTCTTTACCGCTCCCTTCTTTCAGAGAGAAAAGAAACACTATACACAGTCTAACAAAAGATCACGTGCATTCGACCGGACTGCCCCCTTCTTTCAGAGAGATAAAGCACTATACACAGTCTAAGCAATGATCACGCATGTTTGACTGGTCCCTCCGGTCATCCCAACTGAAACCTTACAACTCCTAACTATGTGATCCCACTTCTGACACCAGTGTAAGATTCAGGATCACAGGCTCACACAGATTACCCAACAGGGCTTTAGAAGTTGTAAGGCTTTTATTAAAGAGCTACAGTTTTAAGGCATAATCAGACATTACATATGGTTTAAGCTGAGTATAATAGACATACAACCCTTGACAGTAGGAGCGATCTACGATTCCCGAATCGGAACGACACGGCCGGATGGACGGGGAGGCAGTAGGGTGGTCTCAGATTGGGTGGATTCCTGCAGTCTGCTGCAGTGGTCACTTCCGTTGGGTCATCTCTCAAGCTGCTGGAGTTGTTAGGCCATCAGCCACCTCAGAGGCTAAACTTGACCAAGGTGTTAGGCCACCTTGGGGAAGCCTTCGCCCCTGACTGCCTGATTTCCTCTCTCGGTCATCTCTATTTATAGTTATTTCGGTGGGCTGGTGTCAATCATTTGATCCCCCATCCTATTGTCCAATTGTGAAGTGGGAAGGCATCCCTCACCGCCCCTTTCTGCATGGCTGATGAAGCCTCCGTCTTATCTTTCTGAGGAATGTTTTGTTATGTTTCTTTAAGGACATTTTATGACTTCTCGGCTCCATTTTTGTCTATTATCCCACCACCCTGTGATGTTTTGCATTTTACGATTCCCTTATCACTTCTATTTGTCTTTTGATGCTTGATATTCGAACTTGCTGACATTTATGCTATCTGTTCCCGGTTGCTTGTTGTCAGTCTCTGTTCTAAGAATTAAAAACAATCTTTGAATCTAACAGCTATTTCTTACAACAGTTCCTAGCTTCTCGCAATTTAGAAAATACTCTAATCTCTCTTCTTCAGGTCCAAAATGATGGAGCTCGCACTTTCCCACCTTGATCTCCATCCACAACAGTTTTGCCCAAATAGTACAAAATCAAGGAAGTTAGGCTCAACATTCATCAATCACTGGCGTCAGCTGGAGTATTGTATCAAATTCTATCACCGCACATTAAGATGGCTGACAAGGCCTTGGAGAGGATGCAGAGCACATTTACTGAAATGGTAAAAAGGATGAGGAACTTCAATTACATGGAGAGCATTTAGTTTAGTTTAATTCCATTGTCACTAATGGGCGGACAATGCAAGTGGCATTGAATCACAGAATCAGAAAGCGCATAAGGAGACCATGCGGCCTATCATGCCTCTCCAGGCACTTTGAAATGGGTATTCAATTAGTCCAACTCCCCTCTGATCTTTCCCCACAGTCCAGCACACCTTGCCTTTTCAAGTTAATGCCCAATTCCATTTTAAAGTTACTATTTTTACAAAGATGTCAGCAGTGGCTCTGTGGTAGCACTCTCACCTCAGCATCAGATGGTAGTGGGCTAAAGTCCCGTTCCAGAGACTTGAACACAAAATCTAGGTTGACGTTCGAATGCGATGCTGAGGGAATACTGCACTGTCGGAGGTGCCGAACTCACATCCGGGTACCTCCAGTCTGACCTTGATCTCTTCCTTGCTCAGTTTAGAAGAATATTATTTCATTTTTTCGTATACTCAACAACGTAAGAATCAGCAAAGCACATTTTAAATTCGTTAACAAATTTTCCTTTTGAAAGGATCCAATCTCTTTAACGATTATTTTAATCCCTTTTCATTTAATTTCGCTGATCGGTATTTAAAAGCTGAAAACAAAATAAGATTGTTATTCCATGAACTCAAAGTTGGTCTTCCTCCATCTATTGATCTGTTCGACTCTTCCCGCTCTCCTTCTCATCATGCCCCCACTCGCCTGCTTCCCTTTCTTTCTGTTGGATCCCACCCTCAGCCGGATCCCAGTCCCACAGGTTCCCGCACTTTGCCAGTTCCCGGTCTCCCATTGTTCTGGAATGGCCCCTCGAATATCAGAGGAATACTGTTCAAATAAAATATATTATTGTTGTCAGAAAAAGTGTTGAATTTACATCATTTGGGCTTTGAGGGCAGTTATGTTAAGCTAATCATGGACAGAATATTTCTGCACTTTATAGGTCACACAGCTCAGTACCAGCGATTGCAGGCATTCACAATTCCAATTGGGAGGAAATTATAGAAAATCCTGCTTTTCATCTTTAGGAAAGAGGAAAACTCCAGGTGATCTAATCTCAGTTTTAATGTTACGAGGCGAATGCACAAGTTACTCAAATTCTTCACTGTGGCAAGGAGTTCAATCATAAATATCTACCAGTACAAAATTTGAAATTAAGAGTTAAACGGGAGGCCGGGCGTAACATTTCAGCTCACTGGGTAACTGTATTCTGTTTGTTATTTACTGAATTACCAGGAGGCTCATTCGGCACAAACCTATTAATCTGCTCCTGAAATTGACAATGATGTTATCGAAAGTTAAGAAGGCATATGGGATACTTGCCTTTGTTAGCCGAGGCACAGAATATAAGGCCGGGGAGGTTATGATGGAGCTGTACAAAACACTAGTTAGGCCACAGCTGGAATACTCTGTGCGGTTCTGGTTGCCACACTATAGGAATGATGTGATTGCATTGGAAAGGGTGCAGAGGAGATTCACGAGGATGTTACCTGGGCTGGAGCGCTTCAGCTATGAAGAGAGACTGGATAGGCTGGGGCTGATTTCCTTAGAGCAGAGAAGGCTGAGGGGGGACCTGATTGCTCACAGATAATTTCTGATAAACCACTAATATTTAGTTTAATATCCAATGTAATGAATTTATTACCTTTACTAATGTAAGGTAATGATTGGATATAGTGCGTGATGCACTTCAGTTGAACCACTAGCATTAATAAAATAATTTCTATAGTTTACTGATTGATTCCAATTTCTCTTAAAGGAAATAAAAACCCTTTCACCCTTACTTAAATGTCAGTGCTAATTGGTGAGAAAGGTATCGCGGAGGGTTCACGTGGATTTGAGTCTTTCTCTGCAGTCTGAGCTCTTCACTGTGAACACACATCTCGCAAATTTACTCCAAGATCCCACATCCACTTCCCACAATCAGTCTCTCCGCTTTCTTAGTGCAACATTTGTTAAATTTGCACCCTAAACTGCGACTTACTACGAACAATGGCACGGAGACCATACAATCATAGAATCCTAGAATGATACAGCACAGAAGGACGCCATTTGGCCCATTGTGTCTGTGCCGGCTGTTTGAAAGAGATAATCAATTAGTCCAACTCCTCTGCTACTTCTTTATTCCATTTACTTTACCTCATGTCCCAGCTGTTTGTTGTGCCGATTACCTTAAATCTGTGTCCTCTGGTTACCGAGCAGTCTGCCCCTGGAAATAATTTCGTCGAATTTCCTTTATCAAAACTATTCACAATATATTCAGCTCGGTGCTCCCCTGAATTATTTAACTAACATTTCTCTTAAGCTTTCTTATTTTCTGTTATCAATTTTGAATTCAAATTTGGCTTCAATTTTTCTAACAGGACTATCATGTACTACTTTGCCTTTTGAAAGGTCATATACACAACATCAACAGTACTACCCTCATCAACCCTCTCAGTTACTTCATGAAAGGAGTCAATCAAGTTTGTAACACATGATTCCCTGTTAAAAAATCCGAGCTGGCTTTCATTGATTAACCCACATTTTCCAAGTGCCAATTAAAGTTTTGGTGCATTATTGTCTCTAAATGTTTCTGCACGACGTTAGGTTGACTGCCCTGAAGTTGCCAGGATTATCCTTCTCCCCTTTTTTGAATGGGGTGTTGTGGCGGATCGCTACCTAAACGGGCGCAATCCACTTTTCCGTCCGTGGACAATAAATCGGGCACCTTGCCTTTAAGAAGCATGCTGCCTTTAAGGCATGACAAAGAAGCGGGCGTCGCCCTCAGTGTGTACACAAAAGCGCGGGCGTCGCCCTCGGTCTGTTTTCGGGTTTAGCAGAGAGAGGAGCTGGGGCAGCCATCTCTCAAGAGAATGTAATAAAGGCCATGTGTTCCTCAGATCGGTTCGGCCTCCATTCGTGTTCCGCGGCAGCCTCAACATTGGTGACCCCGACGCTCAGAACGTATTCCGAGCACTGCAATGGTGGACACGAACGCAGTTTCTGTGAAACTGCTGGTGTTTTGGGAAAACCAGCCCGAAGCCTAGTTCCTCCAAGCTGAGTCCCGATTCCGGCTGCGACACATCACCACAGATGGGACGAAGTATGACTACCTCGTCGCATCACTCGGTAGCTCCACAGTCATGAAGGTCTGGAGAGCGTTGCAGAACTTACCAGAGGAGGGCAAGTATGCACATCTTAAGGCCGCGCTCCTTAAAAAATTTACGACCTCGACATACCAGCGAAACTGCCGCCTCATCGATCTTCCAGGCCTCGGTGACGCCTCACCATCAGACCTCCTCTCCCACATGCTCTCACTCACCGACGAGAGCCCACCCGGGTCCCTCTTCCACACGCTGTTCATCTGCCAGCTACCTCCCAGCATCCGCCCAGCGATCGTGGCGTCCGGCCTCACGGACCTAGAAGCCCTGGCCGACGAAGCCGACAAGCTGCTGTCCGCTCACTCCAGCCGCGATGTCGCTCCGGACCTGGCAGCCACAGCTTGGGCGTGCCCCTCACCGGCCACCACGCGGCCACAAGGCCCAGCCACGGGCCCTATGGGGCCTTCGTGACCCACAAACCCTGGCTACTGTTACTACCATGCACGGTTCGGCGCCAGGGCAACAAAGGTGCACACCTCCCTGCTCCTTCAAGTCTGCCCCCGTACCAGCCCCCGCGATGGCCGTACGTCACGGATGACAAAACCGGCCGCCGGTTCCTGTGCGACACTGGAGCTCAGCACAGCATCATCCCAGCCTCCGCCCTCGACTTCCAAAAAGGCGAATGAGGACAGGCGCTGGCTGCCGCTAACGGCTCGGACATCGGACGTACGGCACCCGCACAGTCACCCTCGACCTCGCTGGTCGCCGCTACCGATGGGAGTTCATCACTGCCAAGGTACTCTCCCCTCTCATCGGCGCAGACTTCCTGTGTGCCCACGGCCTACTGGTAGGCATCACTCGACACCGCCTCGTGGACATGAACAACATGTCCCCCATCCTGGGTGCCATGGCCCCCCGTCAACCCGCCGACATGGCGTCACAGTGCCAGGCCCGGGCCACGGATGACTACTCGGCACTCCTGGCCGTATTCCCAGCCCTCACCAACCCGACCTTCTCCGCGGAGGTCGCCAAACACGGGGTGGAACACTTCATCCCCACCACAGGCCGCCCAGTGTATGCCCCCGCCCGCAGGCTGGACCCGGCCAAACTGGAGATCGCGCGGACCGAGTTTGCCACTATGGAACAGCTCGGCATCATCCACCGCTCCAACAGTCCCTGCACCTCCCCACTCCATATCGCCCCCAAACCAGGTGGGGGTTGGCACCCCTGCGGGGATTACCGCCGCCTCAACGACGCCACCATCCCTGATCGGTACCCTGTGCCGCACATTCAGGACTTCTCGGCTAGACTGGCCGGCCGCTCAATCTTTTCCAAAGTCTACCTGGTGCGCGGCTACCACCAAGTCACCGTCTACCCTGCGCACATCCCCAAGACGGCCATAATCACCCCCTTCGGGCTTTTCGAATTCCTGCAGATGCCCTTCGGCCTCATAAACGCGGCCCAGGCATTCCAACGGCTCATGGACTCGGTCCTTCGGGACCTGAAGTTCCTGTTCGTCTACCTGGACGACATCCTGGTAGCCAGTTCCTCCAAGCAGGAACACCTCGAACACCTTCGCATCCTGTTCGGGCGCCTCAGTGACCACGGGCTCATCCTCAGCCCAGCCAAGTGCCAGTTCGGCCTGGACAAGATCGACTTCCTCGGCCACCACATCACCCATGCTGGGGCCATTCTCCTGCCCACCAAGGTGCAGGCCGTCCAGCAATTTCCCCGCCCCACCACCATCAAAGGACTCCAGGAGTTCCTCGGGATGGTGAATTTCTACAACCGCTTCATCCCCAAAGCGGCGTCCCTCATGAGGCCCCTGTATGAAGCCCTCCGGGGCAGGTGCAGCAAGATGGCGGTCGAATGGACGGCAGACGTATCAGCCGCCTTCAAATCCACCAAAACCACGCTCACCAACGCCACCCTGCTCACGCACCCACGGCCCAATGCCAGAGTAGCGCTCACCACAGATGCCTCCGACCACGCGGTCGGCGCCATGTACGAGCAGTGGGTCGATGGCGCCTGGCAACCACTTGCCTTCTTCAACCGCCAACTATGCCCCCCGGAGATCAAGTACAGCACCTTCGACCGCGAGCTCCTCGCGCTGTACCTGGCAGTCCGCCATTTTCGGTTTTTGTTGGAGGGCCACCCCTTCACTGCGTTTGTCGACCACAAACCCCTGACATTCGCAATGGCAAAGACAACCGACCCCTGGTCCGCCAAGCAGCAGCGCCAGCTCGCTGCAGTGTCCGAGTACACCACGGACATCCAACATGTCTCCGGCCGAGACAACGTGGTAGCCGACTGCCTCTCCCGACCCGCCATCCACGCCGCACACCTGGCAGTCGACTACGCTCAACTCGCAGCAGACCAGCTCATGGACCCTGATCTGCTCTCCACACTTACCAACCTACGAGGGCTACGCCTGGCCGACGTCGCCTGCGGCCCGACCGCAGTCACAGTCAAGTGTGACATATCCCTATCTCAACCTCTGCCCGTCGTCCCAGCGTCCTGGCGCCGCCAGGTATTTGAGATTCTCCACAACCTCTCCCACCCCGGCGCCCATGCATCCATCAAATTGGTAGCCAACCGTTTTGTCTGGCGTGGCCTTCGCAAGGATGTGCGTACTTGGGCCAACTCCTGCCTAGCCTGCCAACGGGCCAAGGTGCAGCAAAACACGAAAGCACCCCTCGAGGAGTTCACCGTCCCTTCATGTAGATTCGACCACATCCATGTGGACATCGTCGGGCCCCTGCCACCGTCGCAAGGCCACACGCACTTGCTGATGATCGTCGACCGCACTTCGCGCTGGCCCGAGGCAATTCCAATGACCTCTACCACCAGCGCCGACATCGCCAGAGCCTTCGTCAGCACCTGGGTCGCACGGTTCGGCGTCCGCTCCGACATGACGTCGGACAGAAGTCCGCAATTTAACTCTGAACTCTGGACCACCATCGCACGCAATCTCAGGGTGACCATTCACCGCACCACAGCATAGCACCCCCAAGCCAATGGACTGTGTGGGTGGTTCCACAGATCCTTGAAGGCATCTCTTCGAGCCAGCCTCCAGGACGGTGCCTGAACCGACCGACTCCCATGGGTCCTCCTCGGCCTGCGCTCCGCAGTTAAATAAGACCTCCACGCATTGGCAGCAGAGCTCATGTATGGCCAGCCACTGCACGTACCCGGCGAGCTCCTGCCCACCGCCACGACACCCTGGTCAGCCGACCAGCAACGCCACGACTTCGCCTCACAGTTCGCCCTAGTGCCCATTGCCCAGCATGGCGAATCCTCCTCACACGTCCCGCTAAGCCTGCACCAGTCACGATTCGTTTTCATCCGGCACGACGCCCACCGTGGACCCCTTCAACCCCTGTATGACGGGCCCTACAAAGTGCTACAGGCTGGGGACAAATCTTTCGACCTACAAGTGGGCGACAGGACTGAAAAAGTGTCGGTTGACCGACTCAAGCCAGCACACTCGGAGCCCGGTGAGCAGGTCCCAGTAGCTCGTCCACCGCCATGCGGCCGACCTGCCCTCAAGCCAGTACACCCGGCTGCTCCATGCCTGGCCGTTCCACGTCCACCGGCATCCTACAAGAGCAGCTCCGGCCGGCACATCAGACCACCGCACCATCTCGTCCACACCTCCGAAGCGGATTCTGGGGGGAGCTGTGTGGCGGATCACCACCTAAACGGGCGCAATCCACTTTTCCGTCCGTGGACAATAAATCAGGCACCTTGCCTTTAAGAAGCATGCTGCCTTTAAGGCATGACAAAGGAGCGGCCGTCGCCCTCAGTGTGTATATAAAAGCGCGGGCGTTGCCGTCAGTCTGTTTTCGGGTTTAGCAGAGAGAGAAGCTGGGGCAGCCATCTCTCAAGAGAATGTAATAAAAGCCATGTGTTCCTCAGATCGGTTCGGCCTCCATTCGTGTTCCGCGGCAGCCTCAACAGTGTAATATTTTCAGTCCACCACTACTGTGGCTGCTCTCCCATACCTAAGGAGGATGGGAAAACATTTTTGATCCCAGAGCCTCTGCAATTTCAACCCTTACTTCCCTCAGCTACCTAGGATACAACCCATTTGGGCCAGGTGACAATTCTGCTTTGAGTGCTTCCAAAATTTCAAGTACCTCCTTTATTTATATTTTTCCTGCCCAAATTCTCTACTATCGCCTCCATTACTGTAACATTGACAGCATCGTTTTCTTTAGTGAAGAAACATGCAAAATATTCATTCAATATCTAAGCCATGCCGCCTGCCTGCAGAAGAAAATCTCATTTTTGGTCTGTAATCGGCCCCATGATTCAGAGTGCCACACTCCCGGAGGATCCCAGCAACACCTGCCTCTTCGCACCCTGCCGATGGCCATCAACTTACTGTGCTCCTGAACTCATTGTGGCTGCGGAGTGGCCACCTCCTGGAACATGTGATTCCGCAAATTCTCAGCCCTGCAGTGACTCCAGCCTCTCCTCAAGCTCAGAAACTGTGAGCTAAAGCTCGAGCAGATGGAGGCAATTCACAGACACCTGATTATCATGGACAGGTGAAGCGCCCTGGAGTTCCAACATGTCACAGGAATATCCAGTGTTGTTATCAATGTAAATTGCAGCATCAAAGTTCCATAGCGACAGAAATCAGTTTGAAAAAAAGTAACATTAAATTAAGTTGAACAAAATTAAATTAAACTAATTAAATAGAAGTAAATGAAATTAAATTAAATTAAGTGCATTATTTTAAATTAAATCAAGTGTGTTATATGGCACTTCCGGCGTTACTGTACATGGTTGTTGCTAGGAACAGAATTACCGTCCGATTTGCCTTGCCCAGTGATTTTGTTCCAATTCTGTTATGTTCTTTGTTGCAGAGTTGTTGAGTGAACTGATATCCTGGGGCTGACGGAGTTGGTGTTGGGTTTTCCGGGACTGGGGAAACTGACATCTGGCCACTGAGAAAGCCGAAGCATTCAGACACAGACACTGATCAGCGGCGGGATTCCCTGTTCTCAGAAAATGCTGCCGCCAGACTCGGGGCGGCAGACCTGTGTGGAGCGAGGTGGCAGCGGTGATATAAAGAGGCGAGGAGCAGGTAGGTCCCACAGTGGCAGCGGAATTGTTTGGAGTGGTGAAGCGAGGAGCAGGTAGGAGTACCAATCTCCGAGCTCAGACGGAGGGAGAGAGAGAACTAACAAGTAATCGATGTGTGACATCACCAGAAAGCAGGTAAGTGGTTGGTTGGTGAGTATTTCTCTCTTTCTCCTTTTTTCCAAACGTAAATGTTGTGGTTTATAGTTTACAGGGTTTCTGTGGTTTAGCGGGGACTGCTGGTAAACCAGGGCCCTTGGTTATATCATTTAATTGTAGTGTAATTGGTGGGATGGATTTGATTTAATTGAATTTGAATTAATTAAAGGGTAAGTCATGGCAGGAGAGCTCGGCCCTGTGGTATGCACCTCCGGCGCTATGTGGGAAATCAGGGACACTAACTGTGTCCCTGACGACCATGTGTGCAGGAAGTGTATCCAGCTGCATCCACTGACAGACCGCATTGCAGTGCTGGAGCTGTGAGTGGCTACATACTGTAGCATTCGCGATGCTGAGGACATCGTGGATAACATGTTTAGGGAGTTGGTCACACAGCAGGTAAAGGCTGCACAGGCAAGAAGAGAATGGGTGATCACTGTGGTGTATGTGCCTTTAAGAGCCCCTGTGTCATGTAATGCCGGTAGTGGCCACTCGGGCTATATAAGCCTGTATAGTGTCTTGTATCTGTTAGTTCACCTCCAGACTTTGTTCATTAAACACCTGTTAAACCAACTCCTGCATTCCGTGTCTCCATTAACACACGGATACAACAGTGGCGACGAATTGGAAACGGAGTTACCTGCAATTCGGCAGCACCTCAAGGAGATCGATTCCTCAGACGAAGGTCGAAGAAAAAAAAAAGAAAAAACTCTGGTTTCACCAGCTAGCCGGGCTGCTGGCAGGTACTGCAATAATCCATCCTGGGCGACGGGCAGGGGCTCGATTGGCTGGCTCTGCAGCGGGGCCGAGCAGCGAAGGCGGAGGCAAACAGAGACAGAGGGTGGATCACTCGGGAGACGGCCAGCGCTGCAAAGCAGGTTGGCGTTCGGACCAAGCAGAGGGAGGGAAAATTCCCAGAGAGTCCGGCGAGAACGAGTCTCCAACTATTAAAAATATCTGTATAAATAAAAACCGCGGAGAACAGCATTGTCAGCAGCGGCAGCGGCGGGAAAGCGCGGGAGGCGCCATTTTATCTCGGCAGGGAAGAAAGGAAAGCGCGGGAGGCGCCATTTTACTTTCAGGCTGCCTAAGACTGGCAATATTACTGCTTTCGATAGTAATATAGAGGATTGGACCACAAATGTGGAAAGAGTGGAGGTATATTGCACAGCGAATTAAATAGAGGATGATAAAAAGGCATCGGTACTTCTGAATCTAATGGGCGCAAGGACATACGGGCTGTTACGAAACTTAATCACTCCAGCCAAACGGGAAATTAGAGACATGTGCAATACCGTCTCAACAGTTATCATGGGTGACTTTAATCTACATATAAATGGGGCTAACCAAATTAGTAACAATGCTGTGGAGGAGGAATTCATGGAATGTATACGAGATGGTTTCCTGGACCAATATGTCGAGGAACCAACTTGAGATCAGGCCATCTTAGACTGGGTATTATGTAATGAGAAAGGATTAATTAGCAATCTTGTTGGGAGAGGCCCCTTGGTTTGGAGCGATCATAATATGTTAGAATTCTTCATTAAGATGGAGAGTGAAGTAGTTGACTCAGAGACTAGGGTCCTGAATTTAAATAAAGGAAACTATGATGGTATGAGGTGCGAGTTGGGTAGGATTGATTGGGGAATGTTACTCAAAGTGTTGACGGTGGATAGCCAATGGCAAACTTTCAAGGATCACATGGATGAACTAGAGAATTTGTTCATCCCTGTTTGGCATAAAAATAAAACAAAAATTGTGACTCAACCGTGGGTAACAAGGGAAATTATGGATAGCAAAAGATCCAAGGAGAAGACACATAAATTGGCTAGAAAAAGCATTAAACCCGAGGTATGGGAATAGTTTAGGATTAAGCAAAGGAGGACAAATGTGTTAATTAAGAGGGGGACAATAGAATATGAGAGTAAGCTTGCCGGGCACATAAAAACTGACTGTAATAGCTCTTATGGATATGTGAAGAGGAAAAGATTGGTGAAGTCAAGTGTAGGTCCATTGCAGTTAGAATCAGGGGAATTTATAACGGAGAACAAAGAAATGGCTAACATATTAACTACATACTTTGTTTCTGTCTTCAAAAAGGAGGACACAAATAGCATCCCAGAGATGTCAGGGAACATAGGGTCTAATGAGAGGGAAGAGCTGAAAGAAATCAGTATCTGTAGGGAAATGGTGTCAGGGAATTTGACGGGATTGAAGGCCGATAAAGCCCCAGGGCCTGATAATCTACATCCTAGGGTACTTAAGGAAGTGGCCCTAGAAATAGTCGATGCATTACTGGTCATCTTCCAAAATTCGATAGACTCTGGAACAGTTACCATGGATTGGAGGGCAGCTAATGTTACCCCACTATTCAAAAAAGGTGGTAGAGTGAAAACAGGACATTATAAACCGGTAAGCCTGACATCGGCAGTGGGGGAAATGCTAGAGTCCATTATAAAAGATGTAAGAGTAGAGCACTTGGAAAACGGTGACAGGATCGGACAAAGTCAACATGGAGTTACAAAAGGTTAATCTTGATTGACTAATCTACTGGAATGTTTTGAGGATGTAACTGGTAGAATAGGTAAGGGAGAACCAGTGGATGTGGCATATTTGGACTTTAAGAAGGCTTTCGATAAGGTCCTGCATAAGAGATTACCGTGTAAATTTAAGGCTCATGGGACTGGGGGGCAAGGTACTGACTTGGATAGAGAACTGTTTGGCAGGCAGGAAGCAAAGAGTTGGAATAAGCGGCTCTTTTTCCGAGTGGCAGGCAGTGACTACTGGGGTACCACAGCGATCGGTCCTAGGACCCCAGCTATTCACAATATATATAAATGATGTGGACGAGGGAACTAGATGTAATATCTCCAAGATTGCAGACGACACAAAGCTGGGTGGGCAAGTGTGCTGTGAGGAGGATGCCGAGAAAATCTAGTATGATTTGGACAGGTTGGGTGATTGGGCAGATGCATGGCAGATGCAGTATAATGTGGATAATTGCGAGGTTATCCATATTAGTGGCAAAAACAGGGGGACAGATTATTATCCGAACGGCAATAGATTGAGAAAAGGGGAAGTGCAATGAGACCTGGGTGTCCTTGTGCACCAGTCGCTGAAGGTAAGCATGCAGGTGCAGCAGGCGGTTACGAAGGCAAATGGTATGTTGGCCGTCGTAGCGAGAGGGTTCGAGTACAAGATCAAGGATGTCTTGCTGCAGTTGTACAGGGCCTTGGTGAGACCACACCTTGAGTATTGTGTGCTGGTTTGGTCACCTTATCTGAGGAAGGATGATCTTGCCATGGAAGGAGTGCAGCGAGGATTCACAGGCTGATACCTGGGATGGCAGCAATGACGTATGAGGGGAGATAGGGTCGATTGGGCTTATACTCGCTGGAGTTTAGTAGAATGAGAGGTGATCTCATTGAAACTTATACAATCCTAACAGGACTGGACAGGCTGGATGCAGGAAGAATGTTCCCGATGGCCGGCGAGTCCAGAACCAGGGGCCACAGACTAAGGATAAGGGGTAAGCCATTTAGCAGAGAGATGAGGAGGAATTTCTTCACCCAGAGAGTGGTGAACCTGTGGAATACTCTACCACTGAAGGCAATGGATGCCAATTCATTAAATATATTCAAGAAAGTTTTGGATATATTTCTTAAGGCTAAAGCGATCAAGGGACATGGGGAGAAAGCAGGGACAGGGTTCTGAATTTGGATGATCAGCCATGATCGCATTGAATGGCAGAGCAGGCTCGAGGGGCCGAATGGCTTTCTCCTGCTCCTATCTTATATGTTTCTATGTTTTGTGTGCATCTTTCTAGGTGCTGACTGTTCTATTTAGGACCTGTTCATATATGTTTAGAAGCAGTCTGGTTCTATGTAGGAGCTGTCTGTGTCTGTTTAGAAGCTGTCTGTGTCTGTTTTGAAGCTGTCTGAGTGTGCGTAGAATCTGTCGGGGTCTGTGTAGGTGCAGTCTGGGTCTGTGTAGCAGCAGTCTGTGTCTTTGAAGACGATGTCTGGTTCTGCATAGAAGTTGTTTGGGTCTGTGTAGGAGCTGTCTGGGTCTGGTTAGAAGGTGTATGTCTCTGTGTAGAAGCTGTATATGACTGTATATACGTTGTCTGGGCCTGTGTCGGAGCTGTCTGGGTCTGCTTAGAAGCTCTCTGGGTCTCTTTAAAAGCTGTCTATGTATTTGTAAATGCTGTCTGGGTCTGTGTAGAAGCTCTCTGTGTCTGTGCAGAATACGTCTATGTCTGCATAGGAGCTGTCTGGTTCATTTTAGGAGCTTCCTTTGTGTCTGTTTAGAAGATCTGTGTGTCTGTGTAGGAGCTGTCTGTGTCTGTGTAGGAGCTGTCTGTGTGGAAACTGTATCGGTCTGTTTCAGAGCTGCCTGTGTCTCCGTAGGAGCAATCTGCTTCTGTGTAGAAGCTCTGTCGGTCAATTTAGAAGCTGTCTTGGTCTGTGTAGTAGTTGTCTGGCTCTGTTTTGAGCCTGTCTCGTACTGTGTAGAAGCTGTCTTGGTCGATGTAGGTTAAGAAGTGGTCTGTGTCGGTCTGGAAGTGGGCTGGGTCCGTGTTTGAGCTGTCTGGGTCAGTGTAGAAGCTGTTTGGGCCTGTGTAGAAGCTGTCCTGGTCTGCGTAGGAGCTCTCTGGTTCAATTTAGGAGCTTTCTTTGTGTCTGTTTAGAAGCTGTCTGGGTCTGTGTAGGAGTTGTCTTGGTCTTGTTAGAAGTTGTTTGGGTCTGTGTTGACGCTGTCTCGTTCTATGTAGCAGCTGTCTGTCTCTGTTTAGGAGCTGTCTTTTTCTGTTTAGAAGCTGTATGCGTCTGTGTGTAATCTGTCTGGGTCTGTGTACGTGCTGTCTAGGTCTGTGTAGAAGCTGTCTGTGTCTGTGATGAAGGTGTTTGGGTCTGTGTAGAAGCTGTATGGGTCGGTGTAGAAGCTGTCTTTGTCTGTTTAGAAGCTGTCTGTGCCTGTGTACTAGCTGTCTGTGTCTGCGTAGAAGTTGTCTGCTTCTGTCAGGTGCTGTCTGTTCTATTTAGCACCTGCCTGTGTCTGTTTAGAAGCTGTCTGGTTCTATGTAGGAGCTGTCTGTGTCTGTTTAGAAGCGGCCAGTGTTTGTTTGGTAGCTGTCTGCGTCTGTGTAGAAACTGTCTGGTTCTGTGTAGTTGCTGTCTGGGTCTGTGTAGGAGCTGTCTTTGTCTGTGAAGAAGATGTCAGGGTCTGCTTAGAAGCTGTTTGGGTCTGTGTATGAGCTGTCTGGGTCAGGTTAGAAGGTGTCTGGACCTGTGTAGAAGCTGTCTATGACTGTCTAGATGCTGTCTGGGCCTGTGTTGGAGCTGTCTGTGTCTGTTCAGAAGCTCTCTGGGTCTGTTTAGATGCTGTCTATTTATTTGTAGAGGCTGCCTGAGTCTGTGTAGAGGTGCCTTTGTCTGTTTAGAAGCTCTCTGGGTCTGTGTAGCAGCTCCCTGAGTCATAAGTACATAAGAACATAAGAAATAGGAGCAGGAATAGGGCACTGGGCCCCTCGAGTCTTCCCTGCCATTCAATAAGATCATGGCTGATCTAGGGCTCAAAGCCACTTCCCAGCCTGCTCCCCATAACCCTTCACTCCCTTATCTTGCAGAAATCTGGCTATCTCCACCTTAAATGTATTTAATGACCCAGCCTCCACGGCTCTCTGGGACAGGGAATTGCACAGGTTTACGACCCTCTGAGAGAAGAAATTCCTCCTCATCTCAGTTCTAAACGGGCGACCCTTTATTCTGAAACTACGCCCCCGATTTCTAGATTTCCCCACGAGGGGAAACATCCACTCCCCATTGACTTCTCGAGCCCCCCAGCATCTTATATGTTTCAATATGTTCACCTCCCATTCATCTAAATTCCAATAATTATAGGCCGAAAATTATAAACCTTTCCTCATAAGTCATACACCTCATCTCTGGAATTAACCTAGTGAATCGACTCTGAACTGCCTACAATGCAAGTATATCCTTCCTTAAATAAGGAGAGCGAAACAGTACGCAGTACTCCAGGTGTGTTCTCACCAGTAATCTCCCCAGTAGTAGCTGGACTTCCCCGCTTTTATACTCCAACCCCCATTGAAATAAATGCCAACATACCATTTGCCTTTTTGATTACTTGCTTTTCCTGCAGACTAACTTTTTGTGTTTCATGCACAATGACCCCAAGCTCACTCTGAACTGTAGCATTTTGTAATCTCAATAATAATTTGCTTTTTTATTTTTCCTGCCAAAGTTGACAACCTCACACTTTCCCACATTATACTTCATGCGCCAAATATTTGCCCACTCACATAGCCTGTCTATATCCCTTTGCAGATCCGTTGAGTCCTCTGCACAACTTTCTTTCCCACCCATCGTTGTATCATGCGCAAACCTAGCTACATTATACTCGGTCCCTTCATCCAAGTCATTAATGTAGAATGCCGGTGGCAGCATTACAGAGCCACGTCACGATTCAAAAAGTGATGCGGCCAAGAGGAAGCAGCTGATTGGGTGGGTACGGCCAGGTGAGTATTTATACTACTCTATATTTTGACAGTGAAGATTAATAGTTTATAAAGGTTAGAAGATCTTAATTTTTGTGGTTATTGTTTCTAAGGTCTCTGTTGTGTAGTGGGGAGTGCTAATAAACAAGGGCAATTGAGTATATCATTTAATTGTAGTGTAATTAGTGGTATTGATTTGATTTAATTAAATTTAATTAATTAAAGGGTAAGTTATGGCAGCACAGCTGGGCCCAGTGGCATGCTCCTCCTGCATTTTGTGGGAAATCAGGGACAGTTCCTGTGTCCCTGACAACCATGTGTGCGGGAAGTGTATCCAGCTGCAGCTACTGGCAGACCGAATTGCAGCACTGGAGCTGCGAATGGATACATACTGGAGCATTCGTGATGCAGAGGACATCGTGGATAGCACATTTAGGGATTTGGTCACACAGCAGGTAAAGGCTGCACAGGCAGGAAACGAAGGGGTGTCCACCAGGCAGAGTAGTAGGCACAGGCAGGTAGTACAGGGGTCCCCTGTGGCCATCCCCCTCTCAAACAGATATACCACTATTGATATTGTGGAGGAAGATGGCTTATCGGGGGAAGGCAGCAGCAGCCAACTTCCTGGCACAATGGCTAGTTCTGCAGCACAGGACGGGAGGAACATGATTGGGAGAGCTATAGGGATGGGGATTCCATTGTAAGGGGAATAGATAGACGTTTCTGCGGCTGCAAATGAGACTTCAGAATGGTATGTTGCCTCCCTGATGCAGGGGTCAAGGGCGGCTGCAAAGCATTCTGGAGGGGGAGGGGGAGGGTGAACAGCCAGTTGTCGTGGTGCATACAGGTACCAAAAATATAGGTAAAAATCGCGATGAGGTCCTAAAAGCTGAATATAGGGAGTTAGGAGCTAAATTTAAAAATAAGACCTCAAATGTAGTAATCTCAGGATTGCTACCAGTGCCACATGCTAGTCAGAGTAGAAATGGATAGATATTTCAGATGAATATGTGGCTAGAGGAATGGTGCAAGGGGGAGGGATTCAAATTCCTGGGACATTGGAACGGGTTCTGGAGGAGGTGGGACCAGTACAGACTGAACCGTTTGCACCTGGGCGGGACTGGGACCGATGTCCTAGGGGGAGTGGTTGCTCGTGCTATTGGGGAGGGTTAAACTAAAATAGCAGCAGGTTGGGAAACTGTGCAGGGAGACAGAGGAAAGGGAAGCCAGGATAGAAACAAAAGACAGGAAGGAGAAAAGCAGAAGTGGAAGGGAGAGAAATCAAGGGTGTAAATCAAGCAGGGCTACGTTAAATAATAATGCTAAAAGCATTAAGAGTGTTAAAAAATCAAGCCGGAAGGCTTTGTGTCTTAATACAAGGAGCATTCTTAATAAGGATGATGAATTAGCTGCACAAATAGGTATAAATGGATATGATGTCATTGGGAATAGGGAGATATGGCTCCAGGGTGCCCAAGACTGGGAGTCCAAAGATGTGCGGGTTAGGTTGATTGGCTATGATAAATTGACCCTTAGTGTTAGGGGGATTAAATACGTGGGGTTACGGGGATAGGGAGGGATATGTGTTGATGTAGGGGTAACGGGGATCGGGTGAATATGTGTCGGTGCAGGCTCGATGGGCCGAAATGGCCTCTATCTGCACTGTGGGGTTTCTGTGATTCTGTGATTCAACATCCAGTGGTATTCAATATTCAGGAAGGACAGGCAAAAATGAAAAGGAGGTGGGGTAGAATTGTTGGTTAAAGAGGAGATTAACACAATAGTAAGGAAGGATATTAGCTCTGAATAAAGTGGAATATGTATGGGTAGGGTTGAGAAATACCAAGGGGCAGGAAACGTTAGTGAGTGTTGTATACAGACACCAAACATTAATGCTGAGGTTGGGAATCACAGTAATTAGAAATTAGAGATGCGTGCAATAAGGGCACAGCAGTTATCATGGGTGACTTTAATCTACATGTAGATTGGCAAACCAAATTAGTAACAATACTTTGGAGGAGGAATTCCTAGAGTGTATACGGGATGGTTTCCTGGACCAATATGTCGAGGAACCAACTAGAGATCAGGCCATCTTAGACTTGGTATTATGTAATGAGAAAGGATTAATTAGCAAAATTTTGGGTGAGATCCCTTAGGGAGGAGCGATCATATTATGATGGAATTCGTCATTAAGGTGGAGAGTGAAGTAGTTGACACAGAGACTATGTTCCTGAATTTAAATAAAGGAGACTATGCTGGTATGAGGAGCGAGTTGGCTAGGATGGATTGGGGAGCGTTACTTAAGGGTTCATGGTGGATAGGCAATGGCAAACATTTAAAGATCGCATGGATGAATTACAGAATTTGTTCCTCCCTGTTTGGCTTAAAAATAAAACAAAATAGTGATTTAACCGTGGTTAACAAGGGAAATTAGGGATAGCATAAGATCCAAGGAGTGGACATATAAATTGGCCAGCAAAAGCAGCAACCCTGACGATTTGGAGCAGTTTAGGGTTCAGCAAAGAAGGACAAAGGGATTAATTAAGAGGGGGAAAATAGAGTATGATTGTAAGCTTGCAGGGAACATAAAACTGACTGTAAAAACTTCTATATATATATCTGAAGAGAAAAAGATTGGTGAAGTCAAGCGTAGGTCCCTTGCAATCCGTATCAGGAGATTTTATAATGTGGAACAAAGAAATGGCAGACCAATTAAATACATACTTTGGTTATGTCTACACAAAGGAGGGCACAAATAACCTCCCAGGGATGTTGTGGAACATTGGGTTTAAGGAGAGGGAGGAATTGAATAAAATCAGTATTTGTAGGGAAATGGTGTTATGGAAATTGATGGGATTAAAGGCTGATAAATCCCCACGGCCTGATAATCTACATTCTAGTGTACTTAAGGAAGTGGCCCGAGAAATAGTAGATGCATTGCTGGTCAAATTAAAACATTCTATAGATTCTGGAACAGTTCCCATGGATTGGAGGGTAACTAATGTCATCCCACTTTTTAAAAAAGGTGGCAGAGAGAATACAGGGAATTATAGACTGGTAAGCCTGACATCGGTAGTGGGGAAAATGCTAGAGTCCATTATAAAAGATGTAATAGCAGAGCACTTGGAACACAGTGACAGGATCAGACAAATTCAACATGGATTTACAAAAGGTAAATCATGCTTGAATAATCTTCTGGAATTTTTTGAGGATGTAGCTGGTAGGCTAGATATGGGAGAACCAGTGGATGTGGTGTATTTGGACTTTCAGAAGGCTTACGATAAGGTCCCGCATAAGAGAGTAATGAGCCAAGTTAAAGCACATGGGATTGGGGATAAGGTACTGACTTGGACAGAGAACTGGTCGGCAGACAGGAAGCAAAGAGTTGAAATAAATGGGTCTTTTTCCGAGTTGCAGGCAGAGACTAGTGGGTTACTGCAGGGATCAGTGCTAGGACCCAAGCTATTCACAAAATATATTAATGATCTAGACGAGGGAACTAGATGTAATATCTCCAAGTTTGCAGACAACACAAAGCTGGCGGGAGTGTGTGCTGTGAGGAGGATGCAGAGGCAATCCAGTATGAATTTGGACAGTTTGGGTGATTGGGCAGATGCATGGCAGATGCAGTATAATGTGGATATGTGCGAGGTTATCCACTTTGGTGGCAAAAACAGGAAGACAGGTTATTATTTGAACGGTAATAGATTGAGAAAAGGGGTAGTGAAAAGAGACCTGGGTGTCCTTGTGCACCAGTCACTGAAGGTAAGCATGCAGGTGCAGCAGGCAGTTAAGAAGGCAAAGGGTATGTTGGGCTTCATAGCGAGAGGATTTGAGTACAGGAGAAAGGATGTCTTGCTACAATTGTACAGGGCCTTGGTCAGGTCAGCTTGAGTATTGTGTGCAGTTTTCGTCGCCTTATCTGAGAAAGGATGATCTTGCCATGGAGGGAGTGCAGCGAAGATTCAACAGAATGATACCTGGGATGGCAGGAATGAAGTATGAAGAGAGATTGGGTCGATTGGGCTTATACTCGCTGGAGTTTAGAAGAATGAGAGGGGATCTCATTGAAAGTTATATAATTCTATCAGGACCAGACAGACTGGATGCAGGAAGGATGTTCCCGATGGCGGGGGAGTCCAGAACCAGGTGTCACAGTCTAAAGATAAGGGGTAAGCCATTTAGGACAGAGATGAGGAGGAATATCTTCACCCAGAGCGTGGTGATCCTGTGAAATTCTCTACCACAGAAGGCACTAGAGGACAGTGCATTAGATATATTCAAGAAGGAGTTGGTTATATTTTTTAAGGCTAAATGGATCAAGGGATATGTGGAGAAAGCAGGGACAGGGTACTGAATTTGGATGATCAGCCATGATCTCTTTCAATGGCAGGGCAGTCTCGAAAGGCCGAATGGCCTACTCCTTCTCCTATCTTCTATGTTTTTATATTTATTCTGAGTGGTGCTTCTCCACACTTAAGGTTGAGACTCTCCATGTAAACATTTACAACGCTGAGCTCCGAAGGGAACTTCGTATTATTATTTTTAATTCAAGTTATTACTAATCCAAGGCTTTAGTATGTACAGTGAAATGCTCCATAAGGACATGTGATGTGTTGAACAACCAATTAAATTTATAATATCCTAATTCTCAATAACCTGCTAATAATCACCAAGCAGATTGTTCTTTTATATTTTTACTAAACTCATCAGTCCTCACCCATCTCCGATAGTGAGCCTCGTTCTCAGTTTGCAGAAACCACAAAACCTGATTACTAACTCTTCCTGATCCCAGGAACATCCTCAATGCTGACAGACCGGGAAATCTCACTCTCCCTCTCGCTCTCTCAAATATCATACATTGTGGCTGCACTTTCAGTGATCCCAGACCCCAGAATTCGCCCAGTGCTCGCAAGGACTTCTGCAACCAATGCTCCAAGAATTCCCTTGCATGCTCTACTACACGGGAACCCCTTCAAAGTACTTCGACACCCATACATCTGGATATAGTTCTAGTCTTCTATCCTCCATCTCACCTCCGAGATCTCAGGGCCATCTCCAATAATGAATAATCAGTGTTCCTTGAAATACTTGGCTTAGCACTGCTGTTCTTAAAGCTAAAGATACTACGGGAATTGAATGGCAACATATACAGATTTTAGCTGTATATTTTACAATATACCATATTTATCGCACTGCCATAAATTTATAATTGGTGACGAGATTGGCATGGCATCCAAACCAGTGATTGAAATTACTGTTTTTAGCCATGTTTGAAGATACTTTTCTGCCTCACTAATGATGTGCTTGTTCATTTCAGCCGACCCTCCTCCATTCCCATCTTTCTCAGCTGCCCATACCTCAACGCATATTTTTGCTGAAACACTCACCCATTCCTTTGTTACCTTGGTTATGCTGAACCGATTTAAAGGGCTGGTTAGCCCACAACTGGAGTACTGTATCCAGTTCTGGTCACCACAGTTTAGGAAGGATGTGAAAGCACTTGAGATGGTGCAGAGGAGATTGACCAGAATGATTCTGGGGATGGGGGACATTAGCAACAAGGACAGGTTGGAGAAGCTGGATTTGTTTTCATTAGAGCAAAGGAGGTTGAGGGGTGATTGATAGAGGTGTACAAGCTTATGACGGGTTGGATAGGCTCGCTGATGAAAGGCTGATCCCACTAGTTGATGGTACAAGGACTAAGTGATAGAGATTGAAGGCCTGGGCAATAGATGCAGGGTGGACGTGAGGGAAAACTTTTTTACGCAGCGAGTGGTGATGAACTGGAATTTTTTGCCGATGCAAGTGATGGAAGCTGACACACTCAATGTTTCCAAGGGGAGGCTGGATAGGCACTTGAGGGAAATAAACTTGCAGGGCTATGGGGATAGAGCGGGGGAATGGGACTGACTGGATTGCTCTGCAGAGAGCCGGCACGGACTCGATGGGCCGAATGGCCTCCTTATGTCTCTATGACTATGACTCTATTGCTCTATGGTTGACCATTCCTATGCCTCCTCTCTTCCAACCTACATAAATTGCGCTCAGCCAATACTCGGCTGCCCATATCATTAATCGCACCAAGGCCCTTTCACCTACCAACCCTTGTGATTGTTGACCTATATTGGCTCCAGGTTAATCTTAAAATTCTGATCCTTGTTTTCATAACCATCTCTGCCCACGCCCCTCCTGATCTCTGTAACCTCTTCAGAAATCTTCAACCGTCCGAGATCTCGCTGCTCCTCCAATTCTGGCCTCTTTTGCAACCCTGATTTTAAACGCTCCAACATTGGCGGCCGTCCCTTTAGCTGCCTAAGCCCTGTTCTCTGGAATTACCTCCGTATACCTCTCTACTCTTTCACACGCTCCTTAGAACCTGTCTCTTTGATCAAGCTTTTGATTATCTGTCCTAAAATCCTCTTTAGTGGTTCGGTGTCAAATATTGATTGATAATCGCTCCTGTGGAGCACCTTGGGACATCATACTACTTTAGAGGGTCTGTACAAATACAGGTTGTTGATGTTGTTGACGCTTGGTGCTCCAGCATATATCTTAAGAGAATCAGTTCTTCCTGCCAGTTTCAATTTTCTCGTCACTTAGTTCTTCGGTTTAAGATAGGGGCGGGGGTTAGGGCCCGACCTAAAACACTAATTCCTTATTTATACTATTAGGATTTTAATAGAACGCCGTATGAACTTGAGCTGTTCAGAAGCTGGATCGATACAGCATCCAGAAATGTTGTGATAAGATTTACAATGGGAACATAGGAGCAGGAAAAGGCCATTGAGCCCCTGGAGCCTGTTCCCCCATTCATTGAGATCATAGCTGATCTGCGACCTAACTTATACCCCCATTTCCCTTAATACAATTGGGTAACAAAAAGATAACATCTCGAATATAAAATTAGCAAATGATCCAACATCAATTGCCGTTTGCGGAAGAGAGTTCCAAATTTCTACCACTCTGTGTGTACACGTGTTTCCTAATTAAATTCCTGAAATGTCTGGCTCTAATTTCTAGGCTATGCCCCCTAGTCCTAGACATCCCAACCAGTGAAATAGTTTAATTATATAGCAACATAGAAGATAGGAGCAGGAGTAGGCCATTCGGCCTCTCGAGCACGCTCCGCCATTCAATGAGATCATGGCTGATCATCCTAATTCAGTACCCATTCCCTGCCTTCTCCCCATACCCCTTGATCCCTTTAGCCTTAATAAATATATCCAACTACTTCTTGAATATATTTAATGCATTGGCCTCGACTGGCTTCTGTGGTAGAGAATTCCACAGGTTCACCACTCTCTGGGTGAAGAAATTCCTCCTCATTTCTGTCCTAAATGGCCAACCTCATATCCTTAGACTGTGACCCCCCGACCCATCGGGAACATCCTTCCTGCATCTAGTCTGTCCAGTCCTGTCAGAATTTTATAAGTTTCAATGAGATCCCCTCTTACTCTTCTAAACTCCAGCGAGTACAAGCCCAATCGACCAAATCTCTCCTCATACGTCATTCCTGCCATCCCAGGTATCAGCCTGGCGAATCTTCGCTGAACTCCTTCCATGGGAAGAACATTCTTCCTCAGATAAGGCGAAGAAAACAGCACACAATACACAAGATGTGGTCTCAACAAGGCCCTGTACAACTGCAGCAAGACATCCTTGTTCCTGTACTCAAACCCTCTCGCTACAAAGGCCAACATACCATTTGCCTTCTTAACCACCTGCTGCACCTGCATGCTTACCTTCAGCGACTGGTGCACAAGGACACCCAGGTCTCCTTGCACTTCCCCTTCTCCCAATCTATTGCCATTCAGATAATAATCTGCCTTCCTGCTTTTGCCACCAAAGTGGATAACTTCGCATTTATCCACGTTATATTGCATCTGCCATGCTTTTGCCCAATCACCCAACCTGTCCAAATCATCCTGGATTTTCTCGGCATCCTCCTCACAGCACACACGCTCACCCAGCTTTGTGTCGTCTGCAAATTTGGAGATATTACATCAAGTTCCCTTGTCCAGATCATTAATATATATTGTGAATGGATGTGGCCCAAGGACCGATCCCTGCAGTTCCCCACTAGTCACCGCTTGCCACACGGAAAAAGACCCATTTATTCCAACACTTTACTTTCTGTCTGCCAAGCTGTTCTCTATCCAAGTCAATACCTTGCCCCCCATCCCATGTGCCTTAACTTTACACGCTAATCTCTTACACGGGAACTTATCAAAGCCTTCTGAAAGCTCAAATACACCACATCCACTGGTTCTCCCTTATCTATTTTACGAGTTACATCCTCAAAAATTTCCAGTAGATTAATCAAGCACAATTTACCTTTTGTAAATCCATGTTGAATTTGTCCGATCTTGTCACTGTTTTCCAAGTGCTCTGCTATTACATCTTTTATAATGGACACTAGCATTTTCACCACTACCGATGTCAGGCTTACTGGTCTGTAATTCCCCAGTTTCTCTCTACCACCTTTTTTGAATAATGGGGTAACATTATCTACCCTCCAATCCATGGGTGCTGTTCCAGATTCCATCGAATGCTGGAAGATGATCAGCAAAGCATCAACTATTTCTAGGGCCACTTCCTTAAGTACCCTAGGATGTAGATTATCAGGCACTGGGGATTTATTGGCCTTCAATCCCATCAATTTCCCTAACAACATTTCCCTACAAATACCGATTTCTTTCAGTTCCTCCCTTTCATCAGACGGTATGTTCCCTGACATCTCTGGGAGGTTATTTGTGTCCTCCTTTGTGAAGACCGAAACAAAATATGTATTTAATTGGTCTGCCATTTCTTTGTTCCCCATTATAAATTCCCCTGATTTTGACTGCAAGGGACCTACGCTGGACTTCACCAATCTTTTTCACTTCACATATCTATAAAAGCTTTTACAGGCAGCTTTTATGTAACCGCAAGCTTACTCTCATATTCTATTTTCCCTTTCTTAATTAATCCCTTTGTCCTCCTTTTTTGAATACTAAACTGCTCCCAATCTTCAGGTTTACTGCTTTTTCTGGCCAATTTATATGTCCTCTCCTTGGACCTTATGCAATCCCTAATTTCCCTTGTAAGCCACGGTTGAGTCAACTTTTTGGATTTATTTTCATGCCAAACTGTGAGGAACAAATTCTGTAGTTCATCCATGCAGTCTTTGAATGTTTGCCATTGCCTATCCACCGTCAACCCTTTGAGTGACATTCCCCAATCAATCCTACCCAACTCCAGCCTCAGAGCATCGTAGTTTCCTTTATTTAAATGTAGGACCCTATGTTACCCATAATATCTTGATAACTTGAATAAAATCACATCTTAATCATCTAAATACCACGGAATACAACGATAGTTTGTACAATAAGTGCGTGATATTCACTGGTGTATATTATTATAATTGTGTTGGTCCGTTTATTAAAGAACAAACTTTGCCAGGAACCTGTTATTTTCTGTCCTTTACGTAATGAAGTTTACAGTTGTTCTAACACAGCAGCAACATTGTGACACTGAACGCGCACCAGATCATATGTGTTAATGCAATGTTAATTTGCTTTTTCATCATTCAGAGCCTGAGTGTAACATCAGCAATGAATTCTATCGTTTCAGACCCCCCTCCTCCTCCAACAAGGCCCAGTTATCCGGTATATCTGGTCAGAGAAGAACTCATCATTATCTGCGATGCTGCCAATGGTTACACTTTCGGTCAGCTTCAGTGGCTACTCAGGTGGCTGGCTGGCAATACAGCCAATGAAATATACAAGGAACAACAATCGTTTACTAACTCATTCATAAATGTAAATACCAATAGTGACGGATGCTACAAATGCCTTTATGAGAAACAAGTGTCCGGACGCCGGATTAACTCTATTCCCAGTGATGCTGTGACTGTCCAAAGTGAGTTATACTTTCTGATATTTTATGCCATTCCAATTTTGTATAAAGGCTTCCAGAGATCAGCAAAACCTTCAGTTGAAGAAAAGTAGATATTGCTCTTGGGCTGGTGCACAAATGGGCGCTATCCAATCTGCTGTACGTTTTTGGTCCCGCCTGATGTTGACATCGATTGACTGCAATGGAACTGAATATCTACCTGTAAAACTTGGCTCTGATAACTGGTAAAAATCTTATTGTGTGTGCTCAACCCTTTGTGGAAACGGAAACTGGGCAGTGTGTAAAAGGGGCGACCGATTAATTCCCACCATTTTGTGCTTCCGCACAACACAAATTTCACCGCAAAAATATGCTTTTACCGAGTTACCACGTTAAATTGTAGCGACCTCTAGAATTGTTCTCCTGCTACGTCTTTATGGGGTAGAACTTCCTCCTGGGCAGCAACGGTATAATGGGCGGCATCGCTTCTTCTGCCTGTTCCACAGCCCGGTGCGTATAATGGGAGGCCGATTGCATTGCTCACGTTTTGTGTTACGCCCAATATGATTTAATGCTGCAACATCTTCAGGAAAGAAATTTAGAACGAATTAACCCGAGCTAAGGCAGCAGGCTAAAAACCAGTAATGTAATATAGGAATTGCTAGCCGAAATCAATAGAAATGCATCTGAATGATGCCGTTGGCGTCTCTACTGATGTTGCCTGCCTGTGTATGGCTGCCTCAACGTCAGCTGGATAATATGGGCAATATGGGAATGCTGCCCGTTATATATCCCGCTCGCTTTTGCTTTGCATTGTCTTCAATGGAAAATAAAATAATGTGGGGCGGGCGGTGGGTATGACGGAAGGATGATTGGGAATCATCGTTTTACGCCCCTAGGGAAGTTGAGAGTTCTGGCGCATATCTCTGTAATTGTGGCCCATGATAACAGAGCTGGTTATACATTTCTGCGGTGGTGTAAATTGGGTGATGTCCATTGGCCGCCTGTAATACTTGCAAGCCTGCTTTTCCCTCCATTGACTTTATGTATAATGACCGGTCAATTCATTATCATCCGTTTTATACCACATCGCAAACTTAATTGACCCTCAGAGTCTCGCGCCTTAGAGAAAGCTCTGATTTATGTTGTGATACGAATATAAATTCTTTCAAATTTATTATTTTTAACCTTCTGTTCCAGGACAAAAGACGATCGCCAGTGTTTCTTTGTACCACCAGCCGGGTGAATATATGAAAGTAGAGTCAGCTCCCATTACCTGTTCTGATTCCGACCAGAACAATGTTAACAACTTCACTTTCTATCGGGACAATTTGTTACTGAGCTCCATAGATATTGGTTCCCCTCATCATTTTGCCTCTATCGTTATCAACAACCTTTCCGATATACGCACAGGATTTTACAGCTGCAAGTACGAGATGAGAGTGTTCGGAAGGCAATTATTATCACACCTCAGTAACTCTGTGTTAATAACTGTAGAAGGTAACTCTTCCTCCTCCTGCTTTACTTAACAAAATCTCAATTCCTACACCTAGAAGGAGTTTATGATTTCCTCACTCGTGCAACAAACAATACATGCCCCATCATTTGGCAAAACATACTCTTTCTGAACTGGTAAGAGATGCGGCTGTTACACAGCTGAATTTCGTCTTTGGCAGAAGCGACAAACGGGCGGAATCTTATTGGCCACGTGTAATTTGCCCCGCCGGATATTCAGTCCAATTAACATGAATGGGACTGAACCCGCCGGTGAATCACCTGGCGGTAGAAAATCTGTGGAGTTACTGGTCGCTCATATCCAGTGTCTTTCACTTCTATTCATGACAGTTGTTATGATTGGTAAAGCATTAGACTAACTGACTCCTGCTCTAGTGAATTATCCTCCTAAACCTTTTGCATTGCCACATCTCTGCTCACCTTCAACAATGTTGGCACATGCCATGTAGCACTACTCATAACTGGTATTATGTGGCTGTCTCTCCATATCTGTCGATCTTCCCCTGGGGAAGCCCCAGAACTTTCAATGTGCTATTTCAGAGTGTGTTCCTGTTCTGCAAGACACAGCAGTAAGAATAGTGAGAACCATCTGGTTAAACATTAGTCATATTGGGATAGATATTCTACCTACCACTTGGGCAGAACCCCGGTGTTGCCATTACAGAAACCAATGGAAATGTAACTGGAGACGGTTCTATAACCAGCTGCCAATGCTTAACGACAATTAATACACTTAGCCAGCAAAATAAACAACAAGCCCATTGTCCAGGAATGAATCTTCTACTATGAGGATCCGAACCATGCTGAAACAGAAATGGGTCAAATATTTAGCACATTAAAGACAAACGTGAAGTTGAAGTGTGAAGAATGAATGTGGTGGAATTGGTCATGGCGGGGCAGGGGGTAGGGAGTGCGGTTGTAAAACTGACGGTAGAACATTAGTGACCTGGTATATGCTGCGCCCGATATTCAATTCAGTCGCCGAGTAATATGCTGTCAATTGAAATTAATATCAGTTGCTACATAGAGCGGGCGGCCGATCCGACACTGTTCGGTTTTCGCCACCGTCCGAGTCCAATTTCTCGCCAATATTGACTTCTAACGACTCAATCATATCATCAGCAACTTGCTCAATTGTACTTAGCGCAACTCTACACTGAATTGACGGCAATGACTTCAGCATATGAAATTTAGCCAACTTCCCTCAATACGTTTTATTTTCAGAGATTTTTAAACCAGTTATAACAATACATCCAGCAAATGATGACATCGGTGGAAACGTCTCTATTACCTGCACCAGATCGACTGTCTATCCGAGCATCATATTCTTCTTGCAGAGAGCTGGTGATTCCAATTTCTCTGCCTCCCTCACTGTGTCAGCAGAGGATCATTCTGTCACCATCACCTTCACCAATGTGACTCAAGATGATGAAGGAGCCTACTCCTATCGCTATAAAGCAATGGTCAATGGAACAGTGTTAACATCAGCTATCAGTCAACTTGTGCAGGAGACTGTAAAGGGTGAGAGCGATTTATAAAGTGACATGTGGGTAAAGGTAATGAATGACTACAGGGCTCATGGCAATAAATACATTGTGAGATTTCTGGAGCCACACTGTATTGTAGGAGTCTATGTACTCCTAGCAAAAAATACTGATCTCGAAGAGGTTCAACAGAAAAGGTTTAATTGTTGAGGCTGCATGCTGAACACAAAATGGAGTCAGAGACTACACAAAGTACGACTGCCTTTCATCAGTGCACAGCTTCGACTGCTCCTCCCCCGCTCTTGGCTTAACTATGTTGCAGATCGAGTTTCTTAAAGGTGTGATCCTTCTTAAAGGCATGACGCCTGATTTATAGTCTACGGACCGGAAAGCGGATTGTGTCCATTCTGTGATCGGTACGCCACACAGCTCCCCGCAGAATCCGCTAGTAGGGAGTGTACGAACCGGCGTGGCGGCTTGATGGCACGGCCGGAACGGCTCTTGGTGGTTGGTGTCGGGAGCGGGGCGGTCGGATGCGTCGGGCTCGTACGTGGTCTGCCCTGCGGTGGGGGTTGGTCCACTTGAACGGGTTCATCGGGCTCAAGGTGTGCCAGCTTGAGCCGGTCGACCAACACCTTGTCAGTTCTGCTGCCCACTTCGAGGAGGAAGAACTTGTTCCCCGTCTGGAGTACCTTGTAGGGTCCATCATATGGGGGCCGTAGAGGTCCTCGGTGGGCATCATGGTGCATGAAAACAAATTTGGCCATGTGCAGGATAGGTGGTACGCGGGTTGCTCATTCACCGTGCCGCCCAGTGGGTACCGGAGTGAACTGTTATGCTCGGTTGGCGAAAGCACGGCGTTGCTGGTCAGCCGACCAGGGGGTCGTGGCAGTGGGCAGGAACTCTCTGGGTACGTGCAGCGGCTGGCTGTACACGAGTTCCGTCGCCGAGGCTTGCAGGTCTTCCTTGACCGCGGAGCGTAGGCCGAGTAGCACCCACGCGAGGTGGTCGATCCAAGCCTCGTCCTCGAGGCTGGCACGGAGGGACGCCTTCATGGACCTGTGGAATCGCTCGCACAGTCCGTTGGCTTGGGGGTGGTAAGCCGTGGTGCAGTGAATGGCCACCCCGAGGTTTTGGGCGATGGCGGCCCACAGATCAGAGGTGAACTGCTGGCCTCTATGCAATGTCATGTCGGAGGGGATGCCGAACCGAGCGACCCAGGTAACAATGAACGCCCTCACGATGTCGGCGGTGGTGGTGGATGTCAGTGGAATGGCCTCGGGCCTGTGGGTGGTACGGTCCACGATTGTCAGCAGGTGTGTGTGACCTTGTGATGGCAGCAGGGGGTCGCCGAGGTCGATGTGGACGTGGTCGAACTTTCTTTCTGGCACGGTGAACTCCTCGAGTGGGGTTTTGACGTGCTGGTGGATTTTGGCACGCTGGCAAGCTATGCAGGATCTGGACTAGATGCGCACATCTTTGCGCAGGCTTGGCCAGACAAATCGGTTGGCCGCCAGTCTAATGGACGCGTGGGTTCCGGGGTGTGAGAGGCCGTGGACGATGTCGAACACCCGTTTTCGCCAGGACACCGGGACTACGGGGCGGGGTTGCGCCAAGGAGGTGTCGCATTTGACTGTGATGGCAGACGGGCCGCAGGCGACGTTGGTCAGTCGCAGCCCTGGGAGGGTTGTGGGCGTGGAGAGCATGTCGGGGTCAGTGCATTGCTCCGCTGCCAGTTTAGCATAGTCCACTGCCAGGTGGGCGCCGTGGACGGAGGTGCGGGATAGGCAGTCGGCCGCCACGTTGTCTCGACCGGAGACGTGCTGGATGTCCATGGTGAATTCGGACACCGCGGCGAACTGACGTTGTTGCCTGGCTGACCACGGGTCCACAGATTTTTTCATCGCAAATGTCAAGGGTTTGTGGTCGATAAACACGGTGAAGGGGCGGCCCTCCAGAAGCGATCTAAAATGGCGGACTTCCAGGTACTGTGCGAGTAGCTCGCGGTCAAAGTTGCTGTATTTGGCCTCCGGGGGGCGCAGTTGGCGGCTGAAAAAGGCCAGCGGTTGCCAGACCCCATCGACCCACTGTTCGTACATGGTGCCGACCGCGTGGTCGGAGGCGTCCGTGGTGAGGGCCACCCTGGCGTTGGGCTGTGGGTGAGCGAGCATGGTGGCGTCGGCGCGCGCCTTTTTGGTGGAGTCGAAAGCGGTCAACATGTCCGCCGACCACTCGATCGCCATTCTGTCTTTCTTACCCCGGAGGGCTTCGTATAGGGGCCGCATGAGGGAGGGCGCTCCGGGAATGAAGCGGTTGTAAATGTTGATCATCACCAAGAACTCCTGGAGGCCTTTGATGGTGGTAGGCCGGGGGAACTGCTGGACGGCATGCACCTTGGCGGGCAGGGGAATGGCTCCATCCTGCGTGATGTGGTGGCCGAGGAATTCGATCCTACTGAGGCCGAATTGGCACTTGGCTGGGCTGATGATGAGCCCGTGCTCACTGAGCCGCTGGAACAGGGTGCGGAGGTGCTTGATGTGTTCCTGCTTGGAGGAACTAGCTGCCAGGATGTCATCCAGGTCGACAAAGAGGAACTTCAGGTCCCGGAGAACCGAGTCCATGAGCCGCTGGAAGGCCTGGGCCGCGTTTTTGAGGCTGAAGGGCATTCGGAGGAACTCGAATAGCCCAAAAGGGGTGATTATGGCTGTCTTGGGAACGTCCGTGGGGTGGTCTGGCACCTGATGGTAACCGTGCACCAGGTCGACTTTGGAGAAGACTGAACGGCCAGCCAGTCTAGCCGAGAAGTCTTGAATGTGTGGTTTGGGGTACCGATCCGTCATGGTGGCGTCGTTTAGGTGCCGGTAGTCCCCGCAGGGGCACCTTCCCCCATCAGGTTTGGTGATGATGTGGAGTGGGGAGGCCCAGGGGCTGTTGGAGCAGCGGATGATGCCGAACTGTTCCATTGTGGCGAGCTCAGCCCGCGCGATCTCCAGCTTGGCTGGGTCCAGCCTGCGGGCGTGGGCATACACCGGTGGGCCTGTGGTGGGGATGAAGTGTTCTAACCCGTGCTTAGCATCCTTCGCGGAGAAGGTCAGGTTGGTGAGGGCTGGGAACTCAGCCAGTAGTGCTGAGTGGTGGTCCGTTGAGCGGGCGCGGCACTGCTATGCCATTTTGGCGGGTTGGCGGGGGGCCATGGCGCTCGGGATAGTTGATATGGTGTTCATGTCCACGAGGCGGCGCTGACCAACAGGCCGTGGGCACACAGGAAATCCGCGCCGAGGAGCAGGGAGAACACATTGGCGGTGATAAACTCCCAGTGGCAGCGGCGGCCTGCGAGGTCGAAGGTGACGGTGCGGGTGCCGTACGTCCGGATGTCAGTGCCATTGGCGGCAGCCAGCGCAGGGTCGCGGCCGCCTCGCTGGATCTTGAGGGCGGACGCGGGGATGCTGCTGCGATGCGCGCCAATGTTGCATAGGAAACGGTGTCCGGAGGCGCTGTCCGTAATGTACAGCAACGCGCCTGCTTGCCCCACGGCCATCGTGTAGGTCGGTGTGGGGGCGGTTGGAAACGTGCAGGGATGGCTGCAGCGGCATGCCCGTGCGCCTAACCGGGTATGGAAGTAGCAGTAGCCCAGGGTCGGAGGGCTTGGGGGACGTGGGGGCCTGGGGGGCCTCGTGGCCCAGCTGTGTGGCTGCGCGATAGAGGGTGGCGCATGCGCCGACGCTGCGGAGGCCAGGTCGGGTGTGACTGTGTGGTTGGAGCTGGCAGACAGGAGCTTATCGGCTTCATCGGCCAGGGCCTCGAGGTCCATGAGGCTGGACGCCACGATCGCCGGGCGGATGCTGGGAAGTAGTTGGCGGATAAAGAGCATGCGGAAGAGTGAGCTGGGCGGTTTATCGTCGGTCAGAGCAAGCATGCGTGAGAGCGAGTCTGATGGCGTGGAGTCACCAAGGCCCGGTAGGTCAAGGAGGTGGCAGTTGCGCAAGAATTGGGAGGCTGTGAATTTTTTAATGAGCGCGGCCTTGAGATGTGCGTACTTGCCTTCCTCCGGAGGGTTTTGTAGTGTTGTCCAGGCTTTCATTATTGTGGAGCTGCCCAGGGAGGCGAGGAGGTAGTCGTACATTGTTGCATCGGCGGTGATGCCGCGGAGTCGGAATTGCGATTCGGCTTGAAGGAACCAGGCAGAGCCCAGGTTCTCCCAGAACTCCGGCAGCTTCCAGAAACTGTGTTTGTGTCAGCCATGGTTACGCTTAGGAGTCGTCCTGAGCGTCAGGGTCACCAATGTAGGAGTCTACGTACTCCTAGCAAAAAATACTGAACTCGGAGAGGTTCAACAGAAAAGCTTTAATTGTTGAGGCTGCATGCTGAGCACAAAATGGAGTCAGAGTCTGCACAAAGTACGACTGCCTTTCATCAGTGCACAGCTTCGACTGCTCCTCCCCCGCTCTGGTCTTAACTATTGAAATAAAGAGTAGATTTGCCTTTCTAAATCTAGGCTTTATTAACTTAAAAAACCCAGCAGCACATCTTCAACACTCAGTCCCAACCGAGGCTGTAGAGAACTGAATTTAAGATGGCCACCACAAATCACATGACATCAACTACCAATGAGTTTACAGCATATATCTCAAGGCAGGAAACAAACAACCAATTACAATACTTCTTACTAAACATAAAGAATAATCACCACATTCACCCCTCCTTTTAAAATATACTCCAAGCTAAATAACCTTTACAATTTATAATTAATTATTTACAACTAAAATAATACAAATATAATATTTCAACAATTTTAAAACATTACTATCAATTTAAAAGTAAATTTTCCATCGGTCGACCGGATATCTTGTTCGTGTCGACCTTCTTAACCCTGGTGAAATTCCTTGCCCTCCCACACCAGGAGACACAGAAGTATCTTCTGCAGGAAGGCTATCCATATCCCGATTATCAACGGTTTCCGGATTGGAAATCCCATCAGGAGGTAAACTGGGACGGTCATGAACATCCATCGAAGGCTGACTAATAGAAGTATAATTATCTGCAATAGGATTGGAAATATTCGTAGTATCTGTAATGACATCCACATTATCTGAATCATGACTATTGCTAATATCCTCAGAAGAGGGCTGGCCACCACAAGGAGCCAAGTCTTTAATTGAAACAGTACTTTCTTTCCCATCTTGGAATCGAAAATGAGCATATTGGGAATTTGCCTCCAACAGCTCCACCTCCTCCACTAAAGGATCATATTTTGACAATCTAACATGACGTCGAAGCAGCACAGGCCCCTGCATAGTAAGCCATGAAGGTACCGAATATCCCATAGTAGATCTCCGTGGATAGTTAAAGAGCCTTTCATGGGGGATCACATTAGTAGCCGTTGAAAGCAATGATCTAATGGAATGCAGGGAATCAGGCAGTACCATTTCCCACTGTGTATTCTTATGGTTCCGGGATGTCAAAGCCAACATAACTGCCTTCCAGATCACCCCATTGTATCGTTCACACTGTCCATTACCCTGGGGATTATACGGGGTAGTTCTACTAGTAGAGATTCCCCGACTCTGAAGGTATTCCTTCAACTGGGAAGACATAAAAGAACATCTCTGATCCAAATGGATATACGCAGGCATCCCAAAAATAACAAAAAGTTGAGTCAGACATTTGATAACAGTAGCAGCTGATACATCTGCGCAAGGAAAAGCAAAAGGGAACCTTGAAAACTCATCCACAACAGTAAATATATATCGGTTTTGAGTAGTTGAAGGAAGAGGCCCCTTAAAATCAATGCTCAAACGTTCAAAAGGAGAAGTAGCCTTTATAAGATGAGCTCGTTGAGGCTTAAAGAAATTCGGTTTACACCGAGCACAAATAGAACATGATGAAGTCATCCGCTTGATGTCTTCAACTGAAAAGGGTAAATTCTTACTGCGTACAAAGTGTATCATCCTCGTAATCCCAGGATGGCATAAGGCATTGTGAAGATTAATAAGTGTATCTCCGTGAATCACAGAACAATAAGCCCTCGACAGCGCATCAGCAGCAACATTATCCTTCCCCGGACGATAAACTATATCAAAATGGTAGAATGCCAACTCAATCCTCCACCTCATTATTTTATCATTCTTGATCTTTCCAAAATGTTTGACATCAAACATAAAGGACTCAGATTTTTGGTCAGTTACCAACGTAAAATGTCGCCCCGATAAATAATGTCTCCATTTATGCAGTGCTTCTACTATTGCATACGCCTCTTTCTCTATTGAAGAATGTCTTTTTTCACTATTATTCAAGGTACGTGAGAAAAAGGCCACAGATATTCCATTTTGGTTCAGAGTAGCCCCAATTGGAAAATCAGAAGCGTCCGCCTCAATCACAAAGGGAACCTTCTCATCAATAGAATGCACAACTGCTCCAAGGATATCCTTTTTAAAATTATCAAAACACTTCCTGGCCTCCCATGATAGAGGATATGTCGTAACCCGAATAAGGGGCCGGATCTTCAATGAAAAGTTTGCAATCCAATTAGAATAATAAGAAAACAGTCCAACAACTCGTTGCAAAGCCTTAGAATTAGTAGGACAAGGTAAATCAATCAATGGTCGCAGACGTTCTGGGTCTGGTTTAATCTTGTTTCCCCGAGATAATATACCCCAGTAGATTTACCTCAGTGGTCGAAAAGATACACTTCTCTTTATTGAAAGTTAAACCAACTTTTTCTGCAGCTTGAAGGAATTTTTCAAAATTAGAATCATGCTCCATCCTTGATTTGCCACACACCGTGATGTCATCTAAGTATGAAAAGGTGTCAGAGAGAGAGTTTTCACTTATAAAAGCATCCATTGCCCGTTGAAAACAAGCAACACCATTAGTAACACCAAATGGTATTCGGCAAAACTGATACAGATTTCCGCCAGCCTCAAAAGCCGTATATGGTTGATCCCTCTTAACAATAGGAATCTGATGATAAGCACTCTTTAAGTCAATAGTGCTAAAAACCTTATACTGAGACACTTTGTTGATAAGCTCATCAATCTTAGGCAAAGGGTACGCATCTAATTGAGTATACCTATTAATAGTTTGGGAGTAGTCTATCACCATTCGTTTCTTATGTCTCTCGTTAGTGGTGACAACTACCTGTGCCCGCCAAGGCAAACAACTAGGTTCAATGATTCCTTCCAATAAAAGACGTTGAACTTCAGAATTAATAAATTCTCTATCCTGACTGCTATACATTCTTGACTTGGTAGCAATTGGCTTACAATCCGGCATCAAATTGGAAAAAAGTGAAAATGGAGAAATGGATAAAGAGGTTAATCCACAAATAGCTAAAGGTGGCTTAGTCCCTCCAAACGAATGACTGAGAGACTCGTGTAATTGAAGCACATCATGGCCAATCAAAATATCCGCACAGAGATTAGGCAAAACAGATAGGCGTATATCAGTATACGTATTACCTAGAAGAATCAATTTCACAAAGCAACAACCAGCTACTTGTGAAGTGAGAGTCGTCTGAGCCATACACACCTGATAAGTAACAGGCGAAATTTTCAAACGCTTCTCCTTCGCAAACTGAAGACTTATAAGACTCTCATTACTGCCTGTATCTATAAGGGCCTTCACTTCTAACCCATTAACTTGGGCCGTAACTATAGCTTTGTTTAGGCCATGAGCAAATGCAGCAGAAATTGATGCAATAAACGCCCTATCTAAAGGCTGAATAGTCGCAGAGGAGGTAATTGAACCTGATGGTGGAGCTGATGATTTACAAACACGTGCATAATGACCTCTGTTGCCGCATTTACTACACACAGCCTCCCGAGCAGGAAACTTCAGACGAGGGTGCCGGACGTTCCCACAAAAATAACACTTCTGAGTCCTAGAGGCAACAGCCGCTGAAGTAGAAACTGTTTCAGAATCTAGTAAACCACTCCTATTAAGTCCACATAATTCCCTTTCATCCGGAACTGCCGAAACCACAGTCGCAGGCTGATTAAAAAGAGCATAAGAATCCGAAATTCTCTGAGCCACATCCAATGTAGAGGCTTGCTCGAAAGCACTCTTAAGATCCAAAGTCTTATTTTCCAACAACCGCTGACGAATTGATCTAGACAGTAATCCATTAATAAAAGCATCCCGTACCGATTCTTCCTTATATTCTTCTGCCATCATGGCCTTATAATTACAGTTAGCACAAAGGTGCCGAAGTGCTTGTAGATAAGTATCCAAAGATTCTCCCACCTGCTGCCTACGGGCAGATAGAAGGTGACGTGCAAATACCTCATTCTTTGGTTGAACAAAAATCTTTTCCAATGTAGAAATAGCCAATTCGTAAGTTTCACAGTCCAAAATATACTTATACACATCCGGAGCAATGTAGTTCACAGAATCACAGAAACCCCACAGTGCAGATAGAGGCCATTTCAGCCCATCGAGCCTGCACCGACACATATCCCACCCGATCCCCGTAACCCCTACACCAACACATGTCCCACCCTATCCCTGTAACCCGACATATTTAATCCCCCTAACACTAAGGGTCAATTTATCATAGCCAATCAACCTAACCCGCACATCTTTGGACTGTGGGAGGAAACCGGAGCACCCGGAGAAAACCCACGCAAACACAGGGAGAATGTGTAAACTCCACACAGACAGTCGCCCGAGGCCGGATTCGAACCCGGGTCTCTGGCGCTGTGAGGCAACAGTGCTAACCACTATGCCACCGTGCTGCCCACGCATATTCAGCTTATTTAGAGACTCTTGATCCAACACACACAAAAAGTTTTTAAATGTACGATACCAGTGTTTCCATTTATCATCTACTGCTGCAGAATTAGGGTCAGCATTGAATCGTTCCGGTTGAAGATATCGCTCCATTCTGACTTAAAGTTAATAAATTGAAATAAAGTGTAGATTTGCCTTTCTAAATCTAGGCTTTATTAACTTTAAAAATCCAGTAGCACATCTTTCAACACCCAGTCCCAACCAAGGCTGTAGAGAACTGAATTTAAGATCGCCACCACAAATCACATGACATCAACTACCAATGAGTTTACAGCATATATCTCAAGGCAGGAAACAAACAACCAATTACAATACTTCTTACTAAACATAAAGAATAATCACCACAACTATGCTGCAGATCGAGTTTCTTAAAGGTGTGATCCTTCTTAAAGGCACGACGCCTGATATATAGTCAACGGACGAGAAAGCGGATTGTGTCCGTTCTGTGATCGCTACGCCACAGTATAAATGAATCAATTCATCCTGACAAACAGACAAATAACACATGGAACGAAAGAAAGGTGCACTAGACCCAAGAGATCTGTGGGTAAAATGTAGTTTAATCGAATGTAGCCCTTGACCTAGATTCGAGCTGGTGAAATTCCACCTGTGCGGGGATGGAACATCTGTGGAATCGCATCTGCTTCCAGTTATAAACCCGCTCGAAATTGAATGTAAATTGCTGGGTTCTATCAAGCACAGGCAATATGCGAAACCAAATTACCTCCTAAACAATTATGTTGAAAATTTCTCCCAGCACGTGTAATATTCGCTCTTTGTTCCCAAATGTGATTCAACCATCGATATAGAAAAGGTAAGAGTAAGGTCCAGGAAGACATTGTTATCAAACAATGAACAACACAAATGGGTGCTGCTTTACCCAGTGGCTCAGTGGGTTCAAGCAATGAGGCACAGAGCATTGGCCACTGGCCTTTTAACAACCGGATAAAGAACAATAGTCACATTTCACGAAGTACTCGAGGGAGCTCTTTGGGCAGTAAACAATTTGAGCAAGGCCTCAACTGGGAGACGGGGGATTCAACGGCAAAGGTGAAAAGAGGGCAGTCGTGGATACATCACCTGTTATACACCCGGCCCGAATTTAGTTCCCATTGAATTTAATAGGTGAACCTTACAGTTGGCTGATGGCGCAGAATGTGCAGTATTGAAATAGACCCCCATTATAAACCACGCCGGATTTCCCTTTCCACTGAATGGAATTTAAAATTGGGAGAGTTGCACATTCAGCGGCTAATTCAATGTCGCCCATTGTTCACCTGTGCCTGGAGTTCAAATTAATCCCAAATGGGAAGTAAAATGAGCTGAATGTATAACGGTCAGCCGATCCGCTCCCCCCTTTTGGTAAAGCTCCCGAATTCGGATTTCACCCTTCACCTTGCGAGGAGGAAATATTGATAGACCGTGAAGAATTCGCAAAAACTGAGCACTGGTAAAAGCCAAAAATAGTTTAATGCGGTTTGTGTATTAATAAAAACCACTGTATGCTCTTTTAAAACTATTAAGTAATATAAAAACCATCAGGTTGTTTCTGACACAAATATTCACATCGAAGAAAATTCAGCACAGCTAATATTTATAGAATCATGCAGCCCAGAAGGAGGCTATTCGGCCCATGGTGCCTGTGCTAGCGCTCTGAAAGAGCTCTCCAAAAAGTCCAACTCCCCTACTCCTTCCCCTTAGCCCTGCAAGTTACTGTCGAAGATGCTTACGACACTTTTTCAGGCATCGCAGTCCAGATCATAAATCGCTGAGTTAAAAAAAAATCTCCTCACCCTTCCTCTGTTTTTTTTTGACAAATATATTAAAAGCTGTGGCCTTTGCTTAACAACGCTCCTGCTAGTGGAAACAATTGCTCCCTACGTACTCTGTAAAAAACCCTGGTAATTTTGAATAAATCTCTTAATCTTTCCTCCAAGGAGAGCAATCCCAGCTTTTCTAGTCTCTCCACATGACTGAATTCCCTAATTCTGGCATATCTCTTCTGTACCTGCTCCAAGGCCGTGACATTCTTTCTAGAGTGTGGTGAACATAATAGTACACAAGACTCCAGCTGAGGCGTAAGCAGTGATTTATAAAGCTTTACCATAACTTCCTTGTTTTTGCCTCTTTTTTGAAACCAACGTGTCCCGGATACATTTTTTGCAGCCTTCGCAACTTGTCCTGCGACCATCAAAAATGTGTATATGTGAATCGACAGTTCTCTCTGTTCCCGCACCCTGCGTAAATGTTTTCCATTGAGTCTATTCTGCAGCTCCTCATTTTTTTCCCTGCCAAAATGCATCACTTCACAAATCTCTGCATCAAATATATCTACCATTGTTCTGCCCAATGCACCATTCTTTCTCTTTCCTTCTAAAGTCTGCTGCTATGCTCCTCAGTGCTCACTATATCTCTATGCTTTGTGTCATTTGCGAACTTGGCAATTATTCCGCCGATACACCGTGCAGTTCATTAATATATATCAGAAAGAGCGATGGTCCTAATATCAACTCCAGGGGACACCAATTTATACATCCCTGCATTCTGAAATACAGCCATTCACCACTGCTCTCTGCCTCCTCCCTCTCAGCCAATAGCGAGTCCATGCTGCCAATACCCTTTAAACTCCAGGGCTTCAAATTTGCTGCGGTTGAGTTTATTTTAAGTGACATTTACTGCACAACGAGTCTTCGACTACTTATTAGATATCAAGCATTGTGAAAAGTTACCAAGTGTAAAATGAATTAGCGGTGAAATTCAGACATGAACCTATCGGCCTAATGCAGCTGCCTGTTATTTCACAGCCAAATCAATGATTGAAATGATGGTTCGCAATGTTTGTGTGACTGCGGTGGGGGTGTTGGAGCAGTCGCTGTAGCGATCGCCATAAGGAACCAGAAAAGAAAAGGTAAAATAAAGAATTTATCATCATTTAACTATCTTCAACTTAAAAAGACCAAGTGTTTCATTGCTATGATGATACAACCACATGTGTTTGATACACACATTGAGTTAAATCATGCATATATTTATTTCTACAATGGGAAATAATAAATTCCCGGCCGACTCCAGTCAACTTGCTAGTAAGACTGAAACATAGAAGATAGGAGCAGGAGTCGGCGATTCGGCTCCTCGAGCCTGCTCCGCCATTCAATGCGATCATGGCTGATCATCCAAATGTATTACCCTGTCCCTGCTTCCTCCCCATACCCCTTGATCCCTTTAGCCTTAAGAAATATATCCAACTCCTTCTTGGATATATTTAATGAATTGGCCTCTACTGCCTTCTGTGGTCGAGAATTCCACAGGTTCACCACTTTCTGGGTGAAGAAATTCCTCCTCATTTCTGTCCTAAATGGCCTACCCCTTATCCTTAGACTGTGACCCCTGGTTCTGGACTCCCCGACCATCGGGAACATCCTTCCAGCTTCTAGTCTGTATAGTCCTGTTAGAATTTTATAAGTATCGATGAGATCCCCTCTCATTCTTCTAATCTCCAGCGAGTACAAGCCAAATTGATCTAATCTCTCCTCATACGTCATTCCTGCCATCCCAGGTATCAGCCTAGTGAAACATCACTGAACTCCTTCCATGGCAAGATCATCCTTCCTCAGATCAGGAATACAATAAAATTATATCCGGCATCACAAAGATGGAGGAAACAAAGAGAAAGGGAGAGAGATTAAGATGAATCATAAATTTATATAAAGTGGAATTCTAAGTTTATCCGGGTAGAAATCTATCCCGGGTGGTAGCAGAAGAGGGAGTTACTGGATTGGTCGCTCATTCCATGCCCCACCTGATTTTGAGTTCCATTGAAACTAATGGAATTGAATATTGAGCAGCGCGTGTAGCAGGAGGCCGACCGTCCAAGCTGAACCTCGACTCCAATGATACTTCTGTGTACTCGGCTTGTGTAATGATTGGTTAACAGAACTTACATTGAAATGAATCACTGATAGAGATCGGTAAATTGAGCATCATGATCTAACCTGTCTCATGGAATATAATACTTTTTGTTCTGAAATTCGCAGGACATGCCAGTTGGGTTAAAGCTGCCGCCAACTTAAATGAAATGAATCCTACCTTCAACGCAGAGGCCACGTTTTGAGAACATAAAGACACCACGATGCAACATACGATGTGATACTTTATACTGTTTTCTTATTTAGACGGTTATCATTCTAAATCGGTAGCACTTCCCATAATAATAAAGGATTCCGCTCTCCTCTCACATCTAACCTGGTGTAGGTTTTTTATAATGAATTCGGCCCAGAGAAAAACGCATATCAATGATAACTGCAAGTTTCCGATTTCGCTTTCGAAATAGCCATCGTTTATTTGTCTTTATAGCAACAGGGGTGTTATTTTGTACAATGCATTTTCAGGCTATCATTAGCACCCTCACTGTTTTTATATGAATGGAAGTCTCTTCTATCAACAACATCAAACAGAAGACAAAACACGTAACCTGAAGTTGTATTCAAATAATGTTTTAACATGTTTTATATAATGCGCTTAACTCATTACAATATATTAATGGTTATTTTTACTGGCTTCCTAACGGAATCAACAAAATTAATTTTGCAATAATTGGCAGGTTGTCCAGTTGCATTCAATTTGTGTTCCTTCTGTAATTTCACTTAATTGATTTCATTCTGTTTTTGTTAAATGTGGTTAATAGATGTGATCAATATATGAGATTAACGTATTGGATTAATTAATCTTTATTTTTGCAATCCCATTACTGGTATAAATTTCGTCATGACTCAGAATGCTGAAGATTGTCAGCCAATGCAAAAGCATCAAGTTTTAAGATACCACACACACTCACACACACACACAGATACACACACACATAACGGCATGCACAGACACACAGACACACACAGATACACAAACACAGATACACACACACACAAACAGCTCCACATAACATCATGCACAGACACACACACACACACAGATACACAAACACAGATACACACACACACAGATACAGATATGCATAACGTCATGCACAGACACACACAGATACACAAACACAGATACACACACAGATACAAATAACGTCATGCACAGACACACACACACACAGATACACATAACACCATGCAAAGACACACACACACAGATACACAAACACAGATACACACACAAACAGATACACATAATTTCATGCACACACGCACACACACAGACAGGTACAACTACACATAACGTCATGCAAAGACACAAATGCATACCCATAGACCGAAACATGCGTTAAAACACGGCCACACACACATATATAAACATATACACATATACAACGCATTCACACACAAAAACACACACACACAAATAAACATAAGCACACACACAGCCACACAATCACAAATATACAAATATACAATTAGTAGCAGAAATCGGCCACACAGCCCTTCGAGCCTGCTCAGACATTCAATAACAACATGACTGATCATCGACCGCAACTCCACTTTCCCGCCCGATCTCCATATCCCTTGATTCTCCTAGAGTCCAAACATCTCTCGCTCTCAGCCTTGAATACACTCAATGAATCAGCATCCACAGCCCTTTGGGGCAGAGAATTCCCAAGATTCACAATCCTCTCAGTGAAGAAATTCCTTCTCATCCCAGAGATATACCACTTATCCTGAGACTGTTCCTCCTATTTATCGACTCTCCAGCCAGGGGAAATAACCTCTCAGCATCTACCCTGTTAATCCCTCTCAGAATCTTATATGTTTCAATGAGATCACCTCTCATTTTTCTAACTCCATAGAGTAAAGGCTCAATCTACTCAAACTCGCATAGGAAAAAGCCCTCATCCAAGGAATCAGTCTAGTGAACCTTCTCTGCACTCCGTCTAAGGCATGTATGCAATTTCTTAGATAAGGAGACCAAAGCTGTGCTCAGTACTCCAGGTGTGGTCTCACCAAAGCTCTGTACAATTGTAGTAAGACTTCCATACTCGTATTCACCAACCCGCTTGCAATAAAGGACAACAAGCCATTTGCCTTCTGCATTGCTTCCTGTGCCTGCATGCTAACTTTCTGTGTTTCCTGACCGAGGGCAACTAAATCTCTCTGAACACCAGCATTTAAAAATTTCTCATCATTCAAAATAATCTGCTCTTCTATTCTTGCTACCAAAGTGGATAACCTCACACTTCTCCACATTATAGTCCATCTACTACATTAGTGCCCACTCACTTAACCTCTCTATATCCCTTTGATGGCTCTTTGTGTTCTCCTCACAGCTTACTTCCCCACCTAGATTTGTATCATCAGCAAACTTGAATATATTGCACTCGGTCACATCATTAATATAGATTGCAAGTATACATAAAGACAGACACACACGCACATGAATTGCTTTATATGCTGAATGTATATATTTCGCATTTCTCACAACCACGGGGTTGGGGAATGGAGTCGGGGGCGGGCTTCAGGCAACTCATATGCGAAAAAGCACAATCGCATCTGCCACCAGGCCAGCGGTGACTGCATAGAATCCGGACAATCTGAGGTCCATACCTGCAGTAATGGTAGTGTAGGGACACATTGTGCAGCTTTAAGTAGAGTTAGGCACTATTTTAGTTGCAATTATTACAGTTCTACGGAGTACTACATCTGCAGAGTACTATACTCGGGAATTTGGCTAGTGAAGGGGTTGTTAAGGGTTGATCTCTTTCTAAAATGTCATTACATTTTGCATTTAACATTTGGTGTTTAACTTACCTTTAATATTAACTTGTAATTTATTTCACAGTGGTAAACAAACTGCCTGCTAGTGCCAGTTGCACAATTAATGCGGTGCCTAGCTAGAACTGGTTACCTGGTAATTCCTGTCAGCAGGGGCTGAATCTGTGGTTTGGAATTTATGCTGGTGTAATAATGCACGAAGGTAAGTAGCACCCAGTCCAGGACTATGGATTACTGCTTCTACAGTGTAATAAACTCGGAAATTTGCTGAGTGAGGGAATTCGGTCTGTGGGGTGGGGGGGGGGGGGGGTGGTAAAAGGTTCTGCTTGATGCATAACAACAATAAACAACAAGGTTAAATTATGACTGTGGGCTAAGTTACAGTAAAGACCTAATCCACTATCAACATCCTGGGGGTTACCATTGATCAGAAACTGAACTGGACCAGCCATATAAATACTGTGGCTACAAGCGCAGGCCAGAGGCTGGGAATTCTGTGGCGAATGTCTCACCTCCTGACTCCCCAAAGCCTTTCCACCATCGACAAGGCACAAGTCAGGAGTGTGATGGAATACTCTCCACTTGCCTGGATGAGTGCAGCTCCAACAACACTCAAGAAGCTCGACACCTTTCAGGATAAAGCAGCCCGCTTGATTGGCACTCAATCCACCACCTTCAACATTCACTCCTTCCAGCACTGACGCAGTGTGTACCATCTACAAGATGCACTGCAGCAACTCGCCAAAGCTCCTTCAACAGCACCTTCCAAACCCGCGACCTCTACCACTTAGAAGGACAAGGGCAGCAGACGCATGGGAACATCACCACCGACAAGTTCCCCTCCAAGCCACACACCATCCTGACTTGGACCTGTATTGCCGTTCCTTCACTGTCGCTGGGTTAAAATCCTGGAACTCCCTTCCTAACAGCATTGTGGGTGTATCTACACCAGATGGACTGCAGCGGTTCAAGCAGGCGGCTCACCACCATCTTCTCAAGGGCAATTATGGATGGGCACTAAATGCAGGCCTAGCCAGCGACGCCCACATCCCATCAATGAATTAAAAAAAATAGCTAATTTTAATATACTCATATGACTATTAATATTTTCTGATCAAAGTAATAGCCTTGGATGAGTTAATGTATTTCTGACTTTACTACTCTGTAGAAGCAGTAATCCATAGAACTGGACTCGGTGCTACTTACCTCCGGCCATTAGCAAAAGCCTTTTGTTATTATACCAGCAGAAATTCCAAACCCCTGATTCAGCCACTGCTTACAGGAATTACCAGGTAACCAGTTCTAGTTAGATATCTCTTTATCTCATCCAAGTTTATTGCTTGCATTAGGAAATATTAATAGTCAACTGAGTATTTAAAAAATTGTCAATTTTATTAGTTAAAAAATAAAATAAAGTTGGCAGGGCAGGTGAGGTATTGCAGCTGCAGCAAGTGGAAGATGGTGGACCTCAGTGAGAGCCACAGCAACCACGTCTGCACTAAGTATCTGCAGCTCGATCAAATCCAGCTCTGAATTGATGAGCTGGAGTCCGAGCTTTCGACACTGCAATACGTCAGGGATGGAGAAGGTTACTTGGACTCTGTTCCAGGAGGCAGTCACAATCTTCATGTTAAATATTTCAGATTTGGTACGTGGTCAACGACAGGAGGGTCTGACTACGATTGAGGCAAGTATAGGGATGCAGAAGGGAAACATAGAAACCTAGAAATATAGAAGATAGGAGCAGGAGCAGGCCATTTTGGCCCCTCTAGCCAGCTCCGCCATTCAATGCGATCATGGCTGATCATCCAAATTCAGTACCCTGTCCCTGCTTTCTCCCCATACCCCTTGATCCCTTTAGCCTTAAGAAATATATCCAACTCCTTCTTGAATATATTTAATGAATTGGCCTCAACTGCCTTCTCTGGTAGAGAATTCCACAGGTTCACCACTCTCTGGGTGAAGAAATTCCTCCTCATTTCTGTCCGAAATGGCCTACCCCTTATCCTTAGACTGTGACCCCTGGTTCTGGACTCCCCGACGATCGGGAACATCCTTCCTGCATCTAGTCTGTCTAGTCCTGTCAGAATTTTATAAGTTTCAATGAGATCCCCTGTCATTCTTCTAATCTCCAGTGAGTACAAGCCCAATCGAGCCAATCTCTCCTCATACATCATTCCTGCCATCCCAGGTATCAGCCTGGTGAATCTTCACTGAATTCCTTCCATGGCAAGAACATCCTTCCTCAGATAAGGCGATGAAAACTGAACACAATACTCAAGATGTGGTCTCACCAAGGCCCTGTACAACTGCAGCAAGACATGCTTGTTCCTTTACTCAAACCCTCTTGCTACAAAAGCAACCATGCCATTTGCCTTCTTAACCACCTGCTGCACCTGCATGCTTACCTTCAGCAACTGGCGCACAAGGACACCCAGGTCTCGTTTCACTTCCCCCTCTCCCAATCTATTGCCATTCAGATAATAATCTGCCTTCCTGTTTTTGCCACCAAAGTGGATAACCTCGCATTTATCCACGTTATATTGCATCTGCCATGCTTTTGCCCAATCACCCAACCTGTCCAAATCATCCTGGAGTTTCTCGGCATCCACACACGCCCAACCAGTTTTGTGTCATCTGCAAATTTGGAGATACTACATCTAGTTCCCTTGTCTAGATCATTAATATATATTGTGAATAGCATTGGAGAAGTCTCAGTCCTTGCACTTGTCAAACCGGTATGACGTTCTTGCTGCCTGTGTGGAGGAGAGCAGGGACTGCAGCAAGGTTGAGTAAACTGAACACAGCACTGTTGTACAGGGGGATATTCATGTTGGGGGAGTAAAAACGAATGAAGGAGTGGAAGGAGACAGTATAGTTAGGGGGATAGCCACTGTTCTCTGCAGCCGAGAGCGTGACTATAGAAGGCTGTGTTGCCTGCCCATTGCCAATTTTAAGGACATCTCATTGGGGCAGGACAGGAACTTGAAGTGCGAGGGGAATGATCCAGTTGCCGTGGCCCACGTAGGTACCAGTGACATAGGTAGGTCTAAGAAAGAGGTTCTGCTAAGTGAGTTTCAGGAGCTGGATTCTAATTAAAAAGCAAAACCACAATGGTAATTATCTCTGGATTACTACCTGACCCACGATCAAATTGGCAAAGGGTCAATCAGATCAGAGATTTGAACGCCTGGCTCAGGGATTGGTGTGGGAGAAATGAGTTTCGATTCATGGGGAACAAGCACCAGTACTGGGGAAAGAGGGGCTTCTTCCATTGTCATAGAGTCATAGAGTCATAGAGTTTTACAGCACAGAAAGAGGCCCTTCGGCCCATCGTGTCCGCGCCGCCCATCCACCCCTGTTCTGTCTAATCCCATTTTCCAGCATTTGGTCCACAGCCTTGTATGCAATGGCATTTCAAGTGATCATCCAAATGCTTCTTGAATGTTGTGAGGGTTCCTGCCTCTACCACCCTTTCAGGCAGTGAGTAGTGAGTTCCAGATTCCAACCACCCTCTGGGTGAAAAAGTTCCTCCTCAAATCCCCTCTAAATCTCCTGCCCCTTACCCTGAATCTATGCCCCCTTGTTATTGACGCCCTACGAAGGGGAAAAGTTCCTCTTTATCTACCCTATCTATGCCCCTCATCATTTTGTACACCTCAATCAGGTCCCCCCTCAGCCTTCTTTGCTCCAAGGAAAACAACCCCAGCCTGTTTAGTCTTTCTTCATAGCTGAGGCGCTCCATCCCAGGTAACATCCTGGTGAATCTTCTCTGCACCCTCTCCAAAGCAATCACATCCTTCTTATAGTGAGGCGACCAGAACTGCACACACTACTCCAGCTGTGGCCTCACCAGCGTTTTGTACAGCTCCATCATAACCTCCCTGCTCTTATATTCTATGCCTCGGCTAATGAAGGCAAGTATCCCATATGCCTTTCTAACCACCTTATCTACCTGTTCCGCTGCCTTCAGAGATCTATGTACATGTACACCAAGGTCCCTCTGACCCTCTGTACTTCCTAGGGTCCTACCACTCATTGTGTATTCCCTTGCCTTATTTGTCCATCCAAAATGCATCACCTCGCACTTTTCAGGGTTAAATTCCATTTGCCACTTTTCCACCCATCTGACCAACCCGTTTATATCGTCCTGTAGCCTGAGGCTTTCCTCCTCGCAATTTACCACCCCACCAATTTTCGTGTCATCTGCGAACTTACTGATCATACCTTTTACATTCTCATCCAAATCATTTATGTAGATCACAAACAACAAGGGACCCAGCACCGATCCCTGAGGTACCCCACTGGACACAGGCTTCCAGTCACAAAAGCAACCTTCGACCGTCACCCTCTGCCTCCTGCCACTCAGCCAGTTTAGGATCCAATGCGCCAAGGCACCCTGGATCCCATGGGCTCTTACCTTCTTGACCAGTCTCCTATGCGGGACTTTGTCAAAAGCTTTACTGAAGTCCATGTAAACCACATCCACAGCATTTCCCTCATCCACACACCTAGTCACCCCCTCGAAAAATTCAATCAGATTTGTCAGACATGATTTGCCCTTGACAAAGCCATGCTGACTATCCCCGATTAATCCTTGCCTCTCCAAGTGGAGATTAATTTTGTCCCTCAGAATTTTTTCCAATATTTTCCCTACCACAGATGTTAGGCTCACTGGCCTGTAATTCCCTGGTTTATCCCTGCTACCCTTCTTGTATAATGGTACTAGATTAGCTGTTCTCCAGTCCTCTGGTACATCCCCTGTGGCCAGAGAGGTTCTGAAAATTTGTGTCAGAGCCCCTGCAATCTCCTCCTTTGCCTCCCACAGCAGCCTGGGATACATCTCGTCCGGGCCTGGGGATTTATCCACTTTTTGGCCTGCTAAAACCGCTAGCACCTCCTCCCTCTCGATGCTAATATGTTGAAGTATGTCACAGTCACCTTGCCCGATTTCTATGTCTGCATCGTCTCTCTCCATAGTGAACACAGATGCAAAAAATTCATTTAAAACCCCGCCTACATCATCTGGCTCTACACACAGATTGCCACTTTGGTCCCTAATGGGCCCTACCCTTTCCCTGGTTTTTCTCTTGCCCTTAATATACTTATAAAACATCTTAGGATTTTCCTTTATTTTGCTCGCCAGTGTTATTTCATGGCCCTTCCTCGCCCTGCTAATTTCTTTTTTAATATGCCCCTGCACTTTTTATACTCCTCTAGGGCTTCTTCCATCTTTAGTCTTTTGTAACTGCCAAAAGCCCCCCTTTTATTTCTAATGCATTTTTGTATATCCCTTGTCATCCAAGGTTCCCTTTGCTTGTTGGTCCCACCCTTGACCTTTAAAGGAACATGTTGGCGTTGTACTCTCTCTATTTCCCTTCTGAAAGTCTCCCACTGTCTTGATGTGGATTTTCCTATAAGTAGCTGCTCCCAGTCCACTCTGGCCAGATCCTGTCTTATCATATTAAAATCGGCCTTCCCCCAATTTAGAACCCTTATTTCCGGGCCGTCTTTGTCTTTTTCCATGACCACCTTAAATCTCACCGAATTATGGTCACTATCGCCAAAATGCTCTCCTACTGACACTTCCACCACTTGCCCGGCTACATTCCCCAGAATTAGGTCCATTATCGCCCCCTCTCTTGTAGGACTTTCTATATGTTGGCTCAAAAAGCTCTCCTGGATGCACTTTAAGAATTCTGCACCCTCTAAGCCTTTCACACTCTGACTATCCCAATTTATATTGGGGAAGTTGAAATCCCCCACTATTATTACCCTATTATTTTCGCACTTTTCTGAGATTTGCCTACATATCTGTTCCTCTATCTCCCCCTGACTGTTTGGGGGCCTATAGTACACTCCCAGCAAAGTGCTTGCCCCCTTTTTGTTTTTAAGTTCTACCCATATGGCCTCATTAGAGGAACCCGCTAATATATCATCCCTCCTTACAGCAGTAATTGACTCCTTAATTAATATTGCAACACCCCCTCCCCTTTTGCACCCCCCTCTGTCTCGCCTGAAGATTCTATACCCCGGAATATTGAGCTGCCAGTCCTGACCCTCCCTCAACCATGTCTCTGTGATAGCAACAATATCGTACTCCCATGTGTTCAACAACAACTTCAGTTCGTCCACCTTATTTGCAAGACTCCTTGCATTAAAATAAATGCCTTCCAGCCCTGCCATATTCCCTTTTGCCTTCGCATATTTGCTCTGCCTTGTTTTTTTCTCTGTATTTGGCTGTAAATCACCCCCTGCTATAGCTCCACTCTGTACCCAATCCCCCTGCCAAGTTAGTTTAAACCCCCCCCAGCAGTGCTAGCAAACCTCCCCGCAAGGATATTGGTTCCCCTCTGGTTCAGGTGTAAACCGTTCGACTTGTACAAGTCCCACCTTTCCCAGAAGCAGACCCAGTGATCCAGGAAACTAAAGCCCTCCCTCATGCACCATCCCTTTAACCACGCATTCATCTGTTCTACCTTCCCATTCCTATACTCACTAGCACGTGGCACCGGGAGTAATCCAGAGATTACAACCTTTGAGGTCCTGCTCTTTAATCCTTCACCTAGCTCCCTAAATTCTTGCTGCAGGACCTCATCCCTCTTTTTACCTATGTCGTTGGTACCAATGTGGACCACGACCTCTGGCTGTTCACCCTCCCCCTCCAGAATGCCCTGCAGCCGCTCAGTGATATCCTTGACCCTGGCACCAGTGAGGCAACAAACCATCCTGGATTTACATCTACGGCCACAGAAACGCCTATCTGTTCCCCTTACTATAGAATCCCCTACCACTATTGCTCTCCCACTCTTTTTCCCCCCTTCCTGGGCAGCAGGAGCACCCCCAGTGCCAGGAAGTTGGCTGCTGCTGCCTTCCCCTGGTGAGTCATCCCCCTCAACAGTATCCAAAGCGGCATACCTGTTTGAGAGGGGAATGGTCACAGGGGTCTCCTGCACTACCTGCCTGCTTCTATTGCTCCTCCTGGTGGTCACCCATTTCCTATCTTCCTGTGCAGCCCTTCCCTGCGGTGTGACCAACTCACTAAACGTGTTATCCACGAACCTCTCAGCATCGTGAATGCTCAACAACCCATCCACCCGCAGCTCCAGCGCCTCAATGCGGTTTGCTAGTAGCTGCAGATGGATGCATCTCTGGCACACGTGGTCATCAGGGGCACCGGCAGTGTCCCTGAATTCCCACATAGAGCAAGAGGAGCATATCACGGGGCTGGGCTCACCTGGCATGACCTTCCCTTTACTTAATTTAAATTAATTTACTATCACCAATTAAAAATATCTCTAAGGCGCTTGTATAGTCTACCAACAGTCCCTGCTACACCAGAAAAGACCCCAGTAACAATAAACTACAGAGTTTAAGTTTAAAAAAGAGAAATACTCACCAACCAATCACTTACCTGCTCCCTGGTGACGTCACACTCTGATTACTTTTTACCTCTCTCCTCTGCTGTTGATTTGGTCCTGCCTCACTGAACCCGCCGGTTTTAAGTGCCGCCGGTCGCGCTGCTGCTCTCCCACAGGTCCAAGCTCTCTGACCTCGCCTCTGCTGAACCCGCCGGTTTTAAGTGCCGCCGGTCGCGCTGCTGCTCCCCCACATGTCCAAGCTCTCTGACCTCGCCTCTGCTGAGCCCGCCGGTTTTAAGTGCTGCCGGTCGCGCTGCTGCTCCCCCACAGGTCCCAGCTCTCTGACCTCGCCTCTGCTGAACCCGCCAGTTTTAAGTGCCACCGGTCGCGCTGCTGCTCTCCCACAGGTCCAAGCTCTGTAACGGGCTTCACTTGAACCATGCTGGGACCAGTGTCCTGGCGAATTGAATAACCAGGGATGTAGATAGGGCTTTAAACTAAATAGCGGGGCGGGGGTGAGGGGGGTTGTTCAGGTGAGGGGAAACTTAGAAAGTTAAATACAAAGCAGAAGGCCATAATGCAAGGTAGCTTAGGGGTAATGAGAATCAGAGTGTGCGAGGAAGGGACATAGGGTACAAACATAAGAGCGCACCAGCAAACAGGGTCAGAGTAGGGAAAATAGCAAAAAGACAACACTAAAGTCTCATTATCTGAATGCACGCAACATTCAGAACAAGATAGATGAATTAACGGCAGAAATAGAAATAAATAGTTAGGTCTGAGAATGTTAAAAAACAAGCCTGTAGGCTTTGTCTCTTAATGTGAGGAGCATTCGTAATAAGGTGGATGAATTAGATGTGCAAATAGATGTAAACGGATAAGATATGATTGGGATTACAGAAACATGTCTCCAGAGTGACCAGGGCTGGGAACTCAACATCGAGGGGTATTCAATATTCAGGAAAGACAGGCAAAAAGGAAAAGCAGGTATGGTAGCATTGCTGGGTAAAGAGGAGATTAACATAATTGTAAGGAAGGATATTATCTCTGATGATGTAGAATCTCTATGGGTAGAGCTGAGAAAAACGATGGGATGAAAATCGTTAGTGGGAGCTGTATACAGACCCCCAAACAGTCATGTGGAGGTTGGGGATGGCATTTGTGGTAAACCACTGTTTGTATTCCACTGTGTACATGCCTAGACATGCCTCGGCTGACTCCTCCCACAAGTCCTAGTATAAAGGTGACTGCGCCCCAGCACTTTGTAATTCTGGACCGGTCGACCACTCGAGGCAGACCTTCATTCTTTTGTTAATAAAAGCCTTTAGTTACTCTCTTAACTCTCAGTCTTTTATGAGTAATTGATAGGGCATCAATTTTATTAACAAAATTTTTATAATGGAGAAGATCCTCACACCAGCATGCCTGGACTTAGATCATCGGGAGGCGGACTCATCCACCAAGTTTACTCACTGGCTTAAGTGTTTCGAAAAATTCCTGACCGCCTCCGCAGCAATCAAATCGGACGAGGACAAACTGGATGTCCTGACCTCCAAAGTGAACCACAGAGTGTACTCAGTCATCCAAGACGCGACCTCATACGCGGACGCTAGCAAGCTCCTCAAGGACCAGTAAACGCACCCAGTGAACGAAGTGTACGCCAGGCACCTTCTGGGGAGTCGTAAACAACAACCTGGGGAATCGACCGTGGAATACCTTCAGGCACTGTCGGTGCTTGGCCGGACCTGTGGTTGTAAGGATGTAAAGGCCGCCGTGTACACAGAGGAACTTATCCGGGACACTTTTGTAGTGGGCCAAAGATCCAATTACACCCGACAGCGACTGTTGGAGCAGAGTGACCTCGACCTCAACAAGGCCTCTGAACTCGCACTATCATTGGATGCAGCCTACCGGGGCATGGATGCCTACTCCTCTGCACCGTGGACGCCGCGGGGAATGACAGCCTGGGACACGGTAGGACCGCTTCATAGCGCCGTGCCACCCCAGCCACACCCCAGCAGACGGCAGGCCTGGGCCCCGTGACCCGCTCGACATCTACGAGGACGACACGCCTGTGCCACAACCTACGCAGGACTCGACGCCGGAAGCTCCCCTACCCCTGCCGTCGCCACGCCAATCACAGCGGCAGAAAAGACCTCCAGAGAGTCTCCAATACACTAACTTTTAATACACTTCACCCCGCCGGACACAATTTTAAACAAGGGGTGAATGTGGTAAACCACTGTTTGTATTCCACTGTGTACATGCCTAGACATGCCTCGGCTGACTCCTCCCACAAGTCCTAGTATGAAGGTGACTGCTCCCCAGCCCTTTGTAATTCTGGACCAGTCGACCACTCGAGGCAGACCTTCATTCTTTTGTTAATAAAAGCCTTTAGTTACTCTCTTAACTCTCAGTCTTTTATGAGTAATTGATAGCGCATCAGCATTGAACGGGAAAATAAAGATGCGTGCAATCAGGGCAAAGCAGATATCATGGGTGACTTTAATCTACATATAGATTGGGCTAACCATAATAGTAACAATAATGTGTAGGAGGAATTCCTGGAGTGTATACAGGATGGTATCCTAAACCAATATGTCGAGGAACCAACTGGAGATCACGCCATCTTAGACTGGGTATTATGTAATGAGAAAGGATTAATCAGCAATCTTGTTGTTCGGGACCGCTTGGGGCAGAGCGATCATAATGTGATAGGAATCTTTATTAACCTGGAGAGTGAAGTATTAGAAGCACAGGCTAGGGTCCTGAACTTAAATAAAGGAAACTACGATGGTATGAGGTGCGAGCTGGGTGGTATTGATTGGGGAATGTTACTCAAAGGGTTGATGGTGGATAGGCAATGGCAAACATTTAAAGATCGCATGGATGAACTATAGAATTTGTTCATCTCTGCTTGGCATAAAAAATAGAACAAAAATGTTGACTCAACCGCGGCTAACAAGGGAAATTAGCGATATCATAAGATGCAAGGAGAGGACACAAATAGTGGCCAGAAAAAGCAGTACACCTGAGGATTGGGAGCAGTTTAGGATTCAACAAAGGAGGACAGAGGGATTTATTAAGAGGGGGAAAATAAAGTATGAGCGTAAGCTTGTAGCGAACATAAAAACTGACTGTAAAAGCTTCTATAGATATGTGAAGAGAAAACGATTGTTGAACTCAAGCGCATGTCCCTTGCAGTCAGAATCAGTGGAATTTATAATGGGGAACAAAGAGATGGCAGACAAATAAAATACATACTTTGGTTCTGTCTTCAAAAAGGAGGACACAAATAACCTCCCAGAGATGTCGGGAACCAAGGGTCTAATGAGAGGGAGGAACTGAAATAAATCAATATTTGTAGGCAATCACAAACATACGAACATACAATTAGGAGCAAAAATAGGCCATACGGCCCCTCGAGGCTGCTCCGCCATTCAATGAGGTCATGGCAGATCATCCAAACTCAGTACCCTGTCCCTGCCTTCTCCTCATATCACTTGATCCCTTTTGCCTTAAAAAATATATCTAACTCCTTCTTGAATATATTTAATGAATTGGCCTCAACTGCCTTCTGTGGTAGAGAATTCCACAGCTTCACCACTCTCTGGGTGAAGAAATTCATCCTCAGCTCTGTCTTAAATGGCCTACCCCTTATCCTACTCCTGCTCCTATCTTATATGTTTCTATGTTCTACTAGCCATTACAGAGACGTGGTTGTAAGGTGAACAAGGCTGGGAACTGAATATTCCGTGATATTTGTCATTTCATAAGGATAGCCAGAAAGGAAAAGAATGGGAGTTGTTCTGTTAATAAAGGATGTGATCAGTACAGTAGTGAGCAATTATCTTGGCACGGGAAATCAAGATGTAGAATCAGTTTGGCTGGAGATAAGAAATAATAAGGGAAATATGTCACTGGTGGGAATAATCTATATGCACCATAACATTTGTTACACTCTAGGACAGATTATCAGTCAGGAATCAATGGGGGCTTGCAAGAAAGGAACTGCAATATTCGTGGGCGATAACTTCATATAGATTTGACAAATCAAATTGCCAAAGTAGCCTTGAGGACGAGTTAATAGGGTTTATTCAGGACAGTTTCTAAAGAACAATACATTGTGGAACCAAGCAGTGAACAGGCTATTTTAGATCTGGTACTTTGTAATGAGACATAATTAATTAATTGTCTCATAGTAAAGCATCCTGTAGGGAAGAGTGATCATAACATGATAGAATTTCACATTCAGTTTGAGGGTGAGGAACTTGGATATGAAACTAGTTTCTTAAACTTAAATAAAGGCAATTACAAGGGTATGAAGACAGAGTTGGCTGAAGTGGACTGGGAAAATAGATTGAAATGTAAAACGGTAAACAAGCAGTGGCAGAACTTTAACTAGATATTTCATAACTCTCGACAAAGATATATTCCAGTGAGAAAGAAAGACTCGACGAGAAGGATGAACAATCCGTGGCTAACTAAGGAAGTTAAAGATGGTATTAAATTGAACGACAAGGCATGACATTTTGCAGATATTATTGGTAGGCCAGAAGATTGGGAAATATTTAGAAACTTGCAAAGGATGACTGAAAACAAATAAAGAGGATGAAAATAAATTATGAGAGTAAAAAAGCAAGAAATATAAAAAACAGGCAGTAAGAGCTTCTACAAGTGTATAACAAAGAAGAGAGTAGCTAAAGGAAACGTTGTTCAATAGTGGATGAGTCTGGGGAATTAATAATGGGAAAGAAGGAAATTGCAAAGACTTTCAACAAATATTTTGTATCTGGCTTCAAGGGAGATGTAAAAGCCTCCTAATGTTAGTGGAAAATCAAGTGGCAAAAGGGAGGGACTTAAAACAATCACTGTCACTGGAGAAAATGTACAAGATAAACTAATGGGACAAAAGGCTGGAACTGCGTTCAGACCAGAGGCACCGGCTTTGCAGCAAATGAGAAGCTGCATGAGGCAGAGCGAACGGCAGAGTAGTCATGACCGAATGGTTAAGTCGATTGTCAATCGAAACCTTTTGGGGTTTTCCCGCGTAACCTTGAATCCTGTCGATGATGTCATCCAAAGTGATACAGTTTTACTTAATTTTCCTGCTGCCTTTCAGTTCCTGCGCAGAGGCACATTCAAAGCTACATAGAATTATCACAGAATCATAGAAATTTACAGCACAGAAGGAGGCCTATCGGCCGATCTTTTCCATGCCGGCCAACAAAGAGCTATTCCAGCCTAATCCCACTTTCCAGCACTTGGTCTGTAGCCTTGCAGGTTAAGGCACATCAAGTGTATATCCAAGTGCATGTTGAATGTGTTGAGGGTCTCTGCCTCCACTACCCTTTCAGGCACTGAGTTCCAGACCCCCACCATCCTCTGGGTGAAAAAAAACTCTCCTCGAATCCCCTCTAAACTTCTAAACAAGTACTTTCAATCAATGCCGCCTGGTTATTGAGTCTACTGCTAAGGGAAATTGGTCCTTCCTATCCACTCTATCTTGTGCCCTCATAAATTAATACACCTCAATTAGGTCTCCCCTCAGCCTCTTCTGTTCCAAAGAACGTAACCCCAGCCTATCGAATTTTTCCTCATAGCTAAAGTTCCCCAGCCCAAGCAACATCCTCGTAAATCTCCACTGCACTCCTTCTAGTGCAACGACATCCTTCCTCTAATGTGGTGACCAGAACTGCATGCAATATTCTACCTGTGGCCTAACTGGTGTTTTATTCTATCCAAGCATAAACTCCCTGCTCTTTTATTCCAGGCTTCGGCTAATAAATGCACGTATCCCATGTGTCTTCTTAACCAACCAGTCTGGCTTGTACAGGTCCCACCTCCCCCAGAAACGGTCCCAGTGCCTCGGGATTCTAGATCCCTCCTGCATGCGCCATCACTCCAGCCATGCATTCATCTGCTCTATCCTCCTGCTTCTGCAGTCATTAGCACATGGCACTAGGGGTAATCCGGAGATTTCTACCTTTAAGGTCCTGCTTTTTAATCTTTCTCCTAGCTCCCTGAAATCTGCCTGCAGGACCTCATTTCTCTTCCTACCTATGTCGTTGGTACCGATGGGGACCACGATCTCTGGAATTTCACCTTCCCCCTCAGAATGCACTGCAGCCGCTCAGTGACATCCTTGACCCTGGCAGCAGGGAGGCAACATATCATCCTGGAGTCACGTCTGCTGCTGCAGAAAGGACTGTCTATTCTCCTAACTATCAAATACCCTACAACTATTGCTCTTACGCTGTTCCTCCTCCCAACCTGGGCACTGGAGCCACCCATGGTGCCACGAACTTGGCTCTTGCTGTAATCCCAGAGGAACCATCGCCCAAACAGTATCCGGAACTGAATATTGAGCCAGATGCACTCAGGGGACTCCCGCAGTACCTGCCTGGTCCTTCGCTTCTGTATGGCGGCCATCCATTCCCTTTCTGCCAGCACACTCTTAGAACATAAGAAATAAGAGCAGGATTAGGGCATATGGCCCCTCGAGCCTGCTCCGCCATTCAATAAGATCATGGCTGATCATCGACCTCAACTCCACTTTCCCGCCCGATCTGCATACCCCTTGATTCCCCTAGAGTCCAAAAATCTATCTATCTCAGTCTTGAATATACTCAATGATTCAGCATGCACAGCCCTCTGGGGCAGAGAATCCCAAAGATTCACAACCCTCTGAGTGACGAAATTCTGACTCATCTCAGTCTTAAATTGCCGACCCCTTATTCGGAGATGATGGCCCCTAGTTCTAGACACCCCAGCCAGGGGAAACACGCTCGCAGCATCTACCCTGTCAATCCCCTTCAGAATCTTGTATATTTCAAAGAGATAACCTCTCATTCTTCTAAACTCCAGAGAGTATAGGCGCATGCTACACAATCTCTCATCATAGGACAGACCTCTCATCCCAGGAATCAATCTAGTGATCCTTCGTTGCACCGCCTCCAAGACAAGTATATCCTTCCTTAGATAAGGAAATCAAATCTGTGCACAGTACTCTGGTTGTGGTCTCAACAAGGCCCTGTACAATTGTAGCAAGACTTCCCTACTCTTATACTCCAACCCCCTTGCAATAAAGGCCAACATACCATTTGACTTATTTACTGCTTGCTGTACCTGCATGCTAGCTTTCTGTGTTTCTTGCGCAATGACACGCAATTATCTCTGAATAGCAACATTTGAAAGATTCTCAACGTTTAATACAATTATGTTTTTCTATTCTTCCTACCAAAGTGAATAACCTCACAGTTCCCTACATTATACTCCATCTGCCATCTTACTGCCCACTTACTTAGTCTATCTATATTCCTTTGCAAGACTCTTTGTGTTCTCCTCACAGCACACTGCCCTACCTAGCATTGTATCATCAGCAAACTTGGATGCATAACACTCATTCCCTTCATCTAGGTCATTAATATAGATTGTAAATAACTGAGGCACCAACACTAATCCTTGCGGAACCCCACTAGTTACAGCCTGCCAACCTGAAAAAGATCCGTTTAGCACTACTCTCTGTTTTCTGCCCGTCAACCAATCCTCTATCCATGCTACTATATAACCTCCAAACCTGTGAGCCCTAATCTTGTGTACTAACCATTTATGTGGTATTTTATCGAATGCCTTTTGGAAATCTAAATATACTAAATCCACTGGTTCTCTTTTATCCAAGATCGGTACATGAGAACATAAGAAATAGGAGCAGGATTTGGTCATGCGGCCCTCGAGCCTACTCCACCATTCAGTAAGATCATGGCCGATCCTTTACCTCAACTGAAACTTCCCGACCTAGCCCCATATCCCTTCCTTTAGGTAATGTCCAAATCCTTCTTGTTTGGAATGTACTCAAGCACTGAACATCCACAGGCCTCTGCGGTAGAGAATTCCAAAGATTCACAACCATTACTTTGAAGAAATTTCTCTTCCTCTCTATCCGACATGGCTGGCCGCTTATCCTGAATCTTTGATCCCTAGTTCTGGACTCCACAACCAAATGAAACGGCCTCTCAAACATGTGACCTATCAAGCCCTGAAGAATTTATTTATACTTTCATTGCACATTGTGCTGATTTCTTTTCTCCACAGAAAAACAATGTTTAACTGGGTGAACACGCAGCAGGAAATGCAATGCAGCCACAGATTTATTCTCTTCCACTTTCTGTGAATCGCAAACTGCTGCCTAAATGGGAAAAAAAGCAGGACACAAGAGAAAAGCCAATTTGAATTCTGTCCGTGGTGTCGAATTGCCTCTATTTGGCTAAGTGACATTTGAAGCACCACTTTGAATCAGACATTATGTACAATCCCTCTACACCTCCACCCCCCACCTGGACTGTTTAGGGCGCTCTGTTTCTTCATTGAACAGAGGTCCAACCAGTCCCCATCCATCACCACCCTACTCCGCCTGGCTGAACTTGTTCTCACATTGAACAACTTTTCCTTTGACTCGACTCACTTACTCCAAATTAAAGCTGTTCATATGGGAACCCGATGGGTCCTAGCTATGCCTGCCTTTCCGTGGGATTGTGGAACATTCTTTGTTCCAATCCTACTCAGGTCCCCTCCCTTACCTATTATTCTGGTACATTGATGATTGCATTGGTGCCGTTTCCTGTTTTCGCCCTGGACTTGAAAATTTTATTCACTTAGCTTTCAATTTCCACCCTTCCCTCACCTTCACATGGTCCATTTCGGACTCTTCCCATCCTTTCCTCGACTTCTCTGTCTCCATTTCTGGGGGAAATTTATCGACAAACAACCACTATAAGCCCACTGACTCCCACAGCTACCTAGACGACACTTCCTCCCACACCGCTTCCTGTAAGGACTCTATTCCATTCATCCAGTTTCTCCGCCGCATCTGCTCTGACGATGCCACCTTCTATACAAATGCTTCTGATATGTCTTCCTTTTATCTCAGATAAGGATTCCCCTCAAGTGTGGTTGACACGGCCCTGGACCGTGTCCGTTCTATCTCCCGCACTTCTGATCTCACCACTTCCCCTCCCTCCCAAATCCATAATAGGGTTCCTCATGACCTCATCTTTCACCCCACAACTCCACAGTCAATGGATCATCCCCTGCCTTTTCTGCCACCTCCAGCATGATCCCACCACCAAAGGCATCTTCCCCTCCCCTCTGCTTTCAGCATTCCATAGGGACTGCTCCCTCCGAAGCACCCTTGTCCATTCCTCAACCACCCACAAAATCCCCTCCGCTCTGCACGGGCCCTTCTCATGCAAGCAGGAGATGCAACACCTGCCCTTTTACCTCATTAATTCCCACCGTCCAGGGCCCCAAACACCCCTTCGAGGTGAAACGGCAATTTACTTGTACTTCTTGCAATTTAGTACACTGTACTCGCTGCTCACGATGCGGGCTCCTCTACATGGGTAGACCAAATGGAGATTGGGTGACCACTTTGCGGAACATCTCTGTGCCGTCCATAAGGGTAAACCGGCGCTCCGGTCGCTTTACACTTTAATTCTCCACTCCACTCCCATTCTGACCATCTTATACTGTTTTAAATAAACTCAATGCAAGCTCGAGGAACCACACCTGGTCTTTTGATCAGGCACTGTAATGCCTTCCGGACTGAACATTAAGTTCAACAATTTCAGACAATAACCCCTGCCCCTATTTCTGATGATTCTGCCATCCCAATTTGCAGCATTCAACCACTCCTGGATTCCACCCTATCACAGACCTTTCCTTTTGTTCTTTCCTATCCTCCTGTTTTCTCTGCCTCTGCACCTGCTTAAAAACTGCTACATCTCTAACTTTATTCAGTTCTGGCGAAGTGTCACAGAAATGAAAAGTTAATTCTGTTTCTCACTCCACGGATGTGGCCTGAGTGTTTCCAGCATTTTCAGTTGTTATTTCCTTCATTAGTGTATTGAAATTATTGTCTCTCTGATAATATTGAATCTAATTAAAGAAATATCTGTGATCAATTTGTGGGACCAATTGAGTAAAGAGAAAATTAATTTTTCTGCCACTACAAATCCAGCCTTTTGAAATCACTGATTGTAATGTCAGAAACGCAGCAACCAATTTTTGTAAATAAGCTCCTACAAACAGCAATGTGATAATGACCAGGTAATATGTTTTTAGTTGTCTTAATTGTGGGATAAATATTGGCCAGTGCACAGGGAATAAGTCCCCTGCTCTTCTTTGCAATATTGTCCTGGGAGATTTTACATCCACCTGGCAGCAGACGGGTCCTTGGTTTAACGTCTCCTCCGAAAGACAGCCGCTCCGACAGTGTCCTTACAGTGCAGTGCTGGGGTTTGAGCAAGTCTGTGTCCTTACATTACAGTGCTGGTTGTTGTAAAGGTCTATGCCCTTGCAGTGCAGTGCCAGCAGCTTTTTACAAGTACGTGTACATACAGTGCAGGTGCCGTTATTATAAAGGACTGTTTTCTCAAAGAAAACTGTGCTGCGGCCATACAGTTCCCTGTCCTTAGATTGAAGTGCTGGGTGTTGTTTGAGGTAATATACGAATTGGGAGCATGATGTAGGCCATACAGCCCTTCGAGCCTGTTGCACCATTCAATAAGATCATGGCTAATCATGGAACTCAACTCTACTTTCTCGCCTGATCTACATAGACCTTTATTCCCCGAAAGTCCAAAAATCAATCTATCTCAGCCTTGAATATATTCAATGACTGAGCATTCACAGTCTTTTGGGGTAGAGAATTCCAAAGATTCACAACCTTCTGAGTGAAGAAATTCATCCTGTTTCAGACTTAAACGGCTGTCCCTTCTTCTAATTCATTAATATAGATTGTAAATGTCTGAGGCTCCAGTAATGATCCTTGCAACACCCCACTAGTTACAGCCTGCCAACCTGAAAATGCCCCATTTATCCCTATCTGTTTCTGTCCGTTAGCCAATGCTATATCCATGCTGTTATATTACCCCCAACCTCACGAGCCCATATCGCACGTGGAATGTGGTCGAATCTTAACTCCCCTCAGAATTGGTTTAGCAAGCCACACAGTTGTTCCAAACCGCCACGACAGACTTTAAGAAGAATAAAATTGAATGGACAACTCTGCATCGAACTAGGCATTGGATACGGACACGACAAAGTCACACCCATTCCAGTCGACCCTGAAATTTGCTGCTCACTAAAACCTGGGGAATCTGCCCAAAATTGGGAGACTTGTCCCACAGACTAGTCAAGCAATAGCCTGACATAGTCATAGTCACAGCATCATAGCATTCAGCAAACGTCCCAGAATCCTCCATCACCATCACTGGATATGTACTGTCTTACCGGCAGGACCAACACACCAGTGGTTGCTGCACAGTCGGGAGGGAATGAACCTGTAGGTCATCAAGATTGACACCAGACCCCATGAAGTCACATGGCTACAGGTCATACATGGGCAAGGAAACCTCCTGCTGATTGTCACCTATCGCCCTCCCTCAGCTGATGAATCTGTATTCCTTCATGTTTAACACAACTTGGAAGAAGGACTGAGGTTGCAACGGTACAAAATGTACTCTAGGTGGGGGACTTCAATGTCCATCACCAAGAGTGACTCGCCTGCACCAGTACTGACAAATCTATCAGTGTCATAAAGGATATAGAAGTCAGGAAAGGCTTGCCGCATGTGCTGATACAACGAACACGAAGGGAAAAGAAAACAACTTGACCTCATCCACGCCAATCCACCAGGTGCAGATGCATCTGTCCATGACAGTACTCTGGAGGAATGACCGCCACACAGTCCTTGTGGAGACTAAATCCAGTTTTCACATTGAGGGCACCCTTATCCGTGTTGTGTGGCACTACCACCATGCTGAATGGGGTAGGTTCAGAACAGATCCAGCCATTACAACTGGACATCCATTAGAGGCTATGGGCCATCAGCAGCAGCAGAATTATAATCTGTACAACTTGTAATCAAATGGGTTGGCCCGGCATATCCCTCACTCTACTAGTGCTATCAAGCCAGCAGACTACCTCTTGTTCAATGAGGAGCGTGGAAGAGCATGCCATGAAATTCACCAGGCCTAGATATAATGAGCTGCCAATCTAGTGAAGCTACAACTCTGGACTCCATGCATGAGAAACAGCGGAAGCATCGTGTTATTGACAGAGCTAACCGATCCCAGAAACAACGGATCAGATCAAAGCTCTGCAGTCCTGCCACATCCAGCCTTGAATGGTGGCTAGGGATGGGAAATAAATGCTTGCCTTTCCAGCGACGCCCTTATCCCATGAACAAATAAAGAATAAATCAGCCCAGTCGATTGTTTTCGAGATTGAAATGTCCAATTTCCTCCACTCTTTCCTCATAAACCAGAGCTTTGGCTTTGAGGATCAGACTCCTGGCCGTTCCCTGCTCTGCGCCCCGCACTGAATGTCTCCCTTGTATTTCGGTGAATAAAGGTGAACAGATTTCTTAAACATTGGATGGATCCGAGTCGCACACAGTTGCACGGTGATTTCCCTGACTTGTACTCTGTTGTTTGGGTTTGTAGATGAATATTTTATTGATATTTTTGATTACTGTATTGCCTTTGTTGGGTTGTTCACTGTCCAATCTACATAAATTGCCAGGGCTCTTTATACCTTATCCTCAGCTCCAAGAACACTTTTCATTTAATGCATAGAATTCTAATTCCTCTAACTGTGTGTAGTAATTTACACTGGCCCGCATTAAATTACACCGACCATTATTGTTCTCACTTGAATATTTTCCCTAAAATGTCGTGTTGTTTCTGAGCTGTGTTCTCCACCTAGAGCACCCTCTCTGATTTGACAATATCTAAAACTTGATCAATTGACATTGAGTTTCCTAGACTTTCTTAAAGAGGGAAATTAGCAACAAAACTTTTCCCAACACCGATCCCCGCAAAGCCCACACAGTTCTCCCCCGCCCTGCCGTGCCCTAACTCCTGTAACATTTAACCACTGTTTTCTAACTTCTCAAAGTCTTTGTTATCCAGTTCCAAAGTGTGACGTGTCACATTGAAAGGTTTATTCCCATAACAGTATTAACCTGGGAGTAAGGCGGCTGACGCAAACTGTTTGTTCAAATGACTGTAACTAATATCAGTGGCCCGGGGACAGAACTGTACGCTGGAGATTTCCCTGCTGTATAAATGAGGGCTGCTTTCAATGTGTCACTTCACAGTTTTCACCGGGGCCGGTGTATCCATCACAAGAGCAATAGTCGCTTCTCACAGTAAATGGAAGCCCTGATACTTCAACAGATAAGAGCCATTTACTTCCCTATTCTCGCAGCTGTTGGTGTTCCTGGTAAGAGGTTATTAAAATATACGAATCATATCAACACTGTTAAGTACATGGCTTCTGGTGCTGCGTGTCTGACAAAGCAGCTGGTTTTTGAGTTCCTCTCTTGCAGTTATGTAAGCTGCAGTGTCAGTTTAACCTCAATGTTCCTGTTTAATTAATGCGGTGTCTTCTTTCATGCTCTAGTTTCTAGTGACGTCACCGTGCATTTTCTGAACTGATTGTCTTGCAATCTGGGCTCTGGATCAAAGGACTCCATCAAATGAGAAATGGTGTCGCCGGACATGAAGTGTGTAAAATGGCAATAATTACATAGAGCTGATTAATGTCAAGTTTGACACATTCTCCAAAATTCACATTGAAATAATTAACAATGTATTTGAATGAGTTTCTGGGTGTTACAGGATTGCAAGGAACAAACGTCCTACTAATCACTTACTTTCTTTTACAGCGATATTTATTTTGAACTGTGCACAGTGAGCAGATCAGCAATGTTGGCTAAAACACAAAGTTGTAAATGTTAATGGAATTTCGATGTTTTATTTACTTATGTTTGGAAGCAAGATTCAATCATGTCTGCATCTTGACCACTTCCGTTGATCTCATAATTCAGCTCAGTCTAATTTTGTCCTACATTCCTGTTGTAGCGTTCTGTTGTAAATCATTTTTCTAACTACAAACGACATGCATTTGAAAGTGGAGCTGTTTGATGTTATGTATTGTCAAGTTCTTGTGTATCATTAGGAAACCTAAGTTACCGCATTAATTACAGATGAGAATCGTCTCTGGGTGGGCTCCTATATCTCTCCAGTTAGAAAGTGGTGCATCATATTATTGAGCACAACTCAATCATTTAACATTAAGCTCAATGCTTATTGGAATGGGTCTCCCTGATGTTACAGGTTCTCCCAGTAAGCTTCGTTTCAATATGTACTTTTGTTGGTTTGGCTTTGTTGCCAGTGCTCCAGAATTTATTTCAGGAAGTTGTGTGTTCTAGTCTCTCTCTGGTACTTAAAACTATAACAAAACTAACATGTCATTCAGCGGGTGCTGAATGTCAGAGGTTTGTAGAAATACCAATCAATCAATGGTTACACCATAGTGGGGTCATTGCAGCAAGAAGCGCAGGGGTACCGAAACTTGTGTCTGCTGAAAATAATATTTTTATAATATCCTGTAAGTGAATAGGAGTCCAGAAATAAGTTATATTTGGATAGATCAGTGGATAATGCAGAACAAAATAATTTGAGTATGTCAGTATTTGGTTCACGGAGATAATTGTGAGGATAATTCTTTGGCTATTTCAGTGTTTAATTCTATACATAATTGAGAGATGTATTCTTTGTAGATTCTAGTGTTTAATTCGATGATAATTTTGTGGATTATTCTTTGGTTATTTCAGTGTTCAATTCTATAGATAATTGAGAGGATAATTCTTTGTATATTTCAGTGTTCAATTCGATGGATAATAGAGATGATAATTATTTGCATGTTTCAGTGTTTAATTCTGTAGATAATTGAGAGGATAATTCTCAGATATTTCAGTGTTAAATTCTATAGATAATTGAGAGGATAATTCCTCAGATATTTCAGTGTTTAATTCTGCAGATAATTGAGAGGATAATTCTTCAGATATTTCAGATGTTAATTGTATAGATAATTGAGAATAATTCTTCAGATATTTCCGTGTTTAATTCTATAGACAATTGAGAGTATAATTCTTCAGATATTTCAGTGATTAATTCTATAGATAATTGAGAGGAAAATCCTTCAGATACTTCAGTGGTTAATTCTATAGATAATTGAGAGGATAATTCTTCAGATATTTCAGTGCTTAATTATATAGATAATTGAGAGAATAATTCTTCAGATATTTCACTGTTTAATTCTATAGATAATTGAGAGGATAATTCCTCACATATTTCAGTGTTTAATTCTATAGATAATTGAGAGGATAATTGCTCAGATATTTCAGTGTTTAATTCTATAGATAATTGAGAGTATAATTCTTCAGATATTTCAGTGATTAATTCTATAGATAATTGAGAGGATAATCCTTCAGATATTTCCATGTTTAATTCTACAGATAATTGAGAGGATAATTCCTCAGATATTTCAGTGATTAATTCTATAGATAATTGGGAGGATAATTCTTCAGATATTTCAGTGTTTAATTCTATAGATAATTAAGAGGATAATTCTTCAGATATTTCAGTGTTTAATTCTATAGATAATTGAGAGGATAATCCTTCAGATACTTCAGTGTTTAATTCTATAGATAATTGGGAGGATAATTCTTCAGATATTTCAGTGTTTAATTCTATAGATAATTGAGAGGATAATTCTTCAGATATTTCAGTGCTTAATTATATAGATAATTGAGAGAATAATTCTTCAGATATTTCACTGTTTAATTCTATAGATAATTGAGAGGATAATTCCTCACATATTTCAGTGTTTAATTCTATAGATAATTGAGAGGATAATTCTTCAGATATTTCAGTGTTTAATTCTATAGATAATTGAGAGGATAATTCCTTAGATATTTCAGTGTTTAATTCTATAGATAATTGAGAGGATAATTCTTCAGATATTTCAGTGTTTAATTCTATAGATAATTGAGAGGATAATTCCTCAGATATTTCAGTGTTTAATTCTATAGATAATTGAGAGGGTAATTGCTCAGATATTTCAGTGTTTAATTCTATAGATAATTGAGAGTATAATTCTTCAGATATTTCAGTGATTAATTCTATAGATAATTGAGAGGATAATCCTTCAGATACTTCAGTGGTTAATTCTATAGATAATTGAGAGGATAATTCTTCAGATATTTCAGTGCTTAATTCTATAGATAATTGAGAGAATAATTCTTCAGATATTTCAGTGTTTAATTCTATAGATAATTGAGAGGATAATTCTTCAGATATTTCCATGTTTAATTCTACAGATAATTGAGAGGATAATTCCTCAGACATTTCAGTGTTTAATTCTATAGATAATTGGGAGGATAATTCTTCAGATATTTCAGTGTATAATTCTATAGATAATTGAGAGGATAATTCCTCAGAGATTTCAGTGTTTAATTCTATAGATAATTGAGAGGATAATTCTTCAGATATTTCAGAGTTTAATTCTATAGATAATAAAGAGGATAATTCTTCAGATATTTCAGAGTTTAATTCTGTAGATAATTGAGAGGATAATTCCTCAGAGATTTCAGTGTTTAATTCTATAGATAATTGAGAGGATAATTCTTCAGATACTTCAGTGGTTAATTCTACAGTAATTGAGAGGATAATTCTTCAGATATTTCAGTGTTTAATTCTATAGATAATTGAGAGGATAATTCTTCAGATATTTCAGTGTTTAATTCTATAGATAATTGAGAGGATAATTCTTCAGATATTTCAGTGTTTAATTCTACAGATAATTGAGAGGATAATTCTTCAGATATTTCAGTGTTTAATTCTATAGATAATTGAGAGGATAATTCTTCAGATATTTCAGTGCTTAATTCTATAGATAATTGAGAGGATAATTCTTCAGATATTTCAGTGTTTAATTCTATAGATAATTGAGAGAATAATTCTTCAGATATTTCATTGTTTAATTCTATAGATAATTGAGAGGATAATTCTTCAGATATTTCAGTGTTTAATTCTATAGATAATTGAGAGGATAAATCCTCAGATATTTCAGTGTTTAATTCTATAGATAACTGAGAGAATAATTCTTCAGATATTTCAGTGTTTAATTCTATAGATAATTGAGAGGATAATTCTCAGATCTTTCAGTGTTTAATTCTATAGATAATTGAGAGGATAATTCTTCAGATATTTCATTGTTTAATTCTATAGATAATTGAGAGGATAATTCTTCAGATATTTCAGTGTTTAATTCTATAGATAATTGAGAGGATAAATCCTCAGATATTTCAGTGTTTAATTCTATAGATAACTGAGAGAATAATTCTTCAGATATTTCAGTGTTTAATTCTATAGATAATTGAGAGGATAATTCTCAGATCTTTCAGTGTTTAATTCTATAGATAATTGAGAGGATAATTCCTCAGATATATCAGTGTTTAATTCGAAAGATAATTGTGAGGATAATTCTCAGATATTTCAGTGTTTAATTCTGTAGATAATTGAGAGGATAATTCTTCAGATATTTCAGTGGTTAATTGTATAGATAATTGAGAATAATTCTTCAGATATTTCCGTGTTTAATTCTATAGATAATTGAGAGTATAATTCTTCAGATATTTCAGTGATTAATTCTATAGATAATTGAGAGGATAATTCCTCACATATTTCAGTGTTTAATTCTATTGATAATTAAGAGGATAATTCTTCAGATATTTCAGTGTTTAATTCTATAGATAATTGAGAGGATAATTCTTCATATATTTCAGTGTTTAATTCTATAGATAATTGAGAGGATAATTCTTCAGATATTTCAGTGTTTAATTCTATAGATAATTGAGAGGATAATTCCTCAGATATTTCAGTGTTTAATTCTATAGATAATTGAGAGGATAATTCTTCAGATATTTCAGTGTTTAATTCTATAGATAATTGAGAGGATAATTCCTCAGATATTTCAATGTTGAATTCTATAGATAATTGAGAGTATAATTCTTCAGATATTTCAGTGTTTAATTCTATAGATAATTGAGAGGATAAATCCTCAGATATTTCAGTGTTTATTTCTACAGATAATTGAGAGGATAATTCCTCAGATATTTCAGTGTTTAATTTTATAGATAATTGAGAGGATAATTGCTCAGATATTTCAGTGTTTAATTCTATAGATAATTGAGAGTATAATTCTTCAGATATTTCAGTGATTATTTCTATAGATAATTGAGAGGCTAATCCTTCAGATACTTCAGTGGTTAATTCTATAGATAATTGAGAGGATAATTCTTCAGATATTTCAGTGCTTAATTCTATAGATAATTGAGAGAATAATTCTTCAGATATTTCAGTGTTTAATTCTATAGATAATTGAGAGGATAATTCTTCAGATATTTCCATGTTTAATTCTACAGATAATTGAGAGGATAATTCCTCAGATATATCAGTGTTTAATTCGAAAGATAATTGTGAGGATAATTCTCAGATATTTCAGTGTTTAATTCTATAGATAATTGAGAGGATAATTCCTCAGATATTTCAGTGTTTAATTCTGTAGATAATTGAGAGGATAATTCTTCAGATATTTCAGTGGTTAATTGTATAGATAATTGAGAATAATTCTTCAGATATTTCCGTGTTTAATTCTATAGATAATTGAGAGTATAATTCTTCAGATATTTCAGTGATTAATTCTATAGATAATTGAGAGGATAATCCTTCAGATACTTCAGTGGTTAATTCGATAGATAATTGAGAGGATAATTCTTCAGATATTTCATTGCTTAATTCTATCGATAATTGAGAGAATAATTCTTCAGATATTTCACTGTTTAATTCTATAGATAATTGAGAGGATAATTCCTCACATATTTCATTGTTTAATTCTATAGATAATTGAGAGGATAATTCTTCAGATATTTCACTGTTTAATTCTATAGATAATTGAGAGGATAATTCCTCACATATTTCAGTGTTTAATTCTATAGATAATTGAGAGGATAATTCTTCAGATATTTCAGTGTTTAATTCTATAGATAATTGAGAGGATAATTCTTCAGATATTTCAGTGTTTAATTCTATGGATAATTGAGAGGATAATTCTTCAGATATTTCAGTGCTTAATTCTATCGATAATTGAGAGGATAATTCTTCAGATATTTCAGTGATTAATTCTATAGATAATTGAGAGGATAATTCTTCAGATATTTCATTGTTTAATTCTATAGATAATTGAGAGGATAATTCTTCAGATATTTCAGTGTTTAATTCTATAGATAATTGAGAGGATAAATCCTCAGATATTTCAGTGTTTAATTCTATAGATAACTGAGAGAATAATTCTTCAGATATTTCAGTGTTTAATTCTATAGATAATTGAGAGGATAATTCTCAGATATTTCAGTGTTTAACTCTATAGATAATTGAGAGGATAATTCTCAGATATTTCAGTGTTTAATTCTGTAGATAATTGAGAGGATAATTCCTCAGATATATCAGTGGTTAATTGTATAGATAATTGAGAATAATTCTTCAGATATTTCCGTGTTTAATTCTATAGATAATTGAGAGTATAATTCTTCAGATATTTCAGTGATTAATTCTATAGATAATTGAGAGGATAATTCTTCAGATACTTCAGTGGTTAATTCGATAGATAATTGAGAGGATAATTCTTCAGATATTTCATTGCTTAATTCTATAGATAATTGAGAGAATAATTCTTCAGATATTTCACTGTTTAATTCTATAGATAATTGAGAGGATAATTCCTCACATATTTCAGTGTTTAATTCTATTGATAATTAAGAGGATAATTCTTCAGATATTTCAGTGTTTAATTCTATAGATAATTGAGAGGATAATTCTTCAGATATTTCAGTGTTTAATTCTATAGATAATTAAGAGGATAATTCTTCAGATATTTCAGTGTTTAATTCTATAGATAATTGAGAGGATAATTCTTCAGATATTTCAGTGTTTAATTCTACAGATAATTGAGAGGATAATTCTTCAGATACTTCAGTGTTTAATTCTATCGATAATTGAGAGAATAATTCTTCAGATATTTCACTGTTTAAATCTATCGATAATTGAGAGGATAATTCCTCACATATTTCAGTGTTTAATTCTATAGATAATAAAGAGGATAATTCTTCAGATATTTCAGTGTTTAATTCTATCGATAATTGAGAGGATAATTCTTTAGATATTTCAGTGTTTAATTCTATAGATAATTGAGAGGATAATTCTTCAGATACATCAGTGTTTAATTCTATAGATAATTGAGAGGATAATTCTCAGATATTTCAGTGTTTAATTCTATAGATAATTGAGAGGATAATTCCTCAGATATATCAGTGTTTAATTCTATAGATAATTGAGAGGATAATTCTTCAGATATTTCCATGTTTAATTCTACAGATAATTGAGAGGATAATTCCTCAGATATATCAGTGTTTAATTCGAAAGATAATTGTGAGGATAATTCTCAGATAATTCAGTTTTTAATTCTATAGATAATTGAGAGGACAATTCCTCAGATATTTCAGTGTTTAATTCTGTAGATAATTGAGAGGATAATTCTTCAGATATTTCAGTGGTTAATTGTATAGATAATTGAGAATAATTCTTCAGATATTTCCGTGTTTAATTCTATAGATAATTGAGAGTATAATTCTTCAGATATTTCAGTGATTAATTCTATAGATAATTGAGAGGATAATCCTTCAGATACTTCAGTGGTTAATTCGATAGATAATTGAGAGGATAATTCTTCAGATATTTCATTGCTTAATTCTATCGATAATTGAGAGAATAATTCTTCAGATATTTCACTGTTTAATTCTATAGATAATTGAGAGGATAATTCCTCACATATTTCATTGTTTAATTCTATAGATAATTGAGAGGATAATTCTTCAGATATTTCACTGTTTAATTCTATAGATAATTGAGAGGATAATTCCTCACATATTTCAGTGTTTAATTCTATAGATAATTGAGAGGATAATTCTTCAGATATTTCAGTGTTTAATTCTATAGATAATTGAGAGGATAATTCTTCAGATATTTCAGTGTTTAATTCTATGGATAATTGAGAGGATAATTCTTCAGATATTTCAGTGCTTAATTCTATCGATAATTGAGAGGATAATTCTTCAGATATTTCAGTGTTTAATTCTATAGATAATTGAGAGGATAATTCTTCAGATATTTCATTGTTTAATTCTATAGATAATTGAGAGGATAATTCTTCAGATATTTCAGTGTTTAATTCTATAGATAATTGAGAGGATAAATCCTCAGATATTTCAGTGTTTAATTCTATAGATAACTGAGAGAATAATTCTTCAGATATTTCAGTGTTTAATTCTATAGATAATTGAGAGGATAATTCTCAGATATTTCACTGTTTAACTCTATAGATAATTGAGAGGATAATTCTCAGATATTTCAGTGTTTAATTCTGTAGATAATTGAGAGGATAATTCCTCAGATATATCAGTGGTTAATTGTATAGATAATTGAGAATAATTCTTCAGATATTTCCGTGTTTAATTCTATAGATAATTGAGAGTATAATTCTTCAGATATTTCAGTGATTAATTCTATAGATAATTGAGAGGATAATTCTTCAGATACTTCAGTGGTTAATTCGATAGATAATTGAGAGGATAATTCTTCAGATATTTCATTGCTTAATTCTATAGATAATTGAGAGAATAATTCTTCAGATATTTCACTGTTTAATTCTATAGATAATTGAGAGGATAATTCCTCACATATTTCAGTGTTTAATTCTATTGATAATTAAGAGGATAATTCTTCAGATATTTCAGTGTTTAATTCTATAGATAATTGAGAGGATAATTCTTCATATATTTCAGTGTTTAATTCTATAGATAATTGAGAGGATAATTCTTCAGATATTTCAGTGTTTAATTCTATAGATAATTGAGCGGATAATTCCTCAGATATTTCAGTGTTTAATTCTATAGATAATTGAGAGGATAATTCTTCAGATATTTCAGTGTTTAATTCTATAGATAATTGAGAGGATAATTCCTCAGATATTTCAATGTTGAATTCTATAGATAATTGAGAGTATAATTCTTCAGATATTTCAGTGTTTAATTCTATAGATAATTGAGAGGATAAATCCTCAGATATTTCAGTGTTTATTTCTACAGATAATTGAGAGGATAATTCCTCAGATATTTCAGTGTTTAATTTTATAGATAATTGAGAGGATAATTGCTCAGATATTTCAGTGTTTAATTCTATAGATAATTGAGAGTATAATTCTTCAGATATTTCAGTGATTATTTCTATCGATAATTGAGAGGCTAATCCTTCAGATACTTCAGTGGTTAATTCTATAGATAATTGAGAGGATAATTCTTCAGATATTTCAGTGCTTAATTCTATAGATAATTGAGAGAATAATTCTTCATATATTTCAGTGTTTAATTCTATAGATAATTGAGAGGATAATTCTTCAGATATTTCCATGTTTAATTCTACAGATAATTGAGAGGATAATTCCTCAGACATTTCAGTGTTTAATTCTATAGATAATTGGGAGGATAATTCTTCAGATATTTCAGTGTTTAATTCTATAGATAATTAAGAGGATAATTCTTCAGATATTTCAGTGTTTAATTCTATAGATAATTGAGAGGATAATTCTTCAGATATTTCAGTGTTTAATTCTACAGATAATTGAGAGGATAATTCTTCAGATACTTCAGTGTTTAATTCTATCGATAATTGAGAGAATAATTCTTCAGATATTTCACTGTTTAAATCTATCGATAATTGAGAGGATAATTCCTCACATATTTCAGTGTTTAATTCTATAGATAATAAAGAGGATAATTCTTCAGATATTTCAGTGTTTAATTCTATCGATAATTGAGAGGATAATTCTTTAGATATTTCAGTGTTTAATTCTATAGATAATTGAGAGGATAATTCTTCAGATACATCAGTGTTTAATTCTATAGATAATTGAGAGGATAATTCTCAGATATTTCAGTGTTTAATTCTATAGATAATTGAGAGGATAATTCCTCAGATATATCAGTGTTTAATTCGAAAGATAATTGTGAGGATAATTCTCAGATATTTCAGTGTTTAATTCTATAGATAATTGAGAGGATAATTCCTCAGATATTTCAGTGTTTAATTCTGTAGATAATTGAGAGGGTAATTCTTCAGATAATTCAGTGGTTAATTGTATAGATAATTGAGAATAATTCTTCAGATATTTCCGTGTTTAATTCTATAGATAATTGAGAGTATAATTCTTCAGATATTTCAGTGATTAATTCTATAGATAATTGAGAGGATAATCCTTCAGATACTTCAGTGGTTAATTCGATAGATAATTGAGAGGATAATTCTTCAGATATTTCATTGCTTAATTCTATAGATAATTGAGAGAATAATTCTTCAGATATTTCACTGTTTAATTCTATAGATAATTGAGAGGATAATTCCTCACATATTTCAGTGTTTAATTCTATTGATAATTAAGAGGATAATTCTTCAGATATTTCAGTGTTTAATTCTATAGTTAATTGAGATGATAATTCTTCATATATTTCAGTGTTTAATTCTATAGATAATTGAGAGGATAATTCTTAAATATTTCAGTGTTTAATTCTATTGATAATTGAGAGGATAATTCCTCAGATATTTCAGTGTTTAATTCTATAGATAATTGAGAGGATAATTCTTCAGATATTTCAGTGTTTAATTCTATAGATAATTGAGAGGATAATTCCTCAGATATTTCAATGTTGAATTCTTTGGATAATTGAGAGTATAATTCTTCAGATATTTCAGTGTTTAATTCTATAGATAATTGAGAGGATAAATCCTCAGATATTTCATTGTTTATTTCGACAGATAATTGAGAGGATAATTCCTCAGATATTTCAGCGTTTAATTTTATAGATAATTGAGAGGATAATTGCTCAGATATTTCAGTGTTTAATTCTATAGATAATTGAGAGTATAATTCTTCAGATATTTCAGTGATTAATTCTATAGATAATTGAGAGGCTAATCCTTCAGATACTTCAGTGGTTAATTCTATAGATAATTGAGAGGATAATTCTTCAGATATTTCAGTGATTAATTCTATAGATAATTGAGAGGCTAATCCTTCAGATATTTCAGTGTTTAATTCTATAGATAATTGAGAGGATAATTCTTCAGATATTTCCATGTTTAATTCTACAGATAATTGAGAGGATAATTCCTCAGACATTTCAGTGTTTAATTCTATAGATAATTGGGAGGATAATTCTTCAGATATTTCAGTGTTTAATTCTATACATAATTAAGAGGATAATTCTTCAGATATTTCAGTGTTTAATTCTATAGATAATTGAGAGGATAATTCTTCAGATATTTCAGTGTTTAATTCTATAGATAATTGAGAGGATAATTCTTCAGATGCTTCAGTGTTTAATTCTATAGATAATTGAGAGAATAATTCTTCAGATATTTCACTATTTAAATCTATAGATAATTGAGAGGATAATTCCTCACATATTTCAGTGTTTAATTCTATAGATAAGAAAGAGGATAATTCTTCAGATATTTCAGTGATTAATTCTATAGATAATTGAGAGGATAATTCTTCGTATATTTCAGTGTTTAATTCTATAGATAATTGAGAGGATAATTCTTCAGATATTTCAGAGTTTAATTCTATAGATAATTGAGTGGATAATTCCTCAGAGATTTCAGTGTTTAATTCTATAGATAATTGAGAGGATAATTCTTCAGGTACTTCAGTGGTTAATTCTATTGATAATTGAGAGGATAATTCTTCAGATATTTCAGTGATTAAATCTATAGATAATTGAGAGGATAATTCTTCAGATATTTCAGTGTTTAATTCTATAGATAATTGAGCGGATAATTCTTCAGATATTTCATTGTTTAATTCTATAGATAATTGAGAGGATAATTCTTCAGATATTTCAGTGTTTAATTCTATAGATAACTGAGAGAATAATTCTTCAGATATTTCAGTGTTTAATTCCATAGATAATTGAGAGGATAATTCTCAGATATTTCAGTGTTTAATTCTATAGATAATTGAGAGGATAATTATTTGTATATTTCAGTGTTTAATTCTATAGATAATTGAAAGGATAATTCTTCAGATATTTCAATGTTTAATTCTATAGATAATTGAGAGGATAATTCTTCAGTTATTTCAGTGTTTAATTCTATAGATAATTGAGAGGATAATTCTTCAGATATTTCAGTGTTTAATACTATAGATAATTGAGAGGATAATTCTTCAGATATTTCAGTGTTTAATTCTATAGATAATTGAGAGGATAATTCTTCAGATATTTCAGTGTTTAATTCTATAGATAATTGAGAGGATAATTCTTCAGATATTTCAGTGTTTAATTCTATAGATAATTGAGAGGATAATTCTTCAGATATTTCATTGTTTAATTCTATAGATAATTGAGAGGATAATTCTTCAGATATTTCAGTGTTTAATTCCATAGATAATTGAGAGGATAAATCCTCAGATATTTCAGTGTTTAATTCTATAGATAATTGAGAGGATAATTCTCAGATATTTCAGTGTTTAATTCTATAGATAATTGAGAGGATAATTCCTCAGATATTTCAGTGTTTAATTCTATAGATAATTGAAAGGATAATTCTTCAGATATTTCAGTGTTTAATTCTATAGATAATTGAGAGGATAATTATTTGTATATTTCAGTGTTTAATTCTATAGATAATTGAAAGGATAATTCTTCAGATATTTCAATGTTTAATTCTATAGATAATTGAGAGGATAATTCTTCAGGTATTTCAGTGTTTACTTCCAAAAATAATTGAGAGGATAATTCTTCAGATATTTCAGTGTTTAATTCTATAGATAATTGAGAGGATAATTCTTCAGATATTTCAGTGTTTAATTCTATAGATATTAGAGAGAATAATTCTTCAGATATTTCAGTGTTTAATTCTATAGATAATTGAGAGGATAATTCTTCAGATATTTCAATGTTGAATTCTATAGATAATTGAGAGTATAATTCTTCAGATACTTCAGTGTTTAATTCTATAAATAATTGAGAGGATAATTCCTCAGATATTTCAGTGTTGAATTCTATAGATAATTGAGAGGATAATTCTTCAGATATTTCAGTGTTTAATTCTATCGATAATTGAGAGGAAAATTTCTTCAGATATTTCATTGTTTAAATCTATAGATAATTGAGAGGATAATTCTTCAGATATTTCAGTGTTTAATTCTATAGATAATTGAGAGGATAAATCCTCAGATATTTCAGTGTTTAATTCTATAGATAATTGAGAGGATAATTCTTCAGATATTTCAGTGTTTAATGCTATAGATAATTGAGAGGATAATTCTTCAGATATTTCAGTGTTTAATTCTACATATAATTGAGAGGATAATTCTTCAGATATTTCAGTGTTTAATTCTATCGATAATTGAGAGGATAATTCTTCAGATATTTTAGTGTTTAATTCTATAGATAATTGAGAGGATAATTCTTCAGATATTTCATTGTTTAATTCTATAGATAATTGAGAGGATAAATCTTCAGATATTTCAGTGTTTAATTCTATAGATAATTGAGAGGATAAATCCTCAGATATTTCAGTGTTTATTTCTACAGATAATTGAGAGGATAATTCCTCAGATATTTCAGTGTTTAATTTTATAGATAATTGAGAGGATAATTGCTCAGATATTTCAGTGTTTAATTCTATAGATAATTGAGAGTATAATTCTTCAGATATTTCAGTGATTATTTCTATAGATAATTGAGAGGCTAATCCTTCAGATACTTCAGTGGTTAATTCTATAGATAATTGAGAGGATAATTCTTCAGATATTTCAGTGCTTAATTCTATAGATAATTGAGAGAATAATTCTTCAGATATTTCAGTGTTTAATTCTATAGATAATTGAGAGGATAATTCTTCAGATATTTCCATGTTTAATTCTACAGATAATTGAGAGGATAATTCCTCAGACATTTCAGTGTTTAATTCTATAGATAATTGGGAGGATAATTCTTCAGATATTTCAGTGTTTAATTCTATAGATAATTGAGAGGATAATTCTTCAGATATTTCAGTGTTTAATTCTATAGATAATTGAGAGGATAATTCTTCAGATACTTCAGTGTTTAATTCTATAGATAATTGAGAGAATAATTCTTCAGATATTTCACTTTTTAAATCTATAGATAATTGAGAGGATAATTCCTCACATATTTCAGTGTTTAATTCGATAGATAATAAAGAGGATAATTCTTCAGATATTTCAGTGTTTAATTCTATAGATAATTGAGAGGATAATTCTTCAGATATTTCAGTGTTTAATTCTATAGATAATTGAGAGGATAATTCTTCAGATACATCAGTGCTTAATTCTATAGATAATTGAGAGGATAATTCTCAGATATTTCAGTGTTTAATTCTATAGATAATTGAGAGGATAATTCCTCAGATATATCAGTGTTTAATTCGAAAGATAATTGTGAGGATAATTCTCAGATATTTCAGTGTTTAATTCTATAGATAATTGAGAGGATAATTCCTCAGATATTTCAGTGTTTAATTCTGTAGATAATTGAGAGGATAATTCTTCAGATATTTCAGTGGTTAATTGCATAGATAATTGAGAATAATTCTTCAGATATTTCCGTGTTTAATTCTATAGATAATTGAGAGTATAATTCTTCAGATATTTCAGTGATTAATTCTATAGATAATTGAGAGGATAATCCTTCAGATACTTCAGTGGTTAATTCGATAGATAATTGAGAGGATAATTCTTCAGATATTTCATTGCTTAATTCTATAGATAATTGAGAGAATAATTCTTCAGATATTTCACTGTTTAATTCTATAGATAATTGAGAGGATAATTCCTCACATATTTCAGTGTTTAATTCTATTGATAATTAAGAGGATAATTCTTCAGATATTTCAGTGTTTAATTCTATAGTTAATTGAGATGATAATTCTTCATATATTTCAGTGTTTAATTCTATAGATAATTGAGAGGATAATTCTTAAATATTTCAGTGTTTAATTCTATTGATAATTGAGAGGATAATTCTTCAGATATTTCAGTGTTTAATTCTATAGATAATTGAGAGGATAATTCCTCAGATATTTCAATGTTGAATTCTTTGGATAATTGAGAGTATAATTCTTCAGATATTTCAGCGTTTAATTCTATAGATAATTGAGAGGATAAATCCTCAGATATTTCAGTGTTTATTTCTACAGATAATTGAGAGGATAATTCCTCAGATATTTCAGCGTTTAATTTTATAGATAATTGAGAGGATAATTGCTCAGATATTTCAGTGATTAATTCTATAGATAATTGAGAGGCTAATCCTTCAGATACTTCAGTGGTTAATTCTATAGATAATTGAGAGGATAATTCTTCAGATATTTCAGTGCTTAATTCTATAGATAATTGAGAGAATAATTCTTCAGATATTTCAGTGTTTAATTCTATAGATAATTGAGAGGATAATTCTTCAGATATTTACATGTTTAATTCTACAGATAATTGAGAGGATAATTCCTCAGACATTTCAGTGTTTAATTCTATAGATAATTGGGAGGATAATTCTTCAGATATTTCAGTGTTTAATTCTATAGATAATTAAGAGGATAATTCTTCAGATATTTCAGTGTTTAATTCTATAGATAATTGAGAGGATAATTCTTCAGATGCTTCAGTGTTTAATTCTATAGATAATTGAGAGAATAATTCTTCAGATATTTCACTGTTTAAATCTATAGATAATTGAGAGGATAATTCCTCACATATTTCAGTGTTTAATTCTATAGATAATAAAGAGGATAATTCTTCAGATATTTCAGTGATTAATTCTATAGATAATTGAGAGGATAATTCTTCATATATTTCAGTGTTTAATTCTATAGATAATTGAGAGGATAATTCTTCAGATATTTCAGAGTTTAATTCTATAGATAATTGAGTGGATAATTCCTCAGAGATTTCAGTGTTTAAGTCTATAGATAATTGAGAGGATAATTCTTCAGGTACTTCAGTGGTTAATTCTATTGATAATTGAGAGGATAATTCTTCAGATATTTCAGTGATTAAATCTATAGATAATTGAGAGGATAATTCTTCAGATATTTCAGTGTTTAATTCTATAGATAATTGAGCGGATAATTCTTCAGATATTTCATTGTTTAATTCTATAGATAATTGAGAGGATAATTCTTCAGATATTTCAGTGTTTAATTCTATAGATAACTGAGAGAATAATCCTTCAGATATTTCAGTGTTTAATTCTATAGATAATTGAGAGGATAAATCTTCAGATATTTCAGTGTTTAATTCTATAGATAATTGAGAGGATAAATCCTCAGATATTTCAGTGTTTATTTCTACAGATAATTGAGAGGATAATTCCTCAGATATTTCAGTGTTTAATTTTATAGATAATTGAGAGGATAATTGCTCAGATATTTCAGTGTTTAATTCTATAGATAATTGAGAGTATAATTCTTCAGATATTTCAGTGATTATTTCTATAGATAATTGAGAGGCTAATCCTTCAGATACTTCAGTGGTTAATTCTATAGATAATTGAGAGGATAATTCTTCAGATATTTCAGTGCTTAATTCTATAGATAATTGAGAGAATAATTCTTCAGATATTTCAGTGTTTAATTCTATAGATAATTGAGAGGATAATTCTTCAGATATTTCCATGTTTAATTCTACAGATAATTGAGAGGATAATTCCTCAGACATTTCAGTGTTTAATTCTATAGATAATTGGGAGGATAATTCTTCAGATATTTCAGTGTTTCATTCTATAGATAATTAAGAGGATAATTCTTCAGATATTTCAGTGTTTAATTCTATAGATAATTGAGAGGATAATTCTTCAGATATTTCAGTGTTTAATTCTATAGATAATTGAGAGGATAATTCTTCAGATATTTCAGTGTTTAATTCTATAGATAATTGAGAGGATAATTCCTCAGATATATCAGTGTTTAATTCGAAAGATAATTGTGAGGATAATTCTCAGATATTTCAGTGTTTAATTCTATTGATAATTGAGAGGATAATTCCTCAGATATTTCAGTGTTTAATTATGTTGATAATTGAGAGGATAATTCTTCAGATATTTCAGTGGTTAATTGTATAGATAATTGAGAATAATTCTTCAGATATTTCCGTGTTTAATTCTAAAAATAATTGAGAGTATAATTCTTCAGATATTTCAGTGATTAATTCTATAGATAATTGAGAGGATAATCCTTCAGATACTTCAGTGGTTAATTCGATAGATAATTGAGAGGATAATTCTTCAGAGATTTCATTGCTTAATTCTATAGATAATTGAGAGAATAATTCTTCAGATATTTCACTGTTTAATTCTATAGATAATTGAGAGGATAATTCCTCACATATTTCAGTGTTTAATTCTATTGATAATTAAGAGGATAATTCTTCAGATATTTCAGTGTTTAATTCTATAGTTAATTGAGAGGATAATTCTTCATATATTTCAGTGTTTAATTCTATAGATAATTGAGAGGATAATTCTTAAATATTTCAGTGTTTAATTCTATTGATAATTGAGAGGATAATTCCTCAGATATTTCAGTGTTTAATTCTATAGATAATTGAGAGGATAATTCTTCAGATATTTCAGTGTTTAATTCTATAGATAATTGAGAGGATAATTCCTCAGATATTTCAATGTTGAATTCTTTGGATAATTGAGAGTATAATTCTTCAGATATTTCAGTGTTTAATTCTATAGATAATTGAGAGGATAAATCCTCAGATATTTCAGTGTTTATTTCTACAGATAATTGAGAGGATAATTCCTCAGATATTTCAGCGTTTAATTTTATAGATAATTGAGAGGATAATTGCTCAGATATTTCAGTGTTTAATTCTATAGATAATTGAGAGTATAATTCTTCAGATATTTCAGTGATTAATTCTATAGATAATTGAGAGGCTAATCCTTCAGATACTTCAGTGGTTAATTCTATAGATAATTGAGAGGATAATTCTTCAGATATTTCAGTGCTTAATTCTATAGATAATTGAGGGAATAATTCTTCAGATATTTCAGTGTTTAATTCTATAGATAATTGAAAGGGTAATTCTTCAGATATTTCAGTGTTTAATTCTATAGATAATTGAGAGGATAATTATTTGTATATTTCAGTGTTTAATTCTATAGATAATTGAAAGGATAATTCTTCAGATATTTCAATGTTTAATTCTATATATAATTGAGAGGATAATTCTTCAGGTATTTCAGTGTTTACTTCTATAGATAATTGAAAGGATAATTCTTCAGATATTTCAATGTTTAATTCTATATATAATTGAGAGGATAATTCTTCAGGTATTTCAGTGTTTAATTCTATAGATAACTGAGAGAATAATTCTTCAGATATTTCAGTGTTTAATTCTATAGATAATTGAGAGGATAATTCTCAGATCTTTCAGTGTTTAATTCTATAGATAATTGAGAGGATAATTCCTCAGATATATCAGTGTTTAATTCGAAAGATAATTGTGAGGATAATTCTCAGATATTTCAGTGTTTAATTCTGTAGATAATTGAGAGGATAATTCTTCAGATATTTCAGTGGTTAATTGTATAGATAATTGAGAATAATTCTTCAGATATTTCCGTGTTTAATTCTATAGATAATTGAGAGTATAATTCTTCAGATATTTCAGTGATTAATTCTATAGATAATTGAGAGGATAATTCTTCAGATACTTCAGTGGTTAATTCGATAGATAATTGAGAGGATAATTCTTCAGATATTTCATTGCTTAATTCTATAGATAATTGAGAGAATAATTCTTCAGATATTTCACTGTTTAATTCTATAGATAATTGAGAGGATAATTCCTCACATATTTCAGTGTTTAATTCTATTGATAATTAAGAGGATAATTCTTCAGATATTTCAGTGTTTAATTCTATAGATAATTGAGAGGATAATTCTTCATATATTTCAGTGTTTAATTCTATAGATAATTGAGAGGATAATTCTTCAGATATTTCAGTGTTTAATTCTATAGATAATTGAGAGGATAATTCCTCAGATATTTCAGTGTTTAATTCTATAGATAATTGAGAGGATAATTCTTCAGATATTTCAGTGTTTAATTCTATAGATAATTGAGAGGATAATTCCTCAGATATTTCAATGTTGAATTCTATAGATAATTGAGAGTATAATTCTTCAGATATTTCAGTGTTTAATTCTATAGATAATTGAGAGGATAAATCCTCAGATATTTCAGTGTTTATTTCTACAGATAATTGAGAGGATAATTCCTCAGATATTTCAGTGTTTAATTTTATAGATAATTGAGAGGATAATTGCTCAGATATTTCAGTGTTTAATTCTATAGATAATTGAGAGTATAATTCTTCAGATATTTCAGTGATTATTTCTATAGATAATTGAGAGGCTAATCCTTCAGATACTTCAGTGGTTAATTCTATAGATAATTGAGAGGATAATTCTTCAGATATTTCAGTGCTTAATTCTATAGATAATTGAGAGAATAATTCTTCAGATATTTCAGTGTTTAATTCTATAGATAATTGAGAGGATAATTCTTCAGATATTTCCATGTTTAATTCTACAGATAATTGAGAGGATAATTCCTCAGACATTTCAGTGTTTAATTCTATAGATAATTGGGAGGATAATTCTTCAGATATTTCAGTGTTTCATTCTATAGATAATTAAGAGGATAATTCTTCAGATATTTCAGTGTTTAATTCTATAGATAATTGAGAGGATAATTCTTCAGATATTTCAGTGTTTAATTCTATAGATAATTGAGAGGATAATTCTTCAGATATTTCAGTGTTTAATTCTATAGATAATTGAGAGGATAATTCCTCAGATATATCAGTGTTTAATTCGAAAGATAATTGTGTGGATAATTCTCAGATATTTCAGTGTTTAATTCTATTGATAATTGAGAGGATAATTCCTCAGATATTTCAGTGTTTAATTATGTTGATAATTGAGAGGATAATTCTTCAGATATTTCAGTGGTTAATTGTATAGATAATTGAGAATAATTCTTCAGATATTTCCGTGTTTAATTCTAAAAATAATTGAGAGTATAATTCTTCAGATATTTCAGTGATTAATTCTATAGATAATTGAGAGGATAATCCTTCAGATACTTCAGTGGTTAATTCGATAGATAATTGAGAGGATAATTCTTCAGAGATTTCATTGCTTAATTCTATAGATAATTGAGAGAATAATTCTTCAGATATTTCACTGTTTAATTCTATAGATAATTGAGAGGATAATTCCTCACATATTTCAGTGTTTAATTCTATTGATAATTAAGAGGATAATTCTTCAGATATTTCAGTGTTTAATTCTATAGTTAATTGAGAGGATAATTCTTCATATATTTCAGTGTTTAATTCTATAGATAATTGAGAGGATAATTCTTAAATATTTCAGTGTTTAATTCTATTGATAATTGAGAGGATAATTCCTCAGATATTTCAGTGTTTAATTCTATAGATAATTGAGAGGATAATTCTTCAGATATTTCAGTGTTTAATTCTATAGATAATTGAGAGGATAATTCCTCAGATATTTCAATGTTGAATTCTTTGGATAATTGAGAGTATAATTCTTCAGATATTTCAGTGTTTAATTCTATAGATAATTGAGAGGATAAATCCTCAGATATTTCAGTGTTTATTTCTACAGATAATTGAGAGGATAATTCCTCAGATATTTCAGCGTTTAATTTTATAGATAATTGAGAGGATAATTGCTCAGATATTTCAGTGTTTAATTCTATAGATAATTGAGAGTATAATTCTTCAGATATTTCAGTGATTAATTCTATAGATAATTGAGAGGCTAATCCTTCAGATACTTCAGTGGTTAATTCTATAGATAATTGAGAGGATAATTCTTCAGATATTTCAGTGCTTAATTCTATAGATAATTGAGGGAATAATTCTTCAGATATTTCAGTGTTTAATTCTATAGATAATTGAAAGGGTAATTCTTCAGATATTTCAGTGTTTAATTCTATAGATAATTGAGAGGATAATTATTTGTATATTTCAGTGTTTAATTCTATAGATAATTGAAAGGATAATTCTTCAGATATTTCAATGTTTAATTCTATATATAATTGAGAGGATAATTCTTCAGGTATTTCAGTGTTTACTTCTATAGATAATTGAAAGGATAATTCTTCAGATATTTCAATGTTTAATTCTATATATAATTGAGAGGATAATTCTTCAGGTATTTCAGTGTTTAATTCTATAGATAACTGAGAGAATAATTCTTCAGATATTTCAGTGTTTAATTCTATAGATAATTGAGAGGATAATTCTCAGATCTTTCAGTGTTTAATTCTATAGATAATTGAGAGGATAATTCCTCAGATATATCAGTGTTTAATTCGAAAGATAATTGTGAGGATAATTCTCAGATATTTCAGTGTTTAATTCTGTAGATAATTGAGAGGATAATTCTTCAGATATTTCAGTGGTTAATTGTATAGATAATTGAGAATAATTCTTCAGATATTTCCGTGTTTAATTCTATAGATAATTGAGAGTATAATTCTTCAGATATTTCAGTGATTAATTCTATAGATAATTGAGAGGATAATTCTTCAGATACTTCAGTGGTTAATTCGATAGATAATTGAGAGGATAATTCTTCAGATATTTCATTGCTTAATTCTATAGATAATTGAGAGAATAATTCTTCAGATATTTCACTGTTTAATTCTATAGATAATTGAGAGGATAATTCCTCACATATTTCAGTGTTTAATTCTATTGATAATTAAGAGGATAATTCTTCAGATATTTCAGTGTTTAATTCTATAGATAATTGAGAGGATAATTCTTCATATATTTCAGTTTTTAATTCTATAGATAATTGAGAGGATAATTCTTCAGATATTTCAGTGTTTAATTCTATAGATAATTGAGAGGATAATTCCTCAGATATTTCAGTGTTTAATTCTATAGATAATTGAGAGGATAATTCTTCAGATATTTCAGTGTTTAATTCTATAGATAATTGAGAGGATAATTCCTCAGATATTTCAATGTTGAATTCTATAGATAATTGAGAGTATAATTCTTCAGATATTTCAGTGTTTAATTCTATAGATAATTGAGAGGATAAATCCTCAGATATTTCAGTGTTTATTTCTACAGATAATTGAGAGGATAATTCCTCAGATATTTCAGTGTTTAATTTTATAGATAATTGAGAGGATAATTGCTCAGATATTTCAGTGTTTAATTCTATAGATAATTGAGAGTATAATTCTTCAGATATTTCAGTGATTATTTCTATAGATAATTGAGAGGCTAATCCTTCAGATACTTCAGTGGTTAATTCTATAGATAATTGAGAGGATAATTCTTCAGATATTTCAGTGCTTAATTCTATAGATAATTGAGAGAATAATTCTTCAGATATTTCAGTGTTTAATTCTATAGATAATTGAGAGGATAATTCTTCAGATATTTCCATGTTTAATTCTACAGATAATTGAGAGGATAATTCCTCACATATTTCAGTGTTTAATTCTATTGATAATTAAGAGGATAATTCTTCAGATATTTCAGTGTTTAATTCTATAGATAATTGAGAGGATAATTCTTCATATATTTCAGTGTTTAATTCTATAGATAATTGAGAGGATAATTCTTCAGATATTTCAGTGTTTAATTCTATAGATAATTGAGAGGATAATTCCTCAGATATTTCAGTGTTTAATTCTATAGATAATTGAGAGGATAATTCTTCAGATATTTCAGTGTTTAATTCTATAGATAATTGAGAGGATAATTCCTCAGATATTTCAATGTTGAATTCTATAGATAATTGAGAGTATAATTCTTCAGATATTTCAGTGTTTAATTCTATAGATAATTGAGAGGATAAATCCTCAGATATTTCAGTGTTTATTTCTACAGATAATTGAGAGGATAATTCCTCAGATATTTCAGTGTTTAATTTTATAGATAATTGAGAGGATAATTGCTCAGATATTTCAGTGTTTAATTCTATACATAATTGAGAGTATAATTCTTCAGATATTTCATTGATTATTTCTATCGATAATTGAGAGGCTAATCCTTCAGATACTTCAGTGGTTAATTCTATAGATAATTGAGAGGATAATTCTTCAGATATTTCAGTGCTTAATTCTATAGATAATTGAGAGAATAATTCTTCATATATTTCAGTGTTTAATTCTATAGATAATTGAGAGGATAATTCTTCAGATATTTCCATGTTTAATTCTACAGATAATTGAGAGGATAATTCCTCAGACATTTCAGTGTTTAATTCTATAGATAATTGGGAGGATAATTCTTCAGATATTTCAGTGTTTAATTCTATAGATAATTAAGAGGATAATTCTTCAGATATTTCAGTGTTTAATTCTATAGATAATTGAGAGGATAATTCTTCAGATATTTCAGTGTTTAATTCTACAGATAATTGAGAGGATAATTCTTCAGATACTTCAGTGTTTAATTCTATCGATAATTGATAGAATAATTCTTCAGATATTTCACTGTTTAAATCTATCGATAATTGAGAGGATAATTCCTCACATATTTCAGTGTTTAATTCTATAGATAATAAAGAGGATAATTCTTCAGATATTTCAGTGTTTAATTCTATCGATAATTGAGAGGATAATTCTTTAGATATTTCAGTGTTTAATTCTATAGATAATTGAGAGGATAATTCTTCAGATACATCAGTGTTTAATTCTATAGATAATTGAGAGGATAATTCCTCAGATATATCAGTGTTTAATTCGAAAGATAATTGTGAGGATAATTCTCAGATATTTCAGTGTTTAATTCTATAGATAATTGAGAGGATAATTCCTCAGATATTTCAGTGTTTAATTCTGTAGATAATTGAGAGTATAATTCTTCAGATATTTCAGTGATTAATTCTACAGATAATTGAGAGGATAATCCTTCAGATACTTCAGTGGTTAATTCGATAGATAATTGAGAGGATAATTCTTCAGATATTTCATTGCTTAATTCTATAGATAATTGAGAGAATAATTCTTCAGATATTTCACTGTTTAATTCTATAGATAATTGAGAGGATAATTCCTCACATATTTCAGTGTTTAATTCTATTGATAATTAAGAGGATAATTCTTCAGATATTTCAGTGTTTAATTCTATAGTTAATTGAGATGATAATTCTTCATATATTTCAGTGTTTAATTCTATAGATAATTGAGAGGATAATTCTTAAATATTTCAGTGTTTAATTCTATTGATAATTGAGAGGATAATTCCTCAGATATTTCAGTGTTTAATTCTATAGATAATTGAGAGGATAATTCTTCAGATATTTCAGTGTTTAATTCTATAGATAATTGAGAGGATAATTCCTCAGATATTTCAATGTTGAATTCTTTGGATAATTGAGAGTATAATTCTTCAGATATTTCAGTGTTTAATTCTATAGATAATTGAGAGGATAAATCCTCAGATATTTCAGTGTTTATTTCTACAGATAATTGAGAGGATAATTCCTCAGATATTTCAGCGTTTAATTTTATAGATAATTGAGAGGATAATTGCTCAGATATTTCAGTGTTTAATTCTATAGATAATTGAGAGTATAATTCTTCAGATATTTCAGTGATTAATCCTATAGATAATTGAGAGGCTAATCCTTCAGATACTTCAGTGGTTAATTCTATAGATAATTGAGAGGATAATTCTTCAGATATTTCAGTGCTTAATTCTATAGATAATTGAGAGAATAATTCTTCAGATATTTCAGTGTTTAATTCTATAGATAATTGAGAGGATAATTCTTCAGATATTTCCATGTTTAATTCTACAGATAATTGAGAGGATAATTCCTCAGACATTTCAGTGTTTAATTCTATAGATAATTGGGAGGATAATTCTTCAGATATTTCAGTGTTTAATTCTATAGATAATTAAGAGGATAATTCTTCAGATATTTCAGTGTTTAATTCTATAGATAATTGAGAGGATAATTCTTCAGATATTTCAGTGTTTAATTCTATAGATAATTGAGAGGATAATTCTTCAGATGCTTCAGTGTTTAATTCTATAGATAATTGAGAGAATAATTCTTCAGATATTTCACTATTTAAATCTATAGATAATTGAGAGGATAATTCCTCACATATTTCAGTGTTTAATTCTATAGATAATAAAGAGGATAATTCTTCAGATATTTCAGTGATTAATTCTATAGATAATTGAGAGGATAATTCTTCGTATATTTCAGTGTTTAATTCTATAGATAATTGAGAGGATAATTCTTCAGATATTTCAGAGTTTAATTCTATAGATAACTGAGTGGATAATTCCTCAGAGATTTCAGTGTTTAATTCTATAGATAATTGAGAGGATAATTCTTCAGGTACTTCAGTGGTTAATTCTATTGATAATTGAGAGGATAATTCTTCAGATATTTCAGTGATTAAATCTATAGATAATTGAGAGGATAATTCTTCAGATATTTCAGTGTTTAATTCTATAGATAATTGAGCGGATAATTCTTCAGATATTTCATTGTTTAATTCTATAGATAATTGAGAGGATAATTCTTCAGATATTTCAGTGTTTAATTCTATAGATAACTGAGAGAATAATTCTTCAGATATTTCAGTGTTTAATTCTATAGATAATTGAGAGGATAATTCTCAGATATTTCAGTGTTTAATTCTATAGATAATTGAGAGGATAATTATTTGTATATTTCAGTGTTTAATTCTATAGATAATTGAAAGGATAATTCTTCAGATATTTCAATGTTTAATTCTATAGATAATTGAGAGGATAATTCTTCAGTTATTTCAGTGTTTAATTCTATAGATAATTGAGAGGATAATTCTTCAGATATTTCAGTGTTTAATACTATAGATAATTGAGAGGATAATTCTTCAGATATTTCAGTGTTTAATTCTATAGATAATTGAGAGGATAATTCTTCAGATATTTCAGTGTTTAATTCTATAGATAATTGAGAGGATAATTCTTCAGATATTTCAGTGTTTAATTCTATAGATAATTGAGAGGATAATTCTTCAGATATTTCATTGTTTAATTCTATAGATAATTGAGAGGATAATTCTTCAAATATTTCAGTGTTTAATTCCATAGATAATTGAGAGGATAAATCCTCAGATATTTCAGTGTTTAATTCTATAGATAATTGAGAGGATAATTCTCAGATATTTCAGTGTTTAATTCTATAGATAATTGAGAGGATAATTCCTCAGATATTTCAGTGTTTAATTCTATAGATAATTGAAAGGATAATTCTTCAGATATTTCAGTGTTTAATTCTATAGATAATTGAGAGGATAATTATTTGTATATTTCAGTGTTTAATTCTATAGATAATTGAAAGGATAATTCTTCAGATATTTCAATGTTTAATTCTATAGATAATTGAGAGGATAATTCTTCAGGTATTTCAGTGTTTACTTCCAAAAATAATTGAGAGGATAATTCTTCAGATATTTCAGTGTTTAATTCTATAGATAATTGAGAGGATAATTCTTCAGATATTTCAGTGTTTAATTCTATAGATAATAGAGAGAATAATTCTTCAGATATTTCAGTGTTTAATTCTATAGATAATTGAGAGTATAATTCTTCAGATATTTCAATGTTGAATTCTATAGATAATTGAGAGTATAATTCTTCAGATACTTCAGTGTTTAATTCTATAAATAATTGAGAGGATAATTCCTCAGATATTTCAGTGTTGAATTCTATAGATAATTGAGAGGATCATTCTTCAGATATTTCAGTGTTTAATTCTATCGATAATTGAGAGGAAAATTTCTTCAGATATTTCATTGTTTAAATCTATAAATAATTGAGAGGATAATTCTTCAGATATTTCAGTGTTTAATTCTATAGATAATTGAGAGGATAAATCCTCAGATATTTCAGTGTTTAATTCTATAGATAATTGAGAGGATAATTCTTCAGATATTTCAGTGTTTAATGCTATAGATAATTGAGAGGATAATTCTTCAGATATTTCAGTGTTTAATTCTACATATAATTGAGAGGATAATTCTTCAGATATTTCAGTGTTTAATTCTATCGATAATTGAGAGGATAATTCTTCAGATATTTTAGTGTTTAATTCTATAGATAATTGAGAGGATAATTCTTCAGATATTTCATTGTTTAATTCTATAGATAATTGAGAGGATAAATCTTCAGATATTTCAGTGTTTAATTCTATAGATAATTGAGAGGATAAATCCTCAGATATTTCAGTGTTTATTTCTACAGATAATTGAGAGGATAATTCCTCAGATATTTCAGTGTTTAATTCTATAGATAATTGAGAGGATAATTCTTCAGATATTTCAGTGTTTAATTCTATAGATAATTGAGAGGATAATTCCTCAGATATTTCAGTGTTTAATTCTATAGATAATTGAGAGGATAATTCTTCAGATATTTCAGTGTTTAATTCTATAGATAATTGAGAGGATAATTCCTCAGATATTTCAATGTTGAATTCTATAGATAATTGAGAGTATAATTCTTCAGATATTTCAGTGTTTAATTCTATAGATAATTGAGAGGATAAATCCTCAGATATTTCAGTGTTTATTTCTACAGATAATTGAGAGGATAATTCCTCAGATATTTCAGTGTTTAATTTTATAGATAATTGAGAGGATAATTGCTCAGATATTTCAGTGTTTAATTCTATACATAATTGAGAGTATAATTCTTCAGATATTTCATTGATTATTTCTATCGATAATTGAGAGGCTAATCCTTCAGATACTTCAGTGGTTAATTCTATAGATAATTGAGAGGATAATTCTTCAGATATTTCAGTGCTTAATTCTATAGATAATTGAGAGAATAATTCTTCATATATTTCAGTGTTTAATTCTATAGATAATTGAGAGGATAATTCTTCAGATATTTCCATGTTTAATTCTACAGATAATTGAGAGGATAATTCCTCAGACATTTCAGTGTTTAATTCTATAGATAATTGGGAGGATAATTCTTCAGATATTTCAGTGTTTAATTCTATAGATAATTAAGAGGATAATTCTTCAGATATTTCAGTGTTTAATTCTATAGATAATTGAGAGGATAATTCTTCAGATATTTCAGTGTTTAATTCTACAGATAATTGAGAGGATAATTCTTCAGATACTTCAGTGTTTAATTCTATCGATAATTGAGAGAATAATTCTTCAGATATTTCACTGTTTAAATCTATCGATAATTGAGAGGATAATTCCTCACATATTTCAGTGTTTAATTCTATAGATAATAAAGAGGATAATTCTTCAGATATTTCAGTGTTTAATTCTATCGATAATTGAGAGGATAATTCTTTAGATATTTCAGTGTTTAATTCTATAGATAATTGAGAGGATAATTCTTCAGATACATCAGTGTTTAATTCTATAGATAATTGAGAGGATAATTCCTCAGATATATCAGTGTTTAATTCGAAAGATAATTGTGAGGATAATTCTCAGATATTTCAGTGTTTAATTCTATAGATAATTGAGAGGATAATTCCTCAGATATTTCAGTGTTTAATTCTGTAGATAATTGAGAGTATAATTCTTCAGATATTTCAGTGATTAATTCTATAGATAATTGAGAGGATAATCCTTCAGATACTTCAGTGGTTAATTCGATAGATAATTGAGAGGATAATTCTTCAGATATTTCATTGCTTAATTCTATAGATAATTGAGAGAATAATTCTTCAGATATTTCACTGTTTAATTCTATAGATAATTGAGAGGATAATTCCTCACATATTTCAGTGTTTAATTCTATTGATAATTAAGAGGATAATTCTTCAGATATTTCAGTGTTTAATTCTATAGTTAATTGAGATGATAATTCTTCATATATTTCAGTGTTTAATTCTATAGATAATTGAGAGGATAATTCTTAAATATTTCAGTGTTTAATTCTATTGATAATTGAGAGGATAATTCCTCAGATATTTCAGTGTTTAATTCTATAGATAATTGAGAGGATAATTCTTCAGATATTTCAGTGTTTAATTCTATAGATAATTGAGAGGATAATTCCTCAGATATTTCAATGTTGAATTCTTTGGATAATTGAGAGTATAATTCTTCAGATATTTCAGTGTTTAATTCTATAGATAATTGAGAGGATAAATCCTCAGATATTTCAGTGTTTATTTCTACAGATAATTGAGAGGATAATTCCTCAGATATTTCAGCGTTTAATTTTATAGATAATTGAGAGGATAATTGCTCAGATATTTCAGTGTTTAATTCTATAGATAATTGAGAGTATAATTCTTCAGATATTTCAGTGATTAATCCTATAGATAATTGAGAGGCTAATCCTTCAGATACTTCAGTGGTTAATTCTATAGATAATTGAGAGGATAATTCTTCAGATATTTCAGTGTTTAATTCTATAGATAATTGAGAGGATAATTCTTCAGATATTTCAGTGTTTAATTCCATAGATAATTGAGAGGATAAATCCTCAGATATTTCAGTGTTTAATTCTATAGATAATTGAGAGGATAATTCTCAGATATTTCAGTGTTTAATTCTATAGATAATTGAGAGGATAATTCCTCAGATATTTCAGTGTTTAATTCTATAGATAATTGAAAGGATAATTCTTCAGATATTTCAGTGTTTAATTCTATAGATAATTGAGAGGATAATTATTTGTATATTTCAGTGTTTAATTCTATAGATAATTGAAAGGATAATTCTTCAGATATTTCAATGTTTAATTCTATAGATAATTGAGAGGATAATTCTTCAGGTATTTCAGTGTTTACTTCCAAATATAATTGAGAGGATAATTCTTCAGATATTTCAGTGTTTAATTCTATAGATAATTGAGAGGATAATTCTTCAGATATTTCAGTGTTTAATTCTATAGATAATAGAGAGAATAATTCTTCAGATATTTCAGTGTTTAATTCTATAGATAATTGAGAGTATAATTCTTCAGATATTTCAATGTTGAATTCTATAGATAATTGAGAGTATAATTCTTCAGATACTTCAGTGTTTAATTCTATAAATAATTGAGAGGATAATTCCTCAGATATTTCAGTGTTGAATTCTATAGATAATTGAGAGGATCATTCTTCAGATATTTCAGTGTTTAATTCTATCGATAATTGAGAGGAAAATTTCTTCAGATATTTCATTGTTTAAATCTATAAATAATTGAGAGGATAATTCTTCAGATATTTCAGTGTTTAATTCTATAGATAATTGAGAGGATAAATCCTCAGATATTTCAGTGTTTAATTCTATAGATAATTGAGAGGATAATTCTTCAGATATTTCAGTGTTTAATGCTATAGATAATTGAGAGGATAATTCTTCAGATATTTCAGTGTTTAATTCTACATATAATTGAGAGGATAATTCTTCAGATATTTCAGTGTTTAATTCTATCGATAATTGAGAGGATAATTCTTCAGATATTTTAGTGTTTAATTCTATAGATAATTGAGAGGATAATTCTTCAGATATTTCATTGTTTAATTCTATAGATAATTGAGAGGATAAATCTTCAGATATTTCAGTGTTTAATTCTATAGATAATTGAGAGGATAAATCCTCAGATATTTCAGTGTTTATTTCTACAGATAATTGAGAGGATAATTCCTCAGATATTTCAGTGTTTAATTTTATAGATAATTGAGAGGATAATTGCTCAGATATTTCAGTGTTTAATTCTATAGATAATTGAGAGTATAATTCTTCAGATATTTCAGTGATTATTTCTATAGATAATTGAGAGGCTAATCCTTCAGATACTTCAGTGGTTAATTCTATAGATAATTGAGAGAATAATTCTTCAGATATTTCAGTGCTTAATTCTATAGATAATTGAGAGAATAATTCTTCAGATATTTCAGTGTTTAATTCTATAGATAATTGAGAGGATAATTCTTCAGATATTTCCATGTTTAATTCTACAGATAATTGAGAGGATAATTCCTCAGACATTTCAGTGTTTAATTCTATAGATAATTGGGAGGATAATTCTTCAGATATTTCAGTGTTTAATTCTATAGATAATTGAGAGGATAATTCTTCAGATATTTCAGTGTTTAATTCTATAGATAATTGAGAGGATAATTCTTCAGATAATTCAGTGTTTAATTCTATAGATAATTGAGAGAATAATTCTTCAGATATTTCACTGTTTAAATCTATAGATAATTGAGAGGATAATTCCTCACATATTTCAGTGTTTAATTCGATAGATAATAAAGAGGATAATTCTTCAGATATTTCAGTGTTTAATTCTATAGATAATTGAGAGGATAATTCTTCAGATATTTCAGTGTTTAATTCTATAGATAATTGAGAGGATAATTCTTCAGATACATCAGTGCTTAATTCTATAGATAATTGAGAGGATAATTCTCAGATATTTCAGTGTTTAATTCTATAGATAATTGAGAGGATAATTCCTCAGATATATCAGTGTTTAATTCGAAAGATAATTGTGAGGATAATTCTCAGATATTTCAGTGTTTAATTCTATAGATAATTGAGAGGATAATTCCTCAGATATTTCAGTGTTTAATTCTGTAGATAATTGAGAGGATAATTCTTCAGATATTTCAGTGGTTAATTGCATAGATAATTGAGAATAATTCTTCAGATATTTCCGTGTTTAATTCTATAGATAATTGAGAGTATAATTCTTCAGATATTTCAGTGATTAATTCTATAGATAATTGAGAGGATAATCCTTCAGATACTTCAGTGGTTAATTCGATAGATAATTGAGAGGATAATTCTTCAGATATTTCATTGCTTAATTCTATAGATAATTGAGAGAATAATTCTTCAGATATTTCACTGTTTAATTCTATAGATAATTGAGAGGATAATTCCTCACATATTTCAGTGTTTAATTCTATTGTTAATTAAGAGGATAATTCTTCAGATATTTCAGTGTTTAATTCTATAGTTAATTGAGATGATAATTCTTCATATATTTCAGTGTTTAATTCTATAGATAATTGAGAGGATAATTCTTAAATATTTCAGTGTTTAATTCTATTGATAATTGAGAGGATAATTCTTCAGATATTTCAGTGTTTAATTCTATAGATAATTGAGAGGATAAATCCTCAGATATTTCAGTGTTTATTTCTACAGATAATTGAGAGGATAATTCCTCAGATATTTCAGCGTTTAATTTTATAGATAATTGAGAGGATAATTGCTCAGATATTTCAGTGTTTAATTCTATAGATAATTGAGAGTATAATTCTTCAGATATTTCAGTGATTAATTCTATAGATAATTGAGAGGCTAATCCTTCAGATACTTCAGTGGTTAATTCTATAGATAATTGAGAGGATAATTCTTCAGATATTTCAGTGCTTAATTCTATAGATAATTGAGAGAATAATTCTTCAGATATTTCAGTGTTTAATTCTATAGATAATTGAGAGGATAATTCTTCAGATATTTCCATGTTTAATTCTACAGATAATTGAGAGGATAATTCCTCAGACATTTCAGTGTTTAATTCTATAGATAAATGGGAGGATAATTCTTCAGATATTTCAGTGTTTAATTCTATAGATAATTAAGAGGATAATTCTTCAGATATTTCAGTGTTTAATTCTATAGATAATTGAGAGGATAATTCTTCAGATGCTTCAGTGTTTAATTCTATAGATAATTGAGAGAATAATTCTTCAGATATTTCACTGTTTAAATCTATAGATAATTGAGAGGATAATTCCTCACATATTTCAGTGTTTAATTCTATAGATAATAAAGAGGATTATTCTTCAGATATTTCAGTGATTAATTCTATAGATAATTGAGAGGATAATTCTTCATATATTTCAGTGTTTAATTCTATAGATAATTGAGAGGATAATTCTTCAGATATTTCAGAGTTTAATTCTATAGATAATTGAGTGGATAATTCCTCAGAGATTTCAGTGTTTAAGTCTATAGATAATTGAGAGGATAATTCTTCAGGTACTTCAGTGGTTAATTCTATTGATAATTGAGAGGATAATTCTTCAGATATTTCAGTGATTAAATCTATAGATAATTGAGAGGATAATTCTTCAGATATTTCAGTGTTTAATTCTATAGATAATTGAGCAGATAATTCTTCAGATATTTCATTGTTTAATTCTATAGATAATTGAGAGGATAATTCTTCAGATATTTCAGTGTTTAATTCTATAGATAACTGAGAGAATAATCCTTCAGATATTTCAGTGTTTAATTCTATAGATAATTGAGAGGATAAATCTTCAGATATTTCAGTGTTTAATTCTATAGATAATTGAGAGGATAAATCCTCAGATATTTCAGTGTTTATTTCTACAGATAATTGAGAGGATAATTCCTCAGATATTTCAGTGTTTAATTTTATAGATAATTGAGAGGATAATTGCTCAGATATTTCAGTGTTTAATTCTATAGATAATTGAGAGTATAATTCTTCAGATATTTCAGTGATTATTTCTATAGATAATTGAGAGGCTAATCCTTCAGATACTTCAGTGGTTAATTCTATAGATAATTGAGAGGATAATTCTTCAGATATTTCAGTGCTTAATTCTATAGATAATTGAGAGAATAATTCTTCAGATATTTCAGTGTTTAATTCTATAGATAATTGAGAGGATAATTCTTCAGATATTTCCATGTTTAATTCTACAGATAATTGAGAGGATAATTCCTCAGACATTTCAGTGTTTAATTCTATAGATAATTGGGAGGATAATTCTTCAGATATTTCAGTGTTTCATTCTATAGATAATTAAGAGGATAATTCTTCAGATATTTCAGTGTTTAATTCTATAGATAATTGAGAGGATAATTCTTCAGATATTTCAGTGTTTAATTCTATAGATAATTGAGAGGATAATTCTTCAGATATTTCAGTGTTTAATTCTATAGATAATTGAGAGGATAATTCCTCAGATATATCAGTGTTTAATTCGAAAGATAATTGTGAGGATAATTCTCAGATATTTCAGTGTTTAATTCTATTGATAATTGAGAGGATAATTCCTCAGATATTTCAGTGTTTAATTCTGTTGATAATTGAGAGGATAATTCTTCAGATATTTCAGTGGTTAATTGTATAGATAATTGAGAATAATTCTTCAGATATTTCCGTGTTTAATTCTAAAAATAATTGAGAGTATAATTCTTCAGATATTTCAGTGATTAATTCTATAGATAATTGAGAGGATAATCCTTCAGATACTTCAGTGGTTAATTCGATAGATAATTGAGAGGATAATTCTTCAGAGATTTCATTGCTTAATTCTATAGATAATTGAGAGAATAATTCTTCAGATATTTCACTGTTTAATTCTATAGATAATTGAGAGAATAATTCCTCACATATTTCAGTGTTTAATTCTATTGATAATTAAGAGGATAATTCTTCAGATATTTCAGTGTTTAATTCTATAGTTAATTGAGAGGATAATTCTTCATATATTTCAGTGTTTAATTCTATAGATAATTGAGAGGATAATTCTTAAATATTTCAGTGTTTAATTCTATTGATAATTGAGAGGATAATTCCTCAGATATTTCAGTGTTTAATTCTATAGATAATTGAGAGGATAATTCTTCAGATATTTCAGTGTTTAATTCTATAGATAATTGAGAGGATAATTCCTCAGATATTTCAATGTTGAATTCTATAGATAATTGAGAGAATAATTCTTCAGATATTTCAGTGCTTAATTCTATAGATAATTGAGAGAATAATTCTTCAGATATTTCAGTGCTTAATTCTATAGATAATTGAGAGAATAATTCTTCAGATATTTCAGTGTTTAATTCTATAGATAATTGAAAGGATAATTCTTCAGATATTTCAGTGTTTAATTCTATAGATAATTGAGAGGATAATTATTTGTATATTTCAGTGTTTAATTCTATAGATAATTGAAAGGATAATTCTTCAGATATTTCAATGTTTAATTCTATATATAATTGAGAGGATAATTCTTCAGGTATTTCAGTGTTTACTTCTATAGATAATTGAGAGGATAATTCTTCAGATATTTCAGTGTTTAATTCTATAGATAATTGAGAGGATAATTCTTCAGATATTTCAGTGTTTAATTCTATAGATAATTGAGAGAATAATTCTTCAGATATTTCAGTGTTTAATTCTATAGATAATTGAGAGGATAATTCTTCAGATATTTCAATGTTGAATTATATAGATAATTGAGAGTATAATTCTTCAGATACTTCAGTGTTTAATTCTATAAATAATTGAGAGGATAATTCCTCAGATATTTCAGTGTTGAATTCTATAGATAATTGAGAGGATAATTCTTCAGATATTTCAGTGTTTAATTCTATCGATAATTGAGAGGAAAATTTCTACAGATATTTCATTGTTTAATTCTATAGATAATTGAGAGGATAATTCTTCAGATATTTCAGTGTTTAATGCTATAGATAATTGAGAGGATAATTCTTCAGATATTTCAGTGTTTAATTCTACATATAATTGAGAGGATAATTCTTCAGATATTTCAGTGTTTAATTCTATAGATAATTGAGAGGATAATTCTTCAGATATTTTAGTGTTTAATTCTGTAGATAATTGAGAGGATAATTCTTCAGATATTTCATTGTTTAATTCTATAGATAATTGAGAGGATAAATCTTCAGATATTTCAGTGTTTAATTCTATAGATAATTGAGAGGATAAATCCTCAGATATTTCAGTGTTTAATTCTATAGATAACTGAGAGAATAATTCTTCAGATATTTCAGTGTTTAATTCTATAGATAATTGAGAGGATAATTCTCAGATATTTCAGTGTTTAATTCTATAGATAATTGAGAGGATAATTCCTCAGATATTTCAGTGTTTAATTCTATAGATAATTGAAAGGATAATTCTTCAGATATTTCAGTGTTTAATTCTATAGATAATTGAGAGGATAATTATTTGTATATTTCAGTGTTTATTTCAATAGAAAATTGAAAGGATAATTCTTCAGATATTTCAATGTTTAATTCTATAGATAATTGAGAGGATAATTCTTCAGATATTTCAGTGTTTAATTCTATAGATAACTGAGAGAATAATCCTTCAGATATTTCAGTGTTTAATTCTATAGATAATTGAGAGGATAATTCTCAGATATTTCAGTGTTTAATTCTATAGATAATTGAGAGGATAATTATTTGTATATTTCAGTGTTTAATTCTAAAGATAATTGAAAGGATAATTCTTCAGATATTTCAATGTTTAATTCTATAGATAATTGAGAGGATAATTCTTCAGTTATTTCAGTGTTTAATTCTATAGATAATTGAAAGGATAATTCTTCAGATATTTCAATGTTTAATTCTATAGATAATTGAGAGGATAATTCTTCAGATATTTCAGTGTTTAATTCTATAGATAATTGAGAGGATAATTCTTCAGATATTTCATTGTTTAATTCTATAGATAATTGAGAGGATAATTCTTCAGATATTTCAGTGTTTAATTCCATAGATAATTGAGAGGATAAATCCTCAGATATTTCAGTGTTTAATTCTAAAGATAACTGAGAGAATAATTCTTCAGATATTTCAGTGTTTAATTCTATAGATAATTGAGAGGATAATTCTCAGATATTTCAGTGTTTAATTCTATAGATAATTGAGAGGATAATTCCTCAGATATTTCAGTGTTTAATTCTATAGATAATTGAAAGGATAATTCTTCAGATATTTCAGTGTTTAATTCTATAGATAATTGAGAGGATAATTATTTGTATATTTCAGTGTTTAATTCTATAGATAATTGAAAGGATAATTCTACAGATATTTCAATGTTTAATTCTATCGATAATTGAGAGGATAATTCTTCAGGTATTTCAGTGTTTACTTCTATAGATAATTGAGAGGATAATTCTTCAGATATTTCAGTGTTTAATTCTATAGATAATTGAGAGGATAATTCTTCAGATATTTCAGTGTTTAATTCTATAGATAATTGAGAGAATAATTCTTCAGATATTTCAGTGTTTAATTCTATAGATAATTGAGAGGATAATTCTTCAGATATTTCAATGTTGAATTCTATAGATAATTGAGAGTATAATTCTTCAGATACTTCAGTGTTTAATTCTATAAATAATTGAGAGGATAATTCCTCAGATATTTCAGTGTTGAATTCTATATATAATTGAGAGGATAATTCTTCAGATATTTCAGTGTTTAATTCTATCGATAATTGAGAGGAAAATTTCTTCAGATATTTCATTGTTTAAATCTATAGATAATTGAGAGGATAATTCTTCATATATTTCAGTGTTTAATTCTATAGATAATTGAGAGGATAAATCCTCAGATATTTCAGTGTTTAATTCTATAGATAATTGAGAGGATAATTCTTCAGATATTTCAGTGTTTAATGCTATAGATAATTGAGAGGATAATTCTTCAGATATTTCAGTGTTTAATTCTACATATAATTGAGAGGATAATTCTTCAGATATTTCAGTGTTTAATTCTATCGATAATTGAGAGGATAATTCTTCAGATATTTTAGTGTTTAATTCTATAGATAATTGAGAGGATAATTCTTCAGATATTTCATTGTTTAATTCTATAGATAATTGAGAGGATAAATCTTCAGATATTTCAGTGTTTAATTCTATAGATAATTGAGAGGATAAATCCTCAGATATTTCAGTGTTTATTTCTACAGATAATTGAGAGGATAATTCCTCAGATATTTCAGTGTTTAATTTTATAGATAATTGAGAGGATAATTGCTCAGATATTTCAGTGTTTAATTCTATAGATAATTGAGAGTATAATTCTTCAGATATTTCAGTGATTATTTCTATAGATAATTGAGAGGCTAATCCTTCAGATACTTCAGTGGTTAATTCTATAGATAATTGAGAGTATAATTCTTCAGATATTTCAGTGCTTAATTCTATAGATAATTGAGAGAATAATTCTTCAGATATTTCAGTGTTTAATTCTATAGATAATTGAGAGGATAATTCTTCAGATATTTCCATGTTTAATTCTACAGATAATTGAGAGGATAATTCCTCAGACATTTCAGTGTTTAATTCTATAGATAATTGGGAGGATAATTCTTCAGATATTTCAGTGTTTCATTCTATAGATAATTAAGAGGATAATTCTTCAGATATTTCAGTGTTTAATTCTAAAAATAATTGAGAGTATAATTCTTCAGATATTTCAGTGATTAATTCTATAGATAATTGAGAGGATAATCCTTCAGATACTTCAGTGGTTAATTCGATAGATAATTGAGAGGATAATTCTTCAGATATTTCATTGCTTAATTCTATAGATAATTGAGAGAATAATTCTTCAGATATTTCACTGTTTAATTCTATAGATAATTGAGAGGATAATTCCTCACATATTTCAGTGTTTAATTCTATTGATAATTAAGAGGATAATTCTTCAGATATTTCAGTGTTTAATTCTATAGTTAATTGAGAGGATAATTCTTCATATATTTCAGTGTTTAATTCTATAGATAATTGAGAGGATAATTCTTAAATATTTCAGTGTTTAATTCTATTGATAATTGAGAGGATAATTCCTCAGATATTTCAGTGTTTAATTCTATAGATAATTGAGAGGATAATTCTTCAGATATTTCAGTGTTTAATTCTATAGATAATTGAGAGGATAATTCCTCAGATATTTCAATGTTGAATTCTTTGGATAATTGAGAGTATAATTCTTCAGATATTTCAGTGTTTAATTCTATAGATAATTGAGAGGATAAATCCTCAGATATTTCAGTGTTTATTTCTACAGATAATTGAGAGGATAATTCCTCAGATATTTCAGCGTTTAATTTTATAGATAATTGAGAGGATAATTGCTCAGATATTTCAGTGTTTAATTCTATAGATAATTGAGAGTATAATTCTTCAGATATTTCAGTGATTAATTCTATAGATAATTGAGAGGCTAATCCTTCAGATACTTCAGTGGTTAATTCTATAGATAATTGAGAGGATAATTCTTCAGATATTTCAGAGCTTAATTCTATAGATAATTGAGAGAATAATTCTTCAGATATTTCAGTGTTTAATTCTATAGATAATTGAAAGGATAATTCTTCAGATATTTCAGTGTTTAATTCTATAGATAATTGAGAGGATAATTATTTGTATATTTCAGTGTTTAATTCTATAGATAATTGAAAGGATAATTCTTCAGATATTTCAATGTTTAATTCTATAGATAATTGAGAGGATAATTCTTCAGGTATTTCAGTGTTTACTTCTATAGATAATTGAGAGAATAATTCTTCAGATATTTCAGTGTTTAATTCTATAGATAATTGAGAGGATAATTCTTCAGATATTTCAATGTTGAATTCTATAGATAATTGAGAGTATAATTCTTCAGATACTTCAGTGTTGAATTCTATAGATAATTGAGAGGATAATTCTTCAGATATTTCAGTGTTTAATTCTATCGATAATTGAGAGGAAAATTTCTTCAGATATTTCATTGTTTAATTCTATAGATAATTGAGAGGATAATTCTTCAGATATTTCAGTGTTTAATGCTATAGATAATTGAGAGGATAATTCTTCAGATATTTCAGTGTTTAATTCTACATATAATTGAGAGGATAATTCTTCAGATATTTCAGTGTTTAATTCTATAGATAATTGAGAGGATAATTCTTCAGATATTTTAGTGTTTAATTCTGCAGATAATTGAGAGGATAATTCTTCAGATATTTCATTGTTTAATTCTATAGATAATTGAGAGGATAAATCTTCAGATATTTCAGTGTTTAATTCTATAGATAATTGAGAGGAGAAATCCTCAGATATTTCAGTGTTTAATTCTATAGATAACTGAGAGAATAATTCTTCAGATATTTCAGTGTTTAATTCTATAGATAATTGAGAGGATAATTCTCAGATATTTCAGTGTTTAATTCTATAGATTATTGAGAGGATAATTCCTCAGATATTTCAATGTTTAAGTCTATAGATAATTGAAAGGATAATTCTTCAGATATTTCAGTGTTTAATTCTATAGATAATTGAGAGGATAATTATTTGTATATTTCAGTGTTTATTTCAATAGAAAATTGAAAGGATAATTCTTCAGATATTTCAATGTTTAATTCTATAGATAATTGAGAGGATAATTCTTCAGGTATTTCTGTGTTTAATTCTATAGATAATTGAGAGGATAATTCCTCAGATATTTCAATGTTGATTTTTTGGATAATTGAGAGGATCATTCTTCAGATATTTCAGTGTTTAATTCTATAGATAATTGAGAGGATAAATCCTCAGATATTTCAGTGTTTAATTCTATAGATAACTGAGAGAATAATTCTTCAGATATTTCAGTGTTTAATTCTATAGATAATTGAGAGGATAAATCCTCAGATATTTCAGTGTTTAATTCTATCGATAATTGAGAGGATAATTCTTCAGATATTTCAGTGTTTAATACTATAGATTATTGAGAGGATAATTCTTCAGATATTTCAGTGTTTAATTCTATAGATAATTGAGAGGATAATTCTTCAGATATTTCAGTGTTTAATTCTATAGATAATTGAGAGGATAATTCTTCAGATATTTCAGTGTTTAATTCTATAGATAATTGAGAGGATAATTCTTCAGATATTTCATTGTTTAATTATATAGATAATTGAGAGGATAATTCTTCAGATATTTCAGTGTTTAATTCTATAGATAATTGAAAGGATAATTCTTCAAATATTTCAATGTTTAATTCTATAGATAATTGAGAGGATAATTCTTCAGGTATTTCTGTGTTTAATTCTATAGATAATTGAGAGGATAATTCCTCAGATATTTCAATGTTGATTTTTTGGATAATTGAGAGGATCATTCTTCAGATATTTCAGTGTTTAATTCTATAGATAATTGAGAGGATAAATCCTCAGATATTTCAGTGTTTAATTCTATAGATAACTGAGAGAATAATTCTTCAGATATTTCAGTGTTTAATTCTATAGATAATTGAGAGGATAAATCCTCAGATATTTCAGTGTTTAATTCTATCGATAATTGAGAGGATAATTCTTCAGATATTTCAGTGTTTAATACTATAGATTATTGAGAGGATAATTCTTCAGATATTTCAGTGTTTAATTCTATAGATAATTGAGAGGATAATTCTTCAGATATTTCAGTGTTTAATTCTATAGATAATTGAGAGGATAATTCTTCAGATATTTCAGTGTTTAATTCTATAGATAATTGAGAGGATAATTCTTCAGATATTTCATTGTTTAATTATATAGATAATTGAGAGGATAATTCTTCAGATATTTCAGTGTTTAATTCTATAGATAATTGAAAGGATAATTCTTCAGATATTTCAGTGTTTAATTCTACAGATAATTGAGTGGATAATTATTTGTTTATTTCAGTGTTTAATTCTATAGATAATTGAAAGGATAACTCTTCAGACATTTCAATGTTTAATTCTATAGATAATTGAGAGGATAATTCTTCAGGTATTTCTGTGTTTAATTCTATAGACAATTGAGAGGATAATTCTTCAGATATTTCAGTGTTTAATTCTATAGATAATTGAGAGGATAATTCTTCAGATATTTCAGTGTTTAATTCTATAGATAATTGAGAGGATAATTCTTCAGATATTTCAATGTTTAAATCTATATATAATTGAGAGTATAATTCTTCAGACATCTCAGTGTTTAATTCTATAGATAATTGAGAGAATAATTCTTCAGATATTTCAGTGTTTAATTCTATAGATAATTGAGAGGATAATTCTTCAGATATTTCAATGTTGAATTCTATAGATAATTGAGAGTATAATTCTTCAGATACTTCAGTGTTTAATTCTATAGATAATTGAGAGGATAATTCCTCAGATATTTCAATGTTGGATTCTATAGATAATTGAGAGTATAATTCCTCACATATTTCAGTTTTTAATTCTATATATAATTGAGAGTATAATTCTTCAGATATTTCAGTGTTTAATTCTATAGATAATTGAGAGGATAAATCCCCAGATATTTCACTGTTTAATTCTATAGATAATTGAGTGGATAATTCCTCGGATATTTCAGTGTTTAATTCTATAGATAATTGAGAGGATAATTCTTCAGATATTTCAGTGTTTAATTCTATAGATAATTGAGAGGATAATTCCTCAGATATTTCAGTGTTTAATTCGATAGATAATTGAGAGGATAATTCTTCAGATATTTCATTGTTTAATTATATTGATAATTGAGAGGATAATTCCTCAGCTATTTCAGTGTTTATTTCTACAGATAATTGAGAGGATAATTCCTCAGATATTTTAGTGTTTAATTCTATAGATAATTCAGAGGATAATTCCTCAGATATTTCAGTGTTTAATTCTATAGACAATTGAGAGGATAATTCTTCAGATATTTCAGTGTTTAATTATATAGATAATTGAGAGGATAAATCCTCAGATATTTCAGTGTTTAATTCTAAAGATAATTGAGAGGATAATTCCTCAGATATTTCAGTGTTTAATTCTATAGATAATTGAGAGGATAATTCTTCAGATATTACAGTGTTTAATTCTATAGATAATGAGAGGATAATTCCTCAGCTATTTCAGTGTTTATTGCTACAGATAATTGAGAGGATAATTCCTCAGATATTTCAGTGTTTAATTCTATAGATAAATGAGAGGATAATTCCTCAGATATTTCAGTGTTTAATTCTATAGATAATTGAGAGGATAATTCTTCAGATATTTCAGTGTTTAATTCTATTGATAATTGAGAGGATAATTCTTCAGATATTTCAGTGTTTCATTCTACAGATGATTGAGAGGATAATTCTTCAGGTAGTTCAGTGTTTTATTCCATAGATAATTGAGAGGATAATTCCTCAGATATTTCAGTTTTTAATTCTAAAGATAATTGAGAGTATAATTCTTCAGATATTTCAGTGTTTAATTCTATAGATATTTGAGAGGATAAATCCTCAGATATTTCAGTGTTTAATTCTATAGATAATTGAGTGGATAATTCCTCGGATATTTCAGTGTTTAATTCTATAGCTAATTGAGAGGATAATTCTTCAGATATTTCAGTGTTTAATTCTATAGATAATTGAGAGGATAATTCCTCATATATTTCAGTGTTTAATTCTATAGATAATTGAGAGTATAATTCTTCAGATATTTCAGTGTTTAATTATATAGATAATTGAGAGGATAATTCCTCAGCTATTTCAGTGTTTATTTCAACAGATAATTGACAGGATAATTCCTCAGATATTTCAGTGTTTAATTCCATAGATAATTCAGAGGATAATTCCTCAGATATTTCAGTGTTTCATTCGATAGATAATTGAGAGGATAATTCCTCAGCTATTTCAGTGTTTATTTCTACAGATAATTGAGAGGATAATTCCTCAGATATTTCAGTGTTTAATTCTGTAGATAATTGAGAGGATAATTCTTCAGATATTTCAGTGTTTAATTCTATAGATAATTGAGAGGATAATATTTCAGGTATTTCAGTGTTTAATTCTATAGATGATTGAGAGGATAATTCCTCAGATATTTCATTGTTTAATTCTATAGATAATTGACAGGCTAAATCCTCAGATATTTCAGTGTTTAATACTATAGATAATTGAGAGGATAATTCCTCGGATATTTCAGAGTTTAATTCAATAGATTATTCAGAGGATAATTCCTCAGATATTTCAGTGTTTAATTCTATTGATAATTGAGAGGATAATTCTTCAGATATTTCAGTGTTTAATTCTATAGATAATTGAGAGGATAATCTTTCAGGTATTTCAGTGTTTAATTCTGTAGATGATTGAGAGGATAATTCCTCAGCTATTTCAGTGTTTATTTCTACAGATAATTGAGAGGGTAATTCCTCGGATATTTCAGTGTTTAATTCTAAAGATAATTGAGAGGATAATTGTTCAGATATTTCAGTGTTGAATTCTATAGATAATTGAGAGGATAATCTTTCAGATATTTCATTGTTTAATTCTATAGATAATTGAGAGGATAAATCCTCAGATATTTCAGTGATTAATTCTATAGATAATTGAGAGGATAATTCTTCAGATATTCAGTGTTTAATTCTATAGATAATTGAGAGGATAAATCCTCAGATATTTCAGTGTTTAATTCTACAGATAATTGAGTGGATAATTCCTCGGATATTTCAGTGTTTAATTCTATAGATAATTGAGAGGATAATTCTTCAGATATTTCAGTGTATAATTCTATAGATAATTGAGAGGATATTCCTCAGATATTTCAGTGTTTAATTCTATAGATAATTCAGAGGATAATTTCTCAGATATTTCAGTGTTTCATTCTATAGATAATTGAGAGGATAATTCTTCAGATATTTCAGTGTTTAATTATATAGATAATTGAGAGGATAATTCCTCAGCTATTTCAGTGTGTATTTCTACAGATAATTGAGAGGATAATTCCTCAGATACTTTAGTGTTTATTTCTATAGATAATTGAGAGGATAACTCTTCAGATATTTCAGTGTTTAATTCTATAGATAATTGAGAGGATAATCTTTCAGGTATTTCAGTGTTTAATTCTATAGATGATTGAGAGGATAATTCCTCAGATATTTCATTGTTTAATTCTATAGATAATTGACAGGATAAATCCTCAGATATTTCAGTGTTTAATTCTATAGATAATTGAGAGGATAATTCTTCAGATATTTCAGTGTTTAATTCTATAGATAATTGAGAGGATAATCTTTCAGGTAATTCTGTGTTTAATTCTATAGATGATTGAGAGGATAATTCCTCAGCTATTTCAGTGTTTATTTCCACATATAATTGAGAGGATAATTCCTCGGATATATCAGTGTTTAATTCTATAGATAATTGAGAGGATAATTCTTCAGATATTTCAGTGTTTAATTCTATATATAATTGAGAGGATAAATCCTCAGATATTTCAGTGTTTAATTCTATAGATAATTGAGAGGATAATTCCTCAGATATTTCACTGTGTAATTCTATAGATAATTGAGAGGATAATTCTTCAGATATTTCAGTGTTTAATTTTATAGATAATTGAGAGGATAATTCCTCAGATATTTCAGTGTATAATTATATAGATAATTAAGAGGATAATTCCTCAGCTATTTCAGTGTTTATTTCTACAGATAATTGAGAGGAAAGTTCCTCAGATATTTCAGTGTTTAATTCTATAGATAATTCAGAGGATAATTCTTCAGATATTTCAGTGTTTAATTCTATAGATAATTGAGAGGATAATTCTTCAGATATTTCAGTGTTTAATTCTATAGATAATTGAGAGGATAATCTTTCAGGTATTTCAGTGTTTAATTCTATAGATGATTGAGAGGATAATTCCTCATATATTTCAGTGTTTAATTCTATAAATATTGTGAGGATAATTCTTCAGATATTTCAATGTCTATTTCTAATAGATAATTGAGAGGATAATTCCTCAGATATTTCAGTGTTTAATTCTATAAATATTGTGAGGATAATTCTTCTGATATTTCAGTGACTAATTCTATCGATAATTGAGAGGATAATTCTTCAGATATTTCAGTGTTTAATTCTATAGATAATTGAGAGGATAATTCTTCACATATTTCAGTGTTTAATTCTACAGATAATTGAGAGGATAATTCTTCAGATATTTCAGTGTTTAATTCTATAGATAATTGAGAGGATAATTCTTCAGGTATTTCAGTGTTTAATTCTATAGATAATTGAGAGGATAATTCTTCAGATATTTCAGTGTTTAATTCTATACAGAATTGAGAGCATAATTCTTCAGATATTTCACTGTCTAATTCTATAGATAATTGAGAGGATAATTCCTCAAATATTTCAGTGTTTAATTCTATAGATAATTGAGAGGATAAATCCTCAGATATTTCAGTGTTTAATTCTATAGATAATTGAGAGGATAAATCCTCAGATATTTCAGTGTTTAATTCTATCGATAATTGAGAGGATATTTGTTCAGATATTTCAGTGTTCAATTCTATATATAATTGAGAGGATAATTCTTCAGATATTTCAGTGTATAATCCTATAGATAATTGAGAGGATAATTCTTCAGATATTTCAGTGTTTAATTCTATAGATAATTGAGAGGATAATTCTTCACGTATTTCAGTGTTTCATTCCATAGATAATTGAGAGGATAATTCCTCAGATATTTCAGTTTTTAATTCTATAGATAATTGAGAGTATAATTCTTCAGATATTTCAGTGTTTAATTCTATAGAAAATTGAGAGGATTAATCCTCAGATATTTCAGTGTTTAATTCTATAGATAATTGAGAGGATAATTCCTCGGATATTTCAGTGTTTAATTCTATAGATAATTAAGAGGATATTTCTTCAGATATTTCAGTGTTTAATTCTATAGATAATTGAGAGGATAATTCTTCAGCTATTTCAGTGTTTAAATCTATAGATAATTGAGAGGATAATTCTTCAGATATTTCAGTGTCTATTTCTAATAGATAATTGAGAGGATAATTCCTCAGATATTTCAGTGTTTAATTCTATAGATATTGTGAGGATAATTCTTCAGATATTTCAGTGTTTAATTCTATAGATAATTGAGAGGATAATTCTTCAGATATTTCAGTGTTTAAATCTATAGATAATTGAGAGGATAATTCTTCAGGTATTTCAGTGTTTAATTCTATAGATAATTGAGAGGATAATTCTTCAGATATTTCAATGTTTAATTCTATAGATATTTGAGAGGATAATTCCTCAGATATTTCAGTGTTTAATTCTATTGATAATTGAGAGGATAATTCCTCAGATATTTCTGTGTTTAATTCTATATGTAATTGAAAGGATAATTCTTCAGATATTTCAGTGTTTAAATCTATATATAATTGAGAGTATAATTCTTCAGATATTTCAGTGTTTAATTCTATAGATAATTGAGAGGATAATTCCTCAGATATTTCAGTGTTTGATTCTACAGATAATTGAGAGGATAATTCTTCAGATATTTCAATGTTTAATTCTATAGATAATTGACAGGATAAATCCTCAGATATTTCAGTGTTTAATTCTATAGATAATTGAGAGGATAATTCATCAGATATTTCAGTGTTTAATTATATAGATAATTGAGAGCATAATCTTTCAAGTAATTCTGTGTTTAATTCTATAGATGATTGAGAGGATAATTCCTCAGCTATTTCAGTGTTTATTTCCACATATAATTGAGAGGATAATTCCTCGGATATATCAGTGTTTAATTCAAAAAATAATTGAGAGGATAATTCTTCAGATATTTCAGTGTTTAATTCTATATATAATTGAGAGGATAAATCCTCAGATATTTCAGTGTTTAATTCTATAGATAATTGAGAGGATAATTCGTCAGATATTTCACTGTGTAATTCTATAGATAATTGAGAGGATAATTCTTCAGATATTTCAGTGTTTAATTTTATAGATAATTGAGAGGATAATTCCTCAGATATTTCAGTGTATAATTATATAGATAATTAAGAGGATAATTCCTCAGCTATTTCAGTGTTTATTTCTACAGATAATTGAGAGGAAAGTTCCTCAGATATTTCAGTGTTTAATTCTATACATAATTCAGAGGATAATTCTTCAGATATTTCAGTGTTTAATTCTATAGATAATTGAGAGGATAATCTTTCAGGTATTTCAGTGTTTAATTCTATAGATGATTGAGAGGATAATTCCTCATATATTTCATTGTTTAATTCTACAGATAATTGAGAGGATAATTCTTCAGATATTTCAGTGTCTATTTCTAATAGATAATTGAGAGGATAATTCCTCAGATATTTCAGTGTTTAATTCTATAAATATTGTGAGGATAATTCTTCTGATATTTCAGTGACTAATTCTATCGATAATTGAGAGGATAATTCTTCAGATATTTCAGTGTTTAATTCTATAGATAATTGAGAGGATAATTCTTCAGATATTTCAGTGTTTAATTCTACAGATAATTGAGAGGATAATTCTTCAGATATTTCAATGTTTAATTCTATAGATATTTGAGGGGATAATTCTTCAGATATTTCAGTGTTTAATTCTATAGATAATTGAGAGGATAATTCTTCAGGTATTTCAGTGTTTAATTCTATAGATAATTGAGAGGATAATTCTTCAGATATTTCAGTGTTTAATTCTATACAGAATTGAGAGCATAATTCTTCAGATATTTCACTGTCTAATTCTATAGATAATTGAGAGGATAATTCCTCAGATATTTCAGTGTTTAATTCTATAGATAATTGAGAGGATCAATCCTCAGATATTTCAGTGTTTAATTCTATAGATAATTGAGAGGATAAATCCTCAGACATTTCAGTGTTTAATTCTATAGATAATTGAGAGGATATTTGTTCAGATATTTCAGTGTTTAATTCTATATATAATTGAGAGGATAATTCTTCAGATATTTCAGTGTTTAATCCTATAGATCATTGAGAGGATAATTCTTCAGATATTTCAATGTTTAATTCTATAGATAATTCAGAGGATAATTCTTCACGTATTTCAGTGTTTCATTCCATAGATAATTGAGAGGATAATTCCTCAGATATTTCAGTTTTTAATTCTATAGATAATTAAGAGTATAATTCTTAAGATATTTCAGTGTTTAATTCTATAGAAAATTGAGAGGATAAATCCTCAGATATTTCAGTGTTTAATTCTATAGATAATTGAGAGGATAATTCCTCGGATATTTCAGTGTTTAATTCTATAGATAATTAAGAGGATAATTCTTCAGATATTTCAGTGTTTAATTCTATAGATAATTGAGAGGATAATTCTTCAGATATTTCAGTGTTTAATTCTATAGATAATTGAGAGGATAATTCTTCAGATATTTCAGTGTTTAAATCTATAGATAATTGAGAGGATAATTCCTCAGATATTTCAGTGTTTAATTCTATAGATATTGTGAGGATAATTCTTCAGATATTTCAGTGTTTAATTCTATAGATAATTGAGAGGATAATTCTTCAGATATTTCAGTGTTTAAATCTATAGATAATTGAGAGGATAATTCTTCAGGTATTTCAGTGTTTAATTCTATAGATAATTGAGAGGATAATTCTTCAGATATTTCAATGTTTAATTCTATAGATATTTGAGAGGATAATTCCTCAGATATTTCAGTGTTTAATTGTATTGATAATTGAGAGGATAATTCCTCAGATATTTCTGTGTTTAATTCTATATGTAATTGAAAGGATAATTCTTCAGATATTTCAATGTTTAATTCTATAGATAATTGACAGGATAAATCCTCAGATATTTCAGTGTTTGATTCTACAGATAATTGAGAGGATAATTCTTCAGATATTTCAATGTTTAATTCTATAGATAATTGACAGGATAAATCCTCAGATATTTCAGTGTTTAATTCTATAGATAATTGAGAGGATAATCTTTCAGGTAATTCTGTGTTTAATTCTATAGATGATTGAGAGGATAATTCCTCAGCTATTTCAGTGTTTATTTCCACATATAATTGAGAGGATAATTCCTCGGATATATCAGTGTTTAATTCTATAGATAATTGAGAGGATAATTCTTCAGATATTTCAGTGTTTAATTCTATATATAATTGAGAGGATAAATCCTCAGATATTTCAGTGTTTAATTCTATAGATAATTGAGAGGATAATTCCTCAGATATTTCACTGTGTAATTCTATAGATAATTGAGAGAATAATTCTTCAGATATTTCAGTGTTTAATTTTATAGATAATTGAGAGGATAATTCCTCAGATATTTCAGTGGAGAATTATATAGATAATTAAGAGGATAATTCCTCAGCTATTTCAGTGTTTATTTCTACAGATAATTGAGAGGAAAGTTCCTCAGATATTTCAGTGTTTAATTCTATACATAATTCAGAGGATAATTTTTCAGATATTTCAGTGTTTAATTCTATAGATAATTGAGAGGATAATTCTTCAGATATTTCAGTGTTTAATTCTATAGATAATTGAGAGGATAATCTTTCAGGTATTTCAGTGTTTAATTCTATAGATGATTGAGAGGATAATTCCTCATATATTTCATTGTTTAATTCTATAGATAATTGAGAGGATAATTCTTCAGATATTTCAGTGTCTATTTCTAATAGATAATTGAGAGGATAATTCCTCAGATATTTCAGTGTTTAATTCTATAAATATTGTGAGAATAATTCTTCTGATATTTCAGTGACTAATTCTATCGATAATTGAGAGGATAATTCTTCAGATATTTCACTGTTTAATTCTATAGATAATTGAGAGGATAATTCTTTACATTTTTCATTGTTTAATTCTACAGATAATTGAGAGGATAATTCTTCAGATATTTCAATGTTTAATTCTATAGATATTTGAGGGGATAATTCTTCAGATATTTCAGTGTTTAATTCTATAGATAATTGAGAGGATAATTCTTCAGGTATTTCAGTGTTTAATTCTATAGATAATTGAGAGGATAATTCTTCAGATATTTCAGTGTTTAATTCTATACAGAATTGAGAGCATAATTCTTCAGATATTTCACTGTCTAATTCTATAGATAATTGAGAGGATAATTCCTCAGATATTTCAGTGTTTAATTCTATAGATAATTGAGAGGATAAATCCTCAGATAGTTCAGTGTTTAATTCTATAGATAATTGAGAGGATAAATCCTCAGATATTTCAGTGTTTAATTCTATAGATAATTGAGAGGATATTTGTTCAGATATTTCAGTGTTTAATTCTATATATAATTGAGAGGATAATTCTTCAGATATTTCAGTGTTTAATCCTATAGATAATTGAGAGGATAATTCTTCAGATATTTCAGTGTTTAATTCTATAGATAATTGAGAGGATAATTCTTCACGTATTTCAGTGTTTCATTCCATAGATAATTGAGAGGATAATTCCTCAGATATTTCAGTTTTTAATTCTATAGATAATTGAGAGTACAATTCTTCAGATATTTCAGTGTTTAATTCTATAGAAAATTGAGAGGATAAATCCTCAGATATTTCAGTGTTTAATTCTATAGATGATTGAGAGGATAATTCCTCATATATTTCAATGTTTAATTCTACAGATAATTGAGAGGATAATTCTTCAGATATTTCAGTGTCTATTTCTAATAGATAATTGAGAGGATAATTCCTCAGATATTTCAGTGTTTAATTCTATAAATATTGTGAGGATAATTCTTCTGATATTTCAGTGACTAATTCTATCGATAATTGAGAGGATAATTCTTCAGATATTTCAGTGTTTAATTCTATAGATAATTGAGAGGATAATTCTTCAGATATTTCAGTGTTTAATTCTACAGATAATTGAGAGGATAATTCTTCAGATATTTCAATGTTTAATTCTATAGATATTTGAGGGGATAATTCTTCAGATATTTCAGTGTTTAATTCTATAGATAATTGAGAGGATAATTCTTCAGGTATTTCAGTGTTTAATTCTATAGATAATTGAGAGGATAATTCTTCAGATATTTCAGTGTTTAATTCTATACAGAATTGAGAGCATAATTCTTCAGATATTTCACTGTCTAATTCTATAGATAATTGAGAGGATAATTCCTCAGATATTTCAGTGTTTAATTCTATAGATAATTGAGAGGATCAATCCTCAGATATTTCAGTGTTTAATTCTATAGATAATTGAGAGGATATTTGTTCAGATATTTCAGTGTTTAATTCTATATATAATTGAGGATAATTCTTCAGATATTTCAGTGTTTAATCCTATAGATCATTGAGAGAATAATTCTTCAGATATTTCAATGTTTAATTCTATAGATAATTGAGAGGATAATTCTTCACGTATTTCAGTGTTTCATTCCATAGATAATTGAGAGGATAATTCCTCAGATATTTCAGTTTTTAATTCTATAGATAATTAAGAGTATAATTCTTAAGATATTTCAGTGTTTAATTCTATAGAAAATTGAGAGGATAAATCCTCAGATATTTCAGTGTTTAATTCTATAGATAATTGAGAGGATAATTCCTCGGATATTTCAGTGTTTAATTCTATAGATAATTAAGAGGATAATTCTTCAGATATTTCAGTGTTTAATTCTATAGATAATTGAGAGGATAATTCTTCAGATATTTCAGTGTTTAATTCTATAGATAATTGAGAGGATAATTCTTCAGATATTTCAGTGTTTAAATCTATAGATAATTGAGAGGATAATTCCTCAGATATTTCAGTGTTTAATTCTATAGATATTGTGAGGATAATTCTTCAGATATTTCAGTGTTTAATTCTATAGATAATTGAGAGGATAATTCTTCAGATATTTCAGTGTTTAAATCTATAGATAATTGAGAGGATAATTCTTCAGGTATTTCAGTGTTTAATTCTATAGATAATTGAGAGGATAATTCTTCAGATATTTCAATGTTTAATTCTATAGATATTTGAGAGGATAATTCCTCAGATATTTCAGTGTTTAATTCTATTGATAATTGAGAGGATAATTCCTCAGATATTTCTGTGTTTAATTCTATATGTAATTGAAAGGATAATTCTTCAGATATTTCAATGTTTAATTCTATAGATAATTGACAGGATAAATCCTCAGATATTTCAGTGTTTGATTCTACAGATAATTGAGAGGATAATTCTTCAGATATTTCAATGTTTAATTCTATAGATAATTGACAGGATAAATCCTCAGATATTTCAGTGTTTAATTCTATAGATAATTGAGAGGATAATCTTTCAGGTAATTCTGTGTTTAATTCTATAGATGATTGAGAGGATAATTCCTCAGCTATTTCAGTGTTTATTTCCACATATAATTGAGAGGATAATTCCTCGGATATATCAGTGTTTAATTCTATAGATAATTGAGAGGATAATTCTTCAGATATTTCAGTGTTTAATTCTATATATAACTGAGAGGATAAATCCTCAGATATTTCAGTGTTTAATTCTATAGATAATTGAGAGGATAATTCCTCAGATATTTCACTGTGTAATTCTATAGATAATTGAGAGGATAATTCTTCAGATATTTCAGTGTTTAATTTTATAGATAATTGAGAGGATAATTCCTCAGATATTTCAGTGTATAATTATATAGATAATTAAGAGGATAATTCCTCAGCTATTTCAGTGTTTATTTCTACAGATAATTGAGAGGAAAGTTCCTCGGATATTTCAGTGTTTAATTCTATACATAATTCAGAGGATAATTTTTCAGATATTTCAGTGTTTAATTCTATAGATAATTGAGAGGATAATTCTTCAGATATTTCATTGTTTAATTCTATAGATAATTGAGAGGATAATCTTTCAGGTATTTCAGTGTTTAATTCTATAGATGATTGAGAGGATAATTCCTCATATATTTCATTGTTTAATTCTATAGATAATTGAGAGGATAATTCTTCAGATATTTCAGTGTCTATTTCTAATAGATAATTGAGAGGATAATTCCTCAGATATTTCAGTGTTTAATTCTATAAATATTGTGAGGATAATTCTTCTGATATTTCAGTGACTAATTCTATCGATAATTGAGAGGATAATTCTTCAGATATTTCAGTGTTTAATTCTATAGATAATTGAGAGGATAATTCTTCACATATTTCAGTGTTTAATTCTACAGATAATTGAGAGGATAATTCTTCAGATATTTCAATGTTTAATTCTATAGATATTTGAGGGGATAATTCTTCAGATATTTCAGTGTTTAATTCTATAGATAATTGAGAGGATAATTCTTCAGGTATTTCAGTGTTTAATTCTATAGATAATTGAGAGGATAATTCTTCAGATATTTCAGTGTTTAATTCTATACAGAATTGAGAGCATAATTCTTCAGATATTTCACTGTCTAATTCTATAGATAATTGAGAGGATAATTCCTCAGATATTTCAGTGTTTAATTCTATAGATAATTGAGAGGATAAATCCTCAGATATTTCAGTGTTTAATTCTATAGATAATTGAGAGGATAAATCCTCAGATATTTCAGTGTTTAATTCTATAGATAATTGAGAGGATATTTGTTCAGATATTTCAGTGTTTAATTCTATATATAATTGAGAGGATAATTCTTCAGATATTTCAGTGTTTAATCCTATAGATAATTGAGAGGATAATTCTTCAGATATTTCAGTGTTTAATTCTATAGATAATTGAGAGGATAATTCTTCACGTATTTCAGTGTTTCATTCCATAGATAATTGAGAGGATAATTCCTCAGATATTTCAGTTTTTAATTCTATAGATAATTGAGAGTATAATTCTTCAGATATTTCAGTGTTTAATTCTATAGAAAATTGAGAGGATAAATCCTCAGATATTTCAGTGTTTAATTCTATAGATAATTGAGAGGATAATTCCTCGGATATTTCAGTGTTTAATTCTATAGATAATTAAGAGGATAATTCTTCAGATATTTCAGTGTTTAATTCTATAGATAATTGAGAGGATAATTCTTCAGATATTTCAGTTTTTAAATCTATAGATAATTGAGAGGATAATTCTTCAGATATTTCAGTGTCTATTTCTAATAGATAATTGAGAGGATAATTCCTCAGATATTTCAGTGTTTAATTCTACAGATATTGTGAGGATAATTCTTCGGATATTTCAGTGTTTAATTCTATAGATAATTGAGAGGATAATTCCTCAGATATTTCACTGTGTAATTCTATAGATAATTGAGAGGATAATTCGTCAGATATTTCAGTGTTTAATTTTATAGATAATTGAGAGGATAATTCCTCAGATATTTCAGTGTATAATTATATAGATAATTAAGAGGATAATTCCTCAGCTATTTCAGTGTTTATTTCTACAGATAATTGAGAGGAAAGTTCCTCAGATATTTCAGTGTTTAATTCTATACATAATTCAGAGGATAATTCTTCAGATATTTCAGTGTTTAATTCTATAGATAATTGAGAGGATAATTCTTCAGATATTTCAGTGTTTAATTCTATAGATAATTGAGAGGATAATCTTTCAGGTATTTCAGTGTTTAATTCTATAGATGATTGAGAGGATAATTCCTCATATATTTCATTGTTTAATTCTACAGATAATTGAGAGGATAATTCTTCAGATATTTCAGTGTCTATTTCTAATAGATAATTGAGAGGATAATTCCTCAGATATTTCAGTGTTTAATTCTATAAATATTGTGAGGATAATTCTTCTGATATTTCAGTGAACAATTCTATCGATAATTGAGAGGATAATTCTTCAGATATTTCAGTGTTTAATTCTATCGATAATTGAGAGGATAATTCTTCACATATTTCAGTGTTTAATTCTACAGATAATTGAGAGGATAATTCTTCAGATATTTCAATGTTTAATTCTATAGATATTTGAGGGGATAATTCTTCAGATATTTCAGTGTTTAATTCTATAGATAATTGAGAGGATAATTCTTCAGGTATTTCAGTGTTTAATTCTATAGATAATTGGGAGGATAATTCTTCAGATATTTCAGTGTTTAATTCGATACAGAATTGAGAGCATAATTCTTCAGATATTTCACTGTCTAATTCTATAGATAATTGAGAGGATAATTCCTCAGATATTTCAGTGTTTAATTCTATGGATAATTGAGAGGATAAATCCTCAGATATTTCAGTGTTTAATTCTATAGATAATTGAGAGGATAAATCCTCAGATATTTCAGTGTTTAATTCTATAGATAATTGAGAGGATATTTGTTCAGATATTTCAGTGTTTAATTCTATATATAATTGAGAGGATAATTCTTCAGATATTTCAGTGTTTAATCCTATAGATAATTGAGAGGATAATTCTTCAGATATTTCAGTGTTTAATTCTATAGATAATTGAGAGGATAATTCTTCACGTATTTCAGTGTTTCATTCCATAGATAATTGAGAGGATAATTCCTCAGATATTTCAGTTTTTAATTCTATAGATAATTGAGAGTATAATTCTTCAGATATTTCAGTGTTTAATTCTATAGAAAATTGAGAGGATAAATCCTCAGATATTTCAGTGTTTAATTCTATAGATAATTGAGAGGATAATTCCTCAGATATTTCAGTGTTTAATTCTATGGATAATTGAGAGGATAAATCCTCAGATATTTCAGTGTTTAATTCTATAGATAATTGAGAGGACAAATCCTCAGATATTTCAGTGTTTAATTCTATAGATAATTGAGAGGATATTTGTTCAGATATTTCAGTGTTTAATTCTATATATAATTGAGAGGATAATTCTTCAGATATTTCAGTGTTTAATCCTATAGATAATTGAGAGGATAATTCTTCAGATATTTCAGTGTTTAATTCTATAGATAATTGAGAGGATAATTCTTCACGTATTTCAGTGTTTCATTCCATAGATAATTGAGAGGATAATTCCTCAGATATTTCAGTTTTTAATTCTATAGATAATTGAGAGTATAATTCTTCAGATATTTCAGTGTTTAATTCTATAGAAAATTGAGAGGATAAATCCTCAGATATTTCAGTGTTTAATTCTATAGATAATTGAGAGGATAATTCCTCGGATATTTCAGTGTTTAATTCTATAGATAATTAAGAGGATAATTCTTCAGATATTTCAGTGTTTAATTCTATAGATAATTGAGAGGATAATTCTTCAGATATTTCAGTTTTTAAATCTATAGATAATTGAGAGGATAATTCTTCAGATATTTCAGTGTCTATTTCTAATAGATAATTGAGAGGATAATTCCTCAGATATTTCAGTGTTTAATTCTACAGATATTGTGAGGATAATTCTTCGGATATTTCAGTGTTTAATTCTATAGATAATTGAGAGGATAATTCCTCAGATATTTCACTGTGTAATTCTATAGATAATTGAGAGGATAATTCGTCAGATATTTCAGTGTTTAATTTTATGGATAATTGAGAGGATAATTCCTCAGATATTTCAGTGTATAATTTTTAGATAATTAAGAGGATAATTCCTCAGCTATTTCAGTGTTTATTTCTACAGATAATTGAGAGGAAAGTTCCTCAGATATTTCAGTGTTTAATTCTATACATAATTCAGAGGATAATTCTTCAGATATTTCAGTGTTTAATTCTATAGATAATTGAGAGGATAATTCTTCAGATATTTCAGTGTTTAATTCTATAGATAATTGAGAGGATAATCTTTCAGGTATTTCAGTGTTTAATTCTATAGATGATTGAGAGGATAATTCCTCATATATTTCATTGTTTAATTCTACAGATAATTGAGAGGATAATTCTTCAGATATTTCAGTGTCTATTTCTAATAGATAATTGAGAGGATAATTCCTCAGATATTTCAGTGTTTAATTCTATAAATATTGTGAGGATAATTCTTCTGATATTTCAGTGAACAATTCTATCGATAATTGAGAGGATAATTCTTCAGATATTTCAGTGTTTAATTCTATCGATAATTGAGAGGATAATTCTTCACATATTTCAGTGTTTAATTCTACAGATAATTGAGAGGATAATTCTTCAGATATTTCAATGTTTAATTCTATAGATATTTGAGGGGATAATTCTTCAGATATTTCAGTGTTTAATTCTATAGATAATTGAGAGGATAATTCTTCAGGTATTTCAGTGTTTAATTCTATAGATAATTGAGAGGATAATTCTTCAGATATTTCAGTGCTTAATTCGATACAGAATTGAGAGCATAATTCTTCAGATATTTCACTGTCTAATTCTATAGATAATTGAGAGGATAATTCCTCAGATATTTCAGTGTTTAATTCTATGGATAATTGAGAGGATAAATCCTCAGATATTTCAGTGTTTAATTCTATAGATAATTGAGAGGATAAATCCTCAGATATTTCAGTGTTTAATTCTATAGATAATTGAGAGGATATTTGTTCAGATATTTCAGTGTTTAATTCTATATATAATTGAGAGGATAATTCTTCAGATATTTCAGTGTTTAATCCTATAGATAATTGAGAGGATAATTCTTCAGATATTTCAGTGTTTAATTCTATAGATAATTGAGAGGATAATTCTTCACGTATTTCAGTGTTTCATTCCATAGATAATTGAGAGGATAATTCCTCAGATATTTCAGTTTTTAATTCTATAGATAATTGAGAGTATAATTCTTCAGATATTTCAGTGTTTAATTCTATAGAAAATTGAGAGGATAAATCCTCAGATATTTCAGTGTTTAATTCTATAGATAATTGAGAGGATAATTCCTCAGATATTTCAGTGTTTAATTCTATGGATAATTGAGAGGATAAATCCTCAGATATTTCAGTGTTTAATTCTATAGATAATTGAGAGGACAAATCCTCAGATATTTCAGTGTTTAATTCTATAGATAATTGAGAGGATATTTGTTCAGATATTTCAGTGTTTAATTCTATATATAATTGAGAGGATAATTCTTCAGATATTTCAGTGTTTAATCCTATAGATAATTGAGAGGATAATTCTTCAGATATTTCAGTGTTTAATTCTATAGATAATTGAGAGGATAATTCTTCACGTATTTCAGTGTTTCATTCCATAGATAATTGAGAGGATAATTCCTCAGATATTTCAGTTTTTAATTCTATAGATAATTGAGAGTATAATTCTTCAGATATTTCAGTGTTTAATTCTATAGAAAATTGAGAGGATAAATCCTCAGATATTTCAGTGTTTAATTCTATAGATAATTGAGAGGATAATTCCTCGGATATTTCAGTGTTTAATTCTATAGATAATTAAGAGGATAATTCTTCAGATATTTCAGTGTTTAATTCTATAGATAATTGAGAGGATAATTCTTCAGATATTTCAGTTTTTAAATCTATAGATAATTGAGAGGATAATTCTTCAGATATTTCAGTGTCTATTTCTAATAGATAATTGAGAGGATAATTCCTCAGATATTTCAGTGTTTAATTCTACAGATATTGTGAGGATAATTCTTCAGATATTTCAGTGTTTAATTCTATAGATAATTGAGAGGATAATTCCTCAGATATTTCACTGTGTAATTCTATAGATAATTGAGAGGATAATTCGTCAGATATTTCAGTGTTTAATTTTATAGATAATTGAGAGGATAATTCCTCAGATATTTCAGTGTATAATTTTTAGATAATTAAGAGGATAATTCCTCAGCTATTTCAGTGTTTATTTCTACAGATAATTGAGAGGAAAGTTCCTCAGATATTTCAGTGTTTAATTCTATACATAATTCAGAGGATAATTCTTCAGATATTTTAGTGTTTAATTCTATAGATAATTGAGAGGATAATTCTTCAGATATTTCAGTGTTTAATTCTATAGATAATTGAGAGGATAATCTTTCAGGTATTTCAGTGTTTAATTCTATAGATGATTGAGAGGATAATTCCTCATATATTTCATTGTTTAATTCTACAGATAATTGAGAGGATAATTCTTCAGATATTTCAGTGTCTATTTCTAATAGATAATTGAGAGGATAATTCCTCAGATATTTCAGTGTTTAATTCTATAAATATTGTGAGGATAATTCTTCTGATATTTCAGTGAACAATTCTATCGATAATTGAGAGGATAATTCTTCAGATATTTCAGTGTTTAATTCTATCGATAATTGAGAGGATAATTCTTCACATATTTCAGTGTTTAATTCTACAGATAATTGAGAGGATAATTCTTCAGATATTTCAATGTTTAATTCTATAGATATTTGAGGGGATAATTCTTCAGATATTTCAGTGTTTAATTCTATAGATAATTGAGAGGATAATTCTTCAGGTATTTCAGTGTTTAATTCTATAGATAATTGAGAGGATAATTCTTCAGATATTTCAGTGTTTAATTCGATACAGAATTGAGAGCATAATTCTTCAGATATTTCACTGTCTAATTCTATAGATAATTGAGAGGATAATTCCTCAGATATTTCAGTGTTTAATTCTATGGATAATTGAGAGGATAAATCCTCAGATATTTCAGTGTTTAATTCTATAGATAATTGAGAGGATAAATCCTCAGATATTTCAGTGTTTAATTCTATAGATAATTGAGAGGATATTTGTTCAGATATTTCAGTGTTTAATTCTATATATAATTGAGAGGATAATTCTTCAGATATTTCAGTGTTTAATCGTATAGATAATTGAGAGGATAATTCTTCAGATATTTCAGTGTTTAATTCTATAGATAATTGAGAGGATAATTCTTCACGTATTTCAGTGTTTCATTCCATAGATAATTGAGAGGATAATTCCTCAGATATTTCAGTTTTTAATTCTATAGATAATTGAGAGTATAATTCTTCAGATATTTCAGTGTTTAATTCTATAGAAAATTGAGAGGATAAATCCTCAGATATTTCAGTGTTTAATTCTATAGATAATTGAGAGGATAATTCCTCGGATATTTCAGTGTTTAATTCTATAGATAATTAAGAGGATAATTCTTCAGATATTTCAGTGTTTAATTCTATAGATAATTGAGAGGATAATTCTTCAGATATTTCAGTTTTTAAATCTATAGATAATTGAGAGGATAATTCTTCAGATATTTCAGTGTCTATTTCTAATAGATAATTGAAAGGATAATTCCTCAGATATTTCAGTGTTTAATTCTATAGATATTGTGAGGATAATTCTTCAGATATTTCAGTGTTTAATTCTATAGATAATTGAGAGGATAATTCTTCAGGTATTTCAGTGTTTAATTCTATCGATAATTGAGAGGATAATTCTTCAGATATTTAAATGTTTAATTCTATAGATATTTGAGAGGATAATTCCTCAGATATTTCAGTGTTTAATTCTATTGATAATTGAGAGGATAATTCCTCAGATATTTCTGTGTTTAATTCTATATGTAATTGAAAGGATAATTCTTCAGATATTTCAGTGTTTAAATCTATATATAATTGAGAGTATAATTCTTCAGATATTTCAGTGTTTAATTCTATAGATAATTGAGAGGATAATTCCTCAGATATTTCAGTGTTTGATTCTACAGATAATTGAGAGGATAATTCTTCAGATATTTCAATGTTTAATTCTATAGATAATTGTGAGGATAATTCTTCAGATATTTCAGTGTTTAATTCTATAGATAATTGAGAGAATAATTCTTCAGATATTTCAGTGTTTAATTCTATAGATAATTGAGAGTATATTTCTTCAGATATTTCAGTGTTTAATTCTATAGATAATTGAGAGGATAATTCCTCAGATATTTCAGTGTTTAATCCTATAGATAATTGAGAGGATAATTCATCAGATATTTCAGTGTTTAATTCTATAGATAATTGAGAGGATAATTCTTCACGTATTTCAGTGTTTCATTCCATAGATAATTGAGAGGATAATTCCTCAGATATTTCAGTTTTTAATTCTATAGATAATTGAGAGTATAATTCTTCAGATATTTCAGTGTTTAATTCTATAGAAAATTGAGAGGATAAATCCTCAGATATTTCAGTGTTTAATTCTATAGATAATTGAGAGGATAATTCCTCGGATATTTCAGTGTTTAATTCTATAGATAATTAAGAGGATAATTCTTCAGATATTTCAGTGTTTAATTCTATAGATAATTGAGAGGATAATTCTTCAGATATTTCAGTTTTTAAATCTATAGATAATTGAGAGGATAATTCTTCAGGTATTTCAGTGTTTAATTCTATCGATAATTGAGAGGATAATTCTTCAGATATTTCAATGTTTAATTCTATAGATATTTGAGAGGAGAATTCCTCAGATATTTCAGTGTTTAATTCTATTGATAATTGAGAGGATAATTCCTCAGATATTTCTGTGTTTAATTCTATATGTAATTGAAAGGATAATTCTTCAGATATTTCAGTGTTTAAATCTATATATAATTGAGAGTATAATTCTTCAGATATTTCAGTGTTTAATTCTATAGATAATTGAGAGGATAATTCCTCAGATATTTCAGTGTTTGATTCTACAGATAATTGAGAGGATAATTCTTCAGATATTTCAATGTTTAATTCTATAGATAATTGTGAGGATAATTCTTCAGATATTTCAGTGTTTAATTCTATAGATAATTGAGAGAATAATTCTTCAGATATTTCAGTGTTTAATTCTATAGATAATTGAGAGTATATTTCTTCAGATATTTCAGTGTTTAATTCTATAGATAATTGAGAGGATAATTCCTCAGATATTTCAGTGTTTGATTCTATAGATAATTGTGGGATAATTCTTCAGATATTTCAATGTTGAATTCTAAAGATAATTGAGAGTATAATTCTTCAGATATTTCAGTGTTTAATTCAACAGATAATTGAGCGGATAAATCCTCAGATATTTCAGTGCCTAATTCTATAGATAATTGAGAGGATAATTCTTTAGATATTTCAGTGTTTAATTCTTTTGATAATTGAGAGGATAATTCCTCAGCTATTTCAGTGTTATTTCTACAGATAATTGAGAGGATAATTCCTCAGATATTTCAGTGTTTAATTCTATAGATAATTGAGAGGATAATTCCTCAGATATTTCAGTGTTTAATTCTATAGATAATTGAGAGGATAATTCTTCAGATATTTCAGTGTTTAATTCTATCGATAATTGAGAGGATAATTCTTCAGATATTTCAGTGTTTAATTCTATAGATAATTAAGAGGATAATTCTTCAGGTATTTCAGTGTTTTATTCTATAGATAATTGAGAGGATAATTCCTCAGATATTTCAGTGTTTAATTCTAAAAAAAATTGAGAGGATAATTCTTCAGATATTTCAATGTTTAATTCTATAGATATTGTGATGATGATTGCTCTGATATTTCAGTGTTTAATTCTAAAGTTAATTGGGAGCATAATTCCTCAAGTATTTCAGTGTTTAATTCTATACAGAATTGAGAGGATAATTCCTCAGATATTTCAGTGTTTAATTCTATAAATAATCGAGAGGATAATTCTTCAGATATTTCAGTGTTTAATTCTGTAGATATTGTGAGGCTGATTCCTCCGATATTTCAGTGTTTAATTCTATAGATAATTGAGAGGATAATTCTTCAGATATTTCATTGTATAATTCTGTAGATAATTGTGAGGATAATTCTTCAGATATTTCAATGTTTAAATCTATAGATAATTAAGAGGATAATTCCTCAGATATTTCAGTGTTTAATTCTATCGATAATTGAGAGGATAATTCCTCAGATATTTCATTGTTTAATTCTATAGATAATTGAGAGGATAATTCTTCAGATATTTCAGTGTCTATTTCTATAGATAATTGAGAGGATAATTCCTAAGATATTTCAGTGTTTAATTCTATAGATATTGTGCGGATAATTCTTCAGATATTTCAGTGTCTAATTCTATAAATATTGTGAGGATAATTCTTCATATATTTCAGTGTTTAATTCTACAGATAATTGAGAGGATAATCCTTCAGGTATTTCAGTGTTTAATTATATAGATGATTGAGAGGATAATTCCACAGATATTTCATTGTTTAATTCTATAAATAATTGAGAGGATAATTCTTCAGATATTTCAGTGTCTATTTCTATAGATAATTGAGAGGATAATTCCTCAGATATTTAAGTGTTTAATTCTATAGATAATTGAGAGGATAGTTCTTCACACATTTCAGTGTTTAATTCTATAGATATTTGAGAGGATAATTCTTCAGATATTTCAGTGTTTAATTCTATAGATAATTGAGAAGATAATTCTTCAGATATTTCAGTGTTTAATTCTGTAGATAATTGAAAGGATAATTCTTCAGATATTTCAGTGTTTAATTCTGTAGATAATTGAAAGGATAATTCTTCAGATATTTCAGTGTTTAATTCTGTCGAAAATTGAATGGATAATTCTTCAGATATTTCAGTGTTTAATTCTATAGATAATTGAGAGGATAATTCCTCAGATATTTCAGTGATTAATTCTATATATAATTGAAAGGATAATTCTTCAGATATTTCAGTGTTTAATTCTATAGATAATTGAGAGGATAATGCTTCAGATATTTCAGTGCATAATTCTGTAGATAATTGTGAGGATAATTCTTCAGATATTTCAGTGCATAATTCTGTAGATAATTGTGAGGATAATTCTTCAGATATTTCAATGTTTAATTCTATAGATAATTGAGAGGATAATTCCTCAGATATTTCAGTGTTTAATTCTATCGATAATTGAGAGGATAATTCCTCAGATATTTCAGTGTTTGATTCTATAGATAATTGAGAGGATAATTCTTCAGATATTTCAATGTTTAATTCTATAGATAATTGTGAGGATAATTCTTCAGATATTTCAGTGTTTAATTCTATAGATAATTGAGAGGACAATTACTCAAATATTTCAGTGTTTAATTCTATAGATAATTGAGAGGATAATTCTTCAGATATTTCAGTGTTTAATTCTATAGATAATTGAGAGTGTAATTCTTCAGATATTTCAGTGTTTAATTCTATAGATAATTGAGAGGATAAATCCTCAGATATTTCAGTGTCTAATTCTTTCGATAATTGAGAGGATATTTCCTCAAATATTTCAGTGTTTAATTCTATAGATAATTGAGAGGATAATTCTTCCGATATTTCAGTGTTTAATTCTATAGATAATTGAGAGGATAGTTGCTCAGATATTTCAGTGTTTATTTCTACAGATAATTGAGAGGGTAATTCCTCAGATATTTCAGTATTTAATTCTATAGATAATTGAGAGGATATTTCTTTGTAGATTTCAGCATTAAATTCGATGAATAATTGCGTGGATTATTCTTTGGATATTTCACTGTTTATTTCGATAGAAAATTGAGAGGATAATTCTTTGGATATTTCAGTGTTTAATTATATAGTTAATTGCATAGATAATCCTTTGGATACTTCAGTGTTTAATTCGGTGCATAATTGAGAGTATAATTCCTTGTACATTTCAGTGTTTATTTCTGTAGATATTTGTGTTTAATTATATAGATAATTGAGTGGATAATTATTTGGATATTCAGTATTTAATTAGATGGAAATTTGTGTTGGTAATTATTTCGATATTTCAATGTCTACATTTATAGATATTGTTATAATAATTCTTTGGATATTTCATTGATCCATTATATCGATAGTTGTGTGGATATTTTTAAAAGAAATTTCAATGTTTAATACGAAGGATAATTGAGAGGATTATTATTTGTATATTTCAAAGTTTAATTCGATAGATAATTGAGAGGATAATTCATTGTATATTTCAAAGTTTAATTCGATGGATAATTGAGAGGATAATTCTTTGTATATTTCAGTGTTTAACTTGATGGATAATTGAGAGGATAATTCTTTGGATATGTCAGTGTTTTATTCGATGGATAATTGAGAGGATAATTCTTTTTATATTTCAGGTATTAATTCTATAGAAAAATGAGATATAATCCTTTCGACTATTGAGATAATAGTCCTTCTTAACCGCCTGCTGCACCTGCATCCTTACCTGAAGGTAAGCATGCAGGTGCAGCAGGCGGTTAAGAAGGCAAATGGTATGTTGGCCTTCGTAGCGAGAGGGTTTGAGTACAGGAATAAGGATGTCTTGCTGCAGTTGTACAGGGCCTTGGTGAGACCACATGTTGAGTATTGTGTGCAGTTTTAGTCGCATTATCTGAGGAAGGATGTTCTTGCCATGGAAGGAGTTCAGCGAAGACTCACCAGGCTGTTACCTGGGATGGCAGGAATGATGTATGAGGAGAGATTGGGTCGATTGGGCTTGTACTCACTGGAGTTTAGAAGAATGAAAGGGGATCTCATGGAAATTTATACAATTCTGACAGGATTGGACAGACTAGATGCAGGAAGGATGTTCCCGATGGTCAGGCAGTCCAGAACCAGGGGTCACAGTCTAAGGATAAGGGGTAGGCCATTTAGAACAGAAATGAGGAGGAATTTCTTCACCCAGAGAGTGGTGAACCTGTGGAATTCTCTACCACAGAAGGCAATAGAGGCCAATTCATTAAATATATTCAAGAAGGAGCTGGATATATTTTTTAATGCTAAAGGGATCAAGGGGTATGGGGAGAAAGCAGGGACCGGGTACTGAATTTGGATGATCAGCCATGATCGCATTGCGTGGCGGACCATGTTCGAGGGGCCGAATGGCCTAATCCTTCACCTAACTTCTATGTTTCTCTATGTTTGTATATTTCAGTGTTTAATTCTTTAGATAATTGAGTGGATAATTATTTGTGTGTTTCAGTGTTTAATTCGATGGATAATGGAGAGGAAAAACCTTTGCATATTTCAGTGTATAATTCTCCAGAAAATTGTGAGGATAATTCTTTCTTTATTTCAGTGTTTACTTCGATGGATAATTGAGAGGATAATTAATTGGATATGTGAAAGGCTCAGAGGGTGTAGAATTCTTAAAGTGCATCCAGGAGAGCTTTTTGAGCCAGCATGTAGAAAGTCCTACAAGAGAGGGGGCGGTACTGGACCTAATTCTAGGGAATGTGGCCGGCCAAGTGGAAAAAGTGCTAGTAGGTGAGCACTTTGGTGACAGTGGCCATAATATGGTAAGATTTAAGGTGGTCATGGAAAAGGACAGGGATGGGCCGGAAAGAAAGGTTCTCAATTGGGGGAAGGCCGATTTTAATAGGATAAGGCAGGATCTGGCCAAAATGGACTGGGATCAGCTACTTGTAGGAAAATCCGCATCGGAGCAATGGGAGGCTTTCAGAAGGGAGATTGAGATCATACAATGGCAACATGTTCCCGTAAAGGTCAAGGGTGGTTCCAAAAACCACAGGGAACCTTGGATGTCAGGGGATATACGAGAATGGATTAGGGAAAAAAGGAGGGCTTTTGGCAGATACAAAAGTCTAAAGACGGAGGAAGCCCTGGAGGAGTATAAAAAGTGCAGGGGGATACTTAAAAAAGAAATTAGAAGATCAAGGAGGGGCCATGAAATAACACTGGCGAGCAAAATAAAGGAAAATCCAAAGATGTTTTATAAGTATATTAAGGGTAAGAGGATAACTAGGGAAAAAATAGGGCCCATTAGGGACAAAAGTGGCAATCTGTGTGTGGAGCCGGAAGATGTAGGAGGGGTTCTAAATGAATTTTTTGCATCTGTTTTCACTATGGAGAAGGATGATGTAGACATAGAAATAGGGCGGGGGGACAGTGATATGCTTGAACATATTAACATCGAGAGGGAGGAGGTATTGGCGGTTTTAGCTGGCCTAAAAATGGATAAATCCCCAGGCCTGGATGAAATGTATCCCAGGCTGCTGTGTGAGGCAAAGGAAGAGATTGCGGGGTCTCTAACACATATATTCAGGACCTCGCTAGCCACAGGGGATGTGCCAGAGGACTGGAGAACAGCTAATGTAGTACCATTATTCAAGAAGGGTAGTAGGGAAAAACCGGGGAACTACAGGCCAGTGAGCCTAACATCAGTGGTAGGAAAATTATTGGAAAAAATTCTGAGGGTCAAAATTTGTCTCCACCTGGAGAGGCAAGGATTAATCAGGGATAGTCAACATGGCTTTGTCAAGGGAAGATCATGTCTGACTAATTTGATTGAATTTTTTGAGGGGGTGACGAGGTGTGTGGATGAGGGTAACGCAGTGGATGTGGTATACATGGATTTCAGTAAGGCCTTTGATAAAGTCCCGCACAGGAGACTGGTCAAGAAGGTAAGAGCCCATGGAATCCAGGATGCCTTGGCACATTGGACACAAAACTGGCTTAGTGGCAGAAGGCAGAGGGTGATGGTCGAAGGTTGTTTTTGTGACTGGAAGCCTGTGGCCAGTGGGGTACCACAGGGATCGGTGCTGGGTCCCTTGCTGTTTGTGGTCTACATTAATGACTTGGATATGAATGTAAAAGGTATGATCAGTAAGTTCGCGGATGATACAAAAATTGGTAGGGTGGTAAATAGCAAGGAGGGTAGCCTCAGTCTGCAGGACGATATAGATGGGTTGGTCAGATGGGCGGAACAGTGGCAAATGGAATTCAACCCGGAAAAGTGCGAGGTGATGCACTTTGGGGGGACTAACAAGGCAAGGCAATACACAATGAATGGAAAGACCCTAGGCAAGACGGAGGGTCAGAGGGATCTGGGTATGCAAGTACACAGATCCCTGAAGGCGGCGGAACAGGTGGAAAATGTGGTAAAAAAGGCATATGGGATACTTGCCTTCATTAGCCGAGGCATTGAATATAAGAGCAAGGAGGTTATGATGGAGCTGTATAAAACACTGGTTAGGCCACAGCTGTAATACTGTTTGCAGTTCTGGTCGCCACACTACAGGAAGGATGTGATCGCGTTAGAGAGGGTGCAGAGGAGGTTCACCAGGATGTTACCAGGGCTGGAGCACTGCAGCTATGAAGAGAGACTGGGCAGATTGGGTTTGTTTTCCTTGGAGCAGAGGAGGCTGAGGGGGGACATGATTGAGGTGTACAAAATTATGAGGGGCATAGATAGGATGGATGCTGAGGAGCTTTTTCCCTTAGTAGAGGGGTCAATAACTAGGGGGCATAGATTCAAGGTAAAGGGCGGGAGGTTTAGAGGGGATTTGAGAAAGAACTTTTTCACCCAGAGGGTGGTTGGAGTCTGGAACTCACTGCCTGAAAGGGTTGTGGAGGCAGGAACCCTCACAACATTTAAGAAGCATTTGGATGAACACTTGAAATACCATAGCATACAAGGCTACGGACCAAATGCTGGAATATGGGATTAGATTAGACAGGGCTTGATGGCCGGCGTGGACACGATGGGCCGAAGGGCCTCTATCCGTGCTGTATAACTCTATGACTATGACTCTATATTTCAGTATTTCATTATGTGGATAACTGTGAGGATATTTCTTTGAATAAAACAGTGTTTAATTCTGTAAAAAATTGTGAGGAACTTTCTTTGGATATTTCAGTGTTTAATTCGATGGATAATTGAGAGGATAAATATTTGGATATTTCAATGTTCAATTCTATAGATAATTGAGTGGATAATTCATTGTATATTTCAGTGTTTAATTCTATATATAATTGAGAGAATAATTCGATGGATATTATAATGTTTAATTTGATTGATAATAGTGCGGTTAATTCTTTGGATATTTCAATAATAAATTATATAGATAATTGAGAGGATTATTATTTTTATATTCAGTGTCTAATTCGATAGATAATTGTGAGGATACATCTTTGTATATTTCTGTGTTTTATTCTGTTGATAATTGTGAGGATAATTATTACAATAATTCAGTGTTTAACTTGATGGATAATTGATAAGATAATCTTTGTATATTTCAGAGTTTAATTCGATGGTTAATTGAGAGGATAATTGTGCAGATATTTCAGTGTTTAATTCGAAGGATAACTGAGAGGATAACTCTTCCTTCTTTTCAGTGTTCAATACGATATATAATTGTGAGGATAAATCTTTGTATTTTTCAGTGTTTAATTCTATAGATAATTGTGAAGATAATTCTTCGTATCTTTCAGTTACTAATTCTACAGATAATTGAGAGGATAATTCTTTGGATATTTCAGTGTTTAATTTGATTGTTAATTGAGAGGATAATTATCTGGATATTTCAGTATTAAATTTGATTGATAATAGAGCGTATAATTCTTTGGATATTTCACTAGTTCTTTAACTAGATAATTGAGTGCATAACTGAGTTCGGAATTCTGTTGAAATTCGTTGAATAATTCAATAAATAATTATTTTGATAATTCCGTTGATAATCGTTTAGATAATTCTTTGGATTTTTTAGTATTTAATTCGTAGATAATTGTGTCGATGTTTTAGAGGACAAATCTTCGATTGTTTCAGTTTTTTGTGTTTGGATAATTATTGTATAATTTATGGGTTATATATATATTTAATCCATGTGAATGAATTTCTCGAAATTGCAGATCCAATGAAAGTTCTGTCCATGTATCTGTTGTTCATTATCATAATATTGACTTTCATATTTCAAATTAATCCATATTAAATGAAACTCATCTCTTCATTCGGTCTAGTGGCGAGGCCTGGGGGGAGGGAGGGAATTCTGCTTTGAATTATCGAGTGTTTTATCCACAGTTTGTAACATTGCTAAGCAAAGTCTCTGTGGCCAATAGCAGCAACATAATTGATATCAGACAGACAGCAGTGGGGAGCCTACACCCAAACCATCTTCAGATGCTGCCAACATGTAAATGTAGAAGCTATCTCCGCATCTATGTATGAAAATATACCTATCCTCGTATCCGGTGCTTGCGCTTTCTGCCCAATATCTGCTCCTGGCTTCCCTCCAGAGGGCGCTATTCATGAGCTCTGGCGGCTTCCTATCACGGATTGGGTCCACCTCTAACTAAATCGCAATGCTTCAGCAATTACAACAACACGTTACTTATTTTTCACTTCTCTATCATCCTGCCAAGTCCCCATTGCAGTTTAAACCGCTCCAATCCCCACCATTTCTCCTTCGCCAGGCGCAGTACCCATTGAACCATCACCAGGCCGAGCCCCCATTGAAATTTCACCCTGCCCAAACACCACTGCACCTTGCCGCTGCTCACACCCAACTGCAACTGCTCTCTGCCCAAATCCCACTGCACCTTCCCCCAGCCCAAAAACCACTGCACCTTCCCCCTGCTCAAACCCCACTGCACCTTCCATCTGCTCAAACCCCACTGCACCTTCCCCCTGCCCAAACCCTGCTGCACCTTCCCCCGTGCCCAAACCCCATTGCACCTTCACCCTGCCCAAACCCCCCTGCACCTTTCCCCTGCCCAAACCCCACTGCACCTTCACCCTGCCCAAACACAACTGCACCTCCCCCCTGCCCAAACCCCACTGCACCTTCCCCCTGCCCAAACCCCACTGCACCTTCCCCCTGCCCAAACCCCACTGCACCTTCCCCCTGCCCAAACCCTACTGCACCTTCCCCCTGCCCAAACCCTGCTGCACCTTCCCCCTGCCCAAACCCCGCTGCACCTTCCCCCTGCCCAAACCCCACTACACCTCCCCCCTCCCCAAACCCCACTGCACCTTCACCCTGCCCAATCCCGACTGCACCTTCCCCCTGCCCAAACCCCAATGCACCTTCCCCCTGCTCAAACCCCACTGCACCTTCCCCCTGCACAAACCCCACTGCACCTTCCCCCTGCCCAAACCCCACTGCACCTTCCACTGCCCAAACCCCACTGCACCTTCCCCCTGCACAAACCCCACTGCACCTTCCCCCTGCCCAAACCCCACTGCACCTTCCCCCTGCCCAAACCCCACTGCACATTCCCCCTGCCCAAAACCCCACTGCACCTTCCCCCTGCACAAACCCCGCTGCACCTTCCCCCTGCACAAACCCCACTGCACCTTCCCCCTGCCCAAACCCCACTGCACCTTCCCCCTGCCCAAACCCCACTGCACCTTCCCCCTGCCCATACCCCACTGCACCTTCCCCCTGCCCAAACCCCACTGCACCTTCCCCCTGCCCAAACCCCACTGCACCTTCCCCCTGCGCAAAACCCATTGCACCTTCCCCCTGCCCAAACACCACTGCACCTTCCCCGTGCCCAAACCCCACTGCACCTTCCCCCTGCCCAAACCCCACTGCACCTTCCCTCTGCCCAAACACCACTGCACATTCCCCCTCCCCAAACCCCACTGCACCTTCACCCTGCCCAATCCTGACTGCACCTTCCCCCTGCGCAAACCCCACTGCACCTTGCCCCTGCCCAATCCCCACTGCACCTTCACACTGCCCAATCCCCACTGCACCTTCCCCCTGCTCAAACCCCACTGCACCTTCCCCCTGCCCAAACCCCACTGCACCTTCCCCCTGCCCAAAACACATTGCACCTTCCCCCTGCCCAAACACCACTGCACCTTCCCCGTGCCCAAACCCCACTGCACCTTCCCCCTGCGCAAACCCCACTGCTCCTTCCCCCTTCCCAAACCCCAATGCACCTTCACGCTGCCCAAACCCCACTGCACCTTCACCCTGCCAAAACCCCAATGCACCTTCACCCTGCCCAAACCCCAATGCAACTTCACCCTGCCCAAACCCCAATGCACCTTCACCCTGCCGAAACCCCACTACACCTTCACCCTGCCCAAATCCCACTGCACCTTCCCCCTGCCCAAACCCCACTGCACCTTCCCCCTGCCCAAACCCCACTGCACCTTCCCCCTGCCCAAACCCCACTGCACCTTCCCCCTGCCAAAGCCCCACTGCACCTTCCCGCTGCCCAAACCCCACTGCACCTTCCCTCTGCCCGAACCCCACTGCACCATCCCTGTGCCCAAAACCCACTGCACCTTCACCCTGCTCAAACTCCACTGCACCTTCCCCGTGCTCAAACCCCACTGCACCTTCCCCCTGGCAAAACTCCACTTCACCTTCCACTGCCCAAACCCCACTGCACCTTCCCCTTGCCCAAAACCCACTGCACCTTCCCCCTGCTCAAACCCCACTGCACCTTCACCCTGCTCAAACCCTACTGCACCTTCCCCCTGCCCAAACCCCACTGCACCTTCCCCGTGCCCAAACCCCACTGCACCTTCACCCTGCCCAAACACCACTGCACCTTCCCCCTGCCCAAACCCCACTGCACCTTCCCCCTGCTCAAACCCCAATGCACCTTCCCTCTGCTCAAACCCCACTGCACCTTCCCCCTGCCCAAACCCCACTGCACCTTCCCCCTGCTCAAACCCCACTGCACCTTCCCCCTGCCCAAACCCCACTGCACCTTCCCCCTGCCCAAACCCCACTGCACCTTCACCCTGCCCAAACACCATTGCTCCTTCACCCTGCCCAAACCCCAATGCACCTTCCCCCTGCCCAAACCCCACTGCACCTTCCCCCTGCCCAAACCCCAATGCACCTTCCCCCTGCCCAAACCCCACTGCACCTTCACCCTGCCCAAACCCCAATCCACCTTCACCCTGCCCAAACCCCACTGCACCTTCCCTCTGCCCAAACCCTACTGCACCTTCCCCCTGCCCAAACCCCAATGCACCTTCCCCCTGCCCAAACCCCACTGCACCTTCACCCTGCCCAAACCCCAATCCACCTTCACCCTGCCCAAACCCCACTGCACCTTCCCTCTGCCCAAACCCCACTACACCTTCTCCCTGCACAAACCCCACTGCACCTTCCCCCTGCACAAACCCCACTGCACCCTCCCCCTGCTCAAAGCTCAGTGCACCTTCCCCCTGCCCAAACCCCACTGCACCTTCCCCCTGCCCAAACCCCACTGCACCTTCCCCCTGCTCAAACCGCACTGCACCTTCCCCCTGCCCAAACCCCTCTGCACTTTCGCCCTGCACGGTTTCCATTGTACCTTCACCCCGCATGATTCCCATTACATAGAATAGAATGACGAACAATTTTACATCACAGAAACCAGCCATTCTGCACTACTGATCTATGCCAGAGTTTATGTTCCACGAGAGACATCTTCCACCTTTCTTCATCTCACTCCACCAACATATCCTTCGATTCATGTTTGCCTCCTGCACTTAACTAGTTGCCACTTAAGTGCATCTACGCTAAGCGCCGCAGCCTCTATGGCCTAGAAATTCAGTATAGCCACTTTTGGGGCAGTAAAGTCGGGCGGCCGCTAAAGTTTGCGCCCGGCGCAAAGACGCGCCCCCTTCGCCGATATTCAGTCGCAACGCCCCAAGAGGTTGCTGCTGCGCTAAAATAGGCGATGCACGACTATTTTAGGTGCTAAGCCAGCGGTGCTGAGCGATACCCCCGAGGCCGGGCGCAGCACCGGTGCGGCGAGTTTTTGATTGACGTCAGACACTCTGGCGCCGGTCAGCTCTTAAAGGGGGAGGGTCGATTTGTTTGCCTGCCACGCCCTGCACACTGCAGCCCTCAACCTAGGCCTGACCACTTCAGCTTCACCTGTACAACGCCCAGGACTATGGAGAAGGCCAGGGAGAGAGCGCAGCGCTTCAGCGACGGTGACCTGAGGGTGCTGGTTGGCGGAGTGGAGCGCAGGCGCCATGTTTTGTACCCAGAAGGTGGCAAGAGGCCGCTGCCCAGCGCCTACCGGAAAGCCTGGAGGGAGGTGTCCAACAGGGTCTCTTCGCACAGCTTGGTTGCCAGGACTGCTGTGCAATGCCAGAAGAAGTTCAATGACCTCACTCGGGTTGTCAGGGTGAGTACCCTTTCCAGTGTCCTCCTCATCCTTGCATGTGCACCTCACATTATGGGCAAAGGGACCTGAAAGCCCTAATGGCCAGCCCTCACCCAGCAGCTATGGGACTGGCATGAAAATCACTTGCACATTCAGCACTTTACAAACTGTCCAAGCTATTCGACCATGGGAGGCAGTGCAGACAAGATCAGGGCTACACACTGTCCAAGCTATTCGACCATGGGAGGCAGTGCAGACAAGATCAGGCCTACACACTGTCCAAGCAATTCGACCATGGGAGCCAGTGCGGACAAGATCAGGGCTACACACTGTCCAAGCAATTCGACCATGGGAGACAGTGCAGACAAGATCAGGGCTACACACTGTACAAGCTATTCGACCATGGGAGGCAGTGCAGACAAGATCAGGGCTACACGCTGTACAAGCTATTCGACCATGGGAGGCAGTGCAGACAAGATCAGGCCTACACACTGTCCAAGCAATTCGACCATGGGAGACAGTGCAGACAAGATCAGGGCTACACACTGTACAAGCTATTCGACCATGGGAGGCAGTGCAGACAAGATCAGGGCTACACACTGTCCAAGCTATTCGACCATGGGAGGCAGTGCAGACAAGATCAGGGCTACACACTGTACAAGCTATTCGACCATGGGAGGCAGTGCAGACAAGATCAGGGCTACACACTGTACTTAGAGGCCATCCTTTCTCTTGCAGGCCAAGGTTGCGCACAACCGGCGCAACCAAACTGAGACCGGGGGAGGCCATCCTGTCATCAAAGAGCTCTCCGACCTCGACCAGCGTGTGGAGCGCATTATGGGAGGCCGGCTGATTGGCCTCGTCGCCACTGGAGATGCCAACCCTGTTCTGGGCACCAATGGTAAGGGCATGACCTTTTGGACCTCTCTCATTCCACTTGCGCATCAGATCAGCATCCTTTGCCACTGTCCGACCAATGTGGTGAATGGCACCACTCATGCCTCCCTCGCTGCCGCCCTGTCCTCACTCTAAAGCTACTCTTGTGCCTTCCTGCTTTCAGATGGTGAATCGCCAGGTGAGGAGGCGGGCCCTCAAGCTGCCACTGTCAGCCCTTCAGAAGACGAGGAGGAGGAAGAGGAAGCCGGCCCATCAGTGCCACCTTCAGCCGCGCCAGCCCATACCGATGTAGGGGACACATCTTCCCTGGAGGTGAGCCGGGGGAAGGGTCGGAGGAGAGTCAAGCTCCGGGGACCAGCGGCCTGCAGCCATGCGGGAGGGGTGGGGAAGCTCGGCGGACTTCTCTCCAGAGGGTGAGTGCTGCCTCCAGTCCTGCGACGGTCAGCGCAGAGGAGGTGCGCCTCCTAGAGGAAATGGCCATCCAGGCTGAGTGGAGGCACACTGAGCTCATGGCTGCAGTGGCACGCATGCCTGACTCCATAGAGTCACTGGCAAGGAGTGTGCAGGAATTCGGGTCAGCACAGGCCAGGAGTCTGCAACAATTCAGTGCAGCACAGGCCAGGAGTGTGCAGGACATCAATGCAGCACAGGCCAGGAGTCTGCAGGACATCGCGGCAGCACAGGCCACGAGTCTGCAGGGCTTCACGGCAGCACAGTCGGCTTCTAGCAAGTGCTCAGTCGTGCCGTCCATTCACTGGCTGGTGTATTGCGGACACAGACCAGGGCCACACGGGCACTAACTGCTGCCACCCTCGCTGGATCAGCGAGGCCTCGCCAGGGCACTCGCCGTGCAGCAGCAGCCCAGCAATCTGTCCTTCAGCTGGTTGCTGCGCATGCTGCACTGCTGGCCCGTGCGAGTGCCAATGTGTCAGGTGACCAGCGAGCACCTGCGATCTGCCAGGTTGCCACCATCCCTGCAGCCGACACTGCCACTCCACCATTGCAGCTGCCACGAGCTGCTGGACAGACTGCTGCCGCCCAGCCACAGTTGGAGCAGTCAGCAGCCGGCCCCTCCAAGGCCAGAGCTGGTGCAGGCAGACCCCCAAGGGCATCTGCCATCTCGCCATCTGCCCCTCAGCAGCCTTCCCCCAGCCTTGCTGCAGCCACTGGGCTCCCATTGAGGAGGAGCAGCAGGGCGGGCAGGGGCCAGGCAAGGATGCGCAAGGCATCGCCCTCGCAGGGCAAAAAATAGAGGTATGCACAAATGCCTGGTGCTTGTTGGAAGGCCGACACTTGTGCAGTTGTTTGGGTGTAAGGCCGAGACTGGTGTCTATCTGTTTTTGTGTAAGGCCGAGACTGGTGTCTATCTTTATTTGTGTAAGGCCGAGACTGATGTCTATCTTTATTTGTGTAAGGCCGAGACTGGTGTATATCTTTATTTGTGTAAGGCCGAGACTGGTGTCTTTCTTTATTTGTGTAAGGCTGAGACTGGTGTCTTTCTTTCTTTTTGTAAGGCCGAGACTGGTATTTTTGTGTTTTTGAAGGGGGCTTCTCCACATGAGCATGTAATGTGGGAAGGGCAGAGGTTTTCAATAAATTTTTGTTGTTAAATTGCAGTGTGAATGGTTTTTTGATTAAGTCCTGGTTGCCCTGCTCGGCTGAGGGCTTGTGGAGTGGCTACATTCATCTGCTGACATTGGCACAAGCCGGCCCCTGAGAGGGGGCCTAGAACCGACGTTCAATAAGCCAGCGACGGGCGGCCCTTGCACTTTGTGCCTCCCTCCTGTGCTGGTCCTCCTCCTCCTCCTCCTGCTCCTCCTCCTCAGGTGGTCCTCCAATGTGTGGTGGCAGTGGCTGAGTCCTGCGGATAGCCAGGTTGTGCAGCATGCAGCAAACGATGATGAAATGGGAGACTCGCTCCGGCGAATACTGCAGTGCTCCCCCGGAATGATCGAGACAGCGGAACTATTGCTTCAGGACGCCGATTGTTTGTTCGATGATGTTCCTGGTCGATTGATGGCTCTCGTTATATCGCTCTTCAGCAGGGGTGCTGGGCGCACGGAGCGGGGTCATCAGCCAGGTACACAAAGGATAGCCTTTGTCCCTGATAAGCCATCCTCGTGGGTGAGGCTGGGCCTGGAACATGTCTGCCACAGAAGTCTGTCGGAGGAAGAAGGCATCGTGGCTGCTGCCTGGAAAGCGGGCATTGACAGCTAGGATGAGCTGCCTGTGGTCACACACCAGCTGTACGTTCAGCGAATGGTAGCCCTTCCGGTTGCGGTAATCCTCGGCATTCTCCAGAGGTACCCGCAAAGCCACATGCGTACAGTCAATGGTGCCCTGCACCATGGGGAAGCCCGCGAATGCTGCAAAGCCCATTGCATGCTGTTGCTGCTTGGCAAGGGCCATGGAGAAGGAGCTGAACTGACGTCTCCTTTTGAAAAGGGCATTGGTCACCTGGCGGATGCAGCAATGCACGGCGAATTGGGAGATGTTGGCAATGTCGCCAGTAGCGGCTTGGAAGGGGCCGGTGGCATAAAAGTTGAGAGCCACCGTCGCCTTCACTGCCACCGACAGAGACGTCCTGCACCTCAGCTGTGGCTGCAGATCACCGGCAAGCAGCTGGCAGTTCTCTGTGACCACCTCCCTTCTGAATCGCAGCCTCTGAACACACTGCTCCTCAGACATCTGGAGATAGGAGAACTGCTGGCGGTATACCCTGGGTGGGTAAGGCCTCCTTTGCCGACGCCTGTTGCCCCCTCTACCGTCTAGCCAGGGCTGCCAGTCTCTCATGGCGTCTCTGAGCCCTTTGGATGTAATTGAGAAAGCCAGCGTTTACACCCATTGCAGCCCCCATAATATGCTGGCAAACAATGAGATGTCAATGAAGGCAAAAACTTTTTGAAAGCTGTGGCCTGAAGCCAGAAGTACCTGTCCGAGTGTTGGGCCAAAGATCCGTTTCGCAAGAAGGTGTGCTGCAAAATGGCAGTGTTTTATACTGCAGGATGAGTGCCCTTTAATTTGCGCCCCCGCGCCCCGCATCGGCTGAGCACCGTTCCACTTCACATTCGTTAGGGGCGCCAGGTGCACAAAGGGGCGGCGCGACTGAAGTTCTGGTTGGGTGCGCACAAAGGGCGTTGCACGAGGAAATGACGTCATGATCTGCGCACGCAGCTGAGCGCACGCAAAGACTTTGCGCCGCCGCTAAATCTCTAGTGAAGTTGGGGCGAGGCGCAGTTCACGCTTCTCCCGGGCGCAAGCCGCCTCGCACCCGGAATCTACTCCTCCTAAGGTGCTAACGGCTGGCGCAACCAACTGAATTTCTAGGCCAATATGTCATAGAGTCATAGCGTCATAATGGCACAGAAGGAGGCCATTGGCCCACCGACTCCATGCCGGCTCTCTGTAGAGCAATCCAGTCAGACTCATTCCCCCTGGGGGTTGTTTTATGAAGAAAGGTTGCGCAGGTTGTGCCAATACTCATTGGAGTTTAGAAGAATTAAATGTAAACTTATTGTAACATATACGATTCTGAGGCTGCTTTACTAGGTTGATGTAGAGAGGATATTTCCCCGTGGGTGGAATCCAGATCTCGGTCATAGTTTCAGAATAAGGGGTCGCCGATTTAAAACGGAGATGAGGTGGAATTTCTTCTCTCTTAGCAGGTCGTGAATCTTTTACATTCTCTATCTCAGACAGCTGTGGAGGCTGTGTCATTGAATATATTCAATATGGAGATAGACTGATTTTTGAAATATGGAGGAGTCAAGGGTAATGAGGAGCAGGCAGAAAAGTGGAGTTGAGGCCAAATCAGATCAGCAATGATCTTATTGAATGCAAACGTGTTTCAAATTCTAACCCATTTTGCACTTTCTCCAGTGCTTCTGCATACTTGTACTAAGCAGATCATGACTGTGCACTGCACTCTAAGTGTGGTCTCTCCACTGTTCTATATAAGTTTAACATACCTCCTCTGTCATTGCAACCCATTCCTCTAGAAAGAAACTCCGTTGCTTTGACTGCACGTTTTATGGCTTCCTAAACCTCCTTAGCTACTTTTAATAATTTGTGAATTTGTCCCCCTAAATCCGTTTTCTTCTCTCCCCCATTTGGACTCTAATTTTCCAAGGCTCATGTGGCCTCCTTATTCAACCTAACAAAATTCACCACCTCACATATATATTTATTGAAAACCATTTATCATTTACTCTCCTTGATTCCATTCTGTTAATATCTTCTTGAATTTTGTCACAGATTTCCTCAGTGTTAACTTTACACCATAATTTGGTGTAATCCGTAAATTTTGATGTTATACTTCTGATTCCCAAGTCCAAACCTCCACTATAAATTGTAACCAAACGTGACCCCTGTGGAACAACACTTCCCACCTTCCGCCAATCTGAGCAACTACCTTTAATCTTTACCCTCAGTTTTCTATTTAGCAGCCAGTTTGCTATCCATGCAGCTACTTGTCCACTGAGTCTACATGCTCGGATCTTAGCCACGAATCTACTATGGCGGTGGAAGCTCTTTGAACGTCTATGTATACTACATTCACTAACTTACCCTTACCTACTCTCTCTGCTAGTTTGTCAAATAATGCTATAATGTTGGTCAAAGTTGTCCTTCCCTTTTGAAATCCATGCCGACAAGTCTTTATTATTGACGTAATAAAGACTCACTATGCACTTTAATCGACTTGTAACAAAACATGGAGGTCTAGTTAGTAGCCATTAGCTTCCTGTTTCCAGACTGTCTCTGGCCAAGCTGGGCTCACACCCTAGTATTTATACTCCTCGGGCGACGCCCTCATCTGGCCGTTCAGTAGTACTTCCTGAGTTACTTCTTGTAGAAGTTGCGATTTATGACAATTATGTTTTCGGATTTTAGAGTTTTTTCTATTTTGTGTTTGAGCAAAGATTTCAATACCTTTCCTCTCACCGATTTTAAGCAAACTGGATGACAGAATTTGTTTTACATATAATAAATAAATAAAAAAAAATATATATATATAGTGCCTCTGCTATCTCTTCCTTAGCTTTGAGTATGAGTGGTAACTGTCTTTGCAGACCCCGGGTTTTATCGTCTAGTTAATTAATGTCTAGTTCATTATAAATCTCGCTCCTGTCTATCTTAGAAGCCGTGGTATCCTTTTTGAATTCTTTGGCTAACTTCACGTGCACCATGTTTGTGACGCTGGTAAAAACTGCAGTAAAATAACTGTTCAATATTTCTCATTTCACTACCTTTATTTTAGAGGTTATCTTGTGCATTCCTCGGTAGCCATATCCCTATTTTCCTATTCCTGTGTTTACCAAATACTTAACTATTTATTTCTATATTGGTTGCTAATTTAATTTCGTATTTTGTTTTGACTTCCTAATTGTTTATATGCATTTAGGAACAGAAGAACATAAGAAATAAGATCAGGTGTAGGCCACATTGCCCCTATTGGCTGCCCCGCCAATCAACAAAATCATGGCTGATCTTCGACCTCAACTCTACTTTCATGCCCGACCTCCATATCCCTTGACTCCCTAGAGTCCAAAAATTTATCTATCACAGCCTTGAATATACTCAAATTCTCAGCATTCACAGCCCACTGCGGCAGAGATTTCCAAAGGTTCACAACCCTCTGAGTGAAGAAATTCCTCCTTATCTCAAGATTCTATTGTAAGGGGAATAGATAGGCGTTTCTGCGGCCGCAAATGAGACTCCAGGATGGTATGTTGCCTCCCTGGTGCAAGGGTCAAGGATGCCTTGGAGCAGCTGCTGGGCATTCTGGGTGGGGGGGGGTGAGCAGCCAGTTGTCATGGTGCATAAAGTTACCAACGATATAGGTTAAAACCTGGTATGAGGTCCTAAAAGTTTAATACAGGCAGTTAGGAGATAAATTTAAAAATAGGACCTCAAAGGTAGTAATCTCAAGATTGCTACCAGTGCCACGTGCTAGTCAAAGTAGAAATAGAAGGATATTTCAGATGAATACGTGGCTAAAGGACTGGTGAAAGGGGGAGAGATTCAAATTCCTGGGACTTTGGAATGGATTCTGCGGAGGTGGGACCAGGGCAAACTGGACGGTTTGCACATGGGCAGGACCGGGACCGATGTCCTTGGGGGAGTATTTGCTAGTGCTGTTGGGGAGGGTTTAAAGTAAAAGGGCAGGGGGTTGGGAACCAGTGCAGGGAGACAGAGGAAAGGGAAACATGGAATGCACCAAAGGCGAAAGACAGGAAGGAGAAAAGCAAAAGTGGCAGTCAGAGAAATCAAGGGTTTATATTAAACATGGCCACAGTAAATGATAATTTTAAAAGGACTAAGAGCGCTAAAAAACAAGCCTGAAGGCTTTGTGTCTTAATGCGAGGAGCGTTCGTAACCAGGTGGATGAATTTGCTGCGCAAATAGACGTAAACGGATATGATATGAATGGGATTACAGAAACATGGTTCCAGGCTGACCAAGGCAGGGAAAACATCATCAATATTCAATATTCAGAAATGACAGGCAAAAAGGAAAAGGATGTGGGGCAGCATTGCTAGTTAAAGAGGAGATTAACACAATTGTTAGGAAGGATATTAGCTCTGGTGATGTGGAATCTGTATAGGTAGAGCTGAGAAATACCAAGATACAGAAAAAGTTAGTGGGAGTTATATACAGACCCGCAAACAGTAATGCTAATTTTGGGGATGGCATTAAATGTCCAGATGAGATTTGAAAACTAGAATGAGAATATTAAAATTTAGGCTTTGTCAGACCGGGAGCCAATGAAGATCAGTGAGCTCAGGGGGTGCTGGGTGAACGGGACTTGGTGCGAGTTGGGATAAGGGCAGCATAGATTTGGATGACTCAAGTTTATGAAGGTTGGAAGATGGTAGGCCGGAGAGAAGAGAGTTGGGGTAATCAATCCTAGAGGCCACAGCGGCAGAGTTGATGGGGTCACCAGCAGTTGAGATGAGGCAGGGGCTGAGTCGGTGATGTTACAGAGGTGGAAGCAGGCAGCCATTGTGATGGAGCAGATATTTGGTCAGAAGCTCATATGGGGTTCAATAAAACATCAAGTTAGGGCAAGGCTGGTCCAGCCTCAGAAAGTTGCAAGGGAGGGATGGAGCCGGTGGCGAGGGAATGAAGGTTATAGCGGGGACCGAATACAATGGCTTCGGTCTTCCCAATATTTAGTTGGAGGAAATTATAGTTCATGACAAATAGTGTGAACATTATGGACAAGGGACGTGTTGGGTGAGCTGGTGCTGAGATGGAGCTGGGTGTCTTCGGCATGCCTTTGATTCAGACGTTGTTTTATCGGATGATGTCGCTGATGGGCAGCATGAAGATGATAAATAGGAGGAGTCCAGAGGTAACGGTGCGGGAGTGGGAAGATAATCTGCTGCAGGCTCCGATTATATCGATAACATTAGAACCAAGTAAGTGCAGTCCACTGCAGCTGGCAGACGCTGGAGAAGCATTGGAGGAGGATTGTCTGGGCAAAGGATGCAGACAGGTCGTGAAGGAAGAGGAGGGATAGCTTACCACAGTCACAGTCACATAGGATGGCACTTGTGACATTGTTAAGGGCCGTTTATATACTGGGGCAGCGGGTGACACCAGATTTCAGGGGTTCAAACATGGAATTCTGTGAAAGATGGGCACGGATTGGGAGGAGACAGCACGATCAAGGACGGGGTAAGGAATGGGAGGTTGGAGATTGGGCGGTAGTTGGCAAGGACAGAGGCTTCAAGGTTGTTTTTTGAGCAGGTGCTGATGACGGCGGATTTGAAGGGGAGGGGACAGTATGTGGTGAGAGAGAACTGTTAACAATATCAGCTAACATGGGGGCCAGGAAGTGAAGTTGGGTGGTCAGCACTTTGGTTGGAATAGGATCGAGCGAGCAGTAGGTGGGTCTCATAGACAAGTTGAGCTCGTAGAGGGCATGAGGGGAGCTATGAGAGAAATTGGATAACGATGCGAGTTCAGATTAGATGGCAGATGGCAACCACCAGTGTGTGAATGATTTCCTATTAATCAGTGCACTTGAAAGTTCACTCAAAACAATTTGAATAATGAGGGTTTTACTGCGACTCTGAGTGGAAACAAATCTCACTAATCTTTGTATCTCTTGCAGTTAACTTGGTGGCGATTGTGATCCTGTCCCGAGGAAAGTGCGGTCTCTCCAAATGTATCACTCGCTACCTGGTGGCCATGGCAACGGCTGATCTCCTGGTTGTTTGTACGGATGTAATATTAAGCTGCATTGTTGAAATTTATTTCCCCGTTTCATTCTTGACCATTACCCCCGTGTGCTGTCTCAATATAGTCCTGGCTTGTGCAGCCACAGCGGCCTCGGTCTGGTTCACAGTGGTTTTCACCTTCGATCGATTTGTGGCCATTTGTTGTCCGAAGCTGAAAACAAAATATTGCACCGAGAAAACGGCGGCTGTCGTTATCGGGGTGGTGAGTGCGCTGGGCTGTTTAATAAACATTCCCTGGTACTTTGTATTTGACCCTGAATATATAATGGAGAACGTACCCCGGGGTTATGTCTGGAAACCGACCTTTCTTACCTCACCCGCGTGGGCAGCGTTTGACGTCTTTAATCTTACTTTAATTCCTTGTGTCCCATTCGTTCTGATTTTGTTGCTCAATGTTCTCACCGCTAGACACATTTTAGTGTCCAGTCGAGTCCGCAGGGGACTCCGGGGCCTCAGCAATGGAGAGAATCACAAGGATCCCGAGATGGAGAACCGAAGGAAATCCATCGTTTTGCTCTTCAGCATATCTGGCAGTTTTATTTTGTTATGGATGACCATTGTTGTTTATTTTCTATTTCTCCGCATTACCGTCATTGAGTATGATGATGTTAATGACATTGAATCGGTGGGATTCATGCTTCAGGTTCTCAATTGCTGCACAAACACATGTATTTATGTGCTGACCCAGGATAAATTCAGAGAGGAGCTAAAGAATGGGGTAAAATATCCACTGCATTCAATTGAAAAATTATTTAAGTAAGTGAAATAGCTGAAGTGTTTCCCACACAATATTTATCGGCGATAGCAATACAGCTCAAAACATGTTTAATGGATCAATCGATATTGGTACAACATTTTAAGCAAAGTTGCAAATCGATGCTTGCTGTAATATATTCTCCTTAATACACTGTGTTATGTATCGTCACAGATGTGATTCCTATGTTAAAACTTTTCCTGTTATTAACTGTTAAAATTAAAATAAACGAAGACTGAACATGCGCAGGTGATTCAGCTTCTCTTCTGATGGGAACAATTGTTCTAATGATACACGATGCTGCATCATTCTTCCAGCAGACACTAAAGGCATCCAATCAATCATCGTGTGCAACATTAATAATCACCTGGGCATCTTCAAACCATATCAGGCCAGCCAAAGAAACTGGAGACAAGCATGGCCCATAAGAGTGTCGTGTAAAAAGCAAGATGGTCAATTGCAGCCACTTTCCTCTCAACACAACAAACAATATCTGAAATGTACTGCCTTACAGCCTTCCACAATATCTGAGACACTTCCTTCACCAGCAACTCTTACTTTACCTAATATCTTTAGCCAGTAAGACGCAGTTGAAGGCTCTTGTGACAGATATTCTGTTACCAATACACGTTTTCACCCAATGAATGAATGCGCTATGAATCCAGAGATGTATCACGTGTTATTTTTGATCAGTTTAACTTGAGCAACTTTCTTCTATCATGAGAACTAGCCTCAAATCAAAGACAAGGTAGAATTATCTTCACTCCCCATGGGTTGTGCTCTAAAAACCCACCTGCAAACTAAGATGCTTGTGCTCGCTCGATGAGGCAAGAGGCATGTGCTGAAAATACAAACAATAAGAGCTATGAAGGAGACGTTCATAAACGTTTAATACCAGGTATATCAGAATCATTACTTGTATTGTTCATGTAATACTGGTTCAAATTACACTTAACATTACCTATAACTCAACGTTGCTGTTTTAATTGAGGGACTCAATTCCGATATCGGTTTACAGGCTTAATCGGATCTAATCCAATCATATGCATTTGATCAAAACTGCCACTTTTTTTTTTTAACTTTTTCACTTACCATTATTTAGGATGTGATAACAGGGCACTTAGAAAATCATAATATGATTAGGCAGGCTCAACATGTCTTTTTTGAAAGGGAAATTGTGTTTAGCAAATTTATTGTTGTATATTGAGGATGCAACGAGCAGGGTAGATGAAGGGAAAGCAGTGGATGTACTATATTTGGATTTCCAAAAGTCATTCGATAAGGAGCCACTTCAAAGAATGTTATGGAAGATAAAGACTTATTAGGTCGGGGTAAATTACTGGTATGCTTAAAGGATTGATTAACGGGCAGAAAACAGAGAGCAGGGTTAACCGGGTCATTTTCCGGTTGACAGGCTATAATTATTGAGGTGCCGCAAGGATTATTGTTTGGGTCTCAATTATTTACAATCTAAATTAATGATTTACATGAAGGGGCCGAGTGAAATGTACTCAATTTTGACGGCGAATCAAAGCTAGGTGGGAAGGTAAGTTGTGTGGAAGAAAGAAAGATCCTGCAAAGTGATATAGACAGGTTATGCGATTGGGCAGTATAATGTGAGGAAATGTGAGTTTATTCACTTTGGTAGGAAGAATAGAAAAAAAGAAGATATTTTAACTGGTGCCAAAATAATGAATGTTGAAGTTCAGAGAGACATAGGTCTTATCGAACAGGAACCTTAGAAGGTCAGCATGCAGGTACAGCAAACAATTAGGAAGGCAACTGGCTTGTTTGTCTTTATTGCAATGGGATGGAGTGCAAGGGTAAGGAAGCCTTACGACCATTGTACAGGGCTTTGGGGAGACCACACCTGGAGTACAGCGCACAGTTATGGTCTCCTTAATTGAGAAAGGATATACCTGCCTTAGAGACGGTGCAACAACAGTTTACTAGATTGATCCATGCGATGGGAGGATTGTACTATGAGGAGAGTTTGAGTAGATCGGGCCTATACTCTATGTGGCAAGTGTGGAGGCAGTGATGCTACTGAGGCGGAAGTCAGTGAACTTTGTTATAGAGTGACTGATGGCATTAACACAGAACCTAGGATCAGAGAGGTGCTGAGGGTCATTGGTAGCTCACGGCCAATGTGGGTATTGGTATTGGTGGTTAGGGTACAAAGTTTGTGAAGTTTGTAAAATTTGTCAAAAGATGATGGGCTAGAAATTGAGTTGGTTGCGCCAGCCATTAGCGCCTTAGGAGGAGTAGATGTTGAGCGCTAGGCGCTTAGTGCCCGGGCACAGCGCGATCTGCGCCTCGCCCCAACTTCAGTAGACATTTAGCGCCGGCACAAAGTCTTTGCGCGCGCTCAGCTGCGCGCTCAGATCATGACGTCATTTCCTCGTGCAACGCCCTTTGTGTGCCCCCAACCAGATCTTCAGTTGCGCCGGCCCATTGTGCGCCGGGCGGCCCTAGCAACTGTTGAGTCGAACGGTGCTCAGCCGATGCGGGCCACGGGGAGCGCAAATTAAAGGGCACTCCTGCTCCTTCATTGTGAGCGACAAAGGTAGATTCTGGGAGGAGGAGGAGGAGGAGGAAGAGGAGGAGGAGGAGGAGGACTGATGGAGAGATGCCGTCTCCAAAAACACAAATACAGCGGCCTTTCAAAACAACAAATCCGCCCTCCCCCTTTAAGAGCTCACTGGAGCCAGCGTGTCTGCCGTCAATTAGCAGCTCGCCACACCTGCCCTGCGCTCAACTTCCAGTGCAAGCGCCCCGGGCCACCGGCTTAGCGCCTAATGTTAGTCGTGCATCAGTCGTGCATCGCCTGTTTTAGCGCAGCAGCAACCTCTTCGGGCGATGCGACTGAATATCGGCGAAGGGGGCTCGACTTTGCGCCGGGCGCAAACTTTAGCGGCCGCCCGACTTTACCGCCCCAAAAGTGGCTATACTGAATTTCTAGGCCGATGTCTTTTGCCTTGCCAAAGTTTGTTTAGAGACAGTTATGGCTCATTCAAAGCAGGATGTTGGAAATGTAGTTGGATAACACAGGAAAGGGGGGCCGAGAGAGGGGATGTTAAAACTGGTGGCATCAACGTGCATGTTGAAGAGGATCCCCTATCTGGGGATGGAAGTTTCAATTGGAAGGAGGTAGCTGAGGAAGAAGAGAGGGCTTGGATGTGGAGAGATAGAAAATAAACAACATGGGCGTCCATAAACATATAAAACTGTCGGGTATACTGAAGACCAAAACGATGGATTTCCTTCGGTTCACCAACTCTGGATTCTCTCCATTTCTGCATCCCCGGAGTCCCCTGTGGACTCTACTGGCCGCTAAAATACCTCTGACCGTCAGAGCTTTGAGCAAAAAATCAGAAAGAACGGGACACAAGGGGTTAAAATAGGTGCAACAACTCAAATGCGACCCATGCGTGGGATGGAAAGAAGCCCGTTTGATTGACACTCCCCCAGGGCACACAGAAACATAGAAACATAGAAACATAGAAGATAGGAGCAGGAGTAGGCCATTCAGCCCTTCGAGCCTACTCCGCCATTCAATGTGATCATGGCTGATCATCCAAATTCAGTATCCTGTCCCTGCCTTTTCCCAATATCCCTTGATCCCTTTAGCCTCAAGAACTATATCCAACTCTTTCTTGAATATATTTAATGAAGTAGCCTCCACCGCCCTCTGTGGCAGAGTATTCCACAGGTTCACCACTCTCTGGGTGAAGGAATTCCTCCTCATTTCAGTCCTAAATGGCTTACCCCTTCTCCTTAGACTATGACCCCTGGTTCTGGACTCCCCGGCCATCAGAAACATCCTTCCTGCATCTAGTCTGTCCAGACCTGACAGAATTTTATAGGTTTCGATGAGATCCCCTCTCAATCTTCTAAACTCCAGTGAGTATAAGCCCAATCGACACAATCTCTCCTCATACGTCATTCCTGCCATTCAAGGTATCAGCCTGGTGAATCTTCGCTGCTCTCCCTCCATGGCAAGAACGTTTTTCCTCAGGTAAGGTGACCAAAACTGCACACAGTACTCAAGTTGCGGTCTCACCAAGGCCCTGTACAACAGTAGCAAGACATCTTTGTTCCTGTACTCGAACCCTCTTGCTATGAAGGCCAACATACCATTTGCCTTCTTAGCCGCCTGCTGCACCTGCATGCTTACCTTCAGCGACTGGTGCACAAGGACACCCAGATCTCTTTGCACTTCCCCTTCTCCCAATCTATTGCCATTCAAATAATAATCTGCCTTCCTGTTTTTGCCATTAAAGTGGATAACCTCACATTTATCCATATTATAGTGCATTTGCCATGTTTCTGCCCAAACACCCAACCTGTCCAAATCGTACTGGAGTTTCCCGACATCCTCCTCGCAGCTTACGCTCCCACCCAGATTTGTGTCATCTGCAAATTTGGAGATATTACATCCAATTCCCTCGTCCAGATCATTAATATATATTGTGAACAGCTGGGGTCCTAGGACCGATCCTTGCGGTACCCCACTAGTCATTGCCTGCCACTCAGAAAACGACCCATTTATCCCAACTCTTTGCTTTCTGTCCGCCAACCAGTTCTCTGTCCAATTCAATACCTTGCCCCCAATCCCATGTGCCTTAATTTTGCTCGCTAAGCTCTTATGCGGGACCTTATCGAAAGCCTTCTGAAAGTCCAAATAAACCACATCCACTGGTTCTCCCTTATCTATTTTACCAGTTACATCCTCAAAAAATTCCAGTAGATTAGTCAAGCATGATTTACCTTTTGTAAATCCATGTTGTCTTTGTCCGATCCTGTCACTGCTTTCCAAGTGCTCTGCTATTACATCTTTTATAATAAATTCTAGCATTTTCTCCACTACCGATGTCAGGCTTACCGGTCTATAATTTCCCGCTTTTTCTCTACCACCTTTTTTGAATAGTGGGGTAACATTAGCCACCCTCCAATCCATGGGTGCCGTTCCAGAGTCTATCGAGTTCTGGAAGATGACCAGTAATGCATCTACTATCTCTAGGGCCACTTCCTTAAGTACGCTGGGATGTAGACCATCAGGCCCTGGGGATTTATTGGCCTTCAGTCCCATCAGTTTTCCTAACACCATTTTCCTACAAATACTGATTTCTTTCAGTTCCTCTCTTTCATCAGACCCTATGTTCCCCGGCATCTCTGGGAGGTTATTTGTGTCCTCCTTTGTGAAGACAGAACCAAAGTATGTATTTAGGTGGTCTGCCATTTCCTTGTTTCACATTATAAATTCCCCTGATTCTGACTGTAAGGGACCTATGCTTGACATCACTAATCTTTTTCTCTTCACATGTCTATAAAAGATTTTACAGTCAGTTTTTATGTTCCCTGCAAGCTTACTCTCATATTCTATTTTCCCTTTCTTAATTAATCCCTTTGTCCTCCTTTGTTGACTCCTAAGCTGCTCCCAATCCTCAGGATTATTGCTTTTTCTAGCGACTGCATATGTCCTCTCCTTGGATCTTATGCTATCCCTAATTTCCCTTGTTAGCCACGGTTGAGTCACCTTTTTTGTTTTATTTTTATGCCAAACTGGGATGAACAAATTCTGTAGCTCATCCATTCAGTCTTTGAATGTTTGCCATTGCCTATCTACCGTCAACCCTTTGAGCACCATTCCCCACTCAATCCTACCCAACTCGCTCCTCAGACCATCGTAGTTTCCTTTATTTAAATTGAGGACTCTTGTCTCTGAGTCAACTACTTCATTATCCATCTTAATGACGAATTCGATCATATTTTGATCGCTCCGACCCAAGGGGCCTCGTACAACAAGATTGCTAATTAATGCTTTCTCGTTACATAATACCCAGTCTAAGATGGCCTGATCTCTGGTTGGTTCCTCGACATATTGGCCCAGGAAACCATCCCATAAACACTCCAGGAATTCCTCCTCCACAGTATTGTTACTAATTTGGTTGGCCAATCTATATGTAGATTAAAGTCACCCATGATGACAGCTGTGCCCTTATTGCACGCTTCTTTACTTTCCCTTTTAATGCCATCCCCAACCTCCACCTTACTGTTTGGAGGTCTATATACCACTCCCACTAATGTTTTTTTCCCCTTAGTATTTTTCAATTCTACCCACACAGATTCCACATCATCAGAGCAAATATCCTTCATTACAATTGTACTAATCCCTTCTTTAACCAGTAATGCTAACCCACCTCCCTTTCCTTTTTGCCTATCTTTCCTGAATATCGAATACCCCTGGATGTTGAGTTCCCAGTCTTGGCCATCCTTGAGCCACGTTTCTGTAATCCCAACGAAATTGCACTCATTTACCTCTATTTGCGCAGCCAATTCAACCACCTTATTACAAATGCTCCTCGCATTAAGACACAAAGCCTTCAAGCTTGTTATTTTAATGCTCTTAGACCTATTAGAATTATTATTAACTGTGGCCATGTTTGATTTAAACCGTTGATTTCTCTGACTGCCACTTTTGTTTTTCTCCTTCCTATTTTTGCTTTTATCCCTGTTTTCCTTTCCTCTGTCTCCCTGCTCAGGTTCCCAACCCCCTGCCATTTTAGTTTAAACCCCCCCGAACAGTGCTAGCAAACCTCCCCGCAATGATATTTGTCCCGCTCTGGTTCAGGTGCAACCCGTCTGACATGATCAAGTATATACTTAGGTTCATAAATGAAATACCAGGGGACAGACTCTAAACAGCCCAGCACACTCACTGTTCTGGTCAACACAGCAGCCATTTCCTCTGTGCAATATTTTGTTTTCAGCTTCTCACAACAAATGGTCACAAATCGATCAATGGTGAAAGTGACTGTGAGCCAGACAGAAACCGCTGTGGTTGTATAAACCAGGAAGGTAACGAGACTTAACACGGGAGTAATTCTCAGGAATGAATTTGGGATATAAATCAGAAACATGTGCCTCAATATGGGATCAGTGATGACAGGCAGGAGATCGGCCATTGCCATTCCCAACAGTGATACATTTGGAGGGACCGCACTTTCCTCAGGACAGGATCACAATCGCCACCAAGTTAAATGTAAGAGAGAGAAAAGGAAGCAGAGAAATTACTGATCAGAGCTGGAGCCAACGCAGCATTTTGACAAGAACTGGGCTGATATTGCCAGATTTGATGCTGCATCGAACGGTGGAAACTGATTCATGGACCTGGGCAGCGCTTCAGGGCAGAGAATTGTATTTAAACACAATTATCATTAATTAAAAGGAACTTTGATAAAGAAAGTGAATAAAGTGATCACCGGATCCACTGGATGGGCCAAGTGAGGTCACAGCACAGTGGTCTCCTCTACATTGGGAGACCAAACACAGATTGGGTGACCGCTTTGCGGAACACCTCCGTTCAGTCTGTAAGGGTGACCCCGAGCTTCCGGTCGCCTGTCATTTAAATTCACCACGCCATTCCCACTCAGATCTCACCGTCCTTGGCCTCTTGCATTGTTCCATGGAAGCTCAATGTAAACTTGAGGAACAGCACCTCATCTTCCGATTAGGCACTTTGTAGCCTTCTGGACTCAATATCGTGTTCAAGAATTTCAGTTCATATCCTCAGCCCCTATTACATTTTAACATATTGTTTTCCACCCCTTTGTTTTGGATCTTCCCCACCCCACCCCTTTTCCTTTTTTTTTCTCTCTCCCACACGCCAGCTGTCTCTCATCCTGCCAGTACACTTCACACCTAATCTCAGCCGTCTATTGTCTCCACTGTCCTATTACCATCTCGTCTGGTTTTGAATACCTATTAAGGTCTCTTTTACTTCTTTTACTTCTTTTGTTCTATCGCAGCCCTGCCTTCGATCTATTGTATTTCCTTTCCAGTTCGAAAAAGGGTTAGACCTGAAACGTCACTCTAATTTCTCTCCACGGATGTTGCCTGGCCTGCTGAGCTTTTCCAGCATTTTCTGTTGTTATTGAGGGCACAGTGCCGGTGGGCAAAGGAGGAGGGGTATCACGGAGCGGGTATCCAAAGGGTTAAATCCGGATTTAAGCTACGGATAGAGTGCAGGAAATTTAAGGCCGGCATGATTTCGGGACAGGGGGAGGTGCTGCTGCTGTGTTGCTCCGGGTTAAGGGAGCCAACAGGGACTGGCACTAAACAGGAAAGGCCGAGAGCTGCGGCAGGGAGTAGGAGGCTTTGGATCTGTTGGAAAAGGTAGCTGGAGGCCGAGTCAGTCAGTGAGATTGGGAGGGACTTGGGCTTAAAAATCAGTTCTACGGGAACTTTCAAACTGACTGTAAACAATGCATGCAGGGCAGAACTAGGCCAATATCCATTAATAATCACTATCCATAAAAGAGCCACCAAATTTTGGAAACACCTAGAAATGAGCAACCCCCAATGCTATCATTACGAAGCCCTGAAATGCCAAGAGAGGACCATAAAGAAGAATATCCTCGTTGTGGTAAACCACGTTCACTATCGTTAGCACTGTTCACCACTGTTCGTTATAACTGTATCACTGACCACTATTGTATCACGGTACGAGGTCGCCTCTTGCCACACTGCTATACCTGGGATGACCACTGCCGACTCCGCCTTGGCTCCACCCACCAGGCCAGGTATAAAGGTGAGCGACTGGCTGGTATTCCTCCTGCTTGGATCGGATCACCCACGAGAGTGGGCTGTTATTTAGTCAATAAAAACCTTTAGTCACCTTCGTAACTCTTCGCCTTTTATTGGAGGAATTGATAGGTATATCAATTTTATTGACTAAATTTAATGATGTCCGACAACGAGTCACAACCGGCGGAGGAGCCACCAGCGCAGCTCCCAGGAGCACAGCCACACCAGCCAGCTTGGTTGCGAGCCCTCAGACCGCCGTACCTGGACCTGAACCCACGAGCAGCAAACTCAGCCGCAGACTTTAAACACTGGCTGGTCTGCTTCGAATCATACCTGAGAGAATCCAGCGTCCCTCAGGCATCCAAACTAAGTGTCCTGCAGGCACAACTGAGCCCGAGAGTATACACTCTCATCGAGGACATGACTACCTACGAGACCGCCATCAACCTGCTGAAACAGAAGTACCGGACCCCGGTAAACTACATGTACGCTAGGCACCTCCTAAGATCACGGCCGCAACAGCCAGGAGAATCAGTAGCCGAATTCTCACAGGCGCTATATGCACTCGCCAGGAACTGTGACTTTAAATCGGTGTCGGCAGCCGAAAATACTGAAGATAATATCCGCGACGCATTCCTGAAAGGCCTACGGTCCGAGTACTCACGGCAAAGACTGCTGGAAGCTAAAGACCTCAGCATGGAAAAAGCTGAAGCCCTCGCTATCTCCCTGGAAGTGGCCCACCAAGATCAGGAAGCATTCACCAGGTACTGCTCGCGACCCTGGGACTCGGGCCCGACCCCTACCACAGCACCCTTCCCAGCGCCGCCCCCGGGACCTACCTCTGCGTCGGCGTCCCGGACCCGACCGGCCCCGCCACCCCCGGCACCGGCCCCGACATCGGGCATCCGCGATCGGGCCGCCGGCTGTTTTTTTTGTGGCCAGGAGAAGCACCCGAGGTCGCGCTGCCCAGCCAAGAACTCCATATGTAGAACCTGCCTGAAGAAAGGCCACTTCTCCAAGGCCTGCAGGAGCGGATCCTCAGAGGCCAGCAGTGCCGCATGCGAACTATGGGGGCGGCCATCTTCGTTTAGGGCAACTGAAGCCAGCATCCCCACACATGAGTCATGGGGGCGGCCATCTTTGTTTAGGGCAACTGAGGCCAGCATCCCCACACATGAGTCATGGGGGCGGCCATCTTTGATTAAGGCAACCGACCCCAATAGTGCCTCATGGGGCCCTACCTCGTGGGAGACGCCATTTTACTCACCACGCCCGACCGCCTCGCCCGCAGATGACAACGACTCGCTCAGCTACACACTAGCTTCCGTCATCCTGGACCAAGCCCGCCCGCACCATCTGTCCAAGTCAATGATGGACATCAAAGTGAACGGCCACGCCACGACCTGCCTGTTCGACAGCGGAAGCACGGAGAGCTTCATCCACCCAGACACGGTGAGCCACTACTCCCTCTCTGTCCTACCAACGCGCAGCCGAATCTCGATGGCATCGAGGTCCCACGCCACGGACATCAGCGGCTACTGTGTCGTGACCCTGTCGGTTAAGGGCACGGAGTATAAAAACTTTAAACTCCTCGTCCTCCCCCATCTCTGCGCTGCCGTCCTACTAGGGCTGGACTTCCAATCCCACCTCCAAAGCGTAACCCTAGCATACGGTGGACCCCTCCCCCCACTCACAGTCAACAACCAGCAAACGTTAAACCGCCCACCGCGTAACACCTGCAGCCTCTCCACCCTCAAGGTCCCGCCACCCTCTCTGTTTGCTAACCTTACCCCTGACTGCAAACCCGTCGCTACCAAAAGCAGGCGGTATAGCGCCGGGGACAGAGCCTTCATTAGCTCTGAGGTGCGGCGCCTCCTGAAAGAGGGCATTATCGAGGGGAGCAGCAGCCCCTGGCGTGCCCAGGTCGTAGTCGTAAAGACCGGCGATAAAAACCGCCTGGTCATCGACTACAGCCAGACCATAAACAGATATACCCAGCTGGACGCATACCCCCTCCCCCGCATATCTGACATGGTCAATCAGATTGCACAGTATAAAGTATTCTCGACCATCGACCTGAAGTCGGCCTACCACCAACTCCCTATCCACCCTGAGGACCGCCAGTATACCGCCTTCGAGGCGAATGGGCGCCTATACCACTTCCTTAGGGTCCCCTTCGGTGTCACTAATGGGGTCTCGGTCTTCCAAAGGGAGATGGACCAGATGGTTGACCAGAACGAACTGCAGGCTACATTCCCCTACCTAGATAACGTCACTATCTGCGGCCGCGACCAGCAGGAACATGACGCGAATCTGGAGAAATTCCTCCGTACGGCCCAACGGCTGAACCTCACCTACAATAAGGAGAAATGCGTGTTTAACACCACGCACCTTGCCATCCTCGGCTGCGTAGTGGAGAACGGAATCATCGGCCCCGACCCAGAAAGAATGCGCCCCCTCATGGAGCTACCCCTCCCCCACTGCCCTAAAGCACTTAGGAGAACCCTGGGGCTTTTCGCCTACTATGCCCAATGTGTACCCAATTACGCGGACAAAGCCAGACCCCTCCTGAAAGCCACTTCCTTCCCCCTCACGGAGGAGGCGTGCGCGGCCTTCTCCCTCATTAAGGGAGACATAGCCAAGGCCACGATGCACGCAGTGGACGAGTCCATCCCCTTTCAGGTGGAGAGCGACGCCTCCGACTTCGCCTTAGCCGCCACCCTAAACCAGGAGGGGAGGCCAGTGGCCTTCTTCTCAAGGACCCTACAGGGCCCCGAGATCCGACATTCGTCGGTCGAGAAAGAGGCCCAGGCGATCGTGGAGGCAGTACGGCGCTGGAGGCACTACCTGGCAGGCAAACGATTTACCCTCCTCACCGACCAGCGTTCGGTGGCTTTCATGTTTAATAACAAGCTGAAGGGCAAAATCAAGAATGACAAGATTTTGAGATGGAGAATCGAGCTCTCCACCTACGATTATGAGATCTTGTACCGGCCAGGCAAGCTGAACGAATCCCCTGATGCCCTTTCACGAATGACATGCGCCAGCGCGCATATCGATAGGCTTCAGACCCTCCACGACCAGCTCTGCCACCCCGGAGTCACCAGACTCTACCATTTCATTAAGGCCCGCAACCTGACCTACTCCATCGAGGAGGTCAGGACCATGACCAGGAACTGCCAGACCTGTGCGGAGTGCAAACCGCACATCTATAGGCCGGACCGAGCAAGCCTGATCAAGGCCACCCGCCCCTTCGAGCGCCTGAGCATCGACTTTAAGGGGCCCCTCCCGTCCTCTGACCGTAATGTGTACTTCCTCAACATCGTTGATGAGTACTCCCGTTTCCCCTTTGCCTTCCCCTGCCCCGACATGACCAGTAGCACGGTCATTAAGTGCCTGAATGCCCTCTTCGCCTTGTTCGGGTTCCCGAACTATATACACAGCGACCGGGGCTCCTCCTTCATGAGTGAGGAACTCCGGCAATTCCTCCTAGAGAGAGGTATTGCAGCAAGCAGGACCACCAGCTACAACCCCAGAGGTAACGGTCAGGTGGAAAGAGAGAACGCGACGGTATGGAAGGCCGTCCTCTTAGCCTTAAAGTCTAAGGGCCTCCCAACCTCCCGCTGGCAAGAAGTCCTCCCGACAGCGCTGCACTCCATCCGGTCATTACTTTGCACGGCCACTAACACCACCCCCCATGAACGAATGTTCGTTTTCCCCAGGAAGTCGACTACGGGAACCACTCTACCAACCTGGCTGACCGCCCCGGGGCCGGTCTGGCTGCGGAAACACGTGAGGACCCATAAAACGGACCCCCTGGTCGAGAGGGTGAACCTCCTGCACGCCAACCCCCAGTACGCCTACGTGGCGTACCCAGACGGGCGGGAGGACACTGTCTCCCTACGAGACCTCGCACCCTCAGCCGACCCGGAAACACCGCCACCACCCCCCCCAACCTCAGTCCAGGTAGACGGCATGCCGGAACCCCACGAGCCCTCGCCGACCACGCAAACACCAGCATCAACACCGGATAAGGCACCAGCACCGGATAAGGCAACACCACCGCTGCGGCGATCGGAGAGGCTTACGAAGCCTCCGGACAGACTGACCTACCAGAATTGGTAGTACACTTCACCCCGCCGGACTTAATTCTAAACAAGGGGTGAATGTGGTAAACCACGTTCACTATCGTTAGCACTGTTCACCACTGTTCGTTATAACTGTATCACTGACCACTATTGTATCACGGTACGAGGTCGCCTCTTGCCACACTGCTATACCTGGGATGACCACTGCCGACTCCGCCTTGGCTCCACCCACCAGGCCAGGTATAAAGGTGAGCGACTGGCTGGTATTCCTCCTGCTTGGATCGGATCACCCACGAGAGTGGGCTGTTATTTAGTCAATAAAAACCTTTAGTCACCTTCGTAACTCTTCGCCTTTTATTGGAGGAATTGATAGGTATATCAATTTTATTGACTAAATTTAATGATGTCCGACAACGAGTCACAACCGGCGGAGGAGCCACCAGCGCAGCTCCCAGGAGCACAGCCACACCAGCCAGCTTGGCTGCGAGCCCTCAGACCGCCGTACCTGGACCTGAACCCACGAGCAGCAAACTCAGCCGCAGACTTTAAACACTGGCTGGTCTGCTTCGAATCATACCTGAGAGAATCCAGCGTCCCTCAGGCATCCAAACTAAGTGTCCTGCAGGCACAACTGAGCCCGAGAGTATACACTCTCATCGAGGACATGACTACCTACGAGACCGCCATCAACCTGCTGAAACAGAAGTACCGGACCCCGGTAAACTACATGTACGCTAGGCACCTCCTAAGATCACGGCCGCAACAGCCAGGAGAATCAGTAGCCGAATTCTCACAGGCGCTATATGCACTCGCCAGGAACTGTGACTTTAAATCGGTGTCGGCAGCCGAAAATACTGAAGATAATATCCGCGACGCATTCCTGAAAGGCCTACGGTCCGAGTACTCACGGCAAAGACTGCTGGAAGCTAAAGACCTCAGCATGGAAAAAGCTGAAGCCCTCGCTATCTCCCTGGAAGTGGCCCACCAAGATCAGGAAGCATTCACCAGGTACTGCTCGCGACCCTGGGACTCGGGCCCGACCCCTACCACAGCACCCTTCCCAGCGCCGCCCCCGGGACCTACCTCTGCGTCGGCGTCCCGGACCCGACCGGCCCCGCCACCCCCGGCACCGGCCCCGACATCGGGCATCCGCGATCGGGCCGCCGGCTGTTTTTTTTGTGGCCAGGAGAAGCATCCGAGGTCGCGCTGCCCAGCCAAGAACTCCATATGTAGAACCTGCCTGAAGAAAGGCCACTTCTCCAAGGCCTGCAGGAGCGGATCCTCAGAGGCCAGCAGTGCCGCATGCGAACTATGGGGGCGGCCATCTTCGTTTAGGGCAACTGAAGCCAGCATCCCCACACATGAGTCATGGGGGCGGCCATCTTTGTTTAGGGCAACTGAGGCCAGCATCCCCACACATGAGTCATGGGGGCGGCCATCTTTGATTAAGGCAACCGACCCCAATAGTGCCTCATGGGGCCCTACCTCGTGGGAGACGCCATTTTACTCACCACGCCCGACCGCCTCGCCCGCAGATGACAACGACTCGCTCAGCTACACACTAGCTTCCGTCACCCTGGACCAAGCCCGCCCGCACCATCTGTCCAAGTCAATGATGGACATCAAAGTGAACGGCCACGCCACGACCTGCCTGTTCGACAGCGGAAGCACGGAGAGCTTCATCCACCCAGACACGGTGAGCCACTACTCCCTCTCTGTCCTACCAACGCGCAGCCGAATCTCGATGGCATCGAGGTCCCACGCCACGGACATCAGCGGCTACTGTGTCGTGACCCTGTCGGTTAAGGGCACGGAGTATAAAAACTTTAAACTCCTCGTCCTCCCCCATCTCTGCGCTGCCGTCCTACTAGGGCTGGACTTCCAATCCCACCTCCAAAGCGTAACCCTAGCATACGGTGGACCCCTCCCCCCACTCACAGTCAACAACCAGCAAACGTTAAACCGCCCACCGCGTAACACCTGCAGCCTCTCCACCCTCAAGGTCCCGCCACCCTCTCTGTTTGCTAACCTTACCCCTGACTGCAAACCCGTCGCTACCAAAAGCAGGCGGTATAGCGCCGGGGACAGAGCCTTCATTAGCTCTGAGGTGCGGCGCCTCCTGAAAGAGGGCATTATCGAGGGGAGCAGCAGCCCCTGGCGTGCCCAGGTCGTAGTCGTAAAGACCGGCGATAAAAACCGCCTGGTCATCGACTACAGCCAGACCATAAACAGATATACCCAGCTGGACGCATACCCCCTCCCCCGCATATCTGACATGGTCAATCAGATTGCACAGTATAAAGTATTCTCGACCATCGACCTGAAGTCGGCCTACCACCAACTCCCTATCCACCCTGAGGACCGCCAGTATACCGCCTTCGAGGCGAATGGGCGCCTATACCACTTCCTTAGGGTCCCCTTCGGTGTCACTAATGGGGTCTCGGTCTTCCAAAGGGAGATGGACCAGATGGTTGACCAGAACGAACTGCAGGCTACATTCCCCTACCTAGATAACGTCACTATCTGCGGCCGCGACCAGCAGGAACATGACGCGAATCTGGAGAAATTCCTCCGTACGGCCCAACGGCTGAACCTCACCTACAATAAGGAGAAATGCGTGTTTAACACCACGCGCCTTGCCATCCTCGGCTGCGTAGTGGAGAACGGAATCATCGGCCCCGACCCAGAAAGAATGCGCCCCCTCATGGAGCTACCCCTCCCCCACTGCCCTACAGCACTTAGGAGAACCCTGGGGCTTTTCGCCTACTATGCCCAATGTGTACCCAATTACGCGGACAAAGCCAGACCCCTCCTGAAAGCCACTTCCTTCCCCCTCACGGAGGAGGCGTGCGCGGCCTTCTCCCTCATTAAGGGAGACATAGCCAAGGCCACGATGCACGCAGTGGACGAGTCCATCCCCTTTCAGGTGGAGAGCGACGCCTCCGACTTCGCCTTAGCCGCCACCCTAAACCAGGAGGGGAGGCCAGTGGCCTTCTTCTCAAGGACCCTACAGGGCCCCGAGATCCGACATTCGTCGGTCGAGAAAGAGGCCCAGGCGATCGTGGAGGCAGTACGGCGCTGGAGGCACTACCTGGCAGGCAAACGATTTACCCTCCTCACCGACCAGCGTTCGGTGGCTTTCATGTTTAATAACAAGCTGAAGGGCAAAATCAAGAATGACAAGATTTTGAGATGGAGAATCGAGCTCTCCACCTACGATTATGAGATCTTGTACCGGCCAGGCAAGCTGAACGAATCCCCTGATGCCCTTTCACGAATGACATGCGCCAGCGCGCATATCGATAGGCTTCAGACCCTCCACGACCAGCTCTGCCACCCCGGAGTCACCAGACTCTACCATTTCATTAAGGCCCGCAACCTGACCTACTCCATCGAGGAGGTCAGGACCATGACCAGGAACTGCCAGACCTGTGCGGAGTGCAAACCGCACATCTATAGGCCGGACCGAGCAAGCCTGATCAAGGCCACCCGCCCCTTCGAGCGCCTGAGCATCGACTTTAAGGGGCCCCTCCCGTCCTCTGACCGTAATGTGTACTTCCTCAACATCGTTGATGAGTACTCCCGTTTCCCCTTTGCCTTCCCCTGCCCCGACATGACCAGTAGCACGGTCATTAAGTGCCTGAATGCCCTCTTCGCCTTGTTCGGGTTCCCGAACTATATACACAGCGACCGGGGCTCCTCCTTCATGAGTGAGGAACTCCGGCAATTCCTCCTAGAGAGAGGTATTGCAGCAAGCAGGACCACCAGCTACAACCCCAGAGGTAACGGTCAGGTGGAAAGAGAGAACGCGACGGTATGGAAGGCCGTCCTCTTAGCCTTAAAGTCTAAGGGCCTCCCAACCTCCCGCTGGCAAGACGTCCTCCCGACAGCGCTGCACTCCATCCGGTCATTACTTTGCACGGCCACTAACACCACCCCCCATGAACGAATGTTCGTTTTCCCCAGGAAGTCGACTACGGGAACCACTCTACCAACCTGGCTGACCGCCCCGGGGCCGGTCTGGCTGCGGAAACACGTGAGGACCCATAAAACGGACCCCCTGGTCGAGAGGGTGAACCTCCTGCACGCCAACCCCCAGTACGCCTACGTGGCGTACCCAGACGGGCGGGAGGACACTGTCTCCCTACGAGACCTCGCACCCTCAGCCGACCCGGAAACACCGCCACCACCCCCCCCCAACCTCAGTCCAGGTAGACGGCATGCCGGAACCCCACGAGCCCTCGCCGACCACGCAAACACCAGCATCAACACCGGATAAGGCACCAGCACCGGATAAGGCAACACCACCGCTGCGGCGATCGGAGAGGCTTACGAAGCCTCCGGACAGACTGACCTACCAGAATTGGTAGTACACTTCACCCCGCCGGACTTAATTCTAAACAAGGGGTGAATGTGGTAAACCACGTTCACTATCGTTAGCACTGTTCACCACTGTTCGTTATAACTGTATCACTGACCACTATTGTATCACGGTACGAGGTCGCCTCTTGCCACACTGCTATACCTGGGATGACCACTGCCGACTCCGCCTTGGCTCCACCCACCAGGCCAGGTATAAAGGTGAGCGACTGGCTGGTATTCCTCCTGCTTGGATCGGATCACCCACGAGAGTGGGCTGTTATTTAGTCAATAAAAACCTTTAGTCACCTTCGTAACTGTTCGCCTTTTATTGGAGGAATTGATAGGTATATCACTCGTCAACTAGTCTTGGGACTCAGTGAAGTAACTACTAACACTACGAACAATAACCTGCCCCAGGGCAGTGACAGCGTAAAAGAAAGAATTCGACCCAACACAATCGTCGCTAAGCAAAAGGAAAAATATCTGTCATATTGGGCAGAAACAACAAAAACCCAAAGCAAACTCAATTGCTACCTGGCCCTAAACAGACAATACAACATGGCTGATTACCTGACCATGGTAAAGGATAGCAAACTGAGAAAAACCTTGACAATGTACAGACTTAGTGAACATAGCCTGGCGATCAAAAAAGGTAGACACAGGCAGACCCGGCTACCAAGAGAGGACAGGATATGCTCTCACTGCAGTCAGGGAGTGGCGGAGACAGAGATGCACTTCCTCACAGCTTGTAGAAAATATCAGGGCATAAGGGAGAATTTCTACCCAAAATTCACAAAAATATGCCCGGAATTCAGAAATTTGAATGATGACCAAAAACTCCCATACCTACTAGGGGAAGAGAGAAATTGTGTAACACCAGCGGCACACTATGTTACAGCTTGACATAAACAGAGGGACAACCACTAAATATAAGAAAAGAGTATATATAAATTATATGAAAGTATATTTATACACTCAGGGATGTATCTGGTTATACACAGTATGGATAGATCTGTATTTTTGTGTACAAATATGAATGTTTTTCGATGCTTTGGCAACATAAGATGTAACTTGTCATGCCAATAAAGCGATTTGAATTGAATTGAATTAAATTGAAAAAAGGAAAAGGACACGGGGGAGCTGGAGGGGTGTCAAGAGCAGAGGGTTTGGGAATGCGGACAAACTGAAGAAACGGGTGAGGAGACAGAGGATTCAATGCAGGGGGAGGAGAGGCTGGGATTCACAGGGGGAGACTGCAGCAGCGAGTGAGAGGAAGTTAATGTATAGATCACAATAACACCACTCAAATAATATATTCAAACATTCATTTCTGTGTTTACTGGTGTCAGCTTGTTGTGTTTAAAATGTGGTCAAATAATTAACTCAGCAATTCAGTTACATCAAATTCAAATTCAAATATATCCGTTATAACTACCTCATTTTTTACTGAATTCAAGCTGGTGCACCGTTTTAAAAATCCACTATTCCAATAATTGATTACGATTACTAAATCATGCATCCTATATGTTAATTAATATTTAATAATGTGTACTTATAAGTCAAAAAGTAAGGAAACCAAATATTCGCCAAAACAGACAGAGGATCTGACGCACAAACACAGGAAGCGGGTCCAACAATAACATCTCACCAAATCTGACCACATCCTAATAACACCCTGAAGTCACATCTACTTGTAATTTTACGCGAGGTTTCAGTAGCTCGCTCTCTATCACTTTCACTAAAACATATCCTTCTCGCTTGCCTTCTCCTTCTCTGTTTCTCTATTGCTCCTCTATCTTTCTGCACTGTCTGTATTCTCTTTGCCAAAGCTCTTTTTCACATCCGATTCAACCCTAACATAAAACGCCGAAATTCGGCTCACATGCTCCGTGCTCATTGATCCTATTCTCAGTGTCAGTTAGTCCATTGGTGAGATCTCTGAAAAATTAAATATCTCTGCAGATGATCCATGCCTCCTCCTGTTCATCTGTACTCTTCCCCTCATCTGTAATACATGGAATCAACAGAATCGAATATCTCTACCAGACAGAACTAGAAGTATATGAAGTCCTTTCTCCTGTAATTATAAATTGCAGCATTAGATGGGACGATTGTTCAGTTAACATAACGCCAACATCACCGCTGCTTCTTATAATCTCCAGATCAATAGAAGCGCTTCTGATTCCAACAGATACAGTGCAAACTGATACAGCATAACCTCAAAATATTTCATGTTACAATGAAGTCCAGTGACAGTCAGTGAGTCCATCACTCTGAAGCAGAGAAGGATCTATGAAAGTGTCAGCAGCAATGAAGGTAATCACAAGGATCCAGAGATGGAGAACCGAAGGAAATCCATCGTTCTACTCTTCAGCATATCTGGCAGTTTTTTACTGTTATGGGTGACCCTGATTTTATATTTATTCTCTATCTGCGAATTGCAAAGATTTATGCTTCCTCCGTCAATTACCCTCTTTATATCACAGGAGCCACAGCAGGAATGCTGCAGCTTCTCAGTTCCTGCACCAACACGTGTATTTATGCTGCGACACAGATTACATTCAGAGAGGAGCTGAAGAACGCGGTGAAATACCCACTCAATCGAATAGTTAAATTAGTTAAATCATAGAAAGAGCGGAAGGGTTTCAAGCAGTAGAACTGATTCCCATTTCATGCTTCATTCCCTCAGTCCCCACTGGGGCGAAACTACATTTTTATTAACCGCCCAGAGCCCTGAAATGATCTTAAATCTGATTCTGTTGTTATTTTTTGTTGATGATCTGACCTATTGAGGCGGGACTCGCTCCGATGACGACACATTAATTGTTTCTCAAAAAGGCGGCACTAAAGTGCTCAGCTGGAGTTCCAGTAAAGGCCCGCCCTGCACCGACAGCTACATGGGCAAACCTGCCAATCACAGTCGCTGCTGTGGGCCTGGTCAGAGCTCTGCACTGCACATAAATGGAGACACAGAATGACAGAGATAGATAAAGAGATAGGTTATCAATAGGTAGAGAAAGGCAAAGAAAAGAAGATAGAGTTACATAGAGAGATAAACATACATATAGTGGCAGGTGGAAAGTGGAAATGACAGATAGTGAGAGCCCTAAAACAGAGAAAAAACCAGGTCAGAACTCAGAAGGGAAGAAAGGGACAGAAAGGAAACATAGAGCAACCGAAAGTGAAACTGATTGCAGAGCGTAGAGATGCAGAGGTAACACATTAAAGAAAGTAAACACAACAAGAGACCAATCAAAATAAGTAAAGAAGCAACGAGTAAGAGATATAGATGTTGAAATGGATAGAGAAACAGGAGAGAAAAAAGAATAGAGAGAAAGAGGGAGAGAGGGAGAAATTAATGGGCAAACACACTGAGAAGGCAGAAAGAGAAACTGGCAAAAGATGAGATGGAGGAAAAAAGAAAGAGATAAAGATAATGAGGAATGTTACATGGAGGAAAACCATAAACAGTAAAGGCACATGTATATAAATTAAAAAAGCAGCACACATTCAGCAGAAATTAAGAGAAAGATAGGAGTTTGTGAGCAAGAGAAAACTGCGAGAAACTGTTGTACAAATGGAGACAGAAACTGAGAGAGGTAGAGAAAAGTTAAACAGGAATAATACAGTCACGCAGGGGATTTATCAGCTTTCATTCCCATTAATTTCTCCAGCAATATTTTTTTACTATTAATGATTTCCTTTAATTCCTCCTTCTCACTAGACCCTTGGTTCGATAGCATTTCTGGAAAGTTAACAGTTTCCTCTTCCATGAAAACAGAACCACAGTATTTGTTTAATCACCGCACCATTTCCTTGTTCCCCGTTATAAATACTCCCGTTTATGACTGTAAGGGACCTCCATTTGTCTTCACTAATCTTTTACTTTTTACATACTTGTAGAAGTTTTTACAATCCGATTTTATGTTCCTTGCTAGTTTTCTCTCACACTCTATTTCTCCCCTCTTAATCAATCTCTTTTCCCTTTTTAGATGAACTCTAAACTGCTCCCAATCCTCAGGCTTGCTACTTTTCCTGGCAACTTTATATGACTTCTCTTTCGATCTAATACTCTCCTTCATTTCTTTTGTTAGCCGTGGTTGTGGCTCTTTTGCTTTTGTGTTTTTGCGCCAGAGAGGGATGAATAACTGTTCCAATGTCACAGTGTTCTGGTTGACGGTCAGATGTAGTTTTAATTACATTAATAGAGTCATGTTTAGAGATGTTTGATGACACTAAGCAGCTTAAAAAATGCGATGTTCAAAAGTGTCTCCCGCTGTTACACTGCCTCTGATCCCTCCCGTGCTGGTGGCAAGAATTCAGTCATGGCCATGTGATGCCGCGTTGACAATCACCCTATACATCGATGATAAGCAGAAACTGCACCACGGGCACATAAGGTAAATAGCAGAGGATCCACAGTGCGAGTTAAGAATTTTTTTATGCAGCAAGATGTTATGTTCTGGGCTGTCCTACTTGAAATGGTCGTGCTATCAGATTGAATGGTAAGTCTTGAAAGAAAATTGGATGTACACATGTAAAATGAATAAAAGTGCAGGGCAATGGGGAAAGAGCAGGAAGTGGGATGAATTGGATAGCTCTTTCAAAGAGCCGCCACAGGCACGGTGGGCCGAATGGCTCTGTCGGTGCTGTAACATTCTAATATTCTATGAATCTATGATTCGGTTTCTACGATTCTATAACAAGTTAGCAAGTGACAACATCCAAGCTTCGACAATTGTTGTATTTGCCTGGAGATCACTAAGCTGCTCATGTGCAAAGTTTTTCAATTGCTCCATTGTGCTTTTCCGTTTAGTTCTTCTCCATCTGATTGTCGGAGAGGTGATATAATGTGAGCATGTGACATTAAAATTAATGCCCAATTTATTAATATAAACCTGAGTGCACTATTACGTGACTGATTCCTGATTGATTGATAATCATAATAGGTGTAGAGCTCTAGGGTGCGTTAAGTTATCACATAGAGAAATTCGGTTGGTAGCGCCACCGATTAGCGCCTAAAGAGGCTGAGAAGTGGGGCGCTAGCCAATTTCCGGGCAGACGCAAGTTGCATAGTGCCTCGCCCCATATTGAGCAAGCATTTAACGCCGGCGCTAAATCTTAGCGCCCGCTGATGGGCACAGGCTGATTATGAAGTAATTTGAGTGTGCAACGCATTTTGGGCGTCCCGGGCCTGAAATTCAGTGGCGCCCCCCTCCGTAGCACCTGCCGCTAATAGTGACAGCTTACCTGGAACCTTACCAAGTCGCTCTCGGACTGGAGGAGCATAATTTAAAGGGGACTGGTGTGGTTTAAAAGAGGTAGCTATTTTTGGAGCACAACTTCCTCGAGAGCTACAGAGAGTTGCTGAGCTGCACACTGAGAGCCATTTGACCACTGACCCAGTGCAGGCAGACGATCTTTAGCCTTCTGACCATCACCTTGCTGTTGGTGAGCCTTAACAACGGGGAACCTTCCTGTGGGCACTTATTATGGGGGCTGCATTGGTGGGGAACGTCCTGCTGCTGCATCATCTGCAAAGGGCACTGAGACGCAGGGAGAGAGGGGCAGGCATGGCCAGATGGAGGAGGGCCAACAGACGTCATCACACAGGACCTTATGCTGGCAGGGTTTTGCGTCAGCACTTTTCCTACATGAGCATGTCGGAGGAGCAGTGTGTCCGAAGGCTGCGATTTACAAAGGAGATGGTGACTGAGCTGTGCCAGCTGCTTCGGACAGATCTGCAGCCTCAGATAAGGTGCAGGACATCTCTGTCGGTGGCTGTGAAGATGACTGTTGCCCTGAACTTCTACGCGACCGGCTCTTTTCAGGCTGCATCTGGGAACATAGCCAGCATCTCGCAGTTTGCGGTTCATTGCTGCATCCGTCAAGTGACTGATGCCCTGTATAAAAGGAGGCAGCAGTACATCTCCTTCCCAATGACCCCAGACAAGCAGCGGGAGCGTGCAGAGGGCTTCACACAATAGCGCACTTCCCCATGGTGCAGGGTGCCATTGACTGCACGCACGTGGCTTTGCAGACGCCTATTTTAAATCTGGAGGAGTTCTGCAACTGCAAGGGGTTCCATTCCATGAATGTCCAGCTGGTCTGTGACCACGGACAGCAGATCCTCGCAGTGACTGCGCATTTCCCAGGCAGCAGACATGACACCTTCATCCTGCGCCAGACTTCTGTAGCAGACATTTTCGAGGCCCCGGCTCACCCAGAAGGCTGGCTTCTCGGGGACAAGGGCTATCCTCTGTGCCTGTGGCTGATGACCCCGCTCCGGATGCCCATTACACCTGCTGAAGAACACTACAATGCGAGCCATCAGGCGACGAGGAAGATTGTGTAGCACACAATCGGTGTGCTGAAGCAGCGGTTCCGCTGTCTGGACCATTCAGGAGGAGCACTGCAGTACTCGCCTGATCGAGTCTCGCACTTCGTGGTTGTTTGCTGCATGCTCCATAACCTCGCAATCCAACGTGCCCAGCCAATGCCTACAGACATTGATGCACCAGCAGAGGAGGAGGGGGAGGAGGAGGAGGTGGAGGAGGAGCCCCAAGATGGGAGGGAGGGACTTTCTGGAAGGGCCATGAGTCAGAGGCTCATCAGAAGTCACTTCTAGGCCCCTCTGACGGAATGCTTGTTGCCATTGCAAGAACAGAAATGAAACCAACCTCATACCCCCAAGCCTGTGAAGGGCAAAATGCATGTAAATAGCAGACATGGTCATTGTAAATGAATAAAGGGTTTTATTACAAAAAATCTGCTTCCTTCCAACATGATAAAACAAGACGGACAGAAATGTAAACTTAAACACAGACACGTTAGGCTCTCCCTCCCGTGAGACTGGTCAAATGATAAATAACAATACAGACAGCTCCCTTGGGCTTGAATCGACCTCAACAGAGGCTTCAGGTCCTCCCTTCAGTTCTGGCCCCTGATGGGGATCTTGCTCTTTTGCGAGTCTGTCCCCGTCCCTCGCTGCAGCTCCTCCTTAAAGGGACCCTCGTGGCTGCAGCAAGGCTGGGGGAGGCCTGCTGACTGTCCCTGAGCATAGGTGCCACTGAGGTGCGGCTTGGACAACCACTGGACCTAGAGGGCCCAGCTGCTGACTGCTCCACCTGTGCATGGGTGGAAGCAGTCTGTCCTGCAGGTGGTGGCAGCTGCAGTGGAGAAGTGCCAGTGGTGGCAGCAGGAATGCTGTCATCTTGAGAGAGGACAGCACCTACCTGCTCCAACAACACCCTGGCACTCCCACGGGGCAGCACTTCAGCATCCGGAGCAATCTGATGGAGCACAGATTGCTGGCCTGCTGTGGTGCTGTGAGGTCCCCGGGTAATCATGCCAGAGGCATCGAGGGTGGCAGCAGTCACTGGTTGCGTGGCCTCAATATGCGGTTGCAGGAGACCAGCGAGTGACTGCGTGGCAGCACTGAGCACCTGCGTAGCAGGTGCCAGTGCTTCGGCGAAGCCCTGGACAGTCCTTTCCATTGCTTCGGTGAAGCCCTGGACAGACCTTTCCAATGCTGACCCGAAGTCCTGCGCACTCCGGGCCTGTGCTGCGCCGATGTCTTGGACACTCCTCGCCAGTGTCTCGATGGTTTCAGGCAACCTTGCCACTGCAGCCATGATCTCAGTGTGCATCCGGCCAGGCTGGGCGCTAATCTCAGTGAGAGCACGCACCTCCTCTGTGCTCTCTGCAACAGCACTGGTGGCCTGACTCGCCCTCCGGGGAGACGGCCCCCGAGCTTCCCTTCCCCCCCTGCATTGCTGCAGCCCGCTGGTGCCTGGCAATGGGTCCTCCTCCGAGCTGGCCCCCCCGCTCCCCTCTAGGGAAGGTGTGCCCCCAGTCCCCCATTGTGCTGGCTCGCATGAGGCTGGTTCCGATGGGGCGGCTTTTTCCTGATCATTGCCTCTGGAGTCACTCATAGTGGCAGCTTGAGGGCCCGCCTCCTCACCGGACGAGTCAGCATCTGAAAGCAGGGAGGTACAGGAGTGGCTTTAGCGTGAGGACAGGGTGGCAGCGAGGGAGGCATGAGTGCTGCAATGAACTGTAGTGGATCGACAGACAAGAATCATGCTGCTGGGGGGACAAGTGGTAGGAGTGATTTCAAAAAGGGGAGAGCCTTACCATCGTAGGCCACTATGGGGCCGGCATCTCCAGAGGCGGCAGGGTCAGTCAGCCAGTGTCCCATGATCCTCTGGACCCTTTCCTCCAGATTGCTGTGGATGTGGCGGTCAGGAAGGCCTCCACCAGTGCGCAACTGGTCGCGCCTGTTGCTGGCCAGCTTCGCCTGCAGGAGAAAGGAAGGGAAGTGTTGAAACATCCTGCAGTAAGCAGCCATCAACTGCCCCCCATGATCGAATAGCCCATGCATCCTGCACTAAGCAGACATCACCTGCCCCCCATGGTTGAATAGCCCATGCATCCTGCACAGAGCGGCATGTGCATGTGTGTTTCCTAAAAGGGCCATGGGTGCTGGCTGACAGATGGCCTTTGGAGGTGCGGGCACCCTCTAGCCATGAAGTCAGGTGCAGGTGGAGGGATGAAGATGATCGTGGAAAAGGCACTCACCCTGACGACCCGAGTGAGGTCGTTGAACTTCTTCCTGCACTGAACGGCTGTCCTGGGGACCACGCTTCTGGATGCCACTCTGGTGGCCACATCCCTCCAGGCTCGCCGGAACTCTGCAGGTGGCACCCTCCTCCCATCCTCAGGGTACAGAGTGTCTTGGCGGCGCTCAACAGCGTCCACCAAAGTTTCAAGGGCCAGGTCTGTGAAGTGCTCTGCCCTCTGCCTCTGCCTCACCCGCTGCATGTCTTCAGAATTTGTTGCGCCTCTGGCAAGTCTGCGCTGAATTTAAGTCATGCCAGGAAGTGCTGTGTCTGGTGATCCTAATTGACCTGCCCCTTTAAGAGCTGTCTGGCGCCAGTGTGTCTCGGGGTCAGTGATTATTGACAGCACCTGCGCTGCACCTTGCCAACGCGAAATTGGGTTGCGCCGCCGGGTTAGCGCCTTAGGAGTCCCGTGCAGCACCTGATTTAATGCCGCAATCACCATCAGGGGCGCGACTACCCAATATAGCGCTAGGTGGCGCTAAATTGTGCCTGGTGCTAAACTTAGCGCTTCGCCAGTACTAGCGCCCCAAACGGGGCATTATTATTGATCAATGTTTTCAATGGGAGACTCGATTGGCACTTGTGGGAAATAAACTTGCTGGGTGGGGGAAAAATTCGGTATCGCCCCATTTGGGGCACCATTATTGGCGGTGTGCAAAGTTTAGCGCCTGGCACTAATTATCGCCTCCGGCAGCAAACTTGGCTGGAGGTGATTGGAGGGCTAAATCAGGTGCTTCACACCTGCCTTAAGGCGCAAAGGCCGAGAGCGAGGCGCTACCTCAGAGCGCTGGCGAAGCAAGGAAGGGCCAATCAAAATAAACTTGCAAAGTGCTGCTCAGTATTCAAAACTCCTTCACACAGCGTTCAGTCTCTCCAGAAGTCTCTCGCTCTCTCTCTCTCAGAATGCATAGTGAAAAAATGTCACCGACAAAAAAAGGCAGGAAGCGGTCGCCTTTAAATAGCGCTCCCCCAGTCCCTTTCTGACAGCAGAACGCTCCCCTCAGCCTGTCATTGCTAGCGGCAGGCGGTAAGGCAGGGGGCGCCACTCAATGTCCGGTCCGGGGCGCTAACGGGGCATTGCGCACTCGACTGACTTCACGACCTACCGGCGCAGGAGATCGTGGCGGTAGTGTTTCGCACCGCCTCAAAATGTCTAGTTAATTTCACGAGCGGCACAACCATCGCGGCGCCCGGACTCTAGTTGCTTTGCGCCCCACTTGGTGCCCTCTGAAGGCGCTAACAGGAGGCGCAAACAACTGAATTTTTCACCCTATGAGTAGGAATTTCTTCACTCAGAGGGTTGTGAATTTTTGGAATTATCTGCCCCAGATGGTTGTGCATGCTGAGTTTTTGAGTATATTCAAGGCTGAGCGAGAGAGTTTTTAAGACTCTAGTGGAATCAAGGGATAGAGAGATCATCGGGAAAGTTGAGCTGATGTCGATGATCACCCATGATCTTATTGAATGGCGGAGCAGGCTCGAAGGGCCGTATGGCCTACTCATGCTCTTATTTCATATGTTCTTATCTTATGTTTATGCAGGCCAACGCCTGCAGGCCTACAAGACCCTAACTCTCTGTAGCATTACTTAGGATTGCATTACATAGGACATATGGCACACACACAGGACATTCGGCCCAAACAGTCGATGCCTGCGTTTACGCTCCACTCGAGCCTCCTCCTTTCTTTCTTCATCTAACTCTATCAGCGTAACTCTCTATTCCCTTTTCCCTCATATGCTAATCTAACCGCCCCTTAAATGTGTCTAAACTATTCGTCATAACAACTCACCCTTGTAGCGAATTCCACATTCTCACCACTCTCTGGGTAAAGTTCAGATAATCGGCTTTTGGTGATGTTGGTTGAGGGAAAAATATTGGCTACTTCACTGGGCAGAAGTCCTCTGATCTTCCTCAAACTAGTGCCATGAGATCATTTACGTCCATCTGAGAGGGCAGACGGGGCCTCGGTTTAACGTCTCATCCGAAAGTGGTAACCTCCGACACTGCAGCACTCCCTAAGTACTGGAAGTTGTCCACTGAGAGAGTATTATTGTATAAATCTACAACGCTCTCACTCAGATACTTTCAGACATTAGTCGATGTAATACCATTTCTTATTCAGAGCATTTGCCCACATCAATACTTTCCCTGGATGAACCGTCGAGTGTAATGCTGATCGGAAGACTAGTTTCCTTCACTTTCAGCTGTCAGCGACCCGGTTGGAAAATTTATCTCCATGAATCCAGCTGCAGGTTTAAAGATAAGGATGTCCGTTCCAACTTTCTTTGGGATGCTAAATCAATGATAAATGGAAACAGCTTCACATGTCAATGCATGGTCCCTAACAATTCTTAATTTACAGCCTTCTGGACTCAACATAGAGTTCAGCAATTTCAGGCCATATTCCCTGCCCCTATTCTTTTTTTCCTTTTATTTTTTTATATATTTCTCTCTCACATGGCAACTGTCTTTCATTCTGCCAGTGCCCTTTACACTTCAACTAGAGCCACTTCGGTGGCAAAAACAGGAAGGCAGATTATTATCTGAATGGCAATAGATTGGAAGAAGGGGAAGTGCAACGAGACCTGGGTGTCCTTGTGCACCAGTCATTGACGGTAAGCATGCAGGTGCAGCAGGCGGTTAAGGAGGCAAATGGTATGTGGGCCTTCGTAGCGAGAGGGTTTGAGTACAGGCACAAGGATGTCTTGCTGCAATTGTACAAGGCCTTGGTGAGACCACACCTTGAGTATTGTGTGCAGTTCTGTTCGCCTTATCTGAGGAAGGATGTGCTTGCCATGGAGGGAGAGCAGCGAAGATTCAGCAGACTGATACCTGGGATGGCAGGAATGACTTATGAGGAGAGATTGGGTCGATTAGGCTTATATTCGTTGAGTTTAGAAAAATGAGAGGGGAACTAATTGAAACTTATAAAATTCTAACCGGAGTAGATAGACTAGATGCACGAAGGATGTTCCTGATGGCGGGCGAGTCCAGAACCAGGGGTCACAGTCTAAGGATAAGGGGTAAACCATTTAGGAGAGAGATGAGGAGGAATTTCTTCACCCAGAGAATGGTGAAACTGTGGAATTCTCTACCACAGAAGGCATTTGAGGCCAACTTATTAAATATATTGCAGAAGGAGTTAGATATTTTTATTAAGACTAAAGGGATCAAGGGATATGGGGAGAAAGCAGGGACAGGGCACTGAATTTGGAAGAGACGCCATGATCTCATTAAATGGCGGAACAGTCTCGAGTGGCCGAATGGCCTACTCCTGCTCCTATCATCAATGTTGCTATGTTTCTATGTTTCTTAACTTGTCCTATTACCATCTCCTTTTGCCTTGCACCATCTCTTAATGTCTCTTAATCTCTCCTGCCTTCCATTCTATCACATACCTTCCCTTTTGTTCTTTACTCCCCTCCCCACTTTCCCTGCCCCTGCACTTGCTAAAAACCTGTTCCATCTTCAGCTTTTCTAATTTCTGACGAAGGGTCATCGATCTGAAGCGATAACTGTGTTTCTCTCTCTGTTGGATCCGTGGCTCAATGGATAAATAATCACACGGACGCTGTACATTATCAAATAACAGGTCTTTACTGGAGGAGGGTAATCTCTAGACTGAGGGAACAGAGGCATGCGCAAATCTTACATACCGGTGTGGTCACTGCCGGTACTACAGTATACAGGAGCTGTAAAAGTAGTTCTGACTTAAAGGCACATAAACTACAATTCCTCCCCTTTTAGATTAATAATACCCCCTAACATTCAAATAACAATTAACATTTTTACATGTACATTAAACAACAAACGTCCATTTATAGATTCAATCTTTGGGGCGGCTTCCTGACCCTTTCGGGATAGCGCCTTTCCAGAGGTTCTTGGTGCAAAGGCGATTCTGACCCCTTTTCATTGGGTAGTTCATCGGGTTCCACTGCTACTGTGTCTGAAGTAGATACTACCGGTATGTCGGGTTCATCCCCAGGTACTCGAGACATGGGGTTGACGCGTTCCTGTGATGCTAAGATCTGATCGACGTGGCATCGCACAATGTTCTCCCCGAAATCCACCGTGTACATCAATGGCCCCTGCCTTGTACATATCGTTCCGGGTTGCCACTTCTCTGTTCGATAGTCACGGGCCAAGACTGGTTGCCCTACATTGAAACTCCTTGTCGGCTTCTCATTGATGTGCTGGAATTGTTTGTCCTCAACATTTCTTCGCACATTTGGTCTGAGCAAGTCCAGATGAGATCTCAAACTTCGGCTAAAGAATATCATGGCCGGGGTCTGGTTGGTAACTGCATGTGTCACGTTTTGGTAGGCTAATAAGAAATTGTCCATCTTATGCTGTAGTGGAATTTCATCGTCGCACATGGCCTTTATCGCCTTCTTAAAGGTTTGTACGAACCTCTCAGCCAATCCATTTCTGGCTGGATGATATGGGGCAGATGTGTAATGCCTTACCTCATTCCTTTTCATGAATTTTTGGAACTCGTCGGACACAAACTTTGGTCCATTATCAGAGCAAATCTGCTCTGGCAAACCGTTTCTGGCAAATATGGTCTGTAGGACTGCAATCGTTTTCTCTGTAGTGGTTGAAGACATTTTTATCACCCCAGGCCACTTTGAATGAGCATCCACTGCTATTAAGAACATTGAGTCCATGAATGGACCAGTGAAATCAATATGCACCCGTTGCCATGGAGAGGAGGGCCACTCCCAGGGGTGTAGAGGGGCATGTGGTGGTGCATTTTGGACCTTCTGGCATCCTAAGCAGCTCTTAGTTAGGTCTTCGATTTGTTGATCGATTTCCAGCCACCACACATAAGCCCTAGCAAGGCTTTTAATTTTCACTCCCCCCAGATGGCCTTCATGTAGCTCATTTAGCACTCTCTCCCTTAACATGGGTGGAATCACCACTCTGGATCCACACATCAATGTCCCCTGGCATACTGACAGCTGTTCTCTTCTGGATGAGAATGCTGGCAACAGTGAGTCGCCATGTGTTGGCCATCCCCTCACCATCAATTCATAAACCCATGACAGCGTCGGATCATTGCGGGTCTCCTTCTCTATATCCGCGTTTGTTACTGGCAGTCGTTCAATTATCGACGAATAATATATCTCCATAGGGTCCACTGCTGGTGCATCCTCCACAGTAGGCAGTGGCAGGCGCGATAGCCCATCAGCGTTCCCATGCTGTTTCGTGCCTTTATATTCTGTTTCATATTGATTTGCCCTAGAAACAGGGACCATCTTTGTAACCGCTGTGCAGTCATTACTGGAACGCCCTTCTTAGGATTAAAGATGGAGACAAGTGGTTGGTGGTCAGTCAGCAAGGTGAACTTCTGCCCATGCAGATAGTGGGTGAATTTTTTTACTCCCCATACTAGGCTGAGGGTCCTCCCTGTCAATCTGGGCGTAGTTGCGCTCGGCTGAGGTTACTGACCGAGGTGCAAAGGCTACTGGCCTCTCCAACCCATCTGGGCATTTGCGTGACAGCACCGCTCCAATACCGTAGGGTGAAGCATCACATGCCAAACGAATTGGTAGTGCTGGGTTGAAATGGGCCAGCACCTCTTTTGATGTGATCAATTCTTTACACTTCTGGAAAGCTCGTCTACGTTCGTCATCCCACTTCCATGGTACCCCTGTTTGCAGTAGGGTGTTCAGCGGGTGTAATACTGTAGACAAATTTGGTAAGAACTGGTGGTAATCGTTTACCAGCCCGAGGAACAACCTCAGTTGTGACACATTTTCGGTGCTGGAGCCTTGACTACTGCCTCAATCTTGTCAGGGGACTTATGTAACCCCTCTTCATCGATGACGTGGCCACAATACGAGATCTGTTTCTTGAAAAACTCGCACTTGTGGCGATTAGCTCGTAGCCCATACTCCTTTAATCTGGTGAGCACCTTCACCAAGTTTGCGAGGTGATCACCGTCATTTTCGCCCGTGACCAAGATGTCGTCCAAATAACACTGGGTCCCTGGAATCCCTTGCAGGACCTGATCCATCGCCCTTTGCCGGATAGCCGGAGCCGAGGCTACTCCAAACACCAGCCGGTTATATTGATAGAGACCTTTATGAGTGTTGATCGTAAGGTAATGTTTCAAAGCTTCTTCTACCTCCATTTGCAAGCACGCCTGGGCTAGATCAATTTTGGTGAAGCGTTTACCTACAGATAGCGAGGCGAAAATATCCTCAATTCGTGGAAGCAGATATTGCACCGTGTGAAGGACTGGGTTCACTGTCACCTTAAAATCCCCACAGATGCGGACCTTCTTTGGTTCCCCAGGCGTATTACTCAACGACCTCTTCATTACAGGAACGATGGGTGGAGCCCACTCGCTCCATTCCACTTTGGACAGTACTCCTGAACGTTCCAACCCTTCCAGCTCTGCTTCAACAGCTGGTCTGATCGCATAAGGCACTGGTCTGGCCTTCAGAAACTTTAGGCTTGCATTTTCCTCTCTTTTAATCGTTGCTGTTATTCCTTTTAGTGTTCCTAGTCCCTCCTGGAACACTTCTTTTGCGTCAGTTAGCATTTTTGACAGTCGTCCAGGTGTGACGTCATCATCCCTTTTGGCCTCAACCTTCAGTGCCTGTATGGAATGCCATCTAATTGTATCTTCCAGATCCATTCACGTCCTAGCAGTGGTGGTCCTCCATTTGGCAATACATATATATCCATTTTAGGTATTTCCTGGCCTTTATATGTCACTTTCACCTTTATTTTTCCTTTGGGGCAGACCTTTTGCCCTGTATACGTCTTCAAGACAATCTCTGTAGCTTTCAAGGGTATGTGTGAAAATAGCCGCTTGTAGTCTCTTTGATTTATGACTGTTAGAGCTCATCCTGTGTCCAATTCCATTTCCACTTGGACTCCGTCTATCTTGAGTGTAACCCAGATAGTCTGGTGATCCTCCATTTCGGTTACCTTATGTAGTTTCAGACAACCCAGCTCCTTGTTTCCAGGGTCTGTGTCACTTTTCTGTTCGTCTGCACCACTGTCCATCACCTGGTGTACCTTTTTGTACTTCTCTTGTGGAGATTTCTTACTGTTGGTTTTCTTCCCAGACCTGCAGATTTTGCTATGTGTCCTGCTTTCCCACACTGTCTGCAAACTTGGTCCTTGAACCAACAATCTTTCTGGTCATGTGTTGTTCTGCCGCAGCGATAGCACTTCCCTGTTCCATAGGACATTTCATTGGTGCCAAATTCTTATGGTCTCCGTTGCATCTCTGCAGCGCCCCTTGCGGCTGTTTCGTGTGATACTGCCATACTGAAAGCTTTGTCAAGCGTAATGTCCTTTTCTGATAGAAGCCGTTTCTGGGTTCCTTCACTTTGTAGCCCACACACAAACTTGTCCCTTAACGTGTCTGCTAGTCCCGCTCCAAACTGGCAGTGTTTCGATAGCTTGCGCAGTTCAGTTAGGTACTCAGCATTGCTTTCGTCTTTGTGTTGGTTCCTTTTATGGAACTTAAATCGTTCTGCTGTCAGCAGCGGTGTGGGGCTTATGTGGTCCTGTAGTATTTCTACTATGCTTTCAAAATTCTTGTTTACCGGCTTCTCTGGGGTTATTAGATTTCGCAGTAACCAAAAGTTTTTGCACCCATGGAATTTAACAGAACCAGTGCTTTATTAGCATCTGGCACATCATTCGCCCTGCAGTACACCTCAATACGTTCCACATATGTCGCTCAATCTTCGACTTCATTGTCGAACGTAGAGATACTGCCACTCTTCGGCATCCTTGGGTGTGCGTTAAGTATCACCAATGGCGCCTCCCGCACTTCCCCTTCTTCACCGCTGCCACAAAATGGCGTCTCCCGCGCTTTCCTTCCTTCCCGCGCACGCCCTTCTTCTCCGCTGCGGCTTCTCAAAATGGCATCTCCCACGCTCTTCCTTCTTCTCCGCGGCTCAATGGCATCTCCCGCTCTCTCCCTGCTTCTCCGTGGCTCAATGGCGTCTCCCACGCTCTCCCTGCTTCTCCGCAGCTCAATGGCGCCTCCCGCGCTCTTCCTTCTTGTCCGTGGCTCAATGGCATCTCCACTTTCTTCACCCCGCGGACACTGTTCAGCCTGTGATCCCTGGCTGTGCTCTGTGCGTTCTTCTTTTGATATTTTTCGACGCCGCTCATTCCAGAACCCGGCTATTTCTTACCCTCTCTCTCTCCGATTTGTTTAATTTTCCTCGACGCCACTCGGTGTTCAACCCCCGGCTGTGCCCTGCGCTCTTCACCCTCTGTCTTACCCCGTCGACGCTGCTCGGCTCTCTCTCCACCATCCGTCGGCTCCAGCCTCCTCTGCTGGGGAAGGGTCTGCGCTGGACCTGTCATCGGTCTCTTACTGCTCATTTTGGCTGGGGAACCAAGTTCGGCTCTCCACAGCCTCCCCTGCGAAGTTGGATCTCTGCCAGACTGCTGGGCAGTTGCTCATGGTCAACGCCTGTGTTCCTGGCCTCGACTATTTTTTTTTTCTTTCTTTTATGTTGCAGGTAGATTCGAATCGACACTCGTCGCCACTGTTAGATCCATAGTTCAATGGATAAATAATCACACGGATGCTGTACATTAACAAATAACAGGTCTCTACTGGAGGAGGGTGATCTCTAGACTGGGGTACAGAGGCATGCGCACAGCTTATATACTGGTGTGGTCACTGCCGGTACTACAGTATACAGGAGCTGTAAAAGTAGTTCTGTCTTAAAGGCACATACACTACACTCTCCACAGTTTCTGCCTGACCTGCTGAGTATTTCAAACATTTTCTCTTCTTAATTTGATAAATGGCCCAGAAATTCGGGTCCCAACACGTGAGTACGCACGGGGTATTCATGCATAGACCTAACGAAAGTGCCGGTTTTATGCATGCACTCTGCATGCACGGGAAACCGGCACTTCTGTTCCCTTGGAAGAAGGGGTTCAGAAGTCGAACACATGCGCCGGAGAGGCAGCGCGTGTGCATCGAACTTACAGGTTTCTCCGGGAGGGTAAGTCTCCAGCAGTTACACTTATAAAAAGCAGTTGCAAGGCCTGCTTTTAACAAGGTAAGTGGTGAATTAATTAAAATTTAAAAAAAATTTCCACAGGTTTATTATTTTTAAATACTTTAAAGAAAAGTAAGTTTATTTTTAGCTCCGTTAGAAAATGTAATTATTTTTACTAAAAATTAAATTATTGTTTAAAATAGTTATTTCATGTAATTTATAGTTTATTTTAAGAATATAATTTTTAAAATATTTATTTGAGGTTTTAGTGATGTTTTGGGGCTTAAAGTATTTATAGGTTTGACAGCTCTTCCTGTCAAACTTATGAATGAAGCATTCCCTGCTAACATTCGCTCTGCATGTCCCACGTGATCCCAGGGGACGCAACAAACTAATTGCGCCCCTGGGATACGCAAGCACTGCGCGCCGGCAGTTGGAGGAGGCCCAGGATCGGAATCCGACGCGGGCGCACAGCACAATGGCCGGCGTGCCAGGTAAGTGCAGGTAACCGCGGGAAGCCCCTGACCCGAATTTCTGGGCCATTATGTTTGTGCTCATTGTGAAATAATTAGTGCTACCCCTGTGTGTATAAATTTACAAAAGTCACATTGATAAAGTACATTTGTTTTCCTGAATCTGTGGAGCATCGCCTCACGCATAGGTAGCTGAGTTTTCAAAAAAGCTGTGAAAGCAGTTACCTGAGCATGATTAATAATGTGCCTTAAAACCCATGTTACTCAGATGTTATTCCCAAGCCAACGCTGTACTTGGACCCTCCACCGGGTATGGTTATATGTGGAGAAAGCGTTACATTCATTTGCAGCAGCCGGATTCCAGGTTTCAGATATTTATTCTTCAAAGAACAAATTATATTGGATTTCCGTGACAACCCCAAGGATACTTACAACACGACATTTGTCATCCAGAAGGCAAGGCTAACCGATACTGCGAACTATCATTGCAAGTACGTAAAACGCCTCAATGGGGTTATGATAGTTTCAGCACGAAGCGATCCGGTGCAGCAAATCATAGTAGGTAAGAAACCATCGTCATATACCTTTAACCGTGAAATATTTGATGCAAATCTTTATTGAAACCTGAGCTTTAAAAAATATTTGATGATGCCACATCAATTTCAACGAATAAATTATCTCCGCTTATAACGGTTGTGCAATGAAACGTGCATCTCGAGCATTGAGGCAACAATAAGTTATTTCGAACTGATCAGCATAGTGCAACCCTGATGCATTGGAACGTGCAATAATTTACCTGGAAGTTGGGTTGGTGCGCTGATCACTCTGTGGAGATTATTTTACTGGGTGCAATGGCGTAAAATGGCCAAATTCGAATGATTCAGTAGAACGGGAAATCAAGCATGTCTTGGCTCAAAGTTAAAATTCGCTGCTTTAACCGCTGTTCTTGGTAGATGTTTGGTCCAAATGGCTTGCTAGGCCATTTCAGAGGGCATTTAAGAGTCAAGCACATTACTGTGGGCCTGGAGTCACATATAGGCCAGACCGTGTAAGGACGGCAGATTTCTTTCCCGAAACGACATTTGTGAACCAGATGGGTTTCTGTGACAAACCGTTAGTTTCATGTAGTTAGATGTAAATATAGAAACATACAAGATAGGAGCAGGAGTAGGCCATTCGGCCCCTCGAGCCTGCTCCGCCATTTAATGACATCATGGCTGATCATCCAAACTCAGTACCCGGTCCCTGTCTTCTCCCCGTATCCCTTGATCCCTTTAGCCTTAAGAAATATATCTAACTCCTTCTTGAATATATTTAAAGAATTGGCCTCAACCGCCATCTGTGGTAGAAAATTCCACAGGTTCACCAGTCTCTGGGTAAAGAAATTCCTCCTCATCTCAGTCCTAAATGGCATGCGCCTTATCTTTAGACTGTGGCCCTTGGTTCTGGACTCCCCCTCCATCAGGACCATTCTTCCTGCATCTAGTATGTCTAGTCCTGTTAGAACTTTATAAGTTTCAATGAGATCCCCTCTCATTCTTCTAAACTCCAGTGAGTATAAGCCCAATCGACCCAATCTCTCCTTATACAGGTAGACTATCCTTTATCCGAAAACCTCGGGACCAGCCGAGTTTCGGATAAAGGAGAATTTCGGACTTCGGAAGGTGGGTCGGCGGGGGTCCGCGGGGGGGGGTCGGCGGGGGGTCGTGCGCACGACTTACGCTGACGCTCAGCGTAGGTCAGGCGGGGTCGGCGGGAGTCGGGGCCGGCGGGGTACGCGGGGGGGTCGGCGGTTGTCGGGGCCGGCGGGGTACGCGGGGTGGTCGGCGGTTGTCGGGGCTGGCGGGGTCGGCGGTTGATGGGGCCGGCGGGGTCCGCGGGGGGGGTCGGCGGGGATTCGTGCGCACAACTTACCCTTTATCTGAACTTCCGAAACCGGAACCCTCTAAAAACCGAAGGTTTTTTCGTTCAGCGTAAGTCGTACACATGACTTACGCTGAACGAATAAACCTTCGGTTTTTAGAGGGTTTCGGTTTTCGGAAGTCCGGATAAAGGGTAGTCTACCTGTACATCATTCCTGTCATCCCAGGTATCAGTCTGGTGAATCTTCGCTGCACTCCCTCCATGGCAAGAACATCCTTCCTCAGATAATGAGGAACAAAACTGCACACAATACTCAAGGTGTGGTCTCACCAAAGCCCTGTTCAACTCAGCAAGACTTCCTTGCTCCTGTACTCGAATCCTCTCGCTATGAAGGCCAATATACCATTTGCCTTCTTAACCGCCTGCTGCACCTGCATGCTTACCTTCAGCGACTGGTGCACAAGGACACCCAGGTCTCGTTGGACTTCCCCTTCTCCCAATCTATTGCTCTTCAGATAATAATGTGCCTTCCTGTTTTTGCCACCGAAGTGGATAACCTCGCATTTATCCACATTATACTGCATTTGCCATGCATCTGCCCAGTCACCCAACCTGTCCAAATCATACTGGAGTTTCTCAGCATCATCCTCACAGCACACACGCCCACCCAGCTTTGTGTCGTCTGCAAACTTGGAGATATTACACCTAGTTCCCTCGTCCAGGTCATTAATATATATTGTGAATAACTGGGGTCCTGGCAACAAATCCCTGCGGTACCCCACTAATCACTGCCTCCCACTCAGTAAAAGACCCGTTCATTCCAACTCTTTGCTTCCTGTCTGCCAACCAATTCTCTATCCAAGTCAGTACCTTGCCCCCAATCCCATGTGCCTTTACTTTACCATTACTGAAACTGGCTTTTTAACTCAAGCTCTATTTAATGAACTGAATTAAAAGTTCCCCGCTACCCTGGTGGGATTGGGAACTCAGGCCTCCGTCTTACTAGTCCATTAACCATAAACACTATGCTACTGCTGCCAATATAAGAAGGCTAGCTAGGAGGATCTTCTCCTGCTTATCTCCGATGAATGCCATTTACTTGGTTTTTCTATCATTGACCCGAGATCAATTTAACCTGAATTTGTATTTGTTTTTAGAGGGAGATCACATATATGTAGGTGAATTAAAGTTTTCCATGATTACTGTACTAAATAGAGCTATTTGTCGTACTCTGTCATAAACACCATCTATCCCTGGGGATTAATTTGATTTGAGCTCTTTGCAGCTAGCCGAGATCTTCTAGATCATTCATTTGGAAGTCATTCATGTTGAACACTCTCTTTCCCGAGGGCTTGCTGCTCATCTTTACTCTTCCTGTGCATTGCAGACCAACTCCCGAAGCCTACAATCTCCATGGGCCCCACGGCTGGTGTCGTTACAGTGGGAGAGAATGTAATGATCACCTGCAGTGGTCTCACGCGTTACTCTGGTGACAGATATTATTTATAAAGAGAGGATGGGGCGAATCACATTCGCCAAAGGAATGTCTCAGCATTGGAGCATGCAGAAACCTTCATCATCACAACCATGAGCACAAATGACACTGGAAAGTGCACATGCAGTTATCAAACAATGATAGACAAGAAAGCACAAATGTCCCCAAGCAGTGATCCGGTGCAGATAACTGTGGAAGGTGAGTAGCATTAAAAGATTTTGTAAAGGTGGTTACTAATAAAGACCCATTTAAACATTGCAACTTACATTTTGGCAATATATTTTCAAAGTGACTATTTTCTGTCTATCCTGGTGGTGGCCTATGTTAATCAGTAACAAAAGAAATAAAACAACAATCAGGATGAAATTCTTTGCAATTTCATTTAAACTTATACAATTCTGTCAGGACTGGACAGACTAGATGCAGGAAGGATGTTCCCGATGGTCGGGGAGTCCAGAAACAGGGGTCACAGTCTAAGGAAAAGGGGTAAGCTATTTACATAAGAACATAAGAAATAGGAGCAGGAGTAGGCCAATCGGGCCCTTGAGCCTGCTCCGCCATTCAATAAGATCATGGCTGATCTGATCCTAACCACCAATCCACTATCACAGAACCATCTCCTGAATCTAACAGAATTAGACACACGAAATAGGCGCAGGATCAGGCTACACGGCCCCTGGGCCTGCTCCGCTACCCACAGGGCCATGACCGATTCGAAACTAGACTCATGTCCAAATTCCTGCCCGCTCCCCGTAACCCTTAATTCCCTTTACTTCTAGGAAACTGTCTATTTCTGTTTTAAATTTATGTAATGATGTAGCTTCTACAGCTTTTTGGGGCAGCATATTCCATGTACCTACCGCCCTCTGAGTGAAGTAGTTCCTCCTCATCTCAGCTTTGAAAGAACAGCCCCTTATTCTAAGACTATGCCCACTAGTTCTAGTTTCACCCATCATCGGGAACATCCTCCCCGCATCCACCCGATCCAACCCCATCACAATGTTACATGTTTCAATATGATCGCCTCTTATTCTTCTGAACTCCAATGAGTAGAGTCCTAATCTACTCAACCTCTCTTCAGATGTCCATCCCCCCATCCCCGGGATTAACCGAGTGAACCTTCTTTGCACTGATTCGAGAGCAAGTATGTCCTTTTTTAAGTATGGACACCAAAACTGTACGCAGTATTCCAGGTGCGGTCTCACCAATACCTTGTACAACTGAAGCAATACCTCCCTATTTTTATATTCTATCCCCCTAGCAATGAAAGCCAACATTCCATTGGCCTTCTTAATTACTTGCTGCACCAGCATACAAACCTTTTGAGTGTCGTGCACCAGGACCCCCAGATCCCTTTGTACTTCAGTACTTTCAAGTTTCTAGCCATTAAGATAATAACTTGCTCTATGATTTTTCCTGCCAAAGTGCATAACCTCACACTTTCCAGTATTGTATTCCATCTGCCAAATCTCTGCCCACTTACTTAGCCTGCCTATGTCCCCTTGCAGGATTTTTATGTCCTCCTCACTCACTACTTTCCCTCCAATCTTAGTATCATCTGCAAACTTTGATATGTTACACATGTTCCCCTCCTCCAAATCGTTAATATAGATTGTAAAGAGTTGGGGACCCAGCACTGACCCCTGTGGAACACCACTAGTTACTGATTGCCAGTCTGAGAATGAACTATTTATCCCAACTCTCTGCCTTCTGTTAGATAGCGAATCCTCTATCCATGCCAGAATATTACCACCAATCCCGTGATTTTTTATCTTAAGCAATAATCTTTTGTGTGGCACCTTGTCAAATCCTTTTGGAAGTCTAAATACACTACGTCCACTGGTTTCCCTTTATCCACCCTATATGTTACTTCCTCAAAGAACTCCAGCAAATTTGTCAAACAGGACTTCCCCTTCATAAAACCATACTGACTTTGTCCTATTAAATTATGATTATCCATATGTCCTGTTACTGTCTCCTTAATAATGGACTCAAAAATTTTACCTACCACATATGTTAGGCTAACCGGTCTATAGTTTCCAGCCTTCTGTCTACTGCACTTTTTAAATAAGGGTGTTACATTAGCAGTTTTCCAGTCTGCCGGGACAGAAATGAGGAGGAATTTCTTCACCCAGAGAGTGGTGAACCTGTGGAATTCTCTACCACAGAAGGCAGTAGAGGCCAATTCATTAAATAAATTCCAGAAGGAGTTGGATATATTTCTTAAGGTTAAAGGGATCAAGGGGTATGGGGAGAAGGCAGGGACCAGGTATGAATTTGGATGATCAGCCATGATCGCATTGAATGGGGGAGCAGGCTCGAGGGGCCGAATGGCCTACTCCTGCTCCTATCTTCTATGTTTCTATGTTGCTATGCTTATATAAAGCGATATGCACGACCTCAGGAAGTCCAAAGCCGGCCTACTGCCATTTAACTAATTTGTAGTTGTATTCAATGTTGTAATGTAAAGTCGTACGGATGCCAATTTGCACACAGTACGACCCTACAGGAGTAGGCTATTCAGCCCCTTGACCTGCTCCGCCATTCAATGAGATCACGGTTGATCTGCGAACTTACTCCATATACCTGCCTTTGGATCATATCGTCTAATACCTTTGGTTAACGGAAAGCTATCAATCTCAGATTTAAAATTAACAATTGACCGAGCATCGATTGCCATTTGTGGGAGTGAGTTCCAAACTTCTACCACCGTTTCTGTGTAGAAGTGTTTCCTAATTTCAATCCTGAAAGGCCTGGCTCTATTTTTTAGACTATGCCCCCAATCCGAGAATATCCAATCAGTGGAAATAGTTTTTCTGTATCTACCCTATCTGTTCCCCTTGATATCTTGAAAACTTTGCTTGAATCACCTCTTAACCTTCTAAATTCTAGGGAATACAACCCTAATTTGTGTAATCTCTACTCATGACTTAACCCTTGAAGTCTGGGCATCACTCGAGCAAACCTACGCTGCACTCCCTCCAAGGCCAGTATATCCTTCCTAAGGATTGGAGCCCAGAACTGCTCACAGTGCTCCTGGTATGGTTTAACATGGGCTTTGTACAGCTGCGGTACAATTTCTAGCCCCTTGCATTCTAGGACTCTGGATATAAAGGCCAGCATTCCATTAGAATTTTTGTTTGTTTTCTGTACCTGTTCATGACATTTTAATGATCTATGTACCTGGAACCTCAGGTCTCTTTGGACTTCCACTGTTTTTAGCTTTCAACCAATTAGAGAGTACCCTGTTCTATCCTTTTAATGTCCACGGTGGATGAGCTCACATTTGCTACATTGAAATCCATTTAGAAACATAGAAACATAGACGATAGGAGCAGGAGTTGGCCATTCGGCCCTTCTAACCTGCTCCGCCATTCAATGCGATCATGGCTGATCATCCAATTTCAGTACACGGTCCCTGCTTTCTCCCCATACCCCTGGATCCCTTTCGCCTTAAGAAATATATCCAGCTCCTTCTTGAATATATTTAATGAATTTGCCTCTACTGCCCTCTGTGGTAGAGAATTCCACAGGTTCACCACTCTCTGGGTGAAGAAATGCCTCCTCATCTCTGTCCTAAATGATCTACCCCTTATCCTAAGACTGTGACCCCTGGTTCTGGACTCCCCCGCCATTGGGAACATCCTTCCTGCATCTCGTCTGTCCAGTCCTGTCAGAATTGTATAAGTTTCAATGAGATCCCCTCTCATTCTTCTAAATTCCAGCGACTGCAAGCCCAATCGACCCAATCTCTCCTCATACGTCATTCCTGCCATCCCAGGTATCAGTCTGGTGAATCTTCGCTGCACTCCCTCAATGGCAAGAACATCCTTCCTCAGATAAGGCGACAAAAACTGCACACAATACACAAGATGTCGTCTCACAAGGCCCTGTAGAACTGCAGCAAGACATCCTTGTTCCTGTACTCAAACCCTCTCACTATGAAGGCCAATATACCATTTGCCTTCTTAACCGCCTGCTGCACCTGCATGCTTACCTTCAGCGACTGGTGCACAAGGACACCCAGGTCTCGTTGCACTTCCCCTTCTCCCAATCTATGCCATTCAGATACTAAACTGCCTTCCTGTTTTTGACACCAAAGTGGATAACCTTACATTTATCCACGTTATATTGCATCTGCCATGCTTCTGCCCAATCACCCAACCTCTCCAAATCATCCTGGAGTTTCTCGGCATCCTCCTCACAGCACACGCGCCCACCCAGCTTTGTGTCTTCTGCAAACTTGGAGATATTACATCTAGCTCCCTTATCCAGATCATTAATATATATTGGGAATAGCAGGGGTCCAAGGACCGATTCCTGCGGTACCCAACTAGTCACTGCCTGCCACTCAGAAAAAGACCTGTTTATTCCAACTCTTTGCTTTCTTTCTGCCAACCAGTTCTCTATCCAAATCAAAACCTTGCCCCCTACTGCCTGTCTCCTGCTGCTCAGCCAACTTCCTAACCAGGTCAATAGCACATGGAAGCAATTAGGTAATGACCAAATAATCTGTTTTGCTGATGTTTGTTGAGGAATTAATTTTGATCAGGCCTCATGGGAAAGCTCTGCTACTAATTTTGGAATAATTGGATCAGATCTATCACATCCACCTGAGAGAACAGGTGTGGCCTCGGTTTAATATCTCAACTGAAGGAGAGCACCTCTGAAAGTGTAGCCCTCCCTCAGTACTGCACTGGAGTGTCACCCTAAATTATGGGCTTATGTCCTGAATGGGACTTGAAAGCATATCTAGAGTGCTACAATTGAATCAAGTCTGAAATGTTTATAGAACTTTTGGGCTAGAAATTGTGATCGGAGGCATACCTCTGGAGCATGCCTCCGACACACGAACAAATTATAAAATTAACTGCTGCCAGCCAGGCTGCACAGAGTTACAGTCTCATGACTCGAGGCAGAGGGCAGCGTAATGGCTCATGGACACCAGGGCCACAGGCGGTGTGGAAACGTGCCTGGGATCACAAGGGCCTGTTCCTCGGCTGACAAAGGAGAATTCCATTCCAATCGTTTCCGAAGTGAATCCCCTCATAAAATGCACTGGAATCACGAAATGTAAAAAGTATACAATTGACAGAATTGGAATTTTAATCATAATAACCTTCATTTCATCAAACTGAAAAAAAATTGTTCTTAATTTCATACTTCATTAAAACTGTATTCTTGGCCAACATTTTGCATAAACTCATTTAATACAGTGATTCTGCTTAATTTTGGATATGTAGATGTTTAATTTAAGCCTTAGATATCCTCTTGTGCTGAAGCAAACATGCCCTGCGCCTGCTTGCATCAATCATCAGACTTTGGTGGGCAGTTGAGGAACTCTCTGCTAGCGATTGCTTCTCGGAGTCGCCCGCAGATGGCCTGTTCACATGTACCTTGACAGGCCTCAGGTTACGGATTACGTGCAAGTGCATGTGGAAATACAGAACTTGCGGGGTATTTCCAAGCATTACAATGGCGTACGCTGAGACTACAGACACCGCAATTTCAGGGCCAAGATTGTGCTCCTTTAGTTTTCAAATTGCTGCCCTTTTATTGGCTTTTACTTTTCGTTAATCGATTGCTCTTTTTCATCTTATCATAGAGCCTCACTCTGTCATTGGAATTGTCCATTTGTGCCTCAGTGTTGTGGTTCAGATTTTACTGGTTATTTTCATTGCCGAACATTTTTATTCCAATGTAAGCAAAGTTAAAGGTAGGTACTGGTTTTCATCACACTTCTTACATTCATCACTAAAACTTCAGGATATTACTTTGCATTAAAATGTTATAGATCATAGAACTAATAGATGCAACATTTTCTGAAGAAGGAACTGCAAAAGGAAATTTTCAAGTATTCCACCCAATACATGTCCTAAAGAATGGTTTCTGGGATCCATCAGAGTTAACATATAACTGCAGGGATAGAAAGAAAGAACGAGAGAAAGAAAGAAAGAGAGAAAGAGAAAGCAAGAATGAGAGAAAGCGAGAAAGAAGAGAAAGAGAGTATGAAAGAGAGAATGAAAGAGAGAATGAAAGAACGAAAGAAAGAAAGAAAGAAGGAAGGAAAGAAAGAATGAAAGAGAAGCAAAGAAGGAAAGAAAGAATGAAAGAAATAAAGAAATAAAGAAAGAAAGAAATAAAGAAATAAAGAAGGAAAGAAGGAAAGAAAGAATGAAAGAGAGAAAGAAGGAAAGAGAGAAAGAATGAAAGAAAGAATGAAGGAGAAACAATGAAGGAAAGAAAAAGGAAAGAGAGAAAGAAAGAAGGAAAGAAGGGAAGAAAAAAGGAAAGCAGGAGCGAAACAATGTAAGAAAGAAGGAAAGAAAGAAATAATGTTTTTATTCATTCATGCGATGTGGTCATCGCTGGCAGGGCCAGCATTTATTGCCCATCCCTAATTGCCCTTGAGAAGGTGGTGGTGAGCCGCCTTCTTGAACCACTGCAGTCCGTGTGGTGATGGTACTCCCACAGTGCTGTTAGGGAGGGAGTTCCAGGATTTGGACCCAGCGACGATGAAGGAACAGCGATATATTTCCAAGTCAGGATGGCGTGTGACTTGTAGGGGAACGTGGAGTTGATTGTGTTCCCCTTTACCTGCTGCGCTTGTCCTTCTCGGCGGCAGAGGTCGCGGGTTTGGGAAGTGCTGCCGAAGAGGCTTTGGCGAGTTGCTGCAGTGCGTCTTGTGGATGGTACACACTGCAGCCTCGGTACGCCGGTGGTGGAGGGAGGGAGTGTTTAAGGTGGTGGATGGGGTGCCAATCAAGAGGACTGCTTTGTCCTGGATGCTGTCGAGCTTCTTGATTTTTGTTGGAGCTGCACTCATCCAGGCAAGTGGAGAGTAAATCAATATATTAAGTGTGAGGTGGGAATTTCACAAAGACAAGTTCACGGCCAATGTGGATTGGAGGCGGCTAACATTTAGAATAAAGGTAGAAATTGCAGCCACTTTCTGAAATGCAAACAGGATAACAATGTTTTTGTATTCTTCTTCTGATAGGTAACTCAACCAAGCCGATACCATCCAATTCTTTCCATTGTACCATTTGAGCAATGAGTCTCATTTTCAAGTGATGGAATCGCGGTGATGTTCAAATATGTTCTACCTAATTTCTTCCTGGGAAATAAACAGCTATTATTCCTCAAACCTGCCTTTGCTTTGCTAACTAAGGTCAAGGACCAGATGAAATGCACTTTAATGATAGCATGTGCGATTTTTAAAAAAAGGTTTGCGTTTAAATGATGAAATTCATATCGTGTTCATACATTTTTGTTTAATTTACTTGCCAGAATATCTACTCATGATCGCTCAATGTCTTTATTCCTGTATCCTTCTGAAGCAGATGTTTTGTCTTTACTTGGTTGATATGAAGAATCTTGTTTTTGCTCATCTGTGAATGCACTGCTCAGGGTTAGGTCGTGGCTCTGTTTATATTATTAATTTCCACCTCTGTATCATCGCCCGTCTCGGCCCTTGCCTCAGCTCATCCGCTGCTGAAACCTTCATCCATGCCTTTGTTACCTCTGGACTTGACTATTGCAACACACTCCTGGCTGGCCTCCCACATTCCACCTAAAGTTAACCTGAGGTCATCCAAAACTCAGCTGTCCGTTTCCAAACTCGCGCCAAGTCCAGTTCACCCATCTCCCCTCTGCTCGCTGACCTGCATTGGCTCCCAGTTAAGCAACGCCTCGATTTCAAAATTCTCACCCTTATTTTCAAATCCCTCCGTGGACTCGCCCCTCCATATCTCTGTAATCTCCCTCATCCCCACAACCCACCGAGATAGCTACGCTCCTCTAATTCTACCCTCTTGAGCATCCCTGATTATAATCGCCCAAATTTGGTGGCTGAGCCTCTTGTTGACTAGGACTTAAGCTCTGTAATTCCCTCCCTAAATGTCTCCGCTTTGCTGCCTCTCTTTCCTCCTTAAGTTGTTCCTTAAAACCTACCTCATTGCACAAGCTTTTAGTCACCTGCCCTAATTTATCATTAAGCGGCTCAGTGTCAATTTGCTTGTCTTAAAATATGCCTGTGCAGTGCCTTGGGACGTTTTGTTGCGTTAAAGGCGGTATATAAAACAAACTGTTGTTGTTGTAACTGGTAACATTGTTTTTGCTGTTTCATTGCATTTATTAAAGTGCCCGTTCATTTCAAGATAGAGTTTAACGCACACATGTGCATCAAGATCCCCAGTAATGTTCTTGATGTTCATATGTAGCAGTTATATACAAGCGATTGACATTATCCATTGCAGATACACAGGAGAGTTGCACTGATGGCTGCCTTGCACAGTCTTGTTGCGGACTATCGCACTTGTGGGCGAGCAGGTCTTGTGTGAGTTATACAAACACGTTGCTGGGCTCTGAACAATGTTCAAATATGTTATTGCACCTGCCTTAGTATCGTTGCCAAGTCCAGGGGGTGGAATTGATCTTCACTAGGGGGGCTCATAGTGAAGCCAAAATCAGCAGATCCCTCAAACTATGTAAGGGCAACATTTAATGGCAATCCCTAATTTCCCTTGAGAAGGTGGTGGTGAGCCACCTTATTGAATCGCTGCAGTCGTTGTGGTGAATGTACTCCCACAGTGCTGTTAGGGAGGGCGTTCCAGGATTTTGACCCAGCAATGATGACGGGATGGCGACATATTTGCAAGACAGGATGGTGTGGAACTTGGAAGGGTACTTGAATGGGGTGGTGTTCACATGCGCTTGCTGCCCTTGTCATTCTAGGTGGAAGAGGTCGCGGGTTTGGGAGGTGCTGCCAAAGAAGCCTGGGTGAGCTGCTGCAGTGCATCTTGTAGATGGTACACACTGCAACCACAGTGCGCTGATGGTGGAGGGAGTGAATGATTAAGCTGGTGGATGGGGTGCTAATCAAGCGGGCTGCTTTGTCCTGCATGGTTTCGAGTGTCTTGAGTGTTGTTGGAGCTGCACTCATCCAGGCAAGTGGAGAGTATTCCATCACATTCCTTACTTGTGTCTTGCAGATGGTGGAAAGGTTTTGGGGAGTCAGGAGGTGAGACACTCATCACAGAGTACCCTACCTCTGACCTGCTATTGTTGCCACAGTATTTACTTGTCTGATCCAGTTAAATTTATGGAATATTGAGACCCCCAGCATAATGGGGCATTGGGCGATGGTAAAGCCAATGAATATCAAGGGCCGGTGGTTAGACACCCGTTTTTTAAAGTTAGACATTGCCTGGCACTTGTGTGGTGTGTATATTACATGCCACTTATTAGCCCAAGCCTGAATGTCGTCCAGCTCTTGGTGCATGCGGACATGGACTTCTTCATTATCTGAGGAGTTGTGAATGGCACTGAACACTGTGCAGTCCTCAGCGATCATCCCCCGTTGGACCCTCTCGTCATCCCACCCTGTGCCTGTGAATGCCTCATAAATGCTTTCCCTCTCATGATTAGCTGTTTATGGATTGCTTCATGCTGCTCTTTAGACAACCCAGCAAGAATCTTCCCCCGTTAGAGAGAAAAATTGTGCCCATTTTACAAGCCGCCTGATTTTCTTTTTCAATAGATATAAACATCATGTAATGTGTAATGCGTGCTATATCGTCTGCTTTCCTCTAGGGCCACAGTGTCATTTCAACCCCATTCTGCAAGCTTTTCGGGCTGTCTCCCCACTCCAAACCACTGGAGGCGCCACCCAAAACCTTCCCCATGCCTGGCAAAGGATACCTAAATAGTTCTGATGTGAATATTTGTTTGGATGGAATTGTTCTGCTGCAGATACGTTGATTTATTCATCAATAAATATTTAATGGGAAATCTTGTGTTATCATTTATTCCATTTTATAACTTGTTATCTATAGTTTCCATTGTAACTACATTCTTTTGCATTTTTTGCATTGGTGAAAGAAAGAAAGACTTGCATTTATATAGCGCCTTTCACGACCACCGGATGTCTCAAAATGCTTTACAGCCAATGAAGTACTTTTTGAAGTGTAGTTACTGTTGAAATGTGACAACCGCTTTCGACAATTTCCTCTCAGCAAGCTCCCACAAACAGCAATTTGATGACGACCAGATAAACTCTTTTATTGTTATGTTGATTGAGGGATAGATATTGGCCAGGACACCGGGGCTAACTCCTAATCTTCGAAATAGTGGCCATGGGGTCTTTTACCTCCAGCTGAGAGAGAAGACGGGGCCCCGGTTTAACGTCTTGTCCGAAAAATGGCAACTCCGAAAGTGCAGCACTCACTCAGCACTGCACTGGATTGTCAGCTTTGATTTATGGGCTCAAATCCCTGGAGTGGGACTTGAACCCACAACCTTCTGACTCAGAGGCGACAGCTAACACTTTATCAGCTCTCAGCTGGTGTGACGTTTGTAAATAAAAGCCTGAATGCTACTTAACGGAAGCTCAGTGTAGTGGAGAAAATGAGGTAATGGGGAAGTAGGAAGAATGGTATAATGCAAATAGACAAGATCACCTTCAATTTCTCCATCGGGAACCAAGCTATATGTGAGTGCCAGACTCTATCATGTGTCTCAGTCTTGAGAGCCCCAGCAGTAATGGCCCAGAAATTCGGGTCGGGGGCTTCCCGCGGGTGCAAGCCCCCGACCTGCACTTACCTAGCGCGCCAGCCGTTGAGCTGTGGCCCCTCGTGGGATTCCGATCCTGGGCCTCCTCCAACTGCCAGCGCGCAGTGCTTGCGTATCCCAGGGGCGCAGTTAGTTCGAAGCGTCCCCTGAGGTCACGTGGGCCATGGGGAACCAATCGGAGCAGGGAATGCCCATTCATAAGTTTGACAGGAAGAGCTGTCAAAACTTATAAATACTACGGGCCCCAAAACATCACTAAATCTTCAAATATTTTTTTTTTTAAATCACATTTTTTAAATAAACGATAAATTACATGAAATAACTATTTTAAACAATAATATAAATTTATGAAAAAAATAATTTTATTTTCTAAAGGTGCTTAAAATAAACTTAACTTGCTTTAAAGTATTTAAAAATAATAAACCTTTGGAAAAAATGTTTAAATTTTAATTAATTCACCACTTTCCTTGTTAAAAGCAGGCCTTGTGCCTGCTTTTTATGTGTAACTTCTGGAGACTTACCCTCCTGGGAAAACCTGCCAAAAAAACGTAAGTTTGATGCGCACGCATTGCCTCTCCGGCGCACGCATTTGACCTCTGAACCTCTTCATTCAGGGGAATGGATGTGTCGGTTTCCCGCGCATTCGCAGTGCATGCAGGAAACCGGCACTTCCATTGGGCTTACGGGTGAGTACCCTGTGCATACTCAACCGTGGAGACCCGAATTTCTGGGACAATTATATAATGAGATACTTTAACAACAGTTCTATATATGGATATTCCCAATCTTATAATGAAACTATACAATTCTCATGCTGCATTCAGATAATTTCATAGTAACGTAGGAATAGGAGTAGGCCACTGATCCCCACACGACTGTTTTGCCATTTTGTTAGATCATAGCTGATCTGTACCTGGACACCATCTATCCGCCTTGGTTCTGTATCCCATAATATGATTACTTATTAAAAATCAATCAAAGCTAGTTTTCAAATTTCAATACAAAAAGCCTCAGCTATCTCGTGGAGAGAGCTCCTGATTTCCATTTTAGTGTGAAGAAGTGCGTCATGACATCACCCCTAAACGACCTAGCTCTAATTTAAGGATATGGCCCCTTTGTGCTGGACTGCCCCCACCAGAGGAAATAGTTTCACCCTATCTCCCCTATCATCATCTAAAACACCTCAATTAGATCACCCATTAGCCTTGAATATTAAGGGTATACAAGCCTAACAATTGCAACCTGTCCGCATAACTTAAACCTTTCAGTACCGGTGTCGTTCTGGGGAATCTGCACTGCTCGCCCAATATTTAATTCCTGATGAAAGGTCATCGACCTGAAACGTTAACTCTGTTGCTCTCTGCGCAGATGTTGACCTGCTGAGTATCTCCAGCATTTTCTGTCGTTATTTCAGATTTCCAGCATCTGCAGTATTTTCTGTTGGATTTAATTCCTGTTGCCCAGCGCCCAGACACTGATAAAAGTGCGGGGCAGTGTAACCAAAAAGAGTTGGTGGATCATGTTTTCTTCGTGAGTGAAAGAAATGCGCATGTGATGAGAATAGCAGGATGCTAGTAGTGATGGAAGTCAGAATTAGGTGGTTGAATGCTTCTATTTCAGTGGCAGTGAGGCGATGGTACTTGGCAAGTGCCAAGATAATGTTCATAACAGAGAATGGGGAAACACAATTTTCATTGAGCACAGCATTACGTAGAAGTGAGGTCTTCTGGGCGGAGTTAAATTCTACAAAGAGTTTCCTCTTGGGTGCTTCATATCAACTCCCATAGGTTCGGTGCAAGATCGACTTGAACCCTGTTTATGCTGTAATCATTATGCGTAATGCACCAGAATTATAGCTATTGACACGTGTATGCTTATGCAGCGGTAATCCTTAACCTTTGAGACTCCTGAAGATGTCCCATATTGATAAAAAAAATATTTTTAAAAATCAAGGAATATTCTTTAGCTGCATGTTACTTTCTTTGTGCTCATAAATCGACTTGGCGTCACACCACTTAACTATCAAAGCAACGTGAAGTTACTGTATTCCTTGCCTGCAGAGCAGCATCTGAACAGCTTAATAAGCAACACTTTGGACATATGCTCGCGTTCAATTTGCCAAAGTTCTTGGTTGCTTACAAGTTGTAACAACGTGTTCTGGACGATTGACACATGGGTGACACTCCTAATCCAAAAGGGCAGTTTGTGGCGCTGTCAATTTGCAGGTAACAGTTGGATAGTAAAGTACGAAATTGGATCTCAACATATTCAGTAAGCCTACTCATTGTTTTCCAGGCCCTACACCAATCAATTCCTAGGGGACGTTTTCACTGTATCTTATTGGGACATACTCATTAAAATGAGGTAGGAACATGCATTGCATTGCATTCAACGAGTTGGTTCGTGTCAGTAATTTTATTGAGAATGATCGAAGGAAGGAAGGAGGAATGAAGGGAGGGAGACATAATGGAGCAAGTTAGAGAGGGAGGGAGGCAGGCAGAAAGGATCGGAGCAAAGGAGTAAGGAATGTGTGATGTAATTCTGGCATCAAGGTTGAATAATAGAAATTGCATGTTTGGGTTGCCAGCTTGAAAGCATAGGGGGATTAGATTTTGGTTTGTGCCTCTCCGTAGCTCAAAGCCCCTAGCGTTCACGTGCGGTGCTGTTAACGCCTCCCGTGAAATTCAGCGGGAGGGTAATGGCGGCGGCAGCCGGTACCGCACTGCGCCGCTGCACCGCCAGCGATGACGTCAATGCCGCGCGCAGCGCCCCAAATGGGCGCTGCCCAATTTGGTTATAACTTTGAGATTTATGCTGACTGAGGAGTTCCCCTGCTGATACCCAGGTTGACCATTAAAATCAATGGATATAGAAACATAGAAATATAGAAGATATTAGCAGGAGTAGGCCATTCAGCCCTTGTGCCTGTTCCACCATTCAATGAGATCATGGCTGATCATCGAAACTCAGTACCCTGTCCCTGCCTTCTCCCCATATCCCTTGATCCCTTTAGCCTTAAGAAATATATCTAACTCTTTCTTGAATATATTTAATGAACTGGCCTCCACTGCCTTCTGTGGTAGAGAATTCCACAGGTTCACCACTCTCTGGGTGAAGAAATTCGTCCTCATCTCAGTCCTAAATGGCCTACCCCTTATCCTTAGACTGTGACCCCTGGTTCTGGACTCCCCAGCCATTGGGAACATCCTTCCTGCATCTAGTCTGTCTAGTCATGTTTGAATTTTATAAGTTTCAATGAGATCCCCTCTCATTCTTCTAAAGTCCAGCGAGTATAAGCCCAATCGACCCAATCTCTCCTCATACGTCATTCCTGCTATCCCAGGTAACAGTCTGGTGAATCTTCGCTGCACTCCCTCCATGGCAAGAACATCCTTCCTCAGATAAGGCGACCAAAACTGCACACAATGCTCAAGGTGTGGTCTCACCAAGGCCCTGTACAACTGCAGCAATACATCCTTGTTCCTGTACTTGAACCATCTCGCTACGAAGGCCAACATATGCATCAGATGATTAATGCATTCGTCCAAATAGTCTTCTCTTAGATATTTAAGCGGAAACAGATAACCAACTTTAAATGATCGAGATAAGGTCTCCAGTAAAATAACGGAAATTGGGCCTTCAGACCAATGTTATGTGTGAGGTTGAAACTGATTGAAGGATAACTTCAAGGGTCAATGTGGGTTGATGGAGGTTAAATGTAGACTGAGGATAGAGCAGAATAGTTTGAGAGGAGATTGGATAGAGGTGTTCAAAATAATGATGTGGGACTAGACATAGTAGCTAAAGACAAAGAGGTAAAAATTCAGCTGCTTGTGCCTCCCGTTAGCGCCTTAAGAGGGCGCCAATTGGGGCACAAAGCAACTAGTGCCAGGGCGCGGCAATGTTTGTGCCACTCGCAAAATTAACTAGACATTTTGCGGCGGCGCTAAACACTACCGCCACGATCTCCAGCGCTGGCAGATTGTGACGTCAGTCGAGTGTGCAACGCCCGGTTAGCGCCCCAGACTGGATATCGAGTAGCACCCCCTGCCTTACTGCCTGCCGTTAGCAACGACTGGTTGAGGGGAGTGTTTTGCTTCCAGAAAGCAACTAGGGGAGCGCTATTTAAAGGCAGTCGCTTCCTGCTTTTTTTGGTCGGTGACATTTTTGCACCACACATTCTGAGAGAGAGAGAGAGACTTCAGGAGAGATTCAACGCGGTGTGAAGGAGTTTTGAGTATTGAGCAGCACTTTGCAGGTTTATTTTGATCTGCCCTTCCTTGCTTCGCCAGCGCTCTGATTTAGCGCCTCACTCCTCGGCCTTTGCACCTTAAGACAGGTGTGAAGCACCTGATTTAGCGCCCCAATCACCTCCAGGGGCGATAAAAGCCAAGTTTCCTGTCAGAAGCGATAATTATCACCAGGCGCTGAACTTTGCGCATGGCCGACAACGGCACCCCAAATGGGGTGATACCGATTTTTTCCCCCAAACCGTTCCCGTAGGCGGAAGAGTCGAGAACCAGAGGACACAGATTTAATTGATTGGCAGAACAGCCAAAGGCGACATGTTAAGATGTTGAATGCACTGATTGAAAGGGTGGTGGAGGCAAATTGAACCGTGGCTTTCAAAAGGGAATTTGATAATTACCTGAAGGAAAAAAAATAGAAGGCTATGGGGAAAGGGCAGGAGAGTGGGACTAGCAGAAGTGCTCTTGCAGGGAGCCGACACCGGCTCGATGGGCCAAAAGACCTCCTTCTGTGTGGTGACCATTCTATTCTAAATTGCAGCCACCTTTGATGAAGGATAAAGGTTCTGGTGTTTGCTTCTTCTGACAGCTAATTAAAATAAAGCCCATAATATCTGATTTTTCCATTGTTCCAAAAATATGGTCAGTGAGTCTTCATGTCAAATGTTTGAATCTCAGTGATGTTATAATATTGGCCTTGTTCCACATAAAAGAATTGCGGCACTTTGAACGTCCTCCCAAATATTAAACACTAGAATCAGCAACTCGATGGGTTACACTTCCCACAGGGACACGGTTGAATAGTGAATCTTGCAGAGTAATGCAATTTGGTGAGATGAGAGACTGAGGGATCTTCCCTGTGCCTTTAACATCGAAGCAGGCATGGCAAAGATAAATCGGAAAGCACTGATTAATGTTGAACATTCCTTTTTTTGTTCGTTCACGGGTTGTGGGCATCGCAGACAGGGCCAGCATTTACTGGCCATCCCAAACTGAGAAGGTGGTGGCGAGGCGCCTTCTTGAAAAGCTGCAGTCTACGATACTTCTTTGAAGCGGTTTGGTACAAATGAGTGGCTTGCGAGGCCATACTCAGAGAAGCACGTGAGATTCAACCATGATTTTGTTTGTCTGGAGTCACATATTGGCCAGACCAGGAAAGGACGGCAGATTTCCTTTACTAAAGGATTAGTGAAACAGATGCTTTTTTTTACAACAATCCGGTAGTTTCATAGAAACATAGAAGATAGCAGCAGGCATAGGCCATTCGGCCCCTCGAGCCTGCTCCGCCATTCAATGCGAACATGGCTGATCATCCAAATTCAGTACCCTGTCCCTGCCTTCTCCCCATATCCCTTGATCACTATTGCCTTAAGAAACATATCCAACTCCTTCTTGAATATGTTTAATGAATTGGCCTCTACTGCCTTCTGTGGTAGAGAATTCCACAGGTTCACCACTCTGGGTGAAGTAATTCTTTCTCATTTCTGTCCTAAATGGCTTACCCCTTATCCTTAGACTGTGACCCCTGGTTCTGGACTCCCCGACCATCAGGAACATCCTTCCTGCATCTAGTCTGTCCAGCCCTGTTAGAATTTCATAAGTTTCAATGCGATCCCCTCTCATTCTTCTAAACTCCAGCGAGTATAAGCCCAATCGACCCAATCTCTCCTCATACGTCATTCCTGCCATCCCAGGTATCAGCCTGGTGAATCTTCGCTGCACTCCTTCCATGGCAAGAACATCCTTCCTCAGATAAGGCGACCAAAACTGCGCACAATACTCAAGATGTCGTCTCACCAAGGCCCTGTACAACTGCAGCAAGACATCCTTGTTCCTGTACTCGAACCCTCTCGCTACAAAGGCCAACATACCATTTGTCTTCTTAACCGCCTGCTGAACCTGCATGCTTACCTTCAGCGACTGGTGCACAAGGACACCCAGATCTCTTTGCACTTCCCCTTCTCCCAATCTATTGCCATTCAGATAATAATCTGCCTTTCATGGTCATCATTACTGATGCTAGTTCTTTATTCAGATTTATTGAATTAACATTCCCCAGCTGCCGTGGTGGGATTTGAACTCTCAGTCTACTAGTCCAAGCCCCTGGATAACTAGTCCAGCGACATAACCACTATGCTTCCATACCCTAAATGTGACAGATCAAATCATCAGTGTATTGAATGCTGCAAATTCAAATGTCTGTCTGAGCAATATCCCCCTGTTTCTAGCCTGCCTTTGCTTTTCAAACGAATGTGAGGATCCAGATGAAACCCACTTTAATAACACCATATTATGAGGCGTTTTTTTTAAAAATGGCATGGGTGCAAATGATGAAATTATTATTGTGTTTGCTATGGTTTCCTAATTTACTTGCGAAACTACTTGCTCACGATTATGAAACATCTTTGTTCCTTTATCCTTATGCTGCAGATGTTTACCCTCAGTTGGTTCATATGAAGAACTAACAATGTTTTTCTCATTTGTGATTATGATGGTTAGGGTCATGGAGTTGTTTAGTTTATATTCTTGATTAGTAACACATTTGTTGCTAAGAAACAAACAAAGAAAGATTGCATTGCTATAACGCTTTTCACGAACACCGGACGTCCAAAAGCGCTTCATCACCAATGTAGGAAAAGCGTCAGCCAATGTGCGCACAAGAAGCTCCCACAAACAGAAATGTGACAATGACCTGATAATCTGAATTATTTTTTAGTGATGTTGATTGAGGGATAAATATTGGCCCCAGTACACCGGGGATAAAACCCCTGCTCTTCTTCGAAATAGTGCCTTGGGATCGTTTACATCCACGCGACAGAGCAGATGGGGCATCGGTTTAATGTCTCATCCGAAAGACGGCACCCTCGACAGGGCAGCAGGGGTGTGAGCAGATGAGTTTATGGGCAAAAATAAGCATCGAGTGTCCCCCAGTAATATTTTTGATGTTCACATGAGGTAGTGGGACAGCAGGGATATGAGTTCATCATTGGAGATGGTAAGCGGGAACACATTGATGGCAGCCTTGCGCAATCCTGGCTCTACCACAACAGCTGTGGACGAGCAGGGCTTGGGTGAGTTATGCAGAGAGTACTAAGTTCTAAACAGTGCTCCGAGCCGGTTATTGTTTCTGCTTAATAAGGGTGCAAAGTCTAGGGGGTAGAATTAGTCTTTGCTGGTAAAGTAATTAAACATATCCAGTAAGAGTTTTGGGCATAGAAATTGACTATAGCCCCATTTGGGGTGCCAGCCTTACCAGGGCGCTAAAAGTAATGCCCCGGAAACCGTCGCGGCCGCCCACAGGAAATTCAGTTGGCGGACCCCAGAGGGAAGTGTGACGCTACTGGAGGCACCCCGCATCCCTCTTGGGGCGCTGTAGCTGAATATTGCTGCGGCACGTCACGCTGCAGTACTGCAGGCCTTCCTCCCCTTCTTAAAAGGGAGGGGCTTTGTGCAGCGCGATCTGAGGCCCAGCTGGGCCCCCGAAGATCGCGAGTGCTGGCAAAGAGCCCGGCACCGAGGAGAAGTGCTGGGCTCTTGGAACGCATTCGGCACTCTGCGGGGGCGGGGGGGCTCAGGAGGCCGGGGACGGCAGCACGGAGAGGTGCTGGCAGGCAGCCAGCAACAAAAATGGCCAGCCCGCACCTCTCCTTCAATTAGCGCCTCTACCGCCGCAGGGAGGCCCCCCTGAACCGGTCGCACATAGCGTCCGGCGTTAAAGCAGGTGGCGCATCTAAATATCGCGATCGGGGTTTCAGCTGGGCGCTGCGCACACCGATGACGTCATCGGTAGTGGTGCCACGCTAACGGCTAGTGCCGCCATTAGCGTCCCGCTGAATTTAGCGGGAGGCACGGCCAGTGGCTTATGACCCACATCGCGCCCTCTTAAGGCGCTAACGGGTGGCACAGCCCACGGAATTTCTAGGCCTTGCTATTTTCCGCAGACACGGCAGCAATGCATTTTCAGGGTTTTTTTTTCCGCTCCATCCCTTATATGCTCATTAGGATTTTGACCTACAGCCATGCGTCATAACTTTATTAATTGGAGAGTAAAGAGCAACTTGAGTTCAGAATGATTTAAAATAACCAAAATTATACTAGTTTTGGTCAAATAAAGACGAGCACTTGCATAGCGCCTTTCATGACTTCAGGATGTACTAATGCACTTTACAGCAAATGAAGTACTTTTGCAGTGTAGCCACTGTTATAATGTAGGAAACGCAGCAGCCAATTTGCGCACAGGAAGCTCCCACAAAGAGAATTTTTTTCCACTCATTTATCATTTAAAAACTTTTAAAACAGTTACGTTTCTTTTACAGGCCCATAAAAAACTAATTACTTTTCGCTAAATATTAAATTTTTGTACAAAATATTTAATTTATTGTCATTTCAACTCATTTTAAAAATGTGATTTAAAAAAGAATGTATTGAATGTTTTACTCTGTTTTGGGGGTGATCGCCATTCATTTATTTGACAGATCTATCTGTCAAGTGTATGAAGGGAGAGTCCCTTCTCCTATTGACTCCCCACGGCCCACGTGATCCCAGGGATCCGCATGCGCCTCTGAGCTACATGGACCCTGCACATTTCGAGTTTGGAGAGGCCCAGGAATGGAAGTGTACGCACCTTGGGAGCCCTCAGGTAAGTCTGTAGATTTTTTCCAAATCGGAGGCCTCCGCACGCAGGAAGCCTCCGATCGGAAAATACGGCCCAATTCTCTCTTTGACTGGATGTCCATTTTAAGTTACAAATATCAATCAAACCCACCATATACCTGTGGGCTCTTGCAGTCGGATGCTTTACTTTACATTTTTACTGTTTGCTTCAGTTGAATTTGGTTTTGTTTGCGCATTTTTTGGCCGTTAACATATTTAAGCATTTCAAATGAGATGAGTCTTTGCCATCTCTGCTGAACCAGGCAGACCATCTGAAGTACGGTATTGAGTCCTTGTTTTCATTACAGATGACACAAAGCTGGGTGGGCGTGTGTACTGTGAGGAGGATGCCGAGAAACTACAGGATGTATTGGACATTTTGGATGATTGTGCAGAAGCATGGCAGATGCAATATAACGTGGATAAATGTGAGGTTACCATTTTTGGTGGCAAAAACAGGAAAACAGATTATTATCTGAATGGCAATAGATTGGGAGAAGTGGAAGTGCAACGAGACCTGGGTGTCCTTGTGCACCAGTCGCTGAAGGTAAGCATGCAGGTGCAGCAGGCGGTTAAGAAGTCAAATGGTATGTTGGCCTTCATAGTGAGAGGGTTTGAGTACAGGAACAAAGATGTCTTGCTGCAGTTGTACAGGGCCTTGGTGAGACCACATCTTGAGTATTGTGTGCAGTTTTGGTCGCATTATCTGAGGAAGGATGTTCTTGCCATGGAAGGTGCTCAGCGAAGATTCACCAGGCTGATACCTGGGATGGCAGGAATGACGGAAGAGGAGAGATTGGGTGGATTGGGCTTGTACTCGCTGGAGTTTAGAAGAATGAGAGGGGATCTCATTGAAACTTTTAAAATTCTGACAGGACTGGACAGACTAGATGCAGGAAGGATGTTCCCGATGGTCGTGGAGTCCAGAACCAGGGGTCACAGTCTAAGTATAAGGGGTAGGACATTTAGGACAGAAATGAGGAGGAATTTCTTCACCCAGAGAGTGGTGAACCTGTGGAATTCTGTACCACAAAAGACAGTAGAGGCCAATACATTAAATATATTCAAGAAGGAGTTGGATATATTTCTTAAGGCTAAAGGGTTCAAGGGGTATGGGGAGAAAGCAGGGACCGTGTACTGAATTTGGATGTTCAGCCATGATCGCATTGAATGGCGGAGGAGGCTCGAGGGGCTGAATGGCCTACTCCTGCTCCTATCTTCTATGTTTCTACGTTTCTATTAATACAAGTATTGAGTTATTCATTAGATGTTTTTAATTTGAAGGTGCAAAGGTACAATGGTGGACGTGCACAGCGTGTCCACCTATCGTGGTGCCAGGAAGAGGTGGCATTTCCTTCATCTATCTTTTTAAATTTTAGCCCGACCTTCTGCAACCTTTGAAGATCTGAGTGTAGAAATGCTTTCATTAGTTGTTGCCTATACGCCTACTGATGTATGAATGGTCTTTTAGATGTATTCCCTGAGCTGTATATATTTTAGAGGGCTTCACATGGGAAAAAAACATCTTCACCGCACTTTTGTGTTGCAGTTTCCTTTCCTTCGCGCTTGGTCCTGCAACTACGCCCTTCGTTAAAAACATTCATTTCATCCTCTTTCGTTCTCTCTAATTATCCTTCATCCCTCTGCGCCCCTCCTCTGCCCCTTGTTCTCCCCTTTCTCCAACTCCTTGCTTATTCCTCTCCCCTTGCACTCACCCCCTACCACATCCACGACTCCTGGATTCCCATCTTCACCCTCCCTCTATCCTTATCCTCTCACATTGCTCCCCCCCTTACTTATCTAGCTACCATCCTCCTCTCCCACCAACAATCTGTACTCCGCTTCCACCTTCATTCGCTGTCCCTTTCTCCTCTCCCTTTTCCCTCTTCATTTTGCACCATCCTACGCTCCTCCAGTTAATGCCTCTCCTCTTCACATCTAAGCTATTTGCTTCAACCACCTCCTGTTGTAACGAGACATACATTCTATCCATTTTTGAGTAAAGGAATGTCTCCTTGTTTCGCTATTGGATGTATTACTCCACACTCTTGGCCTGAACACTTCCCTTTGCAACTGGACCCTGGACTTCCTAACTAACAGTCCCCAGTCTGACAAATTAGGTAACAACACCTCCCCCCCCGACCCTGAACACGAGGGCCCACAAGGATGTGTGCTGAGCCCCCTCCTCTACTCTCTCTTCACCCACGACTGTGTGGCTGTTCATGGTTCCAACACCATCATCAAGTTTGCAGATGATACCACGGTGGTAGGCCAGATCACCAACAAGGATGAGTCAGCCTACAGGGAGGAGGTCCAGCATCTCGTGAAGTGGTGCGCCGATAACAACCTGGCCCTTAACATCAAGAAAACCAAGGAAATCATTGTGGACTTCAGGAAGTCTAAAGGCGGAAGTCACACCCCCATCCACATCCATGGGGCTGTGGTGGAAAGGGTGGACAGCTTTAAGTTCCTCTGTGTCGACATCACGGAAGACCTCTCCTGGTCCCTCAGTACCTCCTCTTTGGTAAAGAAGGCCCAGCAGCGCCTATATTTCCTAAGGAGGCTGAAGGGATGTAACCTGCCATAACAGATCCTCTCTAACTTTTACCGCTGCACAATAGAGAGCATCCTGACGAACTGTATCACAGTGTGGTATGGCAGCTGTAGCTCCTATGATCGGAAAGCCCTGCAGCGGGTAGTCAAAACTGCCCAACGCATTACCGGCACCCGGCTGCCGACCAAAGAGAACATCTATCAGAAACGCTGTTTAGGGAGGTCAGTGACCATCATCAAAGACCCTACACACCCCAGCCACATTTTGTTCACCCCGCTGCCATCTGGGAGATGCTACAGGTGCATTCGCACCCGAACGACCAGATTTAGGAACAGCTTCTTTCCCAGGGCTGTCATCCTACTGAACTCTACAAATAAACTCTAAAGCCTGCACATCTGCCAATGCACTTTATTATGTTTATGTTTATGTATTACAAGCCAAATGAATGTCGAATGTTAAATGTCTTAATCTAAATGTACATTCTCGGGAGCCGCAAGACTACATTTCGTTGTACTGCACTTATGCACTAACAATGACAATAAAGTTGATTATTATTATTATTGTTATTATTATAATCTATTTTGTTTTTGATCTCCCGCAAGTGGAAACCTAATTTCACATTTACCCTAGACAAATGATTCATAATTATATTGACCTCGATCAGATCACCTTTAAAACTTCTCTGTTCTAAGGAAAAGAGTCTAAAGCTGTTCAATCTTTCCCAAATGCTGTAATCTCATTTATGTTACCATCTTGTAAATATTTTGTTCATTTTTTCCACTGATTCTGTGGCCTTTTCATAATGTGGAGGTCTGATCTGTGCAGCGTGAACAAGGTCCTATAAAGGTTCAACATAACTTCACTAATTTGGAACACTATTCCCCTGAAATAAATCCAAGTGCTCTGTTAGCAGTTTTAATTTTTTTGCTGATCTTTGATGCTGCATTTAATTATATGTTCACCTTTACCACTAGTTCATTGTACTCTTCGCCACATTCAAGTTCTTATATTACACGGAATAGGTGACATTTCTATCAATGCATCACATCACATTTATTTATTTTAAAGTGAATTTGACACTTATCTTCCAAGTCTACAATTTTTCTATACTGTATTATGTTAATACAATACTGACGTCATCTTATTGTATTTGCATATTTAATTAAATCTGACTTTGCAAAACAAAAAGAAACTTTCAAGACGACAAAAAGTTTACTCGCTACATTATTCATCTTACAGATTTGATAAACTCTTTCCTTCACTTATTGAAAACTATATGCAGCCAGTGAGGTATTTAAGAGGAAGATATTTTGAACACCCGTAGATAGTTAACACACCATTTGACAAATCTCTCATCTCCGAAAATGAGCCACTGCATTATTCCAAAAAAGTGCAGCAAGCAATTCAGTTTATCCGAAGTACATTGTGCCCTTCTCAGAGCAATAATACATTTTGTTAAATCTTTCCCTGTCTGTCTCTCTCTCTCTCTTATCTTAATTAATCCTTGAATGACTACATTGTTGAAAATGTATTATCATTGATATCCAGAATTGATTAACAGCCACGTTCTCTGAGCAACAGACTAATTTTGTTGTCTGTAATTGATTAAAGGGGATATGACTGATTCGATAAGTTAAAACTGTATATAGCTTCTTGTCCCAGGAAATAGCCTTCTGATGGCCGAATCCTTAAAACGTTCTCGGTCCCGAGGACACTTCTACAAATGTATATCCTTCCTACATCTAATAAATAGGCATTTTCAAGCGTAAATATTGTTTATTGTTCCAGCTTCATGCAAATCGAAATAAAAACATTGCTTTCAAGCTTTTTTAATCAACTGCTTCGCATCATAAATGTCACATATGATAAGAGATGCCCACAGCATTAGAACAAAAGGAATAGGAGCAGGAGTAGGACATTTGGCCCTTCGAGCCTGCTCCGCCATTCAATAAAAGCATGGCTGATCTTCTACCTTACCTCCACTCTCCTGCACTATCCCCATATCACTTGATTACCTTAATATTCAAAAATATATCGATCTCTGTCTTGAATATACTCAAAGGCTGAACCTCCACAGCCGTCTGGGTTAGCGAATTCCAAAGATTCACCACTTCCTGAGTGAAGAAATGTCTCCTCATCTCAGTCCTGAATGGCCGACCCCTTATTCTGAGACTGTGACCCCTGGTTGTAGAATCGCCAGCCAGGGGAAACCTCCTCCCTGCATCAATCATGTCAAGTCCTGTAAGAAATGTGTATGCTTCAATGAGATCACCTTTCATTTTTTCTAAACTCTAGATAATATAGGACGAATCTACTCAATCTCTCCTCATAGAGCAATCTCCCCATCCCTGGAAACAGCCTGGTGAAACTCCGTTGCACCCCCTCTAAGGGAAGTATATCCTTCCTCCTGGAAGGAGACCAACACTGTACACAATGCTCCAGGTGTGGTCTCACCGGGGCCCTATATAATTGCAGTAAGACGTCTTTACTCTTATACTCGAATCCTCTTGTAATAAAGGCCCTCATACAATTTGCTTTCCTAATTGCTTGCTGTACCTGCATGTTGACTTGCAGTGATTATTGTACAAGGACACCGACATTTCCCAATCTCCCACCATTTAAAAAATACTCTGCTTTTCTATTTCTCCAACCAAAAGGAATAACTTGACAAATTTCCAAGTTATATTCCATTTGCCATATTCCTGCCCACTCATTCGCCTGTGTAAATCCCCTTGGCGCCTCCGTACATCATCCTCACAACATACATTCCATTTTATGATTGAAGCAATTAGTATACAACATGTTGCTACATGTAACAGCTTGCATGTGAAAAGCATGCAATCTTATATACCTACTAAAAAAAAACATGCTGAGCTAAAAAATAATGAGGCTATATAGTTGTAGATTTCTGTGTTTACCACTAGGGCATTAAGCATCTTCTGGGTGAAGCAGAAAATTGAAAATCCGGCGGGATGAATCGCCTGTAATAGAAACCAACTCATTTTCTATTTTGATATTAATGGAAAGGAACTCTGGCCAGTTCTGTCGGAGTTGTGGATAATATTCTGCCGGAATTTGGAGCCTGCCGTTCGCCCCGGTAATGCTTAATCTCCAAGCGTTAATTACGAAAATCGCGACCCTACTCCCACCATCCGTCCCGAGAAAGCAGTTGTCTCCACGGGTCTTGGTGAGTAACATATATCAAAGCTGCTGAGAACTTTTATTTCTTTTTCAATTCGGCATACACAATGCTGTCCGCAGCAGTGGCCAAGGCAGCTTCTTTCTGATTCAGAGCTTCCATATTCAAAGTAGCATAGGTGAGTTTCTGGTGGTCGCTCTCTGGTACATCAGCAGACGCTCCCTGCGATGAATAACATGAAGAAATGGCAGAAGTAGATAATATACGGATAATGTGTTTCTTTCCTCCTCTCCAACTCTCGTCGCCTCTCTATATCAATCTTTTTCTCTCTGTCTCACTTCCTCTGCCTCGCTCTCTCTCTCTCTCTCTCAGCTATCTTACTCTCCATCTGGCTCTCTGCCTTTCACTGTCTATCATTCTCTGTGTCGCTGTGTCTCACTCCAGCTTTCTCTCTCTCTTTCTCTCACTCTCTGCTTCTGTGTCTGTCTCTCTCGGAATCTGTCTGTCTGTCTCCTTTGTTTCTCACACCTCTGCCTCTCGTACGTTCGTTTGTCTGTTCATTCTGTCTGTCTGTTCTGTCTGCCTGTCTGTTCATTTTGTCTGGTCAGTCTGTCTGTCTGTCTGTTCGTTCTGTCTGTCTGTTTGTCTGTCTGTCTTTTTGTCTGTCTGTCTGTCTGTCGTTCTGTCTGTCTGTCGTTCTGTCTGTCTGTCTTTCTGCCTGTCTGTCGTTCTCTGTCTGTCTGTCGTTCTCTGTCTGTCGTTCTCTGTCGTTCTGTCTGTCTGTCATTCATTCTGCCTGTCGTTCTGCCTGTCGTTCTGACTGTTGTTCTGCCTGTCGTTCTGCCTGTATATATTTCTATCTATCTATCTATCTATCTATCTGTCTGTCTGTCTGTCTATCTATCTATAAATGTATCGATCTCTATCTCTGTGTCCATCTGTTCTTCTCTCTGTTTTGTCTTTCTCTCTCCTTCTCTCTCACTCACTCTCAATCTCGTTCTTTCACTCTCTCACTCTCCCTCGCTCACTATTCTGTAAGTTTCCGACTCTCTCTACAGGAGCCAGCTCATCGGTGTTTGCAAAGCAAGAGGAGTAATGATTGGTATTTGGGAAAAATTGCACTTACGTTTTTGTCAGGATCTAAAGGAAGATTTGTAGTCTCATCTGAAAAGAAGGACTTTTATTTCGTGAAGTCTCTGCCTGTTTTTCCAGCGAGTTTCAATGGGCTAGAATGTCAACTTGCTGCTCGGGCAGAAAACTGCCGTTGCCATGCGTAATAGTAAATGCCTAGTTACTAAATTCCATTAAAATCAGTTGATGGGCAGTTCACGCCCACGCTGAAAATCTTCCCCGATATTAAAAAATATCCTCAGTAATCACTCATTACCACAAATTTAGCGCAAAATTAAAATCATGTTTAGATATTTGTCTTTACCTAATGGGTAATAACAATCACAAGGCCACATTTCAGAAAGCGAAATATCGCAACAAGTATAACATGGCACTTCATTTCAAAGGAAGGGAAATCTGGCGGGTTACGTTACAAGCAGGGATCAGTGTTGCGGCCTCAGCTATTTACAATCTATATTAATGGGCGAGATGAATTGACCGAGAGAAAACAGGGAGGGGGGGAAGTACCTGGACTCTATGTTTCAGGAGGTAGTCACAACTATGAAATTAATTAATTCAGATGTAGTCCGAGGTCAGGGACAGGATGGTGTGACTATGAGTGAGGCAGGTACGGGGATCCAGGAGGCAGTGTTAAAGGAGCCGCAGCCCTTGCTCTTGTCAAACAGGTTCGAGGTACTTACTCCCTGTGAGGGATGGAACGGGGACTGCAGGGAGGATGAGCAACCTGGCCACAGCACCGTGGAACAGGGGGCCATTCAAGTGAGGGGAGTAAAAAGAAATGTTGTAGTGGTAGGGGATAGTATCATTAGGGGGATAGATAGGGTTCTCTGCAGTCGAGGGCGGGAGTCCTGAAGGCTGTGTTGCCTGCCTGGTGCCAGGGTTAAGGACATCTCTTCTGGGCTGGAAAGACACTTGGAGTGGGAGGCGGAGGATCCAGTTGTCGTGGTCCATGTTGGAACAAACGACGTAGATAGGGCAAGGAAGAAGGTTCTGTTAAAGGAGTATGAGCAGCTAGGGGTCAAATTAAAAAACAGAACCTCAATGGTAATAATCTCTGGATTATTAACTGGGCCACGAGCGAATTTGGCTAGGATAAATAAAATTAGAGAGTTAAATGCGTGGCGCAAAGTCTGGTGTGGGAAAAATGGTTTTTGCTTCTTGGGACACTGGCACCAGTACTGGAACAGGAGGGAGCTGTTTCGTTGGGACGGGCTTCAATTGGCCAGTGCTGGGACTAGAATCCTGGCGAATCATATAACTAGGGCTGTAGAGAGGGCTTTAAGCTAATAAGTGGGGGGGAGCTTTCTAGAGAGCAAATAATAAAAATGACAACGGAGAAGGTTATAGACTTAGGTAGCAGTGGGGGAATTAAAAACCAGAGCGTGTCAGGAAGGGACAGAAGATATGGAGTAAAAGGTAATGTAGTAAAAGGGGAAAAAGCAGGAACTAAGTGTCACAAAACGTATTTGTAAGTTCTTTATCTGAATGCACGTTGCATTCGTAACAAAATGGACAAGTTAATGGCACAAATAACTACATATGGGTATGATCTTGTGGTCATTACTGAAACATGGCAGCAGGGTGACCATGACTGGGAATTACACATACCAGGTTATTTAACAATCAGGAAGGACAGGCAAAAAGGAAGAGGAGGTGGGGTGGCTATGTTAATAAAGGAAGGAATCACTGTAATACAGAGAAATGATATTGGGCCAAAGGATCAGGATAGTGAAACAGTTTGGGTGGAGATAAGGAATAATAAGGGGAAAAAAACACTAGTGGGCCTAGTCGATAGGCCTCCAAACAGTTGCAACACTGTTGGACGGAGTATTAATCAGGAAATAGTTGAGGTTTGTAATAAGGGAACAGCTATAATTTTGGGGGATCTTATCTATCATATTAACTGGATAAATCAAATTGGGCAGGGCTGCATTGAGGATGAGTTCATTTGGTGTATTAGGGATGGGTTTCTTGAGCAGTATGTAACTGAACCGACCAGGGGGCAACAACCTTAGATTTGGTCCTGTGTAATGAGACAGGATTAATTAAAAATGTCCTAGAAAAGGATCCTCCATATTCAATTAGAGGGTGAGAAGGTTGGATCTCAAACAAGCGTGCTGAGCTTGAATAAAGGAGACTATGCAGGTATGAGAGCGGAATTGATTAGAGTGGACTGGGAAAATAGATTAAAGGGTAAGACGGTACATGATCAGTGGTGTACATTTAAGGAGATACTTTAAAACTTCCAAAAAAAAAATATTCCACTGAGGAAAAAAGGGTGTAAAAGAAAATATAGCCATCCGTGGCTAAGTAAAGTAATTAAGGATAGTATCCGACGAAAAACAAGGGCATATAAGGTAGCTAAATCTACTGGGTGGATAGAGGATTGGGATGTCTTTAAAAGACAGCAGAAAATAACTAAAAGATTTATTAAGAAAGGGAAGATAGATTATGAAAGTAAATTAGCAAAAAATATAAAAACAGATAGCAAAAGTTTCTACAGTTATATAAAAAGAAAAAGGGTGGCTAAAGTAAATGTTGGTCCCTGAGAGGATGAGACCGGGAAATTAATGGTGGGAAACATGGAGATGGCAAAAACACTGAATGAATATTTTGTATCAGTCTTTACAGTAGAAGACACTAAGAATACCCCAACACTGTACAAACAGGGGGATCTAGCGGGGGAAGAGCGAAATACGATTAAAATCACTAAGGAAGTGGTACTCGGTAAAATAATGGGACTCAAGGCGGATAAATCCCCTGGACCTGATGGCTTACATCATAGGGTCTTGAGGGAAGTGACGGTAGGGATTGTGGATGCATTGGCAATAATTTTCCAAAGCTCTCTGGACTCAGCAAAGGTCCTGGCAGATTGGAAAACTGCTAATGTAACACCCTTATTTAAAAAGGGAAGTAGGCAGAAGGCTGCAAACTATACAATTCACAATTCAAATCGCTTTATTGGCATGATAAGTTACATCTTATGTTGCCAAAGCATCAAAATACATTTATGGTTGAGCACATAAACGCAGTTCTATTCATACAGTGTATAAACAGGTATATCCCTGAGTGTATAAATATACATTCGCATTGTTTATATATATTCTTTTCTTAGTTTACTGGTTGTCCCTCTGTTCATGGCAAGCTGTAACATAGTGTGCCACCAGTGTTACACAGCTTCTCTCCTCTCCCAGCAGGAATGGGAGTTTTTGGTTGTCATTCAGATTTCTGAAATCAGGGCATATTTGTGAGAATTTTTGGTAGAAATTCTCCGTGATGCCCTGATATTTTCCGCAGGCTGTGAGGAAGTGCATCTCTGTCTCCACTACTCCCTGACTGCAGTGAGAGCATATCCTGTCTTCTCTTGGCAGCCTGGTCTGCCTGTGTCTGCCTTTTTCGATCGCTAGGCTATGTTCGCTAAGTCTGTACCTTGTCAAGGTTCTTCTCAGATTGTTATCCTTTACCATGGTCAGGTAATCAGCTATGTTGTATTGTCTGTTTAGGGCCAAGTAGCAATTGAGTTTGCTTTGGGTTTTTGTTGTTTCTTCCCAATATGTCAGATATTTTTCCTTTTGCTTAGCGACGATTGTGTTGGGTCGAATTCTTTGTGTTACCCTGTCACTGTCCTGGGGCTGGTTATTGTTAGTATTGTTAGTAGTTACTTCACTGAGTCCCAGGACTAGTTGACTGAGGGTATTCTTCTTTATGGTCAGCTTTTGGCATTTCAGGGCGTCGTAGTGATAGCATTGGGGATTGCTCATTTGTAGGTGATTCCAAAATTTGGTGGCTCTTTTTTGGATAGTGATTATTAATGGATATTGGCCTAGTTCCGCCCTGCATGCATTGTTACTGTTTTCCTTTGAGTCCGGAGGATACTTTTACAGAATTCTGCATGTAGGATCTCAATTGGGTGTTTGTCCCATTTTGCAAATTCTTGTTGAGTTAGCGGTCCCCACACCTCACTGCCATAGAGTGCAATTGGTTCAATTACTGATTTGAAAATTTTGAGCCAAATGCTAATTGGGATTTCTATTTGGATTGATTTTTTGATGGCATAGAAAGCCCTTCTTGCTTTCTCTTTCAGTTCATTCACAGCCAGTTTGAGGTTTCCCGTAGAACTGATTTTTAAGCCCAAGTATGTGTAGTTAGTGGTTTGTTCAATTTTGGTTGTTCCTACTGTGAAATTTATTTTGGGTCCCTGATGTTTGGAGCTTTGCTGGAACACAAGGAGTTTGGTTTTTTGGGGATTTATTGTCAGGGCCCAAGTCTGGCAGTACGACTCTAGCAGGTCCAGGTTCTGCTGTAGCCCCTCTTTAGTTGGTGACAGCAGAACCAGGTCGTCTGCATAGAGGAGGAATTTAACCTTGGATTAATATAGGGTGAGGCCGGGTGCTGTAGATTGTTCAAGTAGTTTTGCCAATCCATTTATATAAATATTAAAGAGTATCGGTGAGATTGGCGAGCACTGCGTCACCCCCCGCCTCTGTGGGAAGTATTTTGTTTGTTTGTCTCCAATTTAAACTGCACATTTGTTGTTTGTATACATTGATTTAATTACATCATATGTTTTCCCTCCTACCCCGCTTTCGATAAGTTTCAGGAATAAACCGTCATGCCAGATGGAGTCGAAAACCTTCTGGAAATCTACAAAGCATGCGTAGATTTTGCTTTTGTTATGGTGAACGTGTTTGTCAATTAGGGTCTGTAGGGTGAAGATATGATCGGATGTTCTATAGTTTGGCAGGAATCCAATTTGGCATTTACTCAAGACATTGTGCTCCTCAAGGAAGTTTATAAGTCTTTTGTTTATGATGCTACAGAATACCTTCCCCAGGTTACTGTTTACACAGATGCCTCGATAGTTGTTTGGGTCGATTTTGTCCCCACTTTTGTATATGGGCGTTATGAGTCCTTTGTTCCAGATATCAGGGAAATAACCGACACTCAGAGCCAAGTTGAAGAGTTTTAGGATAGCCAGTTTCATTTTGTTGACTGTGTATTTAATCATCTCGTTTAGTATGCCGTCTGTCCCGCAGGCTTTTCCTGGTCGCAGGTCCTTGAGTTTTTCAAGAAGTTATTTTTCTGTTATTATGGCGTCTAGCGGGTTTTGGTTATCTTTTATGGCCATTTCTAGCTTTTCCAGTTTTTTGCATATTTGGTGTTGCTCTGGTCTTAGTGTGTTTTTCTGGTATAATTTTTCAAAGTGGTTTACCCATGTGTCCCCATTTTGAATGGCCAAATCGTCGTGCTGTTTTTTGTGTAGTGTTTTCAAGTTTTCCCAGAAACAATTGGAATCAATGGATTCCTCCATGGAGCTGAGTGTATTCTTAATATATTGCTCTTTTTTGGTTCTGAGTGTGTTTCTGTATTGTGTTAGTGTCTGACAATAAGTAAGGCGTAGTTCCTCGTTTTCTGGATGTCTGTGTTTTTGGTTTGATATTTTTCTAAGTTTTTTCCTCATGTTATGGCAATCTCGGTCAAACCATTTTTCATAGTTTTTTGTTTTGGGTTTGTTCATGCGAGCTTTCAAGTTTGCATTTGTTGCCAAATTATCAAAAATATTGTTTAGTTTACTAACTGCCCAGTTTACGCCTTCTTTATTGTGAGTGTATATGTTATCCAGAAAGGTGTCTAAGAGAGCTTGAGTTGATGCATTGCTAATTGTTTTCTGGTATTTTTCCGTGTCGTTTTTGGCCCATCTGTACGATTTTTTGATGTTGTACAGTTTACTGGGTTGTGTTTCTATGTTGTTTGTTTCTGTCTTTTTGAGGAACATAGTAATTTGACTGTGATCTGACAGTGTTGTTTGTGGTTTGACTGTGAATGCTCTGAAAGAGGATGGGTCTAAGTCTGTAATCATATAGTCTACTGTGCTGCAGCCAAGAGGTGAGCAATAGGTCGATCTTCCTAGGAGGTCTCCTATGAACCTACCATTGACAATGTACAGACCCAGGTTTCGACAGAGCTGTAGTAGCTGTTTTCCGTTGGTATTTGACTGCTTGTCGCAGTTATGCCTGTATGGAAGGGAAGGGATGTCAAAGTGGTTATTCCCGAAAACGTAATTGCTTCCCTGATTATTGGTGAAGTCTGGTTCTTCGCCCGTTCTTGAATTGAGGTCCCCACAGATCAACACGTTCCCCTGGGCCTCGTATTGGATAACTTCCCCCTCCATGTTGGAGACGGTGTCCTCTTTAAAGTACAGGGAATCGATTGGAGGGATATAAAGTGCGCAAATTTAAACATCTTGGGTGTTTGAGATAATCTCCCTCTCAAGTTTGAGCCACATATGGTTTTCGCCCTTTTTTATAAATTTGATGTAATTCTTAAGTTCTGTTTTAAACCAGATCAGTATGCATCCGGAGTCTCTGCCTTGGGTTACACTTGGTAATTTATTGGAGGGGACCACCAGCTCAGTGTACCCTTGGGGACAGCCAGTGTGTCCTTTTCCTTTATACCAAGTTTCCTGTAAAATGATAATATCTAGGTCTTTAGTTTCATCTATGAACTCTGGGGTCCTACTCTTCACTTCTCGCACTGAAGAGCGTAGACCTTGGATATTCCAGGTCGAAATATATAAGGATTTCATGTTAAGTTTGCTCTTTTACTATGATAGGTTAAAGAGTGGTACGTGTTTGTCGTGTCTAAGTGTGGGGAAAAAAAAGATCACTTCAGTTGTCCATAAAAGTTAATACAATTTGGTTACAGTTCTTTCTATTAATTAGTCCTTGATCCATATGGCGGAAGTAGATGCTGCTGCACATCTGCTTATTGTCTCTTAATGGATTGTTTCTGTCTGAGGTATTGCGTACGTCCTGTGCATCTCTCCCTCTGTCTGGCTGGGAGCGGTCCTATTCCCCTGTGGGACAGGAGTGGTGCAGGTCTGATATTATTGTTTTGCATGGGGATCCTCTCTGGTCTCGGTTGGTGTGTTGGTGGTCCTTGTAGTGTTCCTGATATGTACCCCGCTGATCTCTGGTGGTCGGGGGGGGTCCTCTTGGAGTCTGGGTATGGACCCGATTAAAAGCGACGTCCTTCAGGGCTTTAGCAAAGATCGATATTCTTTGCCTTTGGATGTGGACGTGGTCGTAAAGACATTCCTCATCGAGGGTGGGGTGTTGGGCCAGGTGTACGTTGTGGTTTGATTCGCAGTCTCTTGCTATGCTGGTATTTATCTCATGAATTGTGTTGTTGTTGAAGTCTGTTCTCGGCAATATTGTGGCAGTGATTCTAGTGTTTGGAAATGTATTGCTTGCCTTCCTAATCATTGCTCTGAGCGATGTTGCTACTTCTTTCTGTTGGGTCTTTAGGTCATTTGTGCCCGTGTGTATTATTATGTGTTGGGGGGAGCCTCATCTGGCTTTGGTCAGCCATCCCATGGCTCTGTTTGTTGTTGGACACCAGATCTTTTCTACTTTACTTCTAGGGAATAGCTTTTTCTCCCATAGAAATTTCCCATTTGAGTCTATGAGTATTACGACGTCAGCCTTGTTTGTGTTTACTGTCTGGTGGCTTTCGCTTGGACTCATAGTGTGTGTGCTGGGCTGGGGTGTCTGGTGTGTGCGTACCTCTTGTGAGCGGCTCGCTTGTGGTTCCACGGTGGTGGGGGAAGATTGCGAATCAGTATGCTGGTCGGTCTGTGTGGCACCCCTTGTATTGTGTGTCTGTTGCTTTTGTTCCGTGTGGGAGTGCAGCCGTTCCGTCCGGCTCTGTCTTGTCTTATCTCTAGCCTCTGGTTGCTGGTCTAATGGTGTTATCTCTCCTCTATGGCTCTCTTCTTTTTCTTGCAGCTCTTTCACCTGATTCCTAAGTAGATTCACCTGGTTCTCAAGTAGCTTCAGCTCTCTCTTGTGTCTCTCCCTCTCCTGATTTTGATCGTCATTCATTTTGAGGAACTCCTCTCTAAGTTTAACCATCTCTATCTCTAATTGATTAAATTTATCTTTTGGTTGTATCTGGCTGTGTGATCCCGGGGTATGTGTCTGGTCGGCCCTAGAAGGCTCACTCACTTCCTGGCTAGGCTGGTCGGCCCTGGAGGGCTCACTCACTTCCTGGCTATGCTGCTCTTCTCTTGGTGAGCTGGGAATGGTAGGGGGACTATGTGTGGCTTCCTCCCTGGTAGTTATGCTGGGGTTTGTCAGTTGTATCGTGTGGCTGTGGTTCCCCGGGGTTAGTGTCTGGTTTGAACTGTGTGGCTCGTTCACCTCCTGACCAGGCAGATTTTCTCCTGGTAAGTTGTCAATGTTGGGGGGAGTGCGGGCCACTCTGGGGCTGTTCCTTCCCCCCTTAGTTAATCTTTTCAGTGTCCTGAAGGCCGTTGCAAATTTGTCGAGGTTGCCTTGCACTAATATTGTTCCGGTATTGTACGCGTTGACCGTCGTGGTTGAACTGTCTCCTGGTGTGTTAATTTTCATTATGGACCCATTTGCGGTATTTTCTAGCTTAACATTGGTATAGTGTGATTTTATTGCTGTGATCCAAGCCGCTGGCTGATCTGAGTAGAAAATGAGGTTGCTTTTTGTCCCATTGTTGTAACAGTCAGCAAAATGTGTTTCTGGTTTTTCTCTCATCTGCTCATGCTTGATCGCTTTTATAGCTTTTTTTGCGGTGTTGGGGGGAATCTGGAAGCGGGGCTGTTGTGGATCTTCTGATTCGCTCATTTTTGGTAAAGTATTGTTGATCTTAGAATAAGCTTTTCTGTGGCCCCGGGTTTGGTGTTTCCCTCTCCCTGTTCGCGAACTTTCCCGGTCCCCCTCTCCGACCCCGTGGTCCCTGGGCCTCGGCTTCTGGGTTCACCCTTCTCAGGTCTGGGTCTGTGAGCCGCTGTTTCCCGGTGCCTTCGGGCTGTTCCCCTCCCCCTCAGAGGTCTCTGTGCCCCTGTCTCGGCCTGGCTCCTCGGACCTTTCCCTGGCTTCAGTCTCCCTCCCTGGTCCCTGTACTCACAGTCTTGGTTTGCTTCTGGAAGCCTTCTGGTTGCTCCCCTTCTCCTCAGAGGTCTCTGGGCCTGGCTCCTCGGGCCTTTCCCGGGCTTTCTATCCCAGCCGCCGCTCGGGCTGTGCCTCGTTCGCCGTTCGGGTGCTGGAATGCGGCCGTCGCTCAGGTGCTGGACTGCGGCCGTCGCTCGGGTGCTGGATTGCGGTCGTCGCTCGGGCCGTGTCTCGTTTGCCGCTCGGGCTCCCCGAGTCACCTCGTTCCGGCTGCCGCTGCGTCTCCGTGCGGCCTCCCCGGTTCGCCTCGTTTCCCGAAGCGGCCTCCCCGAGTCTCCTCGCTCCGGCTGCCGCTGCGTCTTCGTGCGGCCTTCGCCGAGTCACCGCGCCTCGGTTCCCGATGCGGCCGAGTCACCTCGCTTCTGCTGCTGCTGTGGCCCCGTGCGGCCGCTGTTCTTTGGTTTGTATATTTTTTTTTCCCTTATTTCTTTTTTTTCTTTGGCTTTTTTTTTCTAATTTCCTCTGGGTTTTTTTTTCCTTTAGTGGTCTCTTTGGTGGTCTTTTCCTTCCTTACTTAATCTAGACTAAACTAAACTTAAACTTAACTAAACAAAACTGAACTAACTTAACCAGAACTAAATTTAACTTTAAAACCTTTTTAAACTTGAAATGAACCTTTTTTTCCCCACTTTAAACACTAAAAACACTAAAAATTCAGCAGCCCATCTTCAGCGTGTGTATTCACTCTGTCTGGCTGTACACTTCCCCCCTAACATCTGTGGTTGGTAAAATTTTAGAGTCCATTATTAAGGAGACAGTAATGGGATATTTGGATAAAAATAATTTAATAGGACAAAGTCAGCATGCTTTTATGAAGGGGAAGTCATGTTTGACAAATTTGCTTGAGTTCTTTGGGGAAGTAATATACAGGGTGGATGAAGGGGAACCAGTGGACGTAGTGTTTTTAGACTTCCAAAATGCATTTGACAAGGTGCCACACAAAAGATTATTGCTCAAGATAAAAAATCACGGGATTGGAGGTAATATTCTGGCATGGGTGGAGGATTGGCTATCTAACAGAAAGCAGAGATTTGGGATAAATGGTTCATTCTCATACTGGCAATCAGTAACTTGTGGTGTTCCGCAGGGGTCAGTGCTGGGTCCCCAACTCTTTTCAATCTATATTAACGATTTGGACGAGGGGAACGAGTGTAACATATCAAAGTTTGCAGATGATACAAAGATGGGAGGGAAAGTAGTGAGTGAGGAGGACATAAAAAACGTGCAAAGGGACATAGACAGGCTAAGTAAGTGGGCAGAGATTTGGCAGTTGGAATACAATACTGGAAAGTGTGAGGTTATGCGCTTTGGAAGGTAAAATCATAGAGCAAGTTATTATCTTAATGGCAAGAAACTGGAAAGTACTGTAGTACAAAGGGTTCAGGGGGTTCTGGTGCACGAAACTCAAAAAGTTAGTATGCAGGTGCAGCAAGTGATCAAGAAGGCAAATGGAATGTTGGCTTTTATTGCGAGGGGGATAGAATATAAAAACAGGGAGGAATTGCTGCAGTTTTACAAGGTATTGGTGAGACCGCACCTGGAATACTGCATACAGTTTTGGTGTCCATACTTAAGAAAAGACATACCTGCTCGCGAATCAGTACAAAGAAGGTTCACTCGGTTAATCCCGGTGATGAGGGGGTGGTCATATGAGGAGAGGCTGAGTAGATTGGGACTCTACTCATTGGAGTTCAGAAGAATGAGAGGCGATCTTATTGAAACATATAAGATTGTGAAGGGGCTTGATCGGGTGGATGCAGTGAGGATGTTCCCAATGATGGGTGAAACTAAAACGAGGGGGCATAATCTTAGAATAAGGGGCTGCTCATTCAAATCTGAGATGAGGAGAAACTTCTTCACTCAGAGGGTAGTAGGTCTGTGGAATTTGCTGCCCCAGAAAGCTGTGGAAGCTACATCATTAAATAAATTTAAAACAGAAATAGACAGTTTCCGAGAAGTAAAGGGAATTTGGGGTTACAGGGAGCGGGCAGCAAATTGGACATGAGTCTACGTTCAGAACGGTCATGGCCCTGTGGGTAGCGGAGCGGGCCCAGGGGCCGTGTAGCCTGGTCCTGCTCCTACTTCTTGTGTTCTAATTCTGTGTTGATTTCAGGAGATGGTTCTATTCACAGGGATTAGTGGAGACATCGAACATGCTGCCAGCTCGGTGTCCTTCAAGAGTAAATTGGGCCTGTTCCTGGCTGGGGTGGAGATCACCTTTTACAGAAGGTAAGTACTGTAGGAAATACAGGGATAGAATGATCTCCTGGACGAGTTTCGATCGCCTAGATGGGTCAGAGAGGAATTTCCCAGATTTTCTCCCAAATTGGCCATTGGGTTTTTTAACTGGTTTTTCGCCTCCCCGGGAGATCACATGGGTTTGGGTGGGATGGAGAGTGAAAGTAGATTTGAGGTTAGGATCAGATCAGCCATGACCTTATTGAATGGTGGAGCAGGCTCGAGGGGCCGATTGGCCTACTCCTGCTCCTATTTCTTATGTTCTTATGTTTTTCAATGAATCCAAAATTGATCACGATACAATGCAAAGTGGGACAGTAAGATGTGAGGAGAACTAAAAGAGTATGCAGAGGGATACAGATAGATTAATTCAGTGGGCATTAAGATGGCAGACGAACTATAATGTAGGGAAATGTGAGGTTATTTACTTTGGTAGGAAAAATAGAAAAACAGAATATTTTATAAACGATGAGAAACTTTCAAATTTTGGTGTTCAGAATGATTTGGATGTCCACGTGCAAGGAACACAGAGAACTAGAATAAAGGTACAGCAAGCAATATGTAATGGAAATGGAATATTGGCCTTTATTGCAAGGGGGGTTGGAGTATAAGAGCAAGGAAGTCTTGCTACAGTTGTACAGGGCCTTGGTGAGACCACACCTGGAGTACTGTGCACAGTTTTGGTCTCCTTATCTAAGGAAGGAGATACCTGCCTTAGAGGCGGTGCAGCGAAGGTTCACTAGATTGATTCCTGGGATGAGAGGACTGTCCTATGATGAGAGATTGTGTAGAATGGGCCGATACTCTATGGAGTTTAGAAGAATGAGAGGTGATCTCATTGAAACATACAAGATTCTGTAGGGGATTGACAGGGTAGATGCTGAGAGGTTGTTTCCCCTGGCTGGAGTGTCTAGAACTAACGGGTATAGACTCAGAATAAGGGGTCGGCCATTTAAGGCCGAAATGCGGAGGAATTTCTTCACTCAGAGGGTTTTGAATCTATGAATTCTCTACCCCAGATGGCTGCAGATACTCAGTCATAGAGCATCTTCAAGGCTGAGATAGATAGATGTTTGGAATCTAGGGGAATCAAGGGATATGGAGATCTGGCGGGAAAGTGGAGTTGAGGTCGATGTTCAGCCATGGACTTATTGCATGGGGGGAGCAGGCTCGAGGGGCCGAATGGCCCACTCCTGCTCCTATTTCTTATGCTCTTATGTTCTGATACCTGGGATGGCTGGAATGACGTATGAGGAGAGATTGGGTCGATTGGGCTTATACTCGCTGGAGTTTAGAAGAATGAGAGGGGATCTCATTGAAACTTTAAAAATTCGAACAGGACTAGACAGACTAGATGCAGGAAGGATGTTCCCGATGGCGGGGGAGTCCAGAACCAGGGGTCACAGTCTAAGGATAAGGGTTAAGCCATTTAGGACTGAGATGAGGAGGAATTTCTTCACCAAGCGAATGGTGAACCTGTGGAATTCTCTACCACAGAAGGCAGTTGAGGCCAATTCATTAAATATATTCAAGAAGGAGTTAGATATATTTCTTAAGGCTAAGGGATCAAGGGATATGGGGAGAAAGCAGGGACAGGGTACTGAGTTTGGATGATCAGCCATGATCTCATTGAATGGCGGAGCAGGCTCGAGGGGCCGTATGGCCTACTCCTGCTCTTATTTATTATGTTCTTATGAAAGATTTTTGGACTCTAATGGAAACAAGGGAGATGGAGATAAGGTGGCAAAGTGAAGTTGAGGTCGATGATCAGCCATGATCTCATGGACAGGCGGAGCAGGCTCGGGGGCCGAATGGCCTAATCCTGCTCCTATTTATTATGTTATTGTGTTCTTATGTAGGCATGCATCCCTTCCATGGAGCTATTTCCTTTTCCATCCCGCTCAGAAGATGCCGGGTAGCCAGGCTCCAAAGCACTAAATTTGACTCCATGACATTATTAATTGTTTCACATATTTGGGGGACAAATTTGTACATGGGCGGGACGTAAAAAATGCATTATCGCTCCTGTCATCTGTAATCCGCTCAAGTCGAAATTCAGTTCCATTAACTTGATTAGATTGGAATATCGGACGTGTCGTACAACTGCTGATATTCAACGGCATTACCATCGCTGAATCCCCCACTATCAACATCCTGGGGGTCACCATTAACCAAAAACTTAACTGGACCAGCCACATAAATACTCTGGCAACAAGAGCAGGTCAGAGGCTAGATATTCTGCGGCGTGTGTCTGAACTCCTGACTCCCCAAAGCCTTTCCACCATCGACAAGGCACAACTAAGGATTGTAATGGAATACTCTCCACTTGCCTGGATGAGTGCAGCTCCAACAACACTCAAGAAGCTCGACACCATCCAGGACAAAGCAGCCTTCTTGATTGGCACCCCATCCACCATTTAAACATTCACTCCCTCCATCACTGGCATATCTTGGCTGCAGTGTATACCAACTATAAGATGCACTGCAGCAACTCGCCAAGGCTTCTTTGGCAGCACTTTTCAAACCCGCGTCCTCTTCCACCTAGAAGGACAAGGGCAGCAGGTGCATGGGAACACCACCACCTCCAAGTTCCCCTCCAAGTCACACACCATCCTGACTTAGAAGTATATCACTGATCATTCATCTTCGCTGGGTCAAATTCCTGGAACTCCCTCCCTAACAGCTCTGTGGGAGGACCTTCACCACACGGACTGCAGCGGTTCAAGAAGGTGGCTCAGCATCACCATCTCAAGGGCAACTAAGGATGGGCAATAAATGCTGGCATTGCCAGCGATGCCCTGATCCCATAAACGAATAAAAAAAAAATGCGAATCCGCCTGTTTGTTTCCAGGCCCTTGTCAAATTTCACCCGCATTGTATCTAATTCAATCGTATGCAGGGTATTATTTTGCGTTTTTTATTCCATATTAGTTACACCAGTGCATTAATAACTAAAAGCCAATCCAGGTACGAGTATTACAAATTAAGCTATTAAGATATCTGTCGCTGTTAGCGTCACCTAGAATCATATTGACCTGGATCTTACGGTCGGTGGCGTAACTACTCCGAACACAATGCGCACTTAGCTCAATGTACCAAGCACTTCCTTGGAGCTTTTCTCGGACATTAGAAACATTGCCTGGACAAAATCCGAAAATGCTTCCATTTCCGGCCACATACAGCTTTTAGAAATCTTTGGAATTGTCAGGCGGTATGTGTCAGGCCCTGTGCCCGTTTGCATAAGCTGTTAAAATTGTAATGTTGCTGAGCAATTAGCCCCTACTCTTTGGCCAGTACTTAGAATATCCCCATCGGTGCAAATCATCTGTCAAGTCGGAATGGAACAGATAGCAATTTCGGGATGTTGTGCACGTGCATTCGCATGTGGAAATTCCAAACGTGCTGTACATTTCCATGGCATATTCTGGCCCATTATTTTTAACCTTATTCATTAAAGCAACACTGCACTTACACGTGTTATCAGCGTCGTCGTGACTCGTGACTCCACCTGCAGAGGCCGCCCTTTTGTAACATACACAGAAATGTTATATTATCCTAAACATAGCCCCAAATTAATGTTTATTCTCTGCACCAGTACCTAAGTTGCAATGAACTTGAGTGATTAAAGTATAATGTCATAATTTGCAGAAAACTATGAGTATCAAAATAAAATGTGTCTCATGGTATTCTCACCTCTCAATATTTTGCCTTCTTAATTGTCCTGCAAGGTTAGCAACGGGAACATATAAATCACTATGTTAAATTTCGCAATAAAGTGACCCAAACTATCAAAATTTCCACTGTTGAATATTAATACAAGTGAAGTAGATTCAATTGTTTAATATGCACCCTTCCCAGAAGAAATCAAGGAATGGAGACGTGCATACGCACAAAAGGTGCAAGAAAATATGGAATGAGAAAGAAAAAAACAGTTTCCTCTACTTGGTTACCTCACCAACAACGCGAACTGCTTGCTGTTATAGGTCTAGAAATTCGTCTCTTCCTACCCCAAAATATTGACAACAAAGTCGGAAGCTATTACCACCTTAAATAATATTGGGCCTAAATTTGCGGTCGGATGTGTACCTCCGGAGTACGCCTCCGACCCGAAAAATAAATCCAAAAGTACCTGCTGGCTCTCAGGAAGGATATACTTGCCTTGGAGGTGGTGGATCGAAGGTTCACTAGATTGATTCCTGGGATGAGAGGGCTGCCTATGGTGAGAGATTGTGTAGAATGGGCCGATACTCTCTGGAGTTTAGAAGTATGAGAGGTGATCTCATTGAAACATTCAAGATTCTGTGGGGGATTGACAGGGTAGATTCTGAGAGGTTGTTTCCCCTGGCTGGGGAGTCTAGAGCTAGGGGTCATAGCCTCAGGATAACGGGTTGGCCATTTAAGACTGAGATGAGGAGGAATTTCTTCACTCAGAGGGCGGTGAATCTTTGGAATTCTCTGCCCCAGAGGGCTGTGAATGCTGAGTTGGTAAGTATATTCAAGGCCGAGATCGATAGATATTTGGACTCTAGTGGAATCAAGGGATATGGAGATTGGGCGGGAAAGTATAGTAGAGGTCGATGATCAGCCATGATCTTATTGAATGGCGGAGAAGGCTCTCGGGGCCATATGGCTTACTCCTGCTCTTACTTATTATGTTCTTATGTCACGGGCGTCGGAGTCATTGCGTCCTCAGGCTGCATAAAGGCCCACGGATCCCAGGTAGGCAAGTGGTTAGGAAGCGTCCCTCGATTCCCATGAGTCAGATCAGCACCCAATAATAGGCTGATGAACAAGATCAGAGAATGCGGAGTCAGGGGACAAGTGGCTGAATGGATTGCTGGCTGTCTTCAGGACAGGAAGCAGTGAGTAGGAGTAACGTGTAGCTACTCAGAATGGCAGGTGTGTCTAGAACGAGGGGTCACAGTCTCAGGGTATGTGATAGGACATTTAGGACTGAACTGAGTAGAAATGTCTTCATTCAGAGGGTGGTGAACCTGTGGAATTCTCTACCACAGAAGGCTGTGGAGGACAAGTCACTGAATCTATTTAAGAAGGAGATAGATCGATTTCTAGACACAAAAGGCATCAAGGGGTATGGGGAGAGAATGGGAATATGGTATTGAGATACATGATTAGCTATCATCATATTGAATGGCGGAGCAGGCTCGAAAGTCTGAATGGCCTACTCCATGTTTCTATGTTTCTATAGTGGCTGTGGGATCTTTTCCGTCCACCTGAGAGGGCAGACGGGGCCTCGGCTTAATGTCTCATCTGAAAGACGGCACCTCCGACAGTGCAGCACTCCCTCAGTACTACACTGAGGACTGTCAGCCTAGATTTTTGTGCTCAAGTATCTGGAGTGGGACTTGAACCCACAACCTACGGACTCAGGCGAACTGAACCACAGATGACACTATCAAGGGTAAAGGGTAGCTATTCACAGTGGCAGAAGGTGGGTAGTGGTGTTCCAGAAGGATCAGTGCTGGGACCACTGCTGTTCACAATTTACATTAACGATTTAGACTTTGGAATCAAAAACACTATTTCTAAGTTTGTGGATGACACCAAATTGGGGGGGATAGTCAATACTGAGGAGGACTGCAACAAATTACAGGGGGACGTCAGTAAATTTGGAGAATGGGCATATAATTGGCACATGAAGTTCAACACGGAAAAATATGATGTACTACATTTTGGGAGGGATTGTGGGGAGGTCACTGGTCACTTGGAGGATGCGAGGCTCGGTCGTGTAGAGGATTAAAGGGTCTCGGAGTACAAATTCACAAATCTCTAAAAGTTGCGACACAGGTTAACAAGCGTATAAAAAAGCAAACCAAGCATTGGGTTTATTTCTAGAGGGATAGACTTGAAAAGTAGGGAAGTTATGCTAAACCTGTATCGAACCTTGGTTAGACCACACTTGGAGTACTGCGTACAGTTCTGGTTGCCTTATTATAAAAAGGATATAGAGGCACTGGAGAGGGTGCAGAGAAGATTTACAAGGATGATACCAGAAAGGCGAGGGTTTACATATCAGGAAAGGATGAACAGGCTGGGTCTCGTTTCTCTTGAAAAAAAAGGCTGAGGGGTGACCTAATAGAGGTCTTTAAAATTATGAAACATTTCGAAAGAGTGGTTATAGAGAAAATGAATCCACTTGTGGGGAAGAACATAACTGGAAGCCATCAATATAAGATAGTCACCAAGAAATCAAACAGGGGAGTCAGGAGAAACTTCTTTACCAAAAGAGTGGCGAGAATGACGAACTCGCTACCACAGGGAGTGGTTGAAGCGAATAGTATAGATATATTTCAGGGAGGCTGGACAAGCATATGAGGGAGAAGGGAATAGAGGGTTACGCTGATAGAGTTAGATGAGGAAAGATGGGAGGAGTCTCGAGTGGAGCATAAACACTCGCATGGGCTGCCTGGGCTGAATGGCCTGTTACTTTGCCGTATATCCTTTGTAATCCTACGTAAACACATTAGAAGGGAGAATCCACATAAGCAAATGAAAAATCCCCAAACAAATAATAATTTACAAAATTCTAATAAAAATAAATATTCTCATGTTCAAAATTAATTAAAAGCTCCAAATTAAGCATTTAAAATAAAAATTGAATTGTCTGAAAAATAATTTTAATTCAGGACAAAATTTAGATGAGTTAATTTTAAAGGTTTTTGTATATTTTTATCATTTAGAAAATGTAATTTAACATCTATTTTAACCCTTACGCTGGTAAAAGCAGGGCCAGTGCCTGCTTTTACCAGGCGTCAGTGTTTTCCTGGGCACTCACTGAAGTAGATGAGTCATCTCAGGAGTAGTGACCAACAAATGACACGATTTCAGGTCCAAATAGAAAGAGAAAAGGTCTATGCAAAGATGAGTGAGCGGATTGAGGCAATGTGAAAAGACAGAGCTTGACAGACAGGACTGTAGATCAGCAACGGGATTTTGTTTTAAATTGCAAGGGCATGTAATAAATATCTACCATTTGAAAAAAGAGAGCAATTCTGGACCCCGTATGCGCACAGCTTCTTTTTAATCCCGAGATAGTCAAATCCAAATCTGCTCCAGCAATAGAGTTTTTTTATGGCACATGCGATGATCACCGCGACAGGTCGCCAATTCCGGTTTATCGGGCATGCGCAGCGTTACGCCAAAAACTGGAACTTGCGGGGCCATTCTGAGGGCTTCCAATGGTGTGTACGCTGTGCATACGCCGTCATCGGCCCCGCAATATCCGGGCCAATATATTCTGGAGATCCGACTAGACAGAGAAGCCTTTCCAAAGCAAGCAGACAGAACTCTTCAACATTTGCCTTACCGTCACCTTTCACAATCTTAATGCTGGACTGAGGACTGCAGGCTGTTTGAAAGGCCTGACCAGCTTTTCAACGATCCTAGTTCATGTGAAAATTCGTACTTTTTTCCCCCATGATCACTTACTTCTCTTCGCGATCAAGAACCAGGTCAGCGGCACAACCAGTAAAACGATGAGCCCAGCAGCACATCCCAGGCCAATGTTCAGCAATAAACTGTTATCTGCACCTATACAGTGATAGAAAGATGGAAGATTGCTAAGATTTCATCAGCACACAAGAAATGTCAGCGTTTACGTCCAGCAGAATGTCCAGTGCATAAAAGGGCACTAGATGATATTCTCTGCTTGACTGACTGCTTTGCGTCAGTGACACATTCTACCTCACGCCCGAAATTAAGTTCATTTGATGTGAGTATGATTATATGGGGGTGAAATTGAACATGGGTGGAAAATTCAAAGAAAACATCAGTATGGCACTGTTCGCTTATTTTACGCCCCGTTTGAGATCCAGTTACATTGCGCTCGACATTACACTCGGGCGGTGGCGCAGGATCGGTGATATCAGATCGGCCGTCCATTATATGATGCTCATGATATTCAATTCCATTGCAGACCGATACCGCCCATATGGCGCCCATTCTGCGCCAATGCCCGAGTCAAATTTCTAAGCCCCATATCCTCACATCTCTCTGTATAGAGGGACTTTTCCTGCTGTCTCCCCTCTAATATTGTATTTACTACACTTTCTTATAGACCCCTAACTATTGACACTAGTTTGCTTCTATCATGATTTTAAATTATCATAGAAGCCAACTTCCGTGCTTTCATAATTTAAAAAACATAGGCCCAGAAATTCGGTTCCCCACGGGTGAGTACGCACGGGGTACTCACCCGTAGGCCCAATGGAAGTGCCGATTTCGTTCATGCACTGCGCATGCACGAGAAACCGGAACTTCTGTTCCCTTAAAGGAAGGGGTTCACAGATGGAACGCGTGCGCTGGAGAGGCAGCGCGTGCGCATCGAACTTACATTTTTTTCCCAGGTTTCTCCGGGAAGGTAAGTCTCCAGGAGTTACACTTTTAAAAAGCAGGCAGAAGGCTTGCTTTTAACAAGGTAAGTGGTGAATTAATTAAAATAAAATAAAAATTTTCCACAGGTTTTTTAGTTTTAAATACTTTAAAGAAAGGTAAGTTTATTTTTATCCCCGTTAGAAAATGTAACTAAATTTTCAAAAATTTAAATCATTGTTTAAAATAGTTATTTTATGTAATTCATAGTTATTTTTAAAATTTCATGAAAAACAAAATTATTTGAAATTTTAGTGATATTTTGGGGCTTAAACTATTTATAGGTTTGACAGCTCTTCCTGTTAAACTTATGAATGAAGCATTCCCTGCTAACATTGGATCTCCATGGCCCACATGATCCCAGGGGATGCATTGAACTAACTGCGCCCCTGGGATACGCAAGCACTGTGTGCCGGCAGTTGGAGGAGGCCCAGGATCAGAATCCCACGCGGGCCCACAGCTCAATGGCCGGCGCGCTAGGTAAGTGCAGGTCGGGGGCTTGCACCCGCGGGAAGCCCCCGACCTGAATTTCTGGGCCATTGTAATTGTCATTTTTATAATGGCCCGTATTTTCCAATCGCAGCGTCCCTTGGATCTCGTGGGCCTTGGGGAACCAATCGCAGGAGGGAAGACCTGTCAAATATATGAATGGAGATCAATGAAATAACATAGCAAAACTTTAAATAATATTTTTGATATGCCTATCAATTAGTCCAATAAAAGGCGACGAGTTAAGAACGTAACTGAAGGTTTTTATTGGCTAAATAACAGAGCCCACCCTCGTGGGTGATCCGATCCAACAGGGAGGAATACTAGCCAGTCAGCTACCTTTATACCTGGGCAGGTAATGGGCGGAGTCGGAGGTGGTCAGCCCAGGTATAACAGTGCGACAAGAGGCGACCTCGTGTAGTGATGTGACAGTGAGAACAGTGAGAACAATATACAGTGATAACTATAACAGTGGTTTACCACATTCACCCCTTGTTTAGATTAGAGTCCGGCGGGGTGAAGTGTATTACCAGCTCTGGTATGTCAGTCTGTCCGGAGGCTTCGTTAGCCTCTCCGATCGTCGCAGCGGCGGTGTTACATTATCCGGTGTTAAAGCTGGTGTCTGCGTAGTCGGCAAAGGCTCGTGGGGTTCCGGCATGCCGTCTACCTCGGCTGGACTCGGGGGGTTGGGAGGGGGGGTGAGGGTGCGAGGTCTCGTAAGGAGACAGTGTCCTCCCGTCCGTCTGGGTAAGCCACATAGGCGTACTGGGGGTTGGCGTGCAGGAGGTTCACCTTCTCGACCAGGGGGTCCGTTTTATGGGCCCTCACGTGCTTTCGCAGCAAGACGGGTCCCGGAGAGGTCAGCCAGGTTGGTAGGGTGGTTCCCGTAGTCGACTTCCTGGGGAAGACAAACATTCGGGCATGGGGGGTGGTGTTAATGGCAGTGCAAAGTAGTGACCGGATGGAGTGCAGCGCAATCGGGAGGACCTCTTGCCAGCGGGAGGTTGGGAGGCCCTTAGACTTTAAGGCTAAGAGGGTGGCCTTCCATACCGTCGCGTTCTCTCTTTCCACCTGGCCGTTCCCTCGGGGGTTGTAGCTGGTGGTCCTGCTTGCTGCAATACCCCTCTCCAATAGGAACTGACGGAGTTCCTCGCTCATGAAGGAGGCGCCCCGGTCACTATGTATATAGTTCGGGAACCCGAACAAGGCGAAGAGTTTGTTCAGGCATTTAATGACCGTGTTACTGGTCATGTCTGGGCAGGTGAAGGCAAAGGGGAAACGGGAGTACTCATCAACGATGTTGAGGAAGTACACATTACGGTCGGATGACGGTAGGGGCCCCTTGAAGTCGATGCTCAGACGCTCGAAGGGGCGGGTGGCCTTGATCAGGCTTGCTCTGTCCGGCTTATAGAAGTGCGGTTTGCACTCAGCACAGATCTGGCAGTTCCTGGTCATGGTCCTGACCTCCTCGATGGAGTATGGCAGGTTGCGGGCCTTAATGAAATGGTAGAGTCTGGTGACTCCGGGGTGGCAGAGGTCATTGTGGAGGGTCTGAAGTCTATCACTTTGCGCGCTGGCGCATGTAATGCGTGAAAGAGCATCAGGGGGGTCGTTCAGTTTACCGGGCCGGTACAAGATCTCATAATCATAGGTGGAAAGCTCGATTCTCCACCTCAAGATTTTGTCGTTCTTGATCTTGCCCCTCAGCTTGTTATTCAACATGAAGGCAACCGAGCGTTGGTCGGTGAGGAGGGTAAATCGTTTGCCTGCCAAGTAGTGCCTCCAGTGCCGTACTGCCTCCACAATTGCCTGGGCTTCCTTCTCGACCGACGAGTGTCGGGTCTCGGGGCCCTGTAGGGTCCTTGACAAGAAGGCTACCGGCCTACCCTCCTGGTTAAGGGTAGCGGCTAGGGCGAAGTCGGATGCATCGCTCTCCACTTGGAAGGGGATTGACTCATCCACTGCGTGCATTGTGGCCTTGGCTATGTCTCCCTTAATGAGGGAGAAGGCTGCGCACGCCTCTTCCGTGAGGGGGAAGAATGTGGTTTTCAGGAGGGGTCTGGCTTTGTCCGCATAATTGGGTACCCATTGGGCATAGTAGGCGAAAAGCCCCAGGGTTCTCCTAAGTGCTTTTGGGCAGTGGGGGAGGGGTAGCTCCATGAGGGGGCGCATTCTTTCGGGGTCGGGGCCGATGACTCCGTTCTCTACTACACAGCCAAGGATGGCAAGGCGCGCTGTGTTAAACACGCATTTCTCCTTATTGTAGGTGAGGTTCAGCCGTTGGGCCGTACGGAGGAATTTCTCCAGATTCACGTCATGGTCCTGCCGGTTGCGGCCGCAGATGGTGACGTTATCGAGATAGGGGAAAGTGGCCTGTAGTCCGTTCTGGTCAACCATCCGGTCCATCTCCCGTTGGAAAACCGAGACCCCGTTGGTGACACCAAAGGGGACCCTAAGGAAATGGTAGAGGCGGCCATTCGCCTCGAAAGCGGTGTACTGGCTGTCCTCCGGGCTGATGGGGAGTTGGTGGTAGGCCGACTTGAGGTCGATGGTCGAGAATACGCGGTATTGTGCAATCTCATTGACCATGTCCGATATGCGGGGGAGGGGGTATGCGTCCAGCTGGGTGTATCTGTTTATGGTCTGGCTGTAGTCGATAACCAGGCGATTTTTGTCGCCGGTCTTGACTACCACCACCTGGGCACGCCAGGGGCTGCTGCTCCCCTCAATAATGCCCTCTTTCAGGAGTCGCTGCACCTCAGAGCTAATGAAGGCTCTGTCCCCAGCGCTGTACCGCCTGCTCTTAGTAGCGACAGGTTTGCAGTCGGGGGTGAGGTTAGCGAACAGGGAAGGTGGCGGTACCTTGAGGGTGGATAGGCTGCAGGTGTTACGCGGTGGGCGGTTTAACTTTCGCTGGTTGTCGACTGTGAGTGGGGGGAGGGGTCCACCGTATGCTAGGGTTACACTTTGGAGGTGGGATTGGAAGTCCAGCCCTAGTATGACGGCAGCGCACAGCTGGGGGATTACGAGGAGTTTAAAAATTTTTACTCTGTCCCTTTAACCGACAATGTCACGACACAGTAGCCGCTGATGTCTGTGGCGTGCGACCTCGATGCCATCGAGATGCGGCTGCGCGTTGGCAGGACGGGGAGGGAGTAGTGGCTCACCGTGTCTGGGTAGATGAAGCTCTCCGTGCTTCCGCTGTCGAACAGGCAGGTCGTGGCGTGGCCGTTGACTTTGATGTCCATCATTGAGCTGGCCAGGTGATGCGGGCGGGCTTGATCCAGGGTCACGGAAGCTAGGGTGTAGATGAGCGCGTCGTTGTCATGACAAGATGGCGGCGAAGATGGCGGCCCCCGTAGTTCACATGAGGCTCTGTTTAAATCGTTTGCCCCGCACAAAGATGGCCGCCCCTGCTGTTCCCATGAGGCTCTGCAGGCTTCGGCTGCCCCGCACAAAGATGGCCGCCCCTGGTTTTCCCATGAGGCTCTGCAGGCTTCGGCTGCCCCGCACAAAGATGGCCGCCCCTGGTTTTCCCATGAGGCTCTGCAGGCTTCGGCTGCCCCGCACAAAGATGGCCGCCCCTGGTTTTCCCATGAGGCTCTGCAGGCTTCTGAGGATTTGCTTCTGCAGGCCTTGGAGAAGTGGCCTTTCTTGAGGCAGGTTTTGCAGGTCGAGTTTTTGGCTGGGCAGCGCGACCTCGGATGCTTCTCCTGGCCGCAAAAGAAGCAGCCAGCGGCCCGATCGGGGTTGCCTGATGTCGGGGCCGGTACCGGGGCTAGCGGGCCCGGTCGGATCCGTGATGCAGACGCTGAGGTAGGTCCCGGGGGCAGCGCTGTGAAGGGTGGTGGGGTGGGGGTCGGGCCCGAGTCCCAGGGTCGCGAATAGTACCTGGCAAACGCTTCCTGGTCTTGCTGGGTGGCCTCTAGGGTGAGGGCGAGGGCTTCGACCTTGTCCAGGTCTATGTCCTTAGCTTCAAGCAGTCTTTGCCGTGTGTAGTCGGAACGTAGGCCTCTCACCAAGGCGTCGCGGACATTGTCTTCCATGTTCGCAGTAGCCGTCACCGCTTTAAAGTCACAGTTCCTGCCGAGTTGTCTCAGCGCTCGTGAAAATTCAGCTATCGATTCTCCTGGCTGTTGCTGGCGAGATCTTAAGAGATGCCTAGTGTACATGTAGTTTACCGGGCTCCGGTAGTGCTGTTTCAGTAGGTTGATGGCGTCGTCGTACGTAGTCATGTCCTGGATGAGTGTATATACTCTCGGGCTCGCTTGGGCTTTCAGGACTCTTAGTTTGGATCTCTGAGGGACGACGGCTTCCTCCAGGTACGATTCGAAGCAGTCCAGCCAGTGTTTGAAGTCGTTGGCTGAGTTTGGTGCCTGTGGGTTTAGATCCAGGTATGGTGGTTTCAAGGCTTGCAGCCAAGCCGGCTGGTGTGGCCCGTTGTCTGGAGGCTGCTGTTGCTGTGCTGCTGGGTGAGCTCCTTGCTGTTGCTGTTCATTATCAGACATCTTTAAAATTTAGTCAATAAAATTGATATGCCTATCAATTAGTCCAATAAAAGGCGACGAGTTAAGAACGTAACTGAAGGTTTTTATTGGCTAAATAACAGAGCCCACCCTCGTGGGTGATCCGATCCAACAGGGAGGAATACTAGCCAGTCAGCTACCTTTATACCTGGGCAGGTAATGGGCGGAGTCGGAGGTGGTCAGCCCAGGTATAACAGTGCGACAAGAGGCGACCTCGTGTAGTGATGTGACAGTGAGAACAGTGAGAACAATATACAGTGATAACTATAACAGTGGTTTACCACAATTTCTTTTTAAAAACACATTTTTAAAATGATTTTAAATTAAAATAAATTAAGTATTTTAAACAAAAAAATAATTTTTTGAAAGAACTAATTCAAGTTTTTTACAGGGCTACATATAAACTTACCTTTTTTAAAAAAGTATTTTAAAATGATAAATCAGTGAAATGTTTTTTTCTTTTTTGAACTCTTATCCTGGTAAAAGCAGGTCTTACTCCTGCGGGTACACAGCGCATACCCACCCGTAGGAATCAGAATATCTGGGCCAATAAAACTAGCCTGTAGATTTGAAGGATTTTTTCGTATCTCTATCTCATCATACCAGGCAGCATCACAGTGAATTTGCGTTGCGCCATGTTTAACGTGTAAATATCATTCAAGTTGTGATCTCTTGACTTGGATGGATCACAGATAGTCCGAGTTGGCCTTCCACGCCCATCAGACCATGCAGAAAATGGAGGAGTGCCCAAGTTAAAAATCAGAAGATATCGATGGGCGAGATATTCGACTGCTGATTAAGACGGGTGGCATATCCGATACCGCTGCTTTCGTACCTCTGCCCTGGGAATTTTCTCAGCCGCAGACTGGTTCATGTATTATTAATCTTTTGCACAGTTCTCTTGGTGGAGACAGACACAAGAACTGTGGTGCACCCTATCAGGCAGCACTGAATGTATGCAGAGACCATTCCCTGGTATGTTTGCTGCTGATGCACGGCGCTCAAAGCGAATGGAAATCAAATTCAGGAGCTTTCTGGCGTTTCAACGCTTATGAAGAAACAGCGTTAAATAACGCTTCCAGCTCTTAATTCGTGACCATTATTTCTGGATAACAGGCGGAGGGGTTCAGCCTCTGCAGGCTATGCAGAACTAATGGGAACTTTAAGCCAGCAGATAACAGAACGATCCCCAGTTAACAGCTGCAGCGAAATATGTATGTCTCAGTTCGATTTTAAAGGGAATTGGTCATCTATATTTACAATATATGAGCGAACGAGACAGACATTGAGATACAAGAACACACAACCTCATTTTGAAATGTGTTGGTCCCTACCTGTCTCCATAATCGGGACATCTTTTCTGAATGGCGAATTTATCGAACGTCCTGCAACATCTGTTTGATATCGACAACTGTAATTTCCCACAAAGCCTTTGCTTCGGGTATTTATGTTGAAGGTCACATTCCGCTCATCGCCAGTCACAGTGCGAGCCTGTACATGGTTTATTTTCTGATCTTTGTACAATAGAAATGTACCCCCTCTTGAGCGAATGTCGCCTTTGCAGGAAATGCCAACATTTTCCCCATTTGAAACTGCACCGGAATGTGGGTCCATGTAGAAATTCGGCTCCGGGAGTTCATCTGTATCAAAAATACCGCATGAAATTGTGTGTCAAAAGTCTACTCAATAACATATCAGGACACTTTTGTGAAAATGGAACAAAATCTGTCGCCTTCATTCCAATGCATACTTCGCTTTTTATTATTATTTCAAGGAAAGGACAGATGGGACACAGGGTGAACCAGAATGTGCTGATTTTTTCTATTATGCAAGTTATTTAATTCAGTCTTTATTTTTCTGCTTTCAATAATCACCTTTGGTTAGCCGCTTCCTGAACATCTCCATTCAATCTACAAAACCCGACCTTCTTTTGGCTCAACGCTTTAAATGACCTCCCATTCCCAGGCCGACGTTCCATTTATCTGATTCTGTTGGAAGTCGGATTAATCGGCTTCTGAAAGGTTTTCATGTATAGTTCATTCAGTACACAGCAAATAAATGCTGTTGGCATCATTGGAGAGAGAATGAGAGAGAGAGCGAGAGAGTGATTTCACTTAGCAACAGCCAGTGTTCAAGATTGATGTTTATTGTATTGCCTTAATATAAACATCCCATCAACTAACCTTTTCGGGTCCCCACGGGTAAGTATGCGCTGGATAATCATGCGTAGGCCCAACGGAAGTGCCGGTTTCGTGCATGCACCGGAAACTGGAACTTCCATTCCCTTGAAGGAAGGAGTTCGGAGGTCAAACGCATGCGCCAGAGAGGCAGCGTGTATGCATGGAAATTCTGTTTTTTTCCAGGTTGCTCAGGAGTGTAAGTCTCCAGCAGCTATGCTTATAACAAGCAGACATAAGGCCTGGTTTTAACAAAGAAAGTGGTGAATTATGTAAAATTAAAACATTTTTTCCACAGGTTTATTATTTTTAAATACTTTAAAGAAAGGTAAGTTTAATTTTAGCCCCGTTAAAAATTGTAATTAATTTTTTTTTAATTAAAATTATTGTTTAAAATAGTTAATTTATGTAATTTATAGTTATTTAAAAATGTGATTTTAAAAAATGTATTTGAAGTTTTAGTTAGGTTTTGGGGCTGATCTCTTTTCATAGATTTGACAGGTCTTCCTGTCAAATTGATGAATAGAGATTCCCTGCTACGATTGGCTCTCCATGGCCCACGTGATCCCAGGATACGCTTTGAACTAACTGCACCCCTGGGATATGCAAGGACTGCGCGCCGGCAGCTGGAGGAGGCCCAGGATCGGGATCCCACGCGGGCCCACAGCACAATGGCAGGCATGCTAGGTGAGTGCAGGTCGGGGGCTTGCACCCGCGGGAAGCCTCTGACCCGAATTTCTGGCCCAATTGCAAACTAAGCAATGGGATGTTAATCTACGAGAAGTGTAAACTTGTGTGCATACAAGGCGTCTGAATTACAGTGCAAAGACCAGTAACTACTGAATATTGATGTATGAGAAATGTCAACATGTGTGGGTATGAATCTGCTGATGGAATGTGCATTGACTGGACAATACAGAATGTTGATGTACGAGCAACAAGATCTGAAAAGCACTGCCTGAAAGGGTGGTGGAGGCAGACCCAATCATGGCTTTCAAAATGGAATTGGATAAGTACCTGAAGGGAAAAAAATGGCAGGGCTATGGAGAAATTGCGGGAGGAGCGGGAATAGCTGAAATGCTCTTGCAGAGAGCTGGCATGGGCTCGACAAGCCGAATGACCTCCTTCTGTGCTGTAACCAATCTAAGGTTCTATTGTGAAATAATATAACCTTGTAGAACAGTTATATAAAATTAATGTTAATAGTGTATGTACTAAACCTGTTAATAGAAAAAAAAATCGTGTGTGAATCTTAAGTTGAGTTATTGTCACCGGATAACCCTTTGCTGTGCTGGTAACCATTAAGAAATCCGCTCACACCATGTAAAGAGGTTGGGTTTGAAAACTAACATCCAAGGTCCAATATAACTGCAGCGCAAGTGTCCTTCTGTTCCACTGGATCGTTTGATTGCTGAGTAAGCACAAATTGTTCTAATCCCATTGGGAGAATAGGTTTTGTTAACATACCTCGAATAATTATCTGAATAGTGTTGCTCGGTCTTGAAGATCTCCATTGTTCATTCTCTGAGTGTAGACATACACATGAGTAACGATTTTGATAGCCATGATCTGCGATGAATTCACAAGCGGTATAACATTGTCCTTCAGGAGCTTCCAGTTCCGTGAATAAACCTTGCCTTCGGTAATAACGGTTCATTGTGAGGGGACACTGACAGCGACAAGTCATAGTTACTGTCTCTCCATCTAAAATGACTTCATATGGTGGATTCACAGTGAAGATTGGCTTCGATAAATCATCTGAGGAAAGCACAGTCAAAAGAGTTTAAGCACCGAAAAGCTTCAATCAATTAACATCAATATCACTGCAATAACCTAAGTTCAACCTGCCCTTTACCAATGTATGCCCCCGCACTGAAATGGTAAATGTGTCAGGAGATAGCGAGCTCTCCGCTTTGTAGATCATTGGAATTAATGTGCAATTTTTAAATTGCTGTAACAGTGACATGATGTTTCAAACAACACAACAGGAAAGTGCAACAGCAGTCATATTAGAAACGGGTAAATTAGGTGGATTAGCGCCTCCCGTTAGCGCCCACAGGGGCATACCAGATTGTTTTAACTGCACCCCGCTCCCTGGTGGTCTAGCAGGGCCCCGATATGTGCGGCGCTAGATTCCACCCTATTAATCAGGGGAGGAACCCTGCAATGAGGCAGCGGTATGCTCCAACGCACGTGATGCTGTTGCACATAGCCACCCGATCATCCGTTATGGCAGCCCAAGAAGGAGGTGGGGCTCTTCCAGTCGCTCTCCACATTCTGCTTGGGACACTACTAATTAATTTCCGGCGGAGTGGCGCTAAAATTTACGGGGCGCAAAAATTAGCGCCGGCGACTTTGGCATCCCGAAAGGGTCGCCAACCAATTGATCCACCCAAATACTGAATATCAGGCGCTGTGTATTACGGGCGGCTGATCCGATGCTGCCCGTTTTGCGCCCCGCCCGAGATGAATGTTGAGCCCTATCTAATAATAGTGATGGACAGTGTTAATAAATACAATTTTACAAAACGCGTACAAGCCGTGATCGCCATTCAAATAAGTGCAATTTTTTTTTTTGAATATCAGAATTTAAGAAACAATTGCGGGATGTTGCACAACACTTCCTGCATTAGATCAGTGCGCCCTGGAGTTAAACGAAATTCCAACTATGAAGTATTAATTTCGGCTAACTGATGACTATATTAATGAATTGACTATTCATTTTAATGTCGCATACATACATTTTATTTTCTGTCCAAACAACGCCTGGAAATGAACTGAAAGAAAAAAAATGAATCAATGAAAAGTTTTTGCCTATCAATAACCGGTTGACTTGTCGCATTAACCAACTGCTCCCAGAGCTCGCATGTTATCACTTCCGAAATTGCCATCAGATTTTCTTTCCCAGAATTAGGTGTACCTTTGTAATTCAGTACAGGTATGGCACAAAATTCAAATTGAATCAAAATTATCAGACAACAACAAGCATAATTATACTACTACATAATTAAACAGATCGTATACACCGAGAAAAACATTTTGAAATGCCACTTTGTGTTTCGTAGTTGATATAAATGTTAATACATTTTGTTCTAGACTGTTGCAAAAAGAGATAGTTGCAAAGAAAGAAAGAGAAAGTAAGAAATAGAGAATGAGCACAAGAAAGAAACAAACAAAGGAAGAGAGAAAAATAAATTAAAAAGCAATAAATAACGAAAGAGATAGAAACAAAGAAAGAATGAATGAAAGAATGAAAGAATGAAAGAAAGAATGAAAGTCAGGTAGATAAAGAGATTGATGCATACATCGAGATAGTCATATAGACAGAAAGAAAGAACCAAAGAAAGAAAGAGCAAATAAGAAAGAAAGAAGGAAATAAAGGAGAAAAAAGAAAGAAAAAACGAGATGGTAAGAAGGAAGGAAAGAAAGAAAAAAGAAAAAAGAAAGAAGAAGGAAAGAATGAAAAAAGATAGAAAGAAAAAAGAAAGAAAGAAACAAGGAAAGAGGGAATGATCGACAGAAGAAAAAGAGGGAAAGAAGGAAAGAAAAACTAAGAAGAAGAAAGAAAGAAAGAAAGAAAAACATTGTCAGGTAGATAAAGAGATTGATGGATACATCGAGGTAATCAAGTGAACAGAAAGAAAGAAAGAAAGATAGTCAGGGGGATAAAGAGATTGACGGATACATCGAGATAATCACGTAAACAGAAAGAATGAAATAGAGAATGAGCAAAGGAAAAAGATAGAAAGAAAGAAACAGAGAAAGAGCGAAAGAACAACAGAAAGCAAGACGGAAAGAAGGAAAGAAAGAAAAAGAAAGAATCAGAAGGAAGGAAAGAAGGAGGGAGTTAAAGATCATAAGAAACATAAGAACATAAGTACCAGGAGCAGGAATCGGCCAATCGGCCCTTCGAGCCGGCTCCACCATTCAATAAGATCATGGCTGATCCAATCTTGCCCTCAACTCCACTTTCCCGCTCTCTCCCCATACCCCTTAGCTCCCCTGTAGTTCAAATGTCTGTCAATCTCCGCCTTGAATATATTCAATGACTCCGCCTCCACAGCTCTCTGGGGTAGAGAATTCTAAAGATTCACGACCCTCTGAGAGAAGAAATTCCTCCTCATTTCCGTCTAAAATGGGCGACCCCTTATTCTGAAACTATGCCCCCTAGTTCTAGATACCCCCATTAGGGGAAACATCCTCTCAGCATCCAACATGGCAATTCCACTCAGAATCTTATATGTTTCAATAAGATCACCTCTCATTCTTCTAAACTCCAATGGGTATAGGCCCAACCTCCTCAAACATTTGTCAAGAGAGAATGAAAGAAAGAAAGAAAGAAAGAAAGAGAGAGAGAGAGAGAGAGAGTTAAAGTTTTAGGTGTATAAATGTAATGAGAAGTAGCAGATATTAGAGATGAAGAGCATTTATAATAAATATCCGCCCCCCTTGGGAGTCTAACTACCTTCCGTCTGCCACATTGCCGATCCAGGACAAGCCTCTGCACTTTGAACAGGGCAAGCCTCCGAACCACATGAGTCCCTGGGATACATGGTCCTCCTCGCATTTTGTAGTGGAGAGAACCAGGATCGCAATCCTCGGCACCTACAGAGCCAACAGGTTAATGCGTAGATTTTTCCTGATCGGAGACATCCGCACGCACAAAGCCACCGATCGGAAATACAGGGCCAATGTGTCTTTGACGTATGTCTATAGCAGCCTCACATACCTTCTGCTTTCTTCCTTTAATAAGCTTTTAGATTGTACGATAAGATTGTCCAGATCATGAGAAACATCTGTGCGATTTATATTATAAGCTACTAGAGCACATCATCCAGTTTGTATCCTGTGAATTGCTACTTCATGTATTTAAAATGTCAAAGAAATGTCGAATATGATCAAATATGCACTTTAGAGAAAAAACAGCTGTGTGCTGAACCCTGTGTCGGCAGTTCCTCATTTCAAGCAATAAAGATCTTCGAGTAGTTAATGTTACCAGACAGTACACCCATGGCCACTGATCACAAGAGCAACTGCGAGAGTAAGCATGTTCTAATTAGATTCGTGCACACTGTTCGGATCTTCCAAAATACCGAGATATTGTGTTTTGTTAATTGCCTTTGTTATTGATTTGGAGATAATGGATATGACAGGAACGTTGCTGTAGTAACCGAGATTTCAACACAGACTGAAGTCACTTATTAGGGCACTGGGTTAACATTAGTCAAGTTGTCATAAAAAGGAATGGATAACTTCTCTTATTCTTTATGTTGGATTGTAGTAGGGATTTGGGAGGGTAGACTATCCAAAAGTGGAGAGAGGGAAGGAGGCAGAACAACAGGAGGGCACGGTCATGGAGGGATAGCAAGAAAAGTAAAAGGGGAGAGAAAGTGGAAAAAGAAATGAACGGCTCGGGTCCAGACTGCCAGTCAAATAGCTCACGGGAATAGACACAGGGGAACAACCTGTGGAATAGTGCAAAAGGTGATAGATGCACACATCGATATAGACACAGAGCAATAAATAAACAGAGAGAAAGGGAGAGAGAAAGAGAGAGTGAAAGAGAGAGAGAAAGAGAGAAAGAAAGAGAAAGAAAGATTGAAAGTTTGAAAGAAAGAAAGATTGAAAGAAAGATTGAAAGAAAGATTGAAAGAAAGAAAGAAAGATTGAAGGAAAGATTGAAAGAAAGTTTGAAAGATTGAAAGAAAGATTGAAAGAAAGATTGAAAGAAAGAAAGAAAGATTGAAAGAAAGATTGAAAGAAAGATTGAAAGAAAGATTGAAAGAAAGACAGAAATATTGAAAGAAAGATTGAAAGAAAGAAAGATTGAAAGAAAGAAAGATTGAAAGAAAGATTGAAAAAAAGAAAGATTGAAAGAAAGAAAGATTGAAAGAAAGATTGAAAGAAAGATTGAAAGAAAGATAGATTGAAAGAAAGATTGAAAGAAAGATTGAAAGAAAAATAGATTGAAAGAAAGATTGAAAGAAAGATTGAAAGAAAGAAAGATTGAAAGAAAGATTGAAAGAAAGAAAGATTCAAAGAAAGATTGAAAGAAAGTTTGAAAGAAAGAAAGATTGAAAGAAAGAAAGATTGAAAGAAAGATTGAAAGAAAGATTGAAAGATTGAAAGAAAGAAAGAAAGATTGAAAGAATGAGAAGGAAAGAGTGGTAGAAAGAAATGAAGAAAGAAAAAAGAAAGAGGAGAAAGAACGAAAGTAAGATAGAAAGAAAGTAAGAAAGAATGACAGAAGAGAGAGAAAGAAAAAAGGAATGGTAGAAAGAAAGTAAATAAGAAAGAAAGAGGGAGAAAGAAAGAAAGAGGGAAGTAAAGAAAGAGGCACAGAAGGAAAGAGAGAGTGAAAGAAATAAAGAAAGAAGGAAAGAAAGAAAAAGAGAGTGTAAGAAAGAAAAAACAACGAGATAGTGAGGCAGATAGATAAAACAAAACACTGTGATCCTGGAATCCTGAAATACAAACAGGAAATTCAGGAAACACTCAGCAGGTCAGGCAGTATCTGTGGAGAGTGAAACAGAGTTAACGATTCAGGTCGATAATTGAAATGAGAACTAGAAGATATTAGAGATGAGGTGCTTTTAAAATAAGAGCAGGGACTGGGAACAACTCCCAGAAACCTCTTTCGCACACTTCCACCATCAGCCCTTCCCTCCCAGAAACAATTTCCGACCACCAACCGCACCCGTGGGAGTCTACCTACTATCTTCCGCCTCATTCCCGAACCAGGTTAAGCTTCTCCACCTTGTTAGATTTTCCACGATTCCTTTACCTGTTGCTGTTCTACTGTAACCATTAAAAATCCTTCGCACCCAATATGTGTTTGTAGACTTGCAACATTAGCACTCCCATTTGCCTTACACCATCATCCATTTTGTCACTGAATCACTCATGTCCTCCAATCTATCACAGACTGCCTCCTTTTATTAATTTCCCGTCGACTTTATCCTGGCACTTTATATTCTTAAAAGCTGCTCATCACTAACAACTTCCAGTTCTGATGAAAGTTCTTTGAACTGAAACAATAACTCTACTCTCTCTCCACAGTTGATGCCTGACCTTCTGAGTGTGTCCAGCACTTACTGTTTGAAGTAAGTTAGATAGACAATGTGTCTTTGAATTAGTGATACAGCAGCCACACATACCCTGCCCTTACTTCCTTTAATCCGCTTTTAAAACTGTACGAGAACAGTGTCCAGATCTTGAGAAACGTCTGTGTGATTTATTGTTAAGCTACCAGAGCACATCATCCAGTTTGTAACCTGTGAATTGCTCGCCCACCTTTTAACAATTACAAATACAGGTCGAGTTTGACCGACTATGCTCATTAGAAAAAAAAACAGCAGCGAGCAATGCCCTGTGTAGACTGTTCCTCAATTCAAACAGTTTGCGTAATTCTCTATTTCAACTTTTCATTGAAATAAAAATCTTCGAGGTGTTAAAATTAACAGACACTAGAATCATACTCACCGATCCCAAGAAGAACTGAGAGAGTATACATGTTCTAATTAGATTCGTGCACAATTTTCGGATCCTCCAAAGGACCGAGATAGTTTTCTTTCTTAATATCCTTATTCATTGGTTTGGACATAACGGATATGATGTGGCTGTTGCTGTAGTAACCGAGATTGCAACACAGATATCACGTTAATCAAGTTGGTACTAAAGGAACGAATAATCTTCTTCTTCTTCTTCATAGGCAGTCCCTCGGAACCGAGGATGACTTTCTTCCACAATAAAACTGAGCTCGCAGGTGACTGATGAGTCCAATGCAGGACCTACAGTCTCTGTCACAGGTGGGGCAGACAGTGGTTGAAGGCACGGGTGGGTAGGGTGCTTGGGTGGACGTGCGCTCCTTGATCTTGCTCCCGGCGAAGGGACTCGAGGTGTTCGGTGCCGTCCCGGATGCTTCTCCTCCACTTTGTGCGGTCTTGGGCCAGGGATTCCCAGGTGTCAGTAGGGATGTTGCTCTGTTTCAAGTAGGCTTTGAAGGTGTCCTTGAAGCGTTTCCTCTGCCCACCTGGGGCTCTCTTGCCGTGCCGGAGCTCCGATTAGAGCACTTATTTTGAAAGTCTCGTATCGGGCATGCGGACAATGTGACCCATCCATCGGAGCTGATCCAGCATGGTCAAAGCTTCGATGCTGGGGCTGTTGGCCTGAGCGAGAATACTGACGTTGGTGCACCTATCCTGCCAAAGGATTTGCAGGATCTTGTGGAGGAACAGTTGGTGGTACCTCTCCAGAGTTTTGAGGTGCCTGATGCACATTGTCCATGTCTCTGAGGCGTGCAGCAGGGCGGGTATCAATGCTGCTCTGTAGACCATGAGCTTAGTGTCAGGTTTGAGGTCCTGGTCTTCAAACACTCTCTTCCTGACCTGTCAGCTCATATAATTACTACACACTCATTCTGAACATGAATTTGACATGTTACACCAGTGTGTGTGTGTGTGTTTAATATATTGATTTACCAGGAGAGATTACACAAATTAGGATTGTATGTCCTAAAATTTAGAAGGTGAGGGTGTGATCTGTTCGATGTTTTCAAGATAGCAAGGGGAACAGATAGGATAGATAGAGATAAACGATTTCCGCTGGTTAGGGATTCCTTGACTAGGTGGCATAGTCTTAAAATTAGAGCCAGACCTATCAGGAGTGAAAATATGAAATTCCAAAATTTTACACACAAATGCTGGTCGAAGATTGAAACTATCTCTCGCAAACGGCAATTGTTGCTAGATCAATTGTTAATTTTAAATCGGAGATTGATAGCTTTCCGTTAACCAAAGGAATTAAGGGATATGGGCCAAAGGCGGGTTTGTGGAAATAAATCGCAGATAAACCATGATCTCAATGAATGGCAGAACAGGCTTGAGGGTCTGAATGGCCTCCTTTTCCTATATACCTATATATAAGCCTGTAGCTCATATTAAACAATGTATTGAAACAATCACCTACAATGACAGTGCGTTTTAGGCAATCACATATAACTTACCGGCGCCTCTCTGAAGACCTTTCAATATTAAACATCTTGTTTCAATGATAAAGGACTGAAAACCATAATTTAAAAAATCAGAGACTTTTCTAGGATCGCAGAGAGAAGCTCAGAAGGATTAATTTCTATTCCAGATTATGTTAATTGTATGTTGACGTTATCTTAATATATTTGCATATATATGTACATATTATTACATTTAATTGCTAAACACACAACAATGCTGTTTATTTCTCTGTACAACAATAAGATTACTCACTACATTATTCAAAGTGCAGATTTGTTTAAATATTAGCTTCACCTACTGTAGCCTATCTGCAGCCATTTCAATATTTAGGAGGAAGAAATGTTTAATACACATGGATAGTGAACAAATCACTTTACACATATTTCATCTCTGATAATGATACCCTGTATTATTCCAAAGACATGCAGCAAACAATTTGTTTAATCAAAAGTGTTCTGTGTACTTTTCAGAGACATTTTACAAATGATTGTATATATATAATAAAACAGCACAGAATGTGGACATCGCGCCGGTGCAGTCTCTTTGAAAGAACTATTTATTTGGCCCACTCCCCCGTTGTTTCACCAAAGCCCTGTAAATGTTTCATTTTCAACTATAAAATCACTTACCTTAAATTAACTCTGAAATCTGTTTCTATTTTCCTTTCAAGCCATGAATTCCAGGTAATAATTAATAGGGTACTAAAAAAATATCCGCAACTCCCCTCTTTGTTTGCCAATTACCATACATGTGTATCCTCTGGTCAATGATCTCTAGCCAGTGGGAACCGTTTGTCCTGATTCAACCTATCAAAACCCTTTATAATTATGATCACTTTAGGTTCTTCTCAGATACATGATGCAGATTGTGGTATCTCTCTCTCTCTCTCTCTCTTTCTCTCTCTCTCTCTATCACTCTCTCTCACTATATATATATTGAAGTGGATTTTTAGAAATCACACTTAGCAGAAGCATAGCTTCATGTGTAAGAATAAGTAGTCAATGCATTTCTGCCTGGCAACAACAGCCAGAAATAAAGAGGCTTTGCATATGGCTCAGAAGTGAAGCATTGGCACCCTTCAGGAATTAAGGGGTTAACAATGCAGCTTGCACACGAGACAACAGCGGAGACAGTTCAGACATGTTAACCGCAAGGACTTGATGCTTTTGCAAGATTAGATAAAACAGGTACAGAAGCACCAACCACAAATAATGGAACCTAGAGTTAAGTAAAATCACACGGGGCACAGTGAGATAGAAATGTAGACATGCAACTTTACTAGAGGTCGCAAAGATACAATAATAGGTGAGGTCATAAAGATCATGTGACAATAAATACAGGGGAAAGATTATGTGATGCGAGATAGGGAATCAGCCAATTAGCAAATGTGCACGTGGGCTTTAAGCCAATTAATGGATTATGCACCAGCCTGCCACGGTTATTGTACACTTAAATACCAGAGACCAAAGACAATCGGGGAGTCAGCCAGCAACAATTGGCAGGAACTCTAAGCTGTACTCCCTGATCAGCCCTTAGATACCTGCGCGGACTGTCCATATTGTACTGTTAAATAATTTTGTATTTTAAATAAATTGCTTGGCTATTTTACTATTTACAGACTAGTGTGCGGATTTAATTAATTTTATTTCCTCACTACATATATAGTAGCTGGGGGGGGGCCCGGTGTTGCCAAGGCTTTTTTATAAAATGGCAGTTTACAGGGCCGCGCTGTTTACGGCCGGCCACTGCCACTCCCCCGCTCTGTGTCTCGGGCCGATCGGTTGTGAGGCCCGGCCCGAGTGACCCCAACTCACCTCCTGCTCCGGAGAGAGAGAGAGAGAGAGGCATTTATACAAGCTTACATATATACAGGACAAACATAAAATTAAACCGAAAATGAATACATTGCTGAAAATGTAATGATTGATATCCCGAAAACATATAAACGCACCTTGTCTGAGCCACAGTTTTCCTTCGCTAATTGATTAGAAGGGAGCTGTATTATTAATGTATCGCTTCAGCGGCACTGATCTATCTGCAAAGAAGACAGAAGGAAAATTGAAAAAAAAGAAAGAATTGCATTTATATAGCGCCTTTCACGACCATCGCACATCTCAAAGCGCTTTACAGCCAATGAAGTACATTTGAAGGGAAATCACTGTTGTATTGTGGGAAATGCGGCAACCATTTTGCACACAGCAAGGTCCCACAAGCAGCACTGTGATAATGACCAAATAATCTGTTTTTGTTAGGTTGGTTGAGGGATAAATATTGGCCAGGACACCGCGGATAACTCCCCTGCACTTCTTTGAAATAGTGGCCATGGGATCTTTTTAACATTCACCTGAGAGAGAAGACATGGCCTCGGTTTAATATCTCATCTGAAAGACGGCACCTTCAACAGTGCAGCTCTCCCTCAGCTTTGCTTTGGAGCATTAAGCAAGGCTTTACGTGCTCAAGACCCTAGATTGAGACTCTGAACTCACAACCTTCTGCCTCAGAGGCGAGTGTGCTAGCAACTGAAGCACAGCTGACAGAGATGTGAATACAGAAGTTATACTTCCCTAGATACACTGCTCTGCACAAAGCAGTTGTATTCAAGGCATATTCCTCAACTGATGGTGTTGCTATGAAATTGCAAGCAGCAGCTTTCAGCAGAGGTGTCAGTTTCACAGGAAAAATGTTAAATTGAGCAATGATTGAACGAAACTTGCTCTAACTGCCGGCATCTGGCGTATCAGCCCAGTGAAGTTTTTGACAAATTATTCTGCATCTAATAGTGCATGGGCCAGGAAACCTCAGTTAATTATCTCATTCCATGCTTTAATCTATGGCCCTTACCCAAGATATGCATGTTGATCAGTTATTCTCCATTGTGTTTTATCTCATAATCATTTGTCTTCAAACATTCAATTGCTCATCAACGGATATTTTGACACTTGCTTTTTTTTATATTGCTTCATGCCTGAAGTTCCTCTTCCTTTTCCAAGGCAGGACAATGATTAACGTCGAAATGTTGGAAGGATTCCCAACGTGTGAGACCAGACGGCCAATGTCGGGAAGTTCCTGGGTTGGTTTAGGGCTCACTAGTCACTAGGTAGTCACTAGGACACCAGTGAAACTCTTCTGCTCTTAATTGAATAATGCTGTTCAAGCTGAGAGAACAGATGGTGCTTCGGTTTAACGTCTCATGATAAAGGCGGTAACTCCGACACTGCTGCGCTCCCTCAGGACTGCACTGATGTGTGAGTCTAAATTACGTGATCAAATTTCTCACGTTAGAATTTAACCCATGCGCTTCTGATTAAGATGAAACAGTGTTACCACTTAGACAAGGCTGACACCTGGGATAGGTGGGCGAGCTGGACAAGATATTCCGCTGCCTGCAACTATTACTAGGTTACAATATTACTAAAAGCAAAGGAAAGGTGGCATCCCTGGGCACAACTCTACTAAATGAATTAGGAATATGGGATTATAAAAGAGCCAATATGTCATTAGGCAGGCCGTTAAATGAATCTGAAAGCAGATAGTCAACAACAATGTCACTGTACTGGAAATAAAAAAGTCAACTTGGATGAGATAAAAGGTAACCGCTGGATAAAATTGGGAAGAGAGTTTGGCAGATAAGATGGCGAACAAACACAATGGGAATGTATCAATTGGCAATATTTGGGAGAATCAAGAGATACATTCCAGTATATGAAAAGAACGTGATGCAAACGTTTTTTCCGATTAATAGATTAAATCAATTATGTTAAAACTTTAGAACAAATACAGTGAAGTTATAGTGATGGTAAAAATTATAAACAACGTGTTTGGCCTTAGGTGGAGTATTGTGTGCAACTGTGGCACTACACTTCTGTAAGTGTGTCAAGGCCATGATGAGGTACAAGAAGTTATTTAATAGAATGGAACCTGGGTTGAGGGACTTCAGTTATGTGCAGAGACTGGAGAAGCTGGGGTTCTCCTTAGAACAGAAAAGGTTAAGGGGAGATTGACCAGAATGGTACCAGGGATGAGGGACTTCAGTGATGTGGATAGACTGGAGAAGCTGGGATTGTTCTCCTTAGAGCAGAGAAGGTTAAGGGGAGATTGACCAGAATGGTACCAGAGATGAGGGACTTCAGTGATGTGGAGAGACTGGAGAAGCTGGGGTTGTTCTCCATAGAGCAGAGAAGGTTAAGGGGAGATTTGCTAGAGCTATTGCAAATTATGAGTTGTTTTGATAGAGTAAGCAAGGAGGAAGTGATTTTACTGCTAGGAGGGCGGGTAACCAAAGATCACAGATTGAAGACAACTGGCAGAAAAAAACAGCGAGAGATAAGGAGAATATATTTCAAACATAGGATTTTTGAAGGCCCAAACTATCCCATCAAAACGCTTTGGATCTTGAATCAGATAGAGATGACAAGATTGCTAAATTCAATTTTGTTTCTTAATTGTATTAAACATATGGAGCAAAGGTGGGTAAATGGATTTGAGGTTCAGACCATCCAAGATCTCATTGAATATCAAATCTGTCTCATGGGGCTGAATGGCCTCCTCATGTTCCAAGTGTGCTAATGTTTCAAGATTTCATTTCTATTCTAAGGTTGGAACGGCTACAGACCACAGACATAACCAATGGAATAAATTGGTTAGTTGATAGATAAATGTGATCTTCCCTGGTCCTATATATTCCCTATGTTATTTTAGAAATAGTTATGTTGCAACCAGATATTTTTTTGATTAGTGGCAATTTGTTGTATTAAGGAATTCATATAAATAAATAAATAAATTGAGGTCTTGACAATGTTTTTGCAATATGTATTAAATATACATATGCATATATGTATAGAATTTTAGAACAAACAGTACAGTATGTGATCATTTGACCCATTGCGCCTATGCACTCTCCAAGAAAGACCTATTCAATTTATCCCTTTCCCCAGTTGTTTACCCATAGCTCTGTAAATGTTTTATTTTTAAGCATAGATCCAATTGCCTCAATATAACTATTAAATCTGATTACATTACCCTTTCAGACAATTAATTCCTGATAATAAGAACATAAGAACATAAGAAATAGCAGCAGGAGTAGGTCATATGGCCCCACGAGACTGCTCCCACTTTCAATAAGATCATGGCTGATCATTGACCTCAACTCTACCTTCCTGCCCGATCTCCACATCACTTGATTGCCCTGGAGTTGAAAAATCAATCTATCTCAGCCGTGAATATATTCAAAGAATCATCATTCACAGTCCTCTGGGGCAGTGAAGTTCCAAGATTCGCAACCATCTGAATGAAGAAAGGCCTCCTCATCTCGGTCTTAAATGGCCTACCCCTTATCCTGAGATCATGCCCCCTTGTTGAAGACAATCCAGCCAGGGGAAACAACATCCCAACATCTACCCTAACAATTCTCTTCAAAATCTTGTATGTTTCAATGAGGTCACCTCTCATTCTTCTAAAATCAAGAGAGTATAGGCTCATTCTACACAACCTCTCATCACAGGACAGCCCTCTCATCCCAGGAATCAATCTAGTAAACCTTCTTTGCAACGCCTCCAAGGCATGTATCTCCTTCCTTAGATAAAGAGTACAAAACTGTGCACAGTGCTCCAGGTGTGGTCTCACCAAGGCCCTGTACAATTGTAGCAAGTCTTCCTTACATTTATACTCCAAACCCATTGCAATAAACGCCAACATGCCATTTCCTTCCTAATTGCTTGCCGTACCTGCATGCTAGCTGTCAGTGTGTCTTGCACGACGACGCCCAAATCTGTCTGAACACCAACATTTAAAAGTTTCCCACCATCGAAAAAAGATTATGTTTCTCTATTCTTCCTACCAAAGTGAATAACGTCAGGTTGTGGCAGAGCCACCAAGGGACTCTTATATGGATGTACATAATTGCCTTTAACAGAGTGAATCGGTATCTGTATTCGTTTGCTGCATGTAAGCAGCGCGGTCGCTAAAGGATTAAGACCAAACGAGATGACGTCACCACGTGGGTCACGTGATGTTCCCAACGGCGGGAAACGTGATGACGTCATGACGTCGGACTGAGGAGCCTCCCCTCTCAGTCCTCTTGGAGCCAGCCTTAAGCAAACACCTGTTGATTAGTTCTCCTGCAGTTTTGAATGTTACTTCCTCCAGTTTGCATTAAACATCGTTTGGTTATCTGATTGACTCGCTCTCATTATTTTCGTCAGGAATTTACCAATTCCTACAATGTTACACTTATTTATACTCCAGCTGCCACCGTACTGCCCACTCACTAAGTCGATCTATATCCCTTGGGAGACTCTTTGAGTTCTCCTCACAGCTTAATGTCTCACCTATCTTTGTGTCATCCGGAACTCGGATACATTACACTCGGTCCCTTTATCTAGGTCATTGATACTGATTGTAAAAAGCTCAGGCCCCAACACTGATCCTCCATCCATGCTACAGTATTACCCCCAACCCCATGAGCCCCTATCCGTAAACTCGAGGAACAGCACCTCATCTTTCGATTCGGCACTTTACAGCTTTCCGGACTCAATATCAAGTTCAACAATTTCAGATCATAACCTCGGCCCCTATTACATTTTTTCTTATATTTTTATCCACACCTTTGTTTTTGCCCTTTCCCCCCCACCTTTATTTTCTCTCTCCCACATGGCAGCTGTCTCCCATTCTGCCAGCGCATTTCACACCTAATCTAGAGCCGTCTTTTGTCTCTCCACTAGTCCTATCACGATCTCGTCTTGTTTTGAATACCTCTTAATGTCTCTTCACTACTCTTTTGTTCTCTCCCAGCCTTACCTCTTAATCTATTTCTTTTCCTGTGCCTTTCCAGTCTCGACAAAGGGTTTTCACCCAAAACGTTGACTCTATTATCTCTCCACGGATGTTGCCTGGCCTGCTGAGTTTTTCCAGCATTTCCTGCTGTTATTCCATGAGCCCCTATCGTGTGTAATAACCTTTTACGTGATGCCTTATCGATTGCCTTTTGGAAATCGAAATATACTACATCCACAGATTGCCCTCAAAAGAGTCTAACAAATTTGGCAAATACGATTTCCCTTTCATAAAACAATGTTAACTCTGCGTAAACATGTTAAAATGTTCCAAGTGCCCTCATACAACTTCCGTAACAATGAATTCCAGTATATCCCCGATGACTGATGTCAGGCTAACTGGCCTGTCATTCCCTGTATTCTCTCTTCCTCCTTGCTGGAATAGCCGTGTTACATTTGTGACCTTCCAATTCGCTGGGACCTCTACAGAATCTAGGGAATTTTGGAAGATCAAAACCAATGCATCCACTGTCTCTTCAGCCACCACTTTTAGAATTCTAGCTTGTAGGCCGTCAGGTCCAGGGGATTTGTTGGCTTTTACTCCCATTAGTTTCTCTAGTACTTTTTCTCTACTTATATTAGTAAGTTTAAGTCCTGACCCTAATTGGACTCTTGCTTCCCCAGAAATTTTGGTCTGCTTTTTGCGTCTTTTACAGTGAAGACAGATACAAAATAAGTGGTTATTAAAAAAAATCCTCATCTCCCCTCTGATGCTTTTGCTAATTATCATAATTGTGCATCCCCTGGTCACCGACCTCTAGCCAATGGAAACCTTGTTCCTTATTCACTGTATCCAAACCGTTCATAATTAACAACACTTTATTTTCTTCACAGAGACATGGTGCAGATTGGGGTATCTCTCTCTGTCACTCTCTCTGTCACTCTCACTCTCTCTCTCCCTCTCTGTATCTCTCTCTCACCCTCTCTCTCTATCTGTCTCTCTCTCTACCTCTCTCTCCCTGTACTTCACTTTCTCTTTCTCCATCCGTGTCTCGATCTCTCTGTCTCTCTCTCCCCCTGCCCTTCTCCCTTTATCTCTCTCTCTGTCTCTCTCTCTCTGTCTGTCTCTCTCTGTCTCTCTTTTTATGTCTCTCTCTGTCTGTCTGTCTCTCATTGTCTCTATCTGTCTCTGTCTCTCTCTCTCTGTCTCTAATGTACATTTAGCGAGAGAGACATTTATATAAGCTTACATATATGCAGGACACGGATAAACTTAATAATGAATACATTGGGCCAGTAATTCCGGGCCCAACACGTGAGTACGGACGGTGTACTCACGCGTGGGCCCGTTGCAACTGCTGGATTCCAGCATGCATAGCGCATGCGCGGGAAACCAGCATTTCCTCTCCATCAAACTAAGGGGTTAAGAGGTCCAACGTTTTGACAGGTTTGCGCGTGTGCAAGGGCCTGAACTTTTTGGAAATGAAAAAAGGAGGCATAAGCAGTGGATTCTTGAAGGTAAGTGGTTTAATATTTAAAATTATTTCATTTGTTCCATAGCTTCATTGTTTTTAAGGACTTTACAGTAAGGTAAGTTTATTTTTAGATCCGAACTCGTAAAAAAAAAAATTCAAAAATGTTATTAATTGTTTTAAATAGTTTTTTAAATTTATTTATAGTTTATTTAATTATTGGGATGTTTTTCTAAATTTTAATTAAAGTTAAACAAGTCTTTTGGGCGCCTGTACTTTTCATGAGTTTGACAGTCTTTACTATCAAACTCATGAATGAGCTTCCCCTCCCGATTGGCTGCACAGTGCTCACCTGATCCCAGCCGGCACATCGCACTAACTACGCCACTGGATCAGGTAATCACATCGCACCGACATCTGAACCGGGCCAATGACAGGAAATGCAAGCAGGCTCGGGCTTCAGATGTCGGTGCGCCGGGTGAGTGCACATCGGGGGCATGCACGCGCGGCAAGCCCCCGATCCTAATTTCTGGCCCATTGTTGAAAATGTATTGATTGATATCCAGAATACATTTACAGGCACGTCCTATGAGCTAAGATTTCTGGTGCTTTTGATTAGAGAGGAGCTGTATCACAATTTACAGTATCTGTGACACTGATCACAAAGAGCACAATGTGAAAAATGATGGTTCAATAATCTCAGGTGCTAACTTTTTTGCGATGGGAGTACAGAAATAGACTTTCCCGACTATACTATTCTGCACAGTGAAATTTGGATTATAGGGAACTGATGGTGTTGCTGTGAAAATGCCAGCAGTAGCTTTCAGCAGAGATATCAGTTTTCATAGGAAACACATTAAAATTTGCAATGACTGAATCACGCTTGCTCTAACTGAAGGCAGCTGGTGATTCAGCCCAGGGAAGACTTTGACTAATTATTCTGTTTCTATAACAGCCGGTGCCGGGATTGCACAGTTAATTATCTTATTTCACTTTTTATTCTCAGACCTGTACCCGAGATATACATATTGATAATTTATTCTCCAATGCCTTTCATCTTATAGTCATTTGTCCTCAAATTTGCAACAACTTCCCAAACGGGTGGATTTTCCAAATGCTATTTTGGGTTGGCTGAGTGAGGAATAATGACCAGGACACCAGTGCCACTGCCCTGCTCTTCATTGAATCATGGTGTGGGATAACTTACATCCACCTGAGGGAGGACGAAGGGGCCTCAGTTTAACATCACATACAAAAGAGGGCACCTCAGACAGTGCAGCGCTCCCTCTGGCGATGTTACCATCTGCCCTAAATGTGCACCCTCTTGTTGTTGATCTCTGGACAGTGAAACGGTTTTTCAGATTTGCATTTTCAAAATAATTTCTAATTATGAACTACTCTATTAAAATCCCTTGCCCTTCTCTGCTGCATAGAGAACATCACCCTGCTTCTCTACTATGTCCACATCATCGAAGTTCCTCATCTGGTTCCATTCTGTTAAATTTTCTCTGCATCCTTTCCAAGGCCTTTACATACTTTGTAAAATCTGATGGCCAGAACTGGACACAATGTTCCATCTGAGCCCAAAAAAATGATGTGTAATGATTTAGCATCACCTCATAATTATTTATCACTACTTTATGGGTCTATTTATAAGTCCCATGATACGGTATACTTTTTATCAGCCTTTACAATTGGCCTGCCAACTTCAAAGATGTGTGTACGTGAACCTTCAGGTCTATCTGCTCCTGCACCCACTTTAAAATTACACCAAGCTATTTATATTGCCTCACCTCATTCTTCCTTCCAACAGGCATCACTTCCCTGCATTACATTTCAGCAGCAATGTCTCTGCACATTTGAAATGATGCCCTTTAACCCCAAGTCCAGGTCGTTAATATATAGGAACAAGAGCAGGGGTCTCAATAAGCGACCCATGGGGAACCCCCTACATACTTCTCTCCAGTCTGAAAAACAAGCCTTCAGCACCACTCACTTCTTTCTGACCCTGAGTTGATTTTATATCCACGCTGCCACTGACTCTTAATTAATATAATTGAGAAAACATAAGAACATAAGAACATAAGAAATAGGAGCAGGAGTATGCCAATCGGCCCCTCGAGCCTGCTCCGCCATTCAATAAGATCATGGCTGATCTGATCCGAACCGCCAATCCACTATCACAGAACCATCTCCTGAACCTCACAGAATTAGACACACGAAATAGGAGCACGATCAGGCTACACGGCCCCTGGGCCCGCTCCGCTACCCACAGGGCCATGACCGATCCGAACCTAGACTCATGTCCAAATTCCTGCCCGCTCCCCGTTACCCTTAATTCTCTTTACTTTTAGGAAACTGTCTGTTTGTGTTTTAAATTTATGTAATGATGTAGCTTCTACAGCTTTTTGGGGCAGCATATTCCATGGACCTACCTCCCTCTGAGTGAAGTAGTTCCTCCTCATCCCAGTTTTGAAAGAGCAGCCCCTTATTCCAAGACTATGCCCACTAGTTCTACTTTAACCCATCATCGGGAACATCTTCGCCGCATCCACCCGATCCAATCCCTTCACAATCTTATAAGTTTCAATAAGATCGCCTCTCATTCTTCTGAACTCCAATGAGTAGAGCCCCAATCTACTCAGCCACTCCTCATATGTCCATCCCCTCATTCCCGGGATTAAAGGATTGACCCTTCTTTGTACTGACTCGAGAGCAAATATGTCCTTTCTTATGTATGGACACCAAAACTGTACGCAGTATTCCAGGTGCGGTCTCACCAATACCTTGTACAACTGAAGCAATACCTCCCTATTTTTATATTCTATCCCCCTAGCAATGAAAGCCAACATTCCATTGGCCTTCTTAATCACTTGCTGCACCTGCATACTAACCTTTTGAGTTTCGTGCACCAGGACCCCCAGATCCCTTTGTACTTCAGTACTTTCCAGTTTCTTGCCATTAAGATAAGAAGTTGCTCTACGATTTTTCCTGCCAAAGTGCATAACCTCACACTTTCCAGTATTGTATTCCATCTGCCAAATCTCTGCCCACTTACTTAGCCTGTTTATGTCCCCTTGCAGGTTTTTTATGTCCTCCTCACTCACTGCTTTCCCTCGCATCTTAGTATCATCTGCAAGCTTTGATATGTTACACTCGGTCCCCTCCTGCAAATCGTTAATATAGATTGTAAAGAGTTAAGAGCACTGACCCCTGCGGAACACCACTAGTTACTGATTGCCAGTGAGAATGAACCATGTCTCCCAACTCTCTGCCTTCTGTTAGATAGCCAATCTTCTATCCATGCCAGAATATTACCCCAATCCTGTGATTTTTTATCTTAAGCAATAATATTTTGTGTGGCACCTTGTCAAATGCCTTTTGGAAGTCTAAATACACTACGACCACTGGTTCCCCTTTATCCACCCTATATGTTACTTCCTCAAAGAACTCCAGCAAATTTGTTAAACATGACTTCCCCTTCATAAAACCATGCTGACTTTGTCCTATTAAATTATGATTATCCAAATGTCCTGTTACTGTCTCCTTAATAATGGACTCCAAAATTTTACCTACCACAGATGTTAGGGTAACCGGTCTATAGTTTCCACCCTTCTGTCTAGTGCCCTTTTTAAATAAGGATGTTACATTAGCAATTTTCCAGTCTGCCGGGACCTTTGCTGAGTCCAGGGAGTTTTGGAAAATTATTACCAATGCATCCACAATCCCTACCACCACTTCCCTCAAGACCCTAGGATGTAAGCCATCAGGTCCAGGTGATTTATCTGCCTTGAGTCCGATTATTTTACCGAGTACCACTTCCTTAGTGATTTTGATCGTGTTTAGCTCCTCCCCCCTTTAGCCCCCTGTTTGTCCAGTATTGGGATATTCTTAGTGTCTTCTACTGTAAAGACTGATATAAAATATTCATTCAGTGTTTTTGCCATCTCCATATTTCCCACCATTAATTTCCCGGTCTCATCCTCTAAGGGACCAACATTTACTTTAGCCACCCTTTTTCTTTTTATATAACTATAAAAACTCTCACTATCTGTTTTTATATTTTTTGCTAATTTACTTTCATAATCTACCTTCCCTTTTTTAATCAATCTTTTTGTTATTTTTTGCTGTCTTTTAAAGTTTTCCCAATCCTCTATCCTCCCACTAGATTTGGCTACCTTATATGCCCTTGTTTTTAGTCGAATACTATCCTTAATTTCTTTACTTAGCCGCGGATGGCTGTATTTTCTTTTACACCCTTTTCTTCTCAGTGGAATAATTTTTTTTGGAAGTTGTAAAATAGCTCCTTAAATGTACACCACTGGTCATGTATCGTCTTACCCTTTAATCTATTTTCCCAATCCACTCTACTCAATTCCGCTCTCATACCTTCATAGTCTCCTTTATTCAAGCTTAGCACGCTTGTTTGAGATCCAACCTTCTCACCCTCTAATTGAATATGGAATTCAAACATGTTATGGTCACTCATTCCAAGGGGATCCTTTACTAGGACATTTTTTATTAATCCTGTCTCGATACACAGGACCAGATCTAAGGTTGCTTGCCCCCTGGTCAGTTCAGTTACATACTGCTCAAGAAACCCATCCCTAATACACTCAATTAACTCATCCTCAAGGGAGCCCTGCCCAATTTGATTTGTCCAATTTATATGATAGTTAAAATCCCCCGTAATTATAGATTCTCCCTAATTACAAGCCTCAACTATTTCCTGATTGATACTCCATCCAACAGAGTTGCAACTGTTCGGAGGCCTATAGACTACGCCCACGAGTGTTTTTTTCCCCTTATTATTCCTTACCTCCACCCAAACTGTTTCATTATCCTGATCTTTTGACCCAATATCATTTCTCTGTATTATAGTGATTCCTTCCTTTATTAACATAGCCACCCACCTCCCCTTCCTTCCTGCCTGTCCTTCCTGATCGTTAAATAACCTGGTATGTTTAATTCCCAGGCATTGTCACCCTGCAGCCATGTTTCTGTAATGGCCACAAGATCATACCCATATGTAGTTTTTGTGCCATTAACTCGTCTATTTTGTTACGAATGCTACGTGCATTCAGATAGACAACTTTCAAAGATGTTTTGTGACATTTAGTTCCTGCTTTTGCCCTTTTTATTACTTTGCATTATACTCCATAACTTCTGCCCCTTCCTGACACGCTCTGGTTTTTAATTTCCCCACTTCTACCTAATTCTATGACCTTCTCTGTTGTCATTTTTATTATTTGCTCTCTAGGAACCTCCCCCCCACTAGTTAGTTTAAAGCCCTCTCTACAGCCCTAGTTATATGATCCGCCAGGACTCTAGTCCCAGCTCTGGCAAAGTGAAGCCCGTCCCAACGGAACAGCTCCCTTCTGCACCAGTACTGGGGCCAGTGTCCAAGGAAGCAAAACCAATTTCTACCACACCAGTCTTTGAGCCACGCATTTAACTCTCTAATTTTATGTGTCCTAGCCAAAATCGCTCGTGGCTCAGGTAATAATCCAGAGATTATTACCCTTGTGGTTCTGCTTTTTAATTTGGCCCCTAGCTGCTCAAACTCCCTCAGCAGAACCTGCTTCCTTGTGCTATCTATGTCGTTGGTACCAACATGGACCACGACAACTGTATCTTCCCCCTCCCACTCCAAGTTTCTCTCCAGTCCAGAGGAGATGTCCTTAACCCTGGCACCGGGCAGGCAACACAGCCTTCGGGACTCTCGCTCTCGGCTGCAAAGAACTCTATCTATCCCCCTAACGATACTATCCCCTCCCACTACAACATTTCTATTAACTCCCCCCACTTGAATGGCCCCCCTGCTCCACGGTGCTGTGGCCAGGTTGCTCATCCTCCCCGCAGTCCCTGTTCCCATCCTCACAGGGAGTAAAAGCCTAGAACCTGTTGGACAAGTGCAAGGGCTGTGGTTCCTCCAACACTACCTCCTGGATCCCCGTACCTGCCAAAATTCTAGTCACACCATCCTGACCCTGGCCACGGACTACATCTGAATTCATTAATCTAATTGGCGTGAATACCTCGTGATACACAGAGTCCAGGTAACTCTCCCCCTCCATGATGTGTCTCAGTCTTTGAAGCTCGGACTCCAGCTCTTCAACACGGAGCCGGAATTCCTCGAGCAGCCAACACTTACTGCAAATGTGATCACCGTGAGCATCAATGGTGTCCACCAGCTCCCACATATTGCAGCAGCAACACATCACCTGATCTCCCATTCTATGTAATTAATTAAATTTATTAATATTAATCTTAAATACCCTCTGCCCCGATTCTAGCTGGTGAATATCAAACCTTAGAAACTATTAACCAAAGAGATTTAAGCTTAAAAAGGGAGAAATACTTACCAACCAATACTTACCCGCTTTCTGGTGACGTCACACTTGGATTGCTTTTTACCTCTCTCCTTCCCTCCGAGTTCCAAGACTGGAGATTGGTAAACCTACCTGGGTCTCTGGGGCCTTTATACAGCCGCTCAGTCCGCGATTCCCGCCGATTCTTGCACTGAGGCCTTACCTGGTCTCTGGAGCCTTTATACAGTCTTTCAGCCCGCGATTCCCGCCGATTCTCGAACTGAGGCCTTAACTGGTCTCTGGAGCCTTTATACAGCCGCTCAGCCTGCGATTCCCGCCGATTCTCACACTGAGGCCTTACCTGGTCTCTGGACCCTTTATATAGCCTTTCAGCCCGCGATTCCCGCCGATTCTCGCACTGAGGCCTTACCTCGGTCTCGGGAGCCTTTTTTACAGCCGCTCAGCCCGCGATTCCCGCTGATTCTCGCACTGAGGCCTTACCTGGTCTCTGGAGCCTTTATACAGCCGCTCAGCCCGCGATTCCCGCCGATTCTCGCACTGAGGCCTTACCTGTGTCTCTCGAGCCTTTATACAGCCGCTCAGCCCGCGATTCCCGCCGATTCTCGCGGGGGACATGTTGGTGTTCAGAGGGATCTGGGTGTCCTTGTGCACTAATGATTGAAAGTTAACATGCAGCTACATCAAGCAATTTGGGAAGCAAATGATATGTTGGCATTTATTACAAGAGGATTTGAGTATAAGTGTGATGACACCTTAAAGCAATTTCATCGGTCCTTGTTTCGACCACATCTAATATGTACAGTTTTGCTCTGCTTACCTATGTAGGGATATACTTGTCATAAAGGAGGTGCAACAAAGGTTCACCAGACTGATTCGTGAGATGTGGTGATTGTCCAGTGAGGAGAGATTGAGGCCTATATTCCCTAGATTTTAGAAGAATGAGAGGTGATCAAATTGAAACATACACATTTTTAATGGGATTGACATGGTAGATGCAGGGAGTATGTTTCCCCTGGTTGGGGAATCTAGAATTGGGGTTACAGTCTCAGAATAAGTGGGGCACCGTTTAGGACTGAGTTAAAAAATGTCTTCTCTCAGAGTGTAGTGAATCTTTGCAGTTCTGCACCCCTGAGGGTTCTGGAGGCTCAGTCGTTGAGTAGCTTCAAGGTGTGGAGATGCCGGTGTTGGACTGAGGTGGACAAATGTAGGAAGTCACCACAACACCAGGTTATAGTCCAACAGTTTTATTTGAAATCACAAGCTTTCGGAGCGCTGCTCCTTCATCAGGTGAAGTGGAGAGATGCCTATAGACACAGATTATATAGTCAGAGAATAATGCCAGATGATTACAGGTAATCTTTCTAACTGCCATTTATCACACCTCGACAGAGAGATAATCACAGCAATCAAAGGTGTGAATGGTGTCCAAACAGGTCAGTCAGGAAAACATTACATCAATGATGATTGCTGTGATTATCTCTCTGCCGAGGTGTGATAAATGGCAGTCAGAAAGATTACCTGTAATCATCTGGCATTATTCTCTGACGATATGATCTGTGTCGATAGGCATCTCTCCACTTCACCTGACGAAGGAGCAGCACTCCGAAAGCTTGTGATTTCAAATAAAACAGTTGGACTATAACTGGGTATATTCAAGACAGAGATCGACCGATTTTTGGATATTAAGGGAATCAATCGATATGGGTATAGTGCAGGAAAGTTGAGTTTAGGTTGAAAATCAGCTATTGAATGGCGGAGCAGGTTCGAGGGTCCGAATGGCCTTCTCCTGCTCCTATTTCTCATGTTGTTATGTGTTCATTTTTAATTTATATGTGCCTCTCTTTACAAAGCCCAGCTGCCATATGATTTTATTTATCAGCCGTATCTACTTGTCCTGTCATCGTCACAATTGTCAATGTGAACTGCCAATTCTCTTTGCTACTGCACTTCCTTTAAAACAGAAACATTTAATGTGTATTGCATCTCATAGTTCTTCGCAAATGCTTCACGTCACATTTCTCTGCATTATATTTCAGATGGCATGTGCCTGCCCATTTGAAACTATGCCCTTTATAATCGAGTCCAGGTCCTTAATGTATCTTAAAAAGAGCAGCGTTCTCAATAACCGACGTTTGAGGAACACCACGAAGTTCTCCCCCCAAGGCTGATAAACAAGTGTGCAGCACCACTGTGCTTATTGTCCATTAGCCAATGTTGTGTGCACGCTGCTACTGCCCTATTAATAATATAATTGATGGAACGACAATAAGCAGCCACGACTATAGAAATTACAGTCACTAAATATTAATTGAAAGTCGAGGAATAACAGGAGGGATCCGGATGAAGTGTCAGGGCCAGCAGCAAGCGCAAGCACTGTACATTGCCACGTGTAAAGTTTTAAGTGAATAAACGTTTTAATCAGATGAAAACCCAGGGGCTGTGGGGAAGCAGCAGGATATTAGGATGTGTTCTGGCTAGCTGCAACAAACAGCCAGCAGAGACAGAATGAATTCAATGGCCCTGTTATGTGTTGCAAACTTCCACTGTAGTCCTGCTGATAAAGCCATATGCTTGAATGTCAGCTTTTACAATCACCTGTAATGCCTGTTTAACTACACTGCGTACTGTACAAAAGATAACTAAACAATTTTAAACCAGAGTTGACAGCATTGGAAGAAATCAAATAAAGTACAGTTCCCGTTACCGAGATGTAACAATAACTTACTGTCTGAACAGGTTAATACTCACCACTCACAGGTATCATGAAATATGGAATCTGATCAGAGGAGAAATCTTTCACTATTTCTGAAGCGGCCAGTTGCTGTTGAGGTCCACTCAGAACTGATAAATTCTGCAACCACTGCGTTCACACAGCAAGAGCCTGCTCCTTCCTTCCTGCTTTCATGTCATTGCATTAAGAGTAGGGTTAGTGCAGCAACAGGAAGTGGGAGCTTTACAATATCTTTGAAATTTTCCTTCGCATTGCAGCCATAAGATATCACAGAAATCGCAGAAATCACAGAAACCCCACAGTGCAGATAGAGGCCATTTCGGCCCATCAAGCCTGCACCGACACATATCCCACCCAATCCCCGTAACCCCTACACCAACACATATCCCACCCTATCCCCGTAACCCCACGTATTTAATCCCCCTAACACTAAGGGTCAATTTATCATAGCCAATCAACCTAACCCGCACATCTTTGGACTGTGGGAGGAAACCAGAGCACCCGGAGGAAACCCACGCAAACACGGGGAGAATGTGCAAACTCCACACAGACAGTCACCCGAGGCCGGATTCGAACCCGGGTCCCTGGCGCTGAGGCAACAGTGCTAACCACTATGCCACCGTGCTGGAAGAGTTTTTTGTTATGCATCATTAAAATATGTGGGTATTCAAAGCATGCAATTTACTCTTACTGGTATTACAGATGGATTTGTTTCACTGACTCTACGTTCCATATATCAATCACAGGGTTGCAGTAAAGGGAGAAAAGGGCAACACCATAAAGACAATTCTCAGCAAACTACACCTACAATTCAGGAAACCTGACAAAAACGAATGCTGTGCTACTGACAGGATTTTGTTACGATACATTTTACCCTCATTAAATGGTTTTGTTGGCACTTCCTTCTGCAGCTGTTGTGCTACCTACGCAACGGATTAAGACCTCGGCATTGCTCTACTTCCAGACCGTTACTTTTTCCGGTCCTGTCCGTCTACGTTCCGCTCCTCACTCCAATTCTTTGCAACATGGCGGATGATCATATTTTCTCTCTTAGCGAATAACTCTTCTATTCTCTTTCCCTTGAAACACAACGTCATGACAACGCGATTGTACCTGAGCAAAAATCCAGTGGCGCAAACTGCTTGTAAACTCGTAATTATTGAGCACGGATAATGAAGAGTAATTGGATTATGTTGCGAATCAGCTCAGAAGGCTGTAGCAGATCTCTTCGATTGCCAAATTATGTTTACAGTGGGAAGTAACTATTCGGCCAATGGTGCCTGTGGCAGTTCTTTGCAAGAGCTATCCAACTGTTCCCACTCACCTGCTCTTTCACCATAGCCCTGCCAAAGTTTCCTTTCCAAGGATGTATCCAATTCCTTATTGAAAATTTATATTAATTCGGTTTCCAGAACCTCCTCATTGTTTCCGTCTGTTCCAAATTTCGTGTCAGCTGCAAACGTTGAAATTATGCCTTTATTACCAAATCCAGTCAAAGTCTATGTAAAAAAGAGCAGTGGCATTAATATCTATTCCTGGGGACAGAACAACATTCTGCCATATTGTCTAAAAAAATGAAAACTAATATTTACAATGCCGGTTGATTTGACAATGGAAGGGTTAAATATTCAAACACAATGTGCACATAAGAATGTCGAGATCTCAGTATTATAATACATCTTCTGCCTAACTGGCCTGCCACCACTTCCCTATTTGCAACATCCAATCTGACAACGGTTCTGTTCTACTTCCTGCCGTTGGAGAAGTTACCTGGCGAGTGAGATAACAGGCATGTAGTCAATCGTTCCACAGAGGACATTTTCTGGGCATTGCGACTGAACAGGTTTGAAGATACAATCGCAGACATACACCTGTTTGCCTCAAGTGAAAATAAAATTATTCAAACATTTAAATTATATACTCCCGAATTATTAATGTAATGCATTTCCTAAGATGAAGATTGAATCCATCTGCTTTTTTCTGAGGCACTGCAATTCATACCTTCAACAATTCATACCTTATCCATTGCAGTTTGAACATAGGAATGTAGGAACATAAGAACAGGAATAGGCCTTTCAGCCCCTCGAGCCTAAGTACAGATACGCACCCTTGCCCCATATCCCGCAATATCTTTAGTTAGCAAAACGCTACCAATCTCAGATTTAAGATTTATAATTGACCTAGCTCCAATTGCCATTGATGGAAGAGAGTTCAAAAGTTCTCCCATCCGTTGTGTGTAGAAGTGTTTCCTAATTTCACACCTGAAATGTCTGGCTCTCATTTTTAGACTATGCCCCCTAGTCCTAGAATCCACAACAAGCGGAAATATTTTCTCTCTATCTACCCTATCTGTTTCCCTTAATATCCTGAAAATTTGGATCAGATCACCCCTTAACCTTCTAAATTCTAGGGAATACAAGCCAATTTGTTTAAGCTCTACATTGAACTTAACCCTTGAAGTCCGGGTATCATTCTGGTAAACATACGCTGCACTCCCTCCAAGGTCAGCATATCATTCCTAAGATGTGCTGCCCAGAACTGCTCACAGTACACCAGGTTTGGTCTAGCCAATGTTTTGGATAGTGGTAGCATAACTTATAAACCCTTATATATTGTCCTCCAGATATAAAGACCGACATTCAATTAGCCTTTTTGATTATTGACTCAACCTCATCATGATATTGTAATGATGGATTTGCTGTCACTTTAACATCCGACCTGCAGACGAGGTGTGAACACTTGGTGTGTTGATTATGGTATGGAAACAGCAGCCTAGAAATTACGTGTAGTGTTGGTATTTCCGAGCCAGTTTCAGCAGCAAAAATACTCAGCAAAGCTGTGCGTTGTTATACAAATTACAATTGTTTCACTAAAGTCTTTCACCGAAGAGAATCTGCCTCCAATCCAGTATTGCCCACCACAATCAATGCCATGGGCAGTCTGGCCTCCAAGATGCAATGAGCGGGCTGTCCTGTGTTGAGAGATTGTGCAGAATGAACCTGTACTCTCTGGAGTTTAGAAGAATAAGAGGTGATCTCATGGAAATATATAAGATTCTGAAGGGATTGCCAGGGTAGATGCTGAGAGGTTGTTTTCCCCCTGGCTGGAGTGTCTAGGACTTGGAGGCATAGACTCAGGATAAGGGGTCGGCCATTTAAGACCGAGCTGAGGATGAATGTCTTCACTCAGAGGGTTGTGAATCCTTGGAGTTTTCTGCCCCAGAGTTCTGTGAATGCTGAGTCTTTGATTATATACAAGGCTGACGCAAATGGAGTCAAGGGATATGGAGCTCGGGTGGGAAAGTGAAGTTGAGGTCGATGATCAGCCATGATCTTTTTGAATAGAGGATCAGTCTCCAGGGTCCTTATGGCCAAAGCCTGCTCCTATTTCTGATGACCTTCCGTTCTTCTGTCCCATAGACAGCGTCCCATAGTTGTTTACAACGAGTCATAGATATGACTTAGCATCCCAGCATTAAGCCTGTAAAGTTCGAGTGTCATCCTCAGGATAGGCCAAACATGCTATATCCGGACAAAAATGCCCGATCATTGGGTAATCAACATTGAATCCAGACTCAATAAATCTCATGGATTGAGGAATTGAGTCAAACAAGCTGAAGGAGTCTTCCTGACAATGAACATCTTTTCCTCGACAAGTGATGAATTAGTGCTCTTCCATGTTGACCAACAATTACTGGAAGCACCTACTGAGTTAAAGGCGCAGAATGTGAGGTGATGATTGTGACTAGTCTGATGGAGCGGCTTCCAGCACTACTTTGTCAGGCCCCATAGTTCTTTAAGTGTCCAGGGCACTCAGCAGGTTCTTGAGGTTAGGTGAAGAGAATTGAATTGGCTTTATGCTGGCATCTGTTGAGGACCTCAGGAGCTGTACAAGAAACTGCATGTGCACAACACTTCTGGCTGAGCATGCTTGCGAACTCATCACCCTTGCGTTTTGCATTCACACATCATTAAGTCGGATGGGGATGTTCTAACCGACTCCTCCTCCAGTTAGTTGCACAATTTTGCACCCACATTCACGACTGGATGTGGTAGGATGGCGGACCTCTGACCTGATTTGTTGGTTCTGGAATGGCGCTGTCATGCTACTTCCGACTTTTATCTTGCATTTAGGCATGTGTTCCAGCTTCACCCGAGAGGCACTTCATTTTCTGGTTCACCTGGTGATGATCATCGCATGCACTTTGACACGCATTAAACTTAATTTGTTCATCTGACATCTTTGTGTCAGAGGAGTGAGGGTTATGCTGGTTTGTGGGCTACATATTTGTGATGGAATACAACTCTACTGCTGCTGATGTTGCACAACGACTCTTGAATGCACAATTTAGAGCTCATAGATCTGCCCTTAATCTATTCCACTTTTAATGGCGATAATGCTATACTTCACCACAGAGGGCGTCCTCAATATAAAGATAGGACCTGGTCTTTACCAATACTGTGAGTTGATCATCCTGCCAATCCAATCATGTCAAGTGGATCTTTTCCTCTCATTCGTTCTGAGATGTGTGCATCGCTGCCAAGGCTACCATTTATTGACCATCCCTATTTGCCCTTGAGAAGGTGGTGAAATGATGTAGTCCTTGCAGTGAAGGTGCTCCCACAGTGCTGTTAGTAAGGGAGTTCCAAGATTTTATCCCAGCGACGATAAAGGAACGGCGATATATTTCTAATTCAGGATGATGTGTGACTTGGAGGGGAACTTGCAGGTCACGTTGTTCCCATGCGCCTGCAGCCCTTGTCCTTGTAGGTGGTAGATGTCGCGAGTTTAGGTGGTGCTGGAAAAGAAGCCTTGGCGAGTTGCTGCCGTGCATCTTGTAGATGGTACACACTGCAGCAACAGTGCGCCGGTGGTGGAGGGACTGTAAGTTGAAGGTTGCGGTTGGGCTGCCAATCAAGAGGGCTGCGTTCACATGGATTTTGTAGTTTCTTGAGTGTTGTTGGAGCTGCACTCATCCAGGCAAGTGTTCCATCACACTCCTGACGTTTGCCTTGTACATGGTGGAAAATCTTTAAGGAGTCAGGAGGTGAGACACTCGACGCTGAATACGTCGTCTCTGACTAGCTCATGTTGCCACGGTGTTTATGTTGCTGGTCCAGTTAAGTTTATGGTCAATGCTGACCCCCAGTATATTGATGTTGGGGGTTTCGGCGACGGCAATGCTATTGACTGTAAAGGGGTGGTGATTAGAATCTTGCTTGTTGGAGATCTTTATTGCCTGGAGCTTGAGTGCCGTGAATGTTACCTGCCACTTATCAGCCCGAGCCTGATTGTCATCCAGGTCTTGTTGCATGGGGCATGGAATGCTTTATTTCCTGAGGAGTTCCGGAAGGAACTATACACTGTGCAATCATCAGCAAACATCCACACTTGTTAGCTTATGATGATGAAAGGCCATTGATAAAGCAGCTGGAGATGGTTGGGCTTACGAGGTTTCCCTGAGGAACTCATGCAGCAATATCCTGGGGCTGCGCTGATTGACATCCACAGCAACAATCATCTTCCTCTTTGCTTGGTTTGATTCAAGCCAGTGGATTGTTCCCACCCACCCGATTCACATTGACTTCAGCTTTACTATGGCTCTTGATTCCATCCTCGGTCAAAGGCGGCCTTGATGTCAAGGGCAGTCAATCTCGCCTCACCTCTGGAAGCCAGCTCCTTTGTCCATGTTTGGCCCAATGCTGTAATGAGGGCTGGAGTCACGTAGTCCTGACGGAACCCACACTTGTCATCAGTGAGCAGGTTATTGGTGAGTAAGTGTTGCTTGATACAACTGTCGATGAGACCTTCCATCTCTTCGAACCAGGGTTTGTCCCATGACTTATCAGTAATGCTTGAGTGAGGGATATGCCAGGCCATGAGGTTACAGATTGTGCAGGAACACAATTCTGCTGCTGCTGATTGCCAACTACGCCACATCGATGCCCAGATTTGAGCTGATAATTCTGCGACCGGTTTACTGAATAGCTTATTTGCTCGTGTTGGTTCTCTCTCCACCTGCAGCAAGTCCGGTCTGGCATCTGTGCCCTTCAGGTCCCGGCCAGTTCGGTCAATGTTGTTATTTCCGAGCCTATTGTAGAGCTAGACATTGCTGGTGGGGCAGGACAGAACCACGGACGTTAGCTGAAAGTTATTATTCTATGAATATGCGTACGTCAGGCTTTTACTTCACTAGGTTCGCCCAAACTGGCCAGCAGTCCACAGATGCCAGTGAGGAGGACATTGCAGGGTCTAGTGTGCGAGATAAGCCGTTGTTGTGATTTTATTCAATGTCTAGATCATAGCGTAATTATCAATTCGATGTTATTGCTTTATTCCTTTCTAGCTGTATTGATACAACTGAGTGGTTGTTTGACCAATTCAGAGGGCAGTTAGAAATCAAAAACATCGATGTGTGGCTGAAGTTATCTATAGCCCAGACCGGGTAAGGACTGTAGATTTCTTATGAGGAAATGTTTAGCAGGTTAGAAGAACGAGAGGTGATCTTATTGAAATCTATAATATTCTGAGGGGGCTCGACAGGGTAGAGGCAGGGAGGATGTTTCCCCTCGTGGGGGAATCTAGAACTAGGGGGCATTGTTTCAGTATAAAGGGTCGCCCATTAAAAACGGAGATGAGGAGGAATGTCTGCTCTCAGAGGGTCGTGATTCTTTGGAGTTCTGTACCACAAAGAGCTGTGGAGGCGGAGTCATTGAATATATTCCAGGCGGAGATAGACAGATTTTGAAACACATTGGAATCAAGGGTTATGGGGAGCGGGCAGCAAAGTGGAGTTCAGGCCACGATCAGATCAGCCATGATCTTATTGAATGGTGGAGCAGGCTGGAGGGGCCGAATGGCATACTCCTGCTCCTATTTATTATGTTCTTGTATTCGTATGTTTCCTTCACTAAAGCACAATAAGCTATGCTTGGAATATTGCGAATAGTTTAACTGTGTGTCAGGATCAGAGAACACACTTTCAGGTTAGTGCCAAACTAAGGATTTATCTCAGAGAGCAATATACACGAATTGAGTTAACTCGAACCGAAAGTAATACATCTCCGGAAAGATTGAGCAGACTGGGGATCCTTTCTGTAGAAAAAGGAACGCTGAGGGTTGAAGAGACTTTTAAGAATATGAGAGAAATTGAAAGGATTCCACTTGTGGGGAAACCAAAATTGGGGCCATAAATATTAGAGAATAACTGGTAAGTCAAACAGGAAATTTAGGAGCAATGTATTCAGCCAGAGTGTGGTTACAATGTGGAGCTGGCTAACACATGAAGTGTTGGTGCTAATAGCATAGATGCAGTTAATAGGGAAGATAGATAAATCACGAGGGATTAGGTTATGCTATAGGGTTAAATGAAAAGTGGTGGGAGGAGACTCACGTGATGCCTAAACATCGGCATGGACCAACTGGGCCGAAGGGCCTCTTTCTGTGCTTTTAATTCCATCTAATTCAATGTAAAAAGAGCATTAAGGAATGAAACCATGGCCGGAGACGCTCGGATTTGAACTGTGTGTTTTCCCATCTGAAACTGTAACTTTTGGCATTGGGAGATGAACTCTTTGCATGATTTCATTCACTCTTACCATTAATCAGAGAAGGCAACCGTGTTTTCAACTAAATCAATCGTGATACAAAACCAAAATACTGTGGATGCTGGAAATCTGAAATAAAAACAGAAAATGCTGGAAATACTCAGCCGGTCAGGCAGCATCTGTGGAGAGAGAAACAGAGTTAACGTTTCAGGTCGATGACCCTTCGTCAGAACTGGCATAAGGTTGGAGATGGAAGTGCAGGGCCAGGTGGAGGGGGCAGGGGGGAGGGGAGGAAAGAACAAAAGGGAAGGTCTGTGATAGGATGGAAGGCAGGAGAGATTAAGATACAAAAGGGATGATGTGCAAGGCAAAAGTAGATGACAATGGGTCAAGTTAAGAAACAAAAGATGGCTCTAGATGAAGGGGAAATGGCAATGGCAGAATGAAGGACAGCTGCCATGTGAGAGAGAGAAAAATATAGATAAAAAAAGATAGGGGCAGAGGTTATGATCTGAAATTGTTGAAAATTATGCTGTGTCCAAAAGGCTGTAAAGTGCCGAATCGAAAGATTGAGGTGCTGTTCCTCAAGCTTACGTTGAGCTTCATTGGAACAGTGTAAAAGGCGGCAAACCATGAGGTGTGAGTGGGAGTGGAGTGGAGACTTAAAGTGACAGGCGACTGAAAGCTCGCGGTCCCCCTTACAGACTGAATGGAGGTGTTCCATCAAAGCGGTCACCCAATCTGTGTTTGATCTCCCCAAGGTAGAGGAGACTGCACCGTGAGCAGTGAATACAGTATACTAAATTGCAGGAATTGCAAGTAAATCGCTGTATCACCTGCAAGGGGTGTTTGGGGCCCTGGGCAGTGGGAAGGGACTGGTATAAGGGCATGTGTTGCATCTCCTGCGCAAGGGAATTCATTTAAGGAAGCTACAACAACAACTTGTGCATATATATATATATATTGCGCCTTTAACTTAGTAAAACGTCCCAAGGTGCTTCACAGGAGTGCGATAAAACGAACAAAAATTGACAGCAAGCCACATAAGAAGAATTTAGGGCAGATGATTAAAAGTTTGGTGAAAGTGGTAGGTTTTAAGGAGCGTCTTAAATGAGGAAATAGAGGTAGAGAGGTGGAGCGGTTTAGGGAGGGCTCTCCCGAGGTTATGGCCTAGGCAATAGAAGGCACAGCCACCATGGTTGAGCGATTATAATCAGGGATGCTCAAGAGGGCAAAGTTAGAGGAACACAAATATCTCGCAGAGCTGTGCGGCCGTAGGAGATTACAGAGATAGGGATGGTCGAGGGCCATTGGAGGGTTTTGAAGAAAAGGATGACAATTTTGAAATCGAGGTGTTGCTTTACCGGTAGCCAATGTCGGACAGCGAGCACAGGGGTGATGGGTGAAGGGAATTTGCTGCGTGTTAGGACACGGGGCAGCCGAGGTTCCTACATTTATCTTATTGTAATACAGCATGTTCAATGTGTTCTGTACCAGAAAGGCATCCGTCAATCAATGGAAATACTGTCAGAAGGCAGCATGCTCTCTGCTTTTGAATGCTTCTACATCTTCGGAACTGACATGCAATTTTTAATGATTGTTACAGAGATATCAGTAACATGCAGAAAATGAACAATCCATGACCGCATGCAGAAAGACGTGAATGACATTTAGCCTTCAGGGATAAGTGGCAGATAACATTTGCGATACTCAAGTGACAGGCAATGACTATCGACAATAAGCGAGAGTCTCACCATCTTCCCATGACACTCAACGGTATTAAATGTTGGGGGGGTTACCATTGACCAGAAACTTAACAGGACCAGCCGCAAAAACATTGTGGCAACAAGAGCGTGTCAGCAGCTGGGTAGTCTGCGGCAAGTGTCTCACCACCTCACTCCCCAACACCCTTACACCATCTACAAGGGAAAAGTCAGGATTGTGATTGAATGCTCTCCCCTTGACTGGATGAGTGCAGCTCCAACAACACTCAAGAAGCTCGACACCGTTAAGGGAAAAGCAGCCCGCTTGATGGGCACCCCATCCACCACCTTAAACACCACTCCCTTCACAACCAGTGCACTGTGGCAGCAGTGTGAACAATCTGAAAGATGCACTGCAGCAACTCGCCAAGGCTTCTTCGGCAGCAGTTCCCAAATCCATGACCTCAAACTCCTAGAAGGACAAGGGCAGCATACGCATAGGAACAACATCACCTCCAAGTTCCACTTCAGCTCACACATCCTGACTTGTAAATAAATCGGGCCGGTTATTCATTGTCGCTGGATCAAAATCCTGGAACTCCCTCCCTAACAGCACTGTGGGAGTACCTTCACCACACGGAATGCAGCGGTTCAAGAAGGTGGCTCACCACCACCTTCTCACGGGCAACTAGGGATGGGCAATAAATGCTGGCATTATCAGCGATGGCCAAATCCAAATAATGAATACAACACGTGAAATAAAAGCTGTTTGTACAGCAAAAGGCAGTGTTATTAAAAACAAATTTAAAATACGGGAAATATGGTGATGACCCCTCGAGAAAAAAGAAATATTATTTGGTTATGTTAGAAATTTAAGAAACTGTTCTCTAATGTTCCATTGTGGGAACGGTAGCATAGTGTTAATGTTACTGGACTAGTAATCCAGAGGCCTGGGCTAATAAGTGGGGAACAAGAGTTCAAATGCAACTGGGGAATTGGAATTCAATTAATTAAATAAATCCAAAATAAAGAGTTCGTACCAGTAATGGTGACTATGTAACTGCCGGATTGTCAAAAAATCCCATCTGTTTCATTAATGTCCTTTAGGGAAGGAAATCTGCCGTCCTTTCCTGGTCTGGCCTATATAACACTCAAGGGCAATTAGCGATGGGCAATAAATTCTGAACTTGCCTTCAACACCAAAATCCCATGAATGAATAAATAACAATTTATGTGATAACTTAACGCGCCCTAGAGCTCTACATCTATTACGATTATCAATCAATCATGAATCAGTCACGTAATAGTGCACTCAGGTTTATATTAATAAATTGGGCATTAATTTTAATGTCACATGCTCACTTTCTATCGCCTCTCCGACCAGCGGATGGAGAAGAACTAAATGGAAAAGCATAATGGAGCAATTGAAAAACTTTGCACAGGAGCAGCTTAGTGATCTCCAGGCAAATACAACAATTGTCGAAGCTTGGATGTTGTCACTTCCTAACTTGTTATATAATCGTAGAAACCGAATCATAGAATCATAGAATTTTAGAATGGTACAGCACCGACAGAGGCCATTCGGCCCACCGGGCCTGTGGCGGCTCTTTGAAAGAGCTATCCAATTCATCCCACTTCCTGCTCTTTCCCCATTGCCATGCACGTTTTTCATTTTACATGTGTACATCCAATTTTCTTTCAAGACTTAACATTCAATCTGCTAGCACGACCATTTCAAGTAGGACAGCCCAGAACATAACATCTTGCTGCATAAAAAAAATTCCTAACTCGCACTGTGGATCCTCTGCTATTTACCTTATGTGCCCGTGGTGCAGTTTCTGCTTATCATCGATGTATAGGGTGATTGTCAACGCGGCATCACATGGCCATGACTGAATTCTTGCCATCAGCACGGGAGGGATCGGAGGCAGTGTAACAGCGGGAGTCACTTTTGAACATCGCATTTTTTAAGCAGCTCAGTGTCATCAAACATCTCTGAACATGGCTCTATTAATGTAATTAAAACTACATCTGACCGTCAAACGGAACACTGTGAAATTGCAACAGTTATTCATTTCTTTCTGGCGCAAAAACACAAAAGCAAAAGAGCCACAACCACGGCTATCAAAAGAAATTAAGGAGAGTATTGGATCGAAAGAGAAGTCATATAAAGTTGCCAGGAAAAGTAGCAAGCCTGAGGATTGGGAGCAATTTAGAGTTCATCTAAAAAGGGAAAAGAGATTGATTAAGAGGAGAAAAAATGAGTATGAGAGAAAACTTGCAAGGAACATAAAATCGGATTGTAAAAACTTTTACAAGTATGTAAAAAGTAAAAGATTAGAGAAGACAAATGGAGGTCCCTTACAGTCATAAACGGGAGTATTTATAACGGGGAACAAGGAAATGGTGCGGTGATTAAACAAATACTGTGGTTCTGTCTTCATGGAAGAGGAAACAGTTAACTTTCCAGAAATGCTATCGAACCAAAGGTCTAGTGAGAAGGAGGAATTAAAGGAAATCATTAATAGTAAAAAAATAGTGCTGGAGAAATTAATGGGAATGAAAGCTGATAAATCCCCTGCGTGACTGTATTATTCCTTTTTAACTTTCCTCTACCTCTGTCAGTTTCTGTCTCCATTTCTCCAAAAATTTCTCGCAGTTTTCTCTTGCTCACAAACTCCTATCTTTCTCTTAATTTCTGCTGAATGTGTGCTGCTTTTTAAATTTATATACCTGTGCCTTTACTGTTTATGTTTATCCTCCGTGTAACTTTCCTCATTATATTTATATCTTTCTATTTTCCTCCATCTCATCTTTTGCCGGTTTCTCTTTCTGCCTTCTCAGTGTATTTGCCCATTAATTTCTCCCTCTCTCCCTCTTTCTCTCTATTCTTTTTTCTCTCCTGTTTCTCTATCCATTTCAACATCTACATCTCTTACTCTTTGCTTCTTTACCTATTTTGATTGGTCTCTTGTTGTGTTTACTTTCTTTAACGTGTTACCTCTGCCCCTCTACGCTCTGCAATCAGTTTCACTTTCGGTTGCTCTACGTTTCTTTTCTGTCTCTTTCTTCCCTTCTGAGTTCTGACCTATATTTTGTCTCTGTTTTAGGGTTCTCACTATCTGTCATTTCCACTTTCCACCTGCCACTATATGTATGTTTATCTCTCTATGTAACTCTATATTCTTTTCTTTGCCTTTCTCTATCTATTGATAACCTATCTCTTTATCTATCTCTGTCATTCTGTGTCTCCATTTATGTGCAGTGCAGAGCTCTGACCAGGCCCAGAGCGGCGACTGTGATTGGCGGGTTTGCCCATGTTGCTGTCGGTGCAGGGCAGGCCTTTACTGGAACTCCAGCTGAGCACTTTAGTGCCGCCTTTTTGAGAAACAATTAATGTGTCGTCATCGGAGCGAGTCCCGCCTCAATAGGTCAGATCATCAACAAAAAATAATAACAGGATCAGATTTAAGATCATTTTAGGACTCTGGGCTGTTAATAAAAATGTAGTTTCGGCCCAGTGGGGACTGAGGGAATGAAGCATGGAATGGGAATCAGTTTTACTGCTTGAAACCCTTCCGCTCTTTCTATGATTTAACTAATTTAACTATTAGATTGAGAGGGTATTTCACCGCGTTCTTCAGCTCCTCTCTGAATGTAGTCTGGGTCACAGCATAAATACACGTGTTGGTGCAGGAACTGAGAAGCTGCAGCATTCCTGCTGTGGCTCCTGGGATATAAAGAGGGTCATTGACGGAGGAAGCATAAATCTTTGCAATTCGCTGATAGAGAATAAATATAAAATCAGGGTCACCCATAACAGTATAAAACTGCCAAATATACTGAAGAGTAAAATGATGGATTTCCTTCGGTTCTCCATCTCTGGATCCTTGTGATTACCTTCATTGCTGCTGACACTTTCATAGATCCTTCTCTGCTTCAGTGTGATGGACTCACTGACTGTCACTGGACTTCATTGTAAAATGAAATATTTTGAGGATATGCTGTATCAGTTTGCACTGTATCTGTTGGAATCAGAAGCCCTTCTATTGATCTGGAGATTATAAGGAGCAGCGGTGATGTTGGCGTTTTGTTAACTGAAAAATCGTCCCATCTAATGCTGCAATTTATAATTACAGGAGAAAGGACTTCAATTACTTATAGTTCTGTTTGGTAGAGATATTCGATTCTGTTGATTCCATGTATTACAGATGAAGGGAAGAGTGCAGATGAACAGGAGGAGACGTGGATCATCTGCAGAGATATTTAATTTTTCAGAGATCTCGCCAATGGACAAACTGACACTGAGAATAGGATCAATGAGCACGGAGCATGTGAGCAGAATTTCGGCGTTGTAGGATAGGATTGAATCGGATGTGAAAAAGCTTTGGCAAAGAGAGTACAGACAGTGCGGAATGATAGAGGAGCTATAGAGAAACAGGGAGGGAGAAGGCAAGCGAGAAGGATATGTTTAGTGAAAGTGAGAGAGAGGGAGCTACTGAAACCTCGAGTAAAATTACAAGTAGATGTGACTTCAAGGTGTTATTAGGATGTGGTCAGATTTGGTGAGATGTTATTGTTGGACCCGCTCCCTGTGTTTGTGCGTCAGATCCTCTGTCTGTTTTCGTGAATGTTATTTTTCCTTACTTTATGACTTATAAGTACACATTCTTAAAAATTAATTAACATATAGGATGCATGAATTAGTAATCGTAATCAATTATTGGAATAGTGGATTTTTAAAACTGTGCAACAGATGAATTCAATAAAAAATGAGGCAGTTATAACGGATATATTTGAATTTGAATTTGATGTAACTGAATTGCTGAGTTAATTATTTGACCACATTTTAAACCCAACAAGCTGACACCAGTAAACACAGAAATGAATGTTTGAATTTATTATTTGAGTGGTGTTACTGTGATCTATACATTAACTTCCTCTCACTCTCTGCTGTAGTCTCTCCCTGTGAATCCCAGCCTCTCCTCCCCCTGCATTGAATCCTCTGTCTCCTCACCCGTTTCTTCAGTTTGTCCGCATTCCCAAACCCTCTGCTCTTGACACCCCTCCAGCTCCCCCGTGTCCTTTTCCTGGTTTCCCTCCCAATCTCACTCAATTCAATTAAATTCAAATCGCTTTATTGGCATGACAAGGTGCATCTTATGTTGCCAAAGCATCGAAAAACATTTATGGTTGAACACAAACACAGATCTATCCATACAGTGTATAAACAGATGTTTATAAATATACAATGTATAAATATACATTCATATAATTTGTATACACTCTTTTCTTAGATTTACTGGTTGTCCCTCTGTTTATGGCAAGCTTTAAGATGATTGATTGGATGGATTTAGTGTCCGCTGGAAGAATGATGCAGCATCGTGCATCATTAGAACAATTGTTCCCATCAGAAGAGAAACTGAATTACCTGGGCATGTTCAGTCTTCGTTTATTTTAATTTTAACAGTTAATAACTTTTAACATAAGAATCACATCTGTGACAATACATAACACAGTTTATTAAGGAGAATATATTACAGCAAGCATCGATTTGCAACATTGCTTAAAATGTTGTACCAATATCGATTGATCCATTAAACATGTTTTGAGCTGTATTGCTATCGCCGATAAATATTGTGTGGGAAACACTTCAGCTATTTCACTTATTTAAATACTTTTGCAATTGAATTCAGTGGATATTTTACCCCATTCTTTAGCTCCTCTCTGAATTTATCCTGGGTCAGCACATAAATAAATGTGTTTGTGCAGCAATTGAGAACCTGAAGCATGAATCCCACCGATTCAATGTCCTTAACATCATCATAATCAAAGATGGTAATGCGGAGAAATAGAAAATAAACAACAATGGTCGTCCATAACAAAATAAAACTGCCCGATATACTGAAGAGCAAAACGATGGATTTCCTTCGGTTATCCATCTCTGGATCCTTGTGATTCTCTCCATTGCCGAGGCCCCGGAGTCCCCTGCGGACTCGACTGGACACTAAAATGTGTCTAGCGGTGAGAACATTGAGCAACAAAATCAGAACGAATGGGACACAAGGGATTAAAGTAAGATTAAAGACGTCAAACGCTGCCCACGCGGGTGAAGTAAGAAAGGTCGGTTTCCAGACACAACCCCGGGGTACGTTCTCCATTATATATTCAGGGTCAAATACAAAGTACCAGGGAATGTTTATTAAACATCCCAGCGCACTCACCACCCCGATAACGACAGCCGCTGTTTTCTCGGTGCAGTATTTTGTTTTCAGCTTCGGACAACAAATGGCCACAAATCGATCGAAGGTGAAAACCACTGTGAACCAGACCGAGGCCGCTGTGGCTGCACAAACCAGGACTATATTGAGACAGCACACGGGGGTAATGGTCAAGAATGAAGCTGGGAAATAAATTTCAACAATCAACCCTAATATTACATCCGTACAAACAACCAGGAGATCGGCCGTTGCCATGGCCACCAGGTAGCGAGTGATACATTTGGAGAGACCGCACTTTCCTTGGGACAGGATCACAATCGCCACCAAGTTAACTGCAAGAGATACAAAGATTAGTGAGATTTGTTTCCACTCAGAGTCGCAGTAAAACCATCATTATTAAAGTTTTTTTGAGTAAACTTTCAAGTTATTATTGCACTGATTAATAGGAAATCATTCACGCACTGGTGGTTGCCATCTGCCATCTAATCTAAACTCGCATCGTTATCCAATTTCTCTCATAGCTCCCCTCATGCCCGCTACGAGCTCAACTTGTCTATGAGACCCACCTACTGCTCGCTCGATCCTATTCCAACCAAACTGCTGACCAACCAACTTCACTTCCTGGCCCCCATGTTAGCTGATATTGTTAACAGTTCTCTCTCCCCACATACTGTCCCCTCCCCTTCAAATCCGCCGTCATCAGCACCTGCTCAAAAAACAACCGTGAAGCCTCTGTCCTTGCCAACTACCGCCCAATCTCCAACCTCCCATTCCTTACCCCGTCCTTGATCGTGCTGTCTCCTCCCAAGTCGGTGCCCATCTTTCACAGAATTCCATGTTTGAACCCCTCAAATCTGGTGTCACCCACTGCCCCAGTACATAAACGGCCCTTAACAAAGTCACAAGTGCCATCCTATGCGACTGTGACTGTGGTAAGCTATCCCTCCTCTTCCTTCACGACCTGTCTGCATCCTTTGTCCAGACAATTCTCCTCCAATGCTTCTCCAGCGTCTGCCAGCTGCAGGGGACTGCACTCACTTGGTTCTAATCTTATCGATATAATCGGAGCCTGCAGCAGATTATCTTCCCACTCCCGCACCGTTACCTCTGGACTCCTCCTATTTATCATCTTCATGCTGCCCATCAGCGACATCATCCGTAAACACAACGTCTGAATCAAAGGCATGCCGAAGACACCCAGCTCCATCTCACCACCAGCTCACCCAACACGTCCCTTGTCCATAATTTTCACACTATTTGTCATGAACTATAATTTCCTCCAACTAAATATTGGGAAGACCGAAGCCATTGTATTCGGTCGCCACTATAACCTTCATTCCCCAGCCACTGGCTCCATCCTTCCCTTGCAACTTTCTGAGGCTGGACCAGCCTTGCCCAAACTTGGTGTTTTATTGACCCCGATATGAGCTTCCAACCAAATATCTGCTCCATCACAAAGACTGCCAGGTTCCACCTCTGTAACATCACCGACTCAGCCCCTGCCTCATCTCAACTGCTGCTGACCCCCTCATCTATGCCGCTGTGGCCTCTCGGATTGATAACCCCAACTCTTTTCTTCCGGCCTACCATCTTCCAACCTTCATAAACTTGAGTCGTCCAAATCTCTGCTGCCCATATCCCAACTTGCACCAAGTCCCGTTCACCCAGCACCCACTGAGCTCACTGACCTTCATTGGCTCCCGGTCTGCCAAATCCTAAATTTTAATATTCTCATACTTGTTTTCAAATCTCACCTGGCCATTTAATGCCATCCCCAAACTTAGCATTACTGTTTGCGGGTCTGTATACAACTCCTGTAGTGTCCGTGTGTTGATAAAGACACTGAAGACAGGAGTTGGTTCACAGGTATTTACTAAGCAAAGTCTGGGGGGGGGGTGGTGGTTCTAACGGATATACACAATATAAAGGCTTATATAGCCGGAGTGGCAATTACCGGCATTACAGCACACCTGGGGCTCTTAAAGGCACATACACCACAATTCCTCCCCTTTTAGCTACCCAGCACATCATATTTTAAGTAATTATTAATTACATGCTATAAACAAAATAATATACATTGCTGTAGTTAATTAATTATAAGTCAGTCTCTCAGGAGGCTTCCTGACTCGGTCCGGATAACGCCTCGGGGGTGTAGTAGTTTCTGGTGGTGTAGTAGGTTCTTCTGGCAAGGCTGATTCGGCTTGAATGCCAGTGTCGGGTTCATCGGGTTCCAGTATCCCGGGTTTCGGTACCACCGGATCGGAGGTAGATATGGGTATCTCTACTTCATCGTTAGATGTATAGAGTTGTGGTGTAGGTTGTCCCTTTTTGGATGACTTTATGATTTGGTCAGCATGGCGCCTTATTATGCTTTCTCCGATGTCCACGGTATACATCAGTGGTCCTAGTCGTGTGCAGATAGTTCCAGGCTGCCATTTCTCGGTACGGTAGTCCCGGGCCAAAACTTGTTGACCTATCTGGAAGGTTCTAGTTGGCCTTTCATTCATGCCTTGAAACTGCCAGTTCTCCACGTCCCTTCTGATGTTGGACTTGACCAAATCCAGCCGGCATCTTAGGTTTCTATTGAAGAACATCATGGCGGGAGTTCGGTTGGTAACCATATGTGTTGCATTCCTGTATGCGAATAAGAAGTTATCCACCTTGTGCTGAAGTTTTATGTCTCCATTACCCATGGCCTTTATGGCCTTCTTGATGGTCTGGACAAACCTTTCAGCCAATCCATTGGTGGCGGGATGGTGTGGGGCGGACGTGTAGTGCTTAACCCCGTTGTTTGTTAAGAACGTCCTGAATTCTTCGGACACAAATTGCGGTCCATTATCAGAACAGATCTGTTCAGGCAGCCCATTCCTGGCAAATGTGGTCCTTAATACTGTGATGGTTATTTCCGTGGTGGTGGAGGACATCTTTATTACTTCTGGCCACTTGGAGTGTGCATCAACCGTGATTAAGAACATTGAGTCCATAAATGGACCAGCAAAGTCGATGTGCACCCTTTGCCAGGGAGATGAGGGCCAATCCCATGGATGTAGAGGGGCTTGTGGTGGACCGTTTTGGACCTTCTGGCATCCTAGGCAGCTCTTGGTCATTTCTTCGATGTCTCCATCGATACCTGGCCACCATACAAACGCCCTAGCTAGGTTCTTCATTTTCACTCCACCCAGATGCCCATCGTGAAGCTCCTTTAGCACTTTATCCTGGAGTTTGGGTGGAATCACCACTCTGGATCCACACATCAAGGTTCCTCGGCACACTGACAGCTGTTCACTTCTTTGCGAGAATGCTGGCAACAATGGTACGCCATGTGCTGGCCATCCCTTTACTGTTAAATCGTAGACCCTTGAGAGAGTCGGGTCATTTCTCGTCTCCCTTTCAATGGCAGAATTTGTCACTGGTAGACATTCCACTATGGTAGAGTGGAACATCTCTACTGGGTCTACTGTAGGTGCCTCTTCTACCGTTGGTAATGGTAGGCGCGATAAACCGTCAGCATTCCCATGCTGTTTTGACCCTTTGTATTCTATGTTATATTGGTGTGCCCCTAGAAAAAGGGACCACCTCTGTAGCCTTTGCGCTGTCATAATGGGAACACCTTTTTTAGGGTTGAATATGGAGATGAGGGGTTGATGGTCAGTCAACAATGTAAATTTTTGTTCGTGTAGGTAATGGTTGAATTTCGTCACTCCCCATACCAGGCTGAGTGCTTCCCTGTCGATTTGGGCATAGTTACGCTCTGCTGAGTTTAATGAGCATGACGCAAAAGCTATCGGCCGTTCTGAAACATCAGGGAATTTAAGCGATAATACTGCTCCTATGGCATAAGGGGATGCATCGCACGCCAGTCTGATTGGCAGTGATGGGTTGTAATGAGCCAAAACTTCTTCGGATGTGATTAAGTCTTTGCATTTATGGAAGGCACGTTTACAGTCTTCGTTCCATTTCCAAATCACTCCTGTTTGTAGAGGTTCATTAAGAGGGTGTAGAAGAGTTGATAAGTTCGGTAAAAAATTATGATAGTAATTTATTAATCCCAGGAACGACCTTAATTGTGAAGCATTTTCAGGTGCTGGGGCTTTTATGACCGCCTCAATTTTTTCAGGTGACTTTTGCAACCCTTCATTATTAATTATGTGGCCACAATATGATATCTGATTTTGGAAAAATTCGCACTTGAGGCGATTCGCTCGTAGGCCCCGTTCTTTCAGCCTAGTTAGCACCTGCTCCAAATTGGCAAGGTGCTCGTTTACGTTTTCTCCTGTTACAAGGATGTCGTCTAGGTAGCATTGAGTCCCCGGAATCCCTTGCAGGACTTGCTCCATACCTCTTTGCCAGATAGCTGGAGCTGATGCTACTCCAAAAACCAGTCAATTGTACTGGTACAGGCCTTTGTGTGTGTTTATCGTGAGATACTTTTTAGAGGTCTCCTCAACCTCCATCTGTAGATATGCCTGTGCCAAGTCAATTTTGGTGAAACGTTTCCCTCCGGATAGTGAGGCAAAAATATCTTCTATCCTCGGAAGAGGATACTGTACTGTGTGAAGGACCGGGTTTATAGTCACCTTGAAGTCACCACAGATGCGAATTTTTCTCTGTTCTTCAGATTTATCTGTATTCAATGCTTTTTTCATGACTGGAACGATGGGCGTTGCCCAATCAGTCCAATCTATTTTGGATAATACGCCTGCTTTTTCCAAATTCTCCAGCTCTGCTCCGAGTGCTGCATGTATTACGTATGGCACCGGTCTTGCCTTAAAAAATTTGGGAATTGCTGCATCTTCCACTTTTATTGAGGCGGTGATGCCTTTCAAGGTTCCTAGTTTCTCTTGCAACACTTCTTTGGCATTGGCCAAGATGTCTTTTAATCGTTCAGGTATGATGTCATCATTGTTTTTTTTCTTACTGGTCACCGTTAGTTCCTGAATGGAGTTCCAGTCTAAACGTATCTTCCTGATCCATTCACGTCCCAACAACGGTGGACCACCATCTTGTAGAATGTATAAATACAACTTTTGTATTTCTTTGCCGTTGTATACAACAGGCACCTTTATTTTTCCTTTGGGGTATACTTTCTGCCCCGTATATGTTTTTAAGATAATGGATGTGTCTTTTAGAGTTATATGCGAAAATAGCTTCTCGTAATCCCGTCGATTTATTACGGCTAGAGCTGATCCTGGATCTAGCTCCATTTTAACTGGGGACCCTGCTATTGTGAGGAGAACCCAAATGGTTTGGTAATCATCTTTGGCAAGTACATTATGTAATTTGAGAAAGCTTAGCCTCTTGTTTTCGAAGTCGCTATCGCTCTTCTGGACTTCGGAGCTACTGTCCGTCATCATTTGTACCTTCCTGCACTTTTCTTTATTGATTTTTTTTTTCTGTCTGTGGATTTATTTTGTCCAGATCGGCATACCCGTGCAATGTGTCCAATCTTTCCGCATTGCCTGCATGCTTTTTCCTTGAACCAGCAGTCCCTCTAGTTATGGGTGGATCTGCCGCAGCGATAACATCTTTCGAAACCCTGTGTCATTTCATGCGTGCCGAAGTCCTGTGGTTTTTGTTGTATCTCTGCAGCTCCTGTTGTTGCTGCTTCATATGATGCAGCCAGACTGAAAGCTTTGTCCAATGTTAAATCTTTTTCAGAAAGCAGCCTTTTTTATGTCCCTTCACTTAAGAGACCGCAAACGAATTTGTCTCGAAGATAATCTGATAGTCCTGCCCCGAATTGGCAGTACTTTGATAGCTTTCTTAATTCGGTTAGGTAATCAGAGTTACTTTCATTCTTATGTTGAATTCTCTTGAAGAACTTGAATCATTCCGCTATCAGCAGCGGTGTTGGGTTTAAGTGCTCCTGCAGGGTATCAACAATTTCTTTAAAATTCTTGTCCTTTGGTTTGGCTGGAGTGATTAAATTTCATAACATCCCGTATGTCTTTACGCCCATTAACTTCAGAAGTACTGAAGCTTTTTTTTCATCTTCTATTCCATTTGCAGTGCAATATACCTCTACTCTTTCCACGTATGTGGTCCAATCCTCCATTTCGCTATCAAAAGCATCAATATTGCCAGACTTAGGCATTTCAGAAAAGATATGGCGCTTCCCGCGCTTTGTTTTCTTTTCTGTAGCAAAGTTATTGTGCTTCCCGCGCTTTCCCGCCGCTGCTGCCGATAACAACGTTGTTTACTGCGGTTTCCGTTCTCTTTCCTTTTTTTTCTTTTTAGTTACCGTTGGAGACTCGTTCCCGCCGGAGATCTGAATGCTGACCTGCTTGCCGCGCCGGCCGTCTCCCGAGTACTCCCTCCCAGTCCGTTATTGCATGCCTCCGACTTCGCTGCCTGTCTCAGCTGTAGAGCCAGCCACTGGAGGCCCAGCCTGACGCCCAGGAAGGATTAGCGCAGTACCTGCCACCAGCTTGGCCAGCTGGTGAAACCACAGCTTCTCTCACTTCCTTGAGTCTTCTGGACACCCGAGGAAAATATGTCCTTGAGGTGCTGCCGAATTGCAGGTAAGTCCGTTTCCACTTCATCGCCACTGTAGTGTCCGTGTGTTGATAAAGACACTGAAGACAGGAGTTGGTTCATAGGTAATTACTAAGCAAAGTCTGTGGGGGGGGGGTTCTAATGGATATACACAATATACAGGCTTATATAGCCCGAGTGGCAATTACCGGCATTACAGCACACCTGGGGCTCTTAAAGGCACATACACCACAACTCCCACTAACGTTTTCTGTCCCTTGGTATTTCTCCACTCTATCTATACAGATTCCACATCAGAGCTAATATCCCTCCTTACAATTGTGTTAATCTCCTCTTTAACCAGCAATGCTGCCCCACCTCCTTTTCCTTTTTGCCTGTCTTTTCTGAATATTGAATACCAGTGGATGATGATTTCCCAGCCTTGGTCACCCTGGAACCATGTTTCTGTAATCCCAATCATATCATATCCGTTTACATCTATTTGCGCAGCTAATTCATCCACCTTGTTACGAATGCTCCTCGCACTAAGACATGAAGCCTTCAGGCTTTTTTTTTAGCACTCATAGTCCTTTTAAAAATATTATTTACTGTGGCCATGTTTAATATAAACCCTTGATTTCTCTGATTGCCACTTTTGCTTTTCTCCTTCCTGTCTTTTGCCTTTGGTGCGTTCCTTGTTTCCCTTTCCTCTGTCTCCCTGCACTGGTTCCCAACCCCCTGCCCTTTTACTTTAAACCCTCCCCAACAGCACTAGCAAATACTGCCCCAAGGACGTTGGTCCCGGTCCTGCCCATGTGCAAACCGTCCAGTTTGTTCTGGTTCCACCTCCCCAGAACCCGTTCCAAAGTCCCAGGAATTTGAATCTCTCCCCCTTGCACCAGTCCTTTAGCCACGTATTCATCTGAAATATCTTTCTATTTCTACTTTGACTAGCATGTGGCACTGGTAGCAATCTTGAGATTACTACCTTTGAGGTCCTATTTTTTAATTTACCTCCTAACTCCCTGTATTCAACTTTTAGGACCTCATGCCATGTTTTAACCTATATCGTAGTGAGCTATATTCACCACGACAACTGGCTGCTCAACCACCCCCCACCCAGAATGCCCTGCAGCCGCTCCAAGACATCCTTGACCCTTGCACCAGGGAGGCAACATACCATCCTGGAGTCTGGTTTGCGGCCACAGAAATGCCTATCTATTCCCCTTACAATAGAATCTTGAGATAAGGAGGAATTTCCTCACTCAGAGGGTTGTGAACCTTTGGAAATCTCTGCCGCAGTGGGCTGTGAATGTTGAGACTTTGAATATATTCAAGGCTGTGACAGATAGATATTTGGACTCTAGGGAATCAAGGAATATGGAGATCGGGCATGAAAGTAGAGTTGAGGTCGATGATCAGCCATGATTCTGTTGATTGGCGGGGCAGGCTCGAGCGCCCATGTGGCCTACACCTGATCTTGTTTCTTATGTTCTTCTGTCCTTAAATTAATATAACTAATTATTAACTCAAAAGAAAATACGATATTAAATTAGCAACCAATATAAAAATAAATAGTTAAGTATTTATAAACACAGGAATAGGAACATAGGGATATAGCCACAAAGGAATGAACAAGAAAAACTCTAAAATAAAGGCAGTGAAATGAGAAATATTGAACAGTTATTTTAAAGCAGTTTTTACCAGCGTCACAAACATGGTGCACGTGAAGTTAGCCAAAGAATCCAAAAAGGTAACCAGGGCTTCTAAGATAGACAGGAGCGAAATTTTTAATGAACTAGACATTAATTAACTAGAGGATTAAACCGTGGGTCTGGAAAGACAGTTACCCCTCATATTCAAAGCTAAGAAAGAGATAGCAGAGCCACTATATATATATATATATTTCTTTTGATTTATTATATGTAAAACAAATTCTGTCGTCCAGTTTGCTTAAAATCGGCGAGAGGAAAGGTATTAAAATCTTTGCTCAAACATAAAATAGAAGAAACTCTAAAATCCGAAAACATAATTGTCATAAATCGCAACTTCTACAAGAAGTAACTCAGGAAGTACTACTGAACGGCCAGCTGAGGGCGTCGCCCGAGGAGTATAAATAGTAGGGGTTGGGCCCAGCTTGGCCAGAGACAGTCTGGAAACAGGAAGCTAGTGGCTACTAACTAGACCTCCATGTTTTGTTACAAGTCGATTAAAGTGCGTAGTGAGTCTTTATTACGTCAATAATAAAGACTGGTCAGCATGGATTTCAAAAGGGAAGGACATCTTTGACCAACTTTATAGCATTATTTGACAAACTAGCAGAGAGAGTAGGTAAGGGTAAGTTAGTGAATGTAGTATACATAGACGTTCAAAGAGCTTCCATAACCATAGTAGATTCGTGACTAAGATCCGAGCATGTAGACTCAGTGGGCAAGTAGCCGCATGGATATTAAACTGGCTGGTGAATAGAAAGCAGAGGGTAAAGATTAAAGGTAGTTGCTCAGATTGGCGGAAGGTGGGAATTGTTGTTCCACAGGGGCCACTTTTGATTACAATTTATAGTGGAGGTTTGGACTTGGGAATCAGAAGTATAACATCGAAATTTGCGGATTACATCAAATTATGCGGTAAAGTTAACACTGAGGAAGTCTGCGACAAAATCCAAGAAGATATTAACAGAATGGAATCAAGGAGAGTAAATGATAAATGATTATAAATAAATATATATGTGAGGTGGTGAATTTTGTTAGGTGGTATAAGGAGGCCACATGAGCCTTGGACAATAAGAGTCCAAATGGGGGAAAGAAGAAAACGGATTTAGTGGGACAAAATCACAAATTATTAAAAGTAGCTAAGAAGGTTTAGGAAGCCACAAAACGTGCATTCAAAGCAACGGAGTTTATTTCAAGAGGAATGGGTTGCAATAACAGAGGAGGTATGTTAAACCTATATAGACCATTGGCGAGACCACACTTAGAGTGCAGTGCACAGTTATGATCTGCTTAGTACAAAAAGTATGTAGAAGCACTGGAGAAAGTGCAAAATGGGTTAGAATTTGAAACTCGTTTGCATTCAATAAGATCATTGCTGATCTGATTTGGCCTCAACTCCACTTTCCTGCCCGCTCCTCATTACCCTTGACTCCTCTATATTTCAAAAATCAGTCTATCTCCATCTTGAATATGTTCAATGACCCAGCCTCCACAGCTGTCTTAGGTAGAGAATGCAATAACTTCGCGACCCGCTGAGAGAAGAAATTCCACCTCATCTCCATTTTAAATGGGCGAGCCCTTATTCGGAAACTATGCCCCCAAGATCTGGATTCCACCCACGGGGAAATATCCTCCCTACATCTAACTAGTAAAGCCCCCTCAGGATCTTATATGTGAAAATAAGATCACCTTTAATTCTAGTAAACTCCAATGGGTATTGGCACAACCTGCTCAACCTTTCTTCATAAATCAACCCCCAGGGGGAATGAGTCTGACTGGATTGCTCTACAGAGAGCCAGCATGGAGTCGATGGGCCAATGGCCTCCTTCTGTGCCGTTATGACGCTATGACTCTATGACATTTCGAGGCTGAGGCGCTTAGCATAGATGCATGTAAGGGGCAGCTAGTTAAGTAGAGGAGGCAAACATGAATAGAAGGATATGTTGGTGGAGTGAGATGAGGAAAGGTGGAAGATGACTCCCGTGGAACAGAAACTCTGGCATAGATCTTTTGGGCATAATGGCTGGTTTCTATGATGTAGAATTGTACGTCATTCTATTCTATGTAATGGGAACCAAGCGGGGTGAAGGTACAATGGAACTTGGGCACGGGGAAGGTGCAGTGGGGTTTGGGCACGTGGAAGGTGCAGTGGGGTTAGGGCAGGGGGAAGGTGAAGTGGGGATTGAGCAGGGGAGGATGCAGTGGGTTTTGGGCAGTGGGAAGGTGCAGTGGGGTTTGGGCAGGGGAAGGTGCAGTGGTGTTTGAGCAGGGAGAAGGTGCAGTGGGGTTTGGGCAGGGGAAGGTGCAGTGAGGTTTGGGCAGAGGAAATGTGCAGTGGGGTTTGGGCATGGGAATGTGCAGTGGAGTTTGGGCAGGGGAAGGTGCATTGGGGTTTGAGCAGGGAGAAGGTGCAGTGGGGATTGAGCAGGGTGAAGGTGCATTGGGGTTTGAGCAGGGAGAAGGTGCAGTGGGGTTTGAGCAGGGTGAAGGTGCAGTGGGGTTTGAGCAGGGTAAAGTTGCACTGTGGTTTGAGCAGGGTAAAGTTGCATTGGGGTTTGGGCAGGGTGAAGGTGCAGTGGGGTTTGGGCAGGGTGAAGGTGCAGTGGGGTTTGAGCAGGGTGAAGGTGCATTGGGGTTTGGGCAGGGTGAAGTTGCTGTGGGGTTTGAGCAGGGGGAATGTGCAGTGGGGTTTGAGCAGGGAGAAGGTTCAGTGGGGTTTGAGCAGGGGGAAGGTGCAGTGGGGTTTGAACAGGGGGATGGTGCAGTGGGGATTGAGCAGGGGGAAGGTGCAGTGGGGTTTGAGCAGGGTGAAGGTGCATTGGGATTTGGGCATGGGGAGGTTGCACTGTGGTTTGGGCAGGGGGAAGTTGCAGTGGGGTTTGAGCAGGGGGAAGGTGCAGTGCGCTTTGAACAGGGGGAAGGTGCAGTGGTGTTTGAGCAGGGTGAAGGTGCATTGGGGTTTGGGCATGGGGAGGTTGCAGTGCGGATTGGGCTGGGGGAAGGTGCAATGGGTTTTGAGCAGGGAGAAGGTGCAGTGGGTTTTGAGCAGGTTGAATGTGCATTGGGGTTAGAGCAGGGAGAAGGTGTAGTGGGGTTTGGGCAGGGTGAAGGTGCAGTGATTTGTGCAGGGGGAAGGTGCAGTGGGGTTTGTGCAGGGGGAAGTCGCAGTGGGGTTTGGGCAGGGGGAAGGTGCAGTGGGGTTTGGGCAGAGGGAAGTTGCAGTGGTGTTTGAGCAGGGTGAAGGTGCAGTGGAGTTTGGGCAGGGTGAATGTGCAGTGGGTTTTGGGCAGGGGGAAGGTGCAGTGGGAATTGAGCAGGGAGCAGATGCAGTTGGGTTTGAGCAGCGGGAAAGTGCAGTGGCGTTTGGGCAGGGTGAAAATGCATTGGCTTTTGGGCAGGGTGAATGTGCAGTGGGCTTTGGGCAGAGGGAAGGTGCAGTGGTGTTTGGGCAGGGGGATGGTGCATATGTATTTGGGCAGGGGGGAGGTGCAGTGGGGTTTGGGCAGAGGGAAGGTGCAGTGGTGTTTGAGTAGGGTGAAGGTGCAGTGGAGTTTGGGCAGGGTGAAGATGCAGTGGGTTTTGGGAACGGGGAAGCTGCAGTGGGATTTGGACAGGGAGCAGTTGCAGTTGGGTTTGAGCAGCGGGAAGGTGCAGTGGGGTTTGGGCAGTGTGAAATATCAATGGGGGCTCGGCCTGGTGACGGTTCCATGGGTACTGCGCCTCACGAAGGAGAAAGGGGGATTGGAGGGGTTAAAGTTGCAATGGGGACTTTGCAGGATGAAGGTCCAATTCGATCACCTGTTTCCTCCGTTTCAAAATCGAGCTTGCTGTATGATAAAGAAGTGAATATGAAGTAATGAGTTGTTGAAAGTGCTGAATCATTGTGATATAGTTAGAGGTGGACCCAATCCGTGATAGGAAGCCGCCAGAGCTCATGAACAGCGCCCTGTGGAGGGAAGCCAGGAGCAGATATTGGGCAGAAAGCGCAAGCACCGGATACGAGGATAGGCGTATTTTCATACATAGATGCGGAGAAAGCTTTTACATTCACATGTGGGCAGGAACTGAAGATGGTTTGGCTGTAGGCTCCCCACTGCTGTCTGTCTGATATCAATTATGTTGCTGCTGTTGACCACAGAGACTTTACTTAGCAATGTTACAAACTGTGGATAAAACACTCGATAATTCAAAGCAGAATTCCCTCCCTCCCCCAAGACACCAGCACCAGACCGAATGAAGACATGAGTTTAATTTAACACAGATTAATTTGAAATATGAAAGTCAATATTATGATAACGAACAACAGATACATGGACATAACTTTCATTGGATCTACAATTTCGAGAAATTCATTCACATGGATTATATATATATTTAACCCATAAATTATACAATAATTATCCAAACACAAAAAACTGAAACAATCGAAGAATTGTCCTCTAAAACATCGACATTATTATCTACGAATTAAATATTAAAATATAAAAGAATTATCTGAACAATTATCAACAGAATTATCAAAATAATTATTTATGTAATTATTCAATGAATTTCAACAGAATTCCGAACTCAGTTATGCACTCAATTATTTAGTTAAAGAATTACTGAAATATCCAAAGAATTATTTGTTCAATTATCAATCAAATGGAATACTGAAATATCCAAATAATTATCCTCTCAATTATCAATCATAGAAAGATAGAAACATAGAAGGTAGGAGCAGGAGTAGGCCATTCGGCCCTCCGAGCCTGCTCCACCATTCAATGTGATCATGGCTGATCATCCAAATTCAGTACCCTGTCCCTGCCTTTTCCCCATATCCCTTGATCTCTTTAGCCTCAAGAAATATATCCAACACTTTCTTGAATATATTTAATGAACTAGCCTCCACCGCCCTCTGTGGCAGAGAATTCCACAGGTTCACCACTCTCTGGGTGAAGAAATTCCTCCTCATTTCAGTCCTAAATGGCTTACCCCTTATCCTTAGACTATGAGCCCTGGTTCTGGACACCCCGGCCATCAGAAACATCCTTCCTGCATCTAGCCTGTCCAGAGCTGACAGAATTTTATAGGTTTCGATGAGATCCCCTCTCAATCTTCTAAACTCCAGTGAGTATAAGCCCAATCGACACAATCTCTCCTCATACGTCATTCCTGCCATCCCAGGTATCAGCCTGGTGAATCTTCGCTGCACTCCCTCCATGGCAAGAACGTCCTTCCTCAGGTAAGGTGACCAAAACTGCACACAATACTCAAGGTGCGGTCTCACCAAGGCCCTGTACAACTGTAGCAAGACATCCTTGTTCCTGTACTCGAACCCTCTTGCTACGAAGGCCAACATACCATTTGCCTTCTTAACTGGCTGCTGCACCTGCATGCTTACCTTCAGCGACTGGTGCACAAGGACACCCAGGTCTCTTTGCACTTCCCCTCCTCCCAATCTATTGCCATTCAAAATGAAACACTGAAATATCCAAAGAATTATCCTCTCAATTATCTGTTGAATTATCCGTTCAATTATCAATCAAATTAAATACGGAAATACCCAAAGACTTATTCTCTCAATTATCAATCAAATTAAACACTGAAATATAAAAAGAATTATCCTCTCAATTATCCATCAAATTAAACTTTGAAATATACAATGAATTATCCTCTCAATTATCCATCGAATTAACTTTGAAATCTTCAAATAATTATCCTCTCTATTATCCATCGAAATAAACAATGAAATTTCCCCCCAAAATATCCTCACAATTATCTATATAATGGAACACTGAAATATCCAAAGAATTATCCTTACAATATCTATAAAAGTAGACATTGAAATATCCAAAGAATTACCAACACAATTTTCCATCGAATTAAACTCCGAATATCCAAATAATTATCCACTCAATTATCTATATAATTAAACGCAATTATATACAGAACTAAACACTGAAATATGCAAGTAATTATACACTCAATTATGCACCTAATTAAACACTGAAGTATCCAAAGGATTATCTATGCAATTAACTATATAATTAAACACTGAAAAATCCAAAGAATTATCATCTCAATTTTCCATCGAATTAAACAGTGAAATCTCCAAAGAATAATCCACGCAATTATTCATCGAATTTAATGCTGAAATCTACAAAGAATTATCCTCTCAATTCTGTATAGAATTAAACACTGAAATATCTGAAGAATTATCCTCTCAATTATCTATAGAATTATACACTGAAATATCTGAAGAATTATCCTCTCAATTACCGATAAAATTAAGCACTGAAATATCTGAAGAATTATCCTCTCAATTATCTATAGAATTAAACATTGAAATATCTGAAGAATTATCCCCTCAATTATCTATAGAATTATACACTGAAATATCTGAAGAATTATCCTCTCAATTACCGATAAAATTAAGCACTGAAATATCTGAAGAATTATCCTCTCAAATATCTATAGAATTAAACACTGAAATATCTGAAGAATTATCCTCTCAATTCTGTATAGAATTAAACACTGAAATATCTGAAGAATTATCCCCTCAATTATCTATAGAATTATACACTGAAATATCTGAAGAATTATCCTCTCAATTACCGATAAAATTAAGCACTGAAATATCTGAAGAATTATCCTCTCAAATATCTATAGAATTAAACACTGAAATATCTGAAGAATTATCCTCTCAATTATCTATAGAATTAAACATTGAAATATCTGAAGAATTATCCCCTCAATTATCTATAGAATTATACACTGAAATATCTGAAGAATTATCCTCTCAATTACCGATAAAATTAAGCACTGAAATATCTGAAGAATTATCCTCTCAAATATCTATAGAATTAAACACTGAAATATCTGAAGAATTATCCTCTCAATTATCTATAGAATTAAACATTGAAGTATCCAAAGAATTATCCTCACAATATCTATAGAATTAGACACTGAAATATACAAATAATTATCTACTCAATTATCCATCGAATTAAAAACTGCAATATCCAAAGAATTATCCTTACAATATCTATAACAGTAGAAATTGAAATATCCAAAGAATTACCAACACAATTTTCCATCGAATTAAACATTGAATATCCAAATAATTATCCACTCAATTATCTATATAATTAAACACAATTATCTACAGATATAAACACTGAAATGTACAAGGAATTATACTCTCAATTATGCACCAAATTAAATACTGAAGTATCCAAAGGATTATCTATGCAATTAACTATATAATTAAACACTGAAATATCTGAAGAATTATCCTCACAATTTTCCATCGAATTAAAAAGTGAAATATCCAAAGAATAATCCACGCAGTTATTCATCGAATTTAATGCTGAAATCTACAAAGAATTATCCTCTAAATTCTGTATAGACTTAAACACCGAAATATCTGAAGAATTATCCTCTCAATTATCTATAGAATTAAACACTGAAATATCTGAGGAATTACCCTCTCAATTATCTATAGAATTAAACACTGAAATATCTGAAGAATTATCCTCACAATATCTATAGAATTAGACACTGAAATATACAATTAATTATCTACTCAATTGTCCATCGAATTAAACACTGAAATAGCCAAAGAATTATCCTCACAATGTATCTATAGTATTAAACACTGAAATATCAAAAGAATTATCCTCTTAATTATTCATTGAATTAAAATTTGCAATATCCAAAGAGGTATCAATGTAATTATCTAAAGAATTAAACACTGAACTGTACAAAGAATTATTATCTCAATTATCTATAGAATTAAACACTGAAATATCCAAAGAATTATCCAGACACTTATCTATAGAATGAAACACTGAATGTTTCAAAGAATTATCCTCAAAATATCGATATAATAAAACACTGAAATATCCAAAGAATTAGCAACACAAGTTTCCATCGAATTAAACAATGAATATCCAAATAATTTTCCACTAAATTATCTATATAATTAAACACAATTCTCTGGAGAAATAAACACTGAAATGTACAATGAATTATACTCTCAATTCTGCATCGAATTAAACGCTGAAATATACAAAGATTATCCTCTCAAATATCCATCGAATTAAACATTGAGATATCCAAAGAATAATCCACACAATTACACATCGAATTAAACACTAGAATCTACAAAGAATTCACCTCTCAATTATGTATAGAATTAAACACTGAAATAGCCAAAGAATTATCCTCACAATTATCTACCGAATCAAATACTGACATACTGAAATTCTTTTGTTCTGCATTACCGACTGATCTATCCAAATATAACTTCTTTCTGGACTCCTATTCACTTACAGGATATTATTAAAATATTATTTTCAGCAGACACACGTTTCGGTTCCCCTGCGCTTCTTGCTGCAATGACCCCACTATAGTGTAACCATTGAATGATTGGTATTTCTACAAACCTCTGACATTCAGCACCCCCTGAATGACATTTTAGTTTTGTTATAGTTTTAGGTACGAAAGAGAGAGACTGGAACACACAACTTCCTGAAATAAATGCCGGCGCGCTGGCAACAAAGCCAAGCCAACAAATACACATATTGAAACGCAGCTTACTGGGAGAACCTGTAACTTCAGGGAGAGCCACTCCAACAAGCATTGAGTTTAATGTTAAATGATTGAGTTGTGCTCAATAAAATGATGCACCACTTTCTAACTGGAGAGATACAGGAGTCCACCCAGAGCCGATTCTGATCTGTAAATAATGCGGTAACTTAGGTTTCCTAATGATACACAGGAACGTGACAATACATAACATCAAACAGCTCCACTTTCAAATGCATTTTCTTTATAGTTAGAAAAATGATTTAAAACAGAACGCAACAACAGGAATGTAGGACAACATTGGACTGAGCTGAATCATGAGATCAAGAAGTTGTCAATGTGCAGACATGACTGAATCTTGCTTCCAAACATAAGTAAATAAGACATCGAAATTCCATTAACATTTACAACTTTGTAGTTTGGCCAACATTGCTGATGTGCTCACTGTGCACAGTTCAAAATAAATATCGCTGTAATAGAAAGTAAGTGATTAGTAGGACGTTCGTTCCTTGCAATACTGTAACACCTGGGAAACTCATTCAATTACATTGTTAATTATTTCAATGTGAATTTTGGAGAATGCTTCAAACAAGACATTAATCAGCTCTATGTAATTGTTGCCATTTTACACACTTCATGTCTAGTGACAACATTTCTCATTTGATAGAGTCCTTTGATCCGGAGCCCAGATTGCAAGACAATCAGTTCAGAAAAAGCACGGTGACGTCACTAGAAACTAGAGCGTGAAAGAAGACACCACATTAATTAAACAGGAACATTGAGGTTAAACTGACACTGCAGCTTACATAACGGCAAGAGAGGAACTCAAAAAGCAGCTGCTTTGTCAGACACGCAGCACCAGAAGCCATGTAGTTAACAGAGTTTATACGATTCGTATATTTTAATAACCTCTTACCAGGAACACCAACAGCTGCGAGAATAGGGAAGTAAATGGCTCTTATCTGTTGAAGTATCGGGACTTCCATTTAATGTGAGAAGTGACTATTCCTGTTGTGATGGATACACCAGCCCCGGTGAAAACTGTGAAGTGAGACATTGAAAGCAGCCCTCATTTATACAGCAGGGAAATCTCCAGTGTACAGTTCTGTCCCCGGGCCATTGATATTAGTTACAGTCATTTGAACAAACAGTTTGCGTCAGCCGCTTTACACCCAGGTTAATACTGCTATGGGAATAAAACTTTCAATGTGACACGTCACACTTTGGAACTGGATAACAAAGACTTTGAAAGTTAGAAAACAATGGTTAAATGTTACAGGAGTTACGGCACGGCAGGGCGGGGGAGAACTGTGTGGGCTTTGTGGGGATCGGTGTTGGGAAAGGTATTGTTGCTAATTTCCCTCTTTAAGAAAGTCTAGGAAACTCAATGTCAATTGATCAAATTTTAGATATTGTCAAATCAGAGAGGGTGCTATAGGTGGAGAACACAGCTCAGAAACAACACGACATTTTAGGCAAAATATTCAAGTGAGAACAATAATGGTTGGTGTAATTTAATGCGGGCCAGTGTAAATTACTACACACAGTTAGAGGAATTAGAATTCTATGCATTAAATGAAAAGTGTTGTTGGAGCTGAGGGTAAGGTGTTTAAGTAGATTGGACATTGAACAATCCAACAAAGGCAATGCAGCAATCAAAAATATCAGTAAAATATTCATCTACAAACACAAACAAGAGAGTACAAGTCAGGGAAATCACCGTGCAACTGTGTGTGGCTCGGCTCCATCCAATGTTTAAGAAATCTGTTCAGCTTTATTCACCGAAATACAAGGCTGACATTAAGTGTGGGGCGCAGAGCACGCAACGGCTAGGAGTCTGATCCCCAAAGCCAAAGCTCTGGTTTATGAGTAAAGAATGGAGGAAATTGGTCTTTTAATCTCGAAAACAATCGACTGGGCTGATTTATTATTTATTTGTTCATGGGATAAGGGCGTCGCTGGAAAGGCCAGCATTTATTTCCCATCCCTTGCCACCATTCAAGGCTGGATGTGGCAGGTCTGCAGAGCTTTGATCTGATCCGTTGTTTGTGTGATCGGTTAGCTCTGTCTATATCACGATGCTTCCGCTGTTTCTCATGCATGGGGTCCAGATTGTAGCTTCGCCAGATTGGCAGCTCTTTATATCTAGGCCTGGTGAAGTTCATGGCATGTTCTTCCACGCTTTTCATTGAACAAGAGGTAGTCCGCTGGCTTGATAATACCAGTAGAGTGAGGGATATGCCGGGCCAACCCATGAGGTTACAAGTTGTATAGATTACAATTCTGCTGCTGCTGATGGCCCAAAGCCCCTAATGGTTGCCCAGTTATAATGGCCAGATCTGTTCTGAATCTACCCCATTTAGCACGGTGGTAGTGCCACACAACACGGAAAAGGGTGCCCTCAATGTGAAAACTGGATGTGGTCTCCACAAGGACTGTGTGGCGGACATTCCTCCACAGTACTGTCATGGACAGATGCATCTGCGCCAGGGGGATTGGCGTGGACGAGGTCAAGTTGTTTTCTTTGCCCCTCGTGCTCGTTGTATCATCACATGCGGCAAGCCTTTCCTGACTTCGATATCCTTCAGGACTCTGATAGCTTGGTCAGTACTGGTGCTGGCGAGTCAATCTTGGTGATGAACATTGAAGTCCCCCACCCAGGGTATATTTTGTACCGTTGCAATCTCAGTCCTTCTTCGAAGTGGTGTTAAACATGAAGGAATACAGATTCATCAGCTGAGGGAGGGCGATAGGTGATAATTAGCAGGAGTTTTCCTTGCCCATGTTTGACCTGTAACCATCTGAGTTCATGGGGTCCGGTGTCAATTTTGATGACTTACAGGGCGATTCCCTCCCGACTGTGCAGCAACCACTGGTGTGTCAGTCCTGCCACCAAGACAGTACGTATCCAGGGATGGTGATGGAGGATTCTGGGATGTTTGCTGAATGCTATGATGCTGTGAGTATGACTTTGTCAGGCTATTGCTTGACTAGTCTGTGGGACAAGTCTGCCAATTTTGGGCAGATTCCCCAGGTTTTAGTGAGCAGCCATTTTCAGGGTCGACTGGGCTGGATGTGATTTTGTCCTGTCCGAATCCAATGCCTAGTTCGATGCAGAGTTGTCCATTCAATTTTATTCTTCTTAAAGTCTGTCGTACTGGTTTGGAACAAATGTGAGGCTTGCTAAGTGAATTCTGAGGGGAGTTAAGATTCGACCACATTCCACGTGAGATATGGGCTCGTGAGTTTGGGGGTAATATAATAGCATGGATATAGCATTGTCTAACGGACAGAAAACAGATAGGGATAAACGGGGCATTTTCAGGTTGGCAGGCTGTAACTAGTGGGGTGTTGCAAGGATCATTGCTGGAGCCTCAGACATTTACAATCTATATTAATGAATTAGAAGAAGGGACAGCCGTTTAAGTCTGAATGAGGATGAATTTCTTCACTCAGACTGTTGTGAATCTTTGGAATTCTCTACCCTAAAGGATTGTGAATGCTCAGTCGTTGAATATATTCAAGGCTGAGATAAATTGATTTTTGGACTTTCGGGGAATAAAGGTCTATGTAGATCAGGCGGGAAAGTAGAGTTGAGTTCCATGATAAGCCATGATCTTATTGAATGGTGCAGCAGGCTCGAAGGGCTGTATGGCCTACATCATGCTCCCAATTCGTATATTACCTCATACAACACCCAGCACTTCAATCTAAGGACAGAGACCTGTATGGCCGCAGCACGGTTTTCTTTAAGAAAACAGTCCTTCATAATAATGGCACCTGCACTGTATGTACACGTACCTGTAAAAAGCTGCTGGCACTGCACTGCAAGGGCATAGACCTTTACAACAACCAGCATTGTAATGTAAGGACACAGACTTGCTCAAACCCCAGCACTGCACTGTAAGGACACTGTCAGAGCGGCTGTCTTTCGGAGAAGACCTTGAACCAAGGACCCGTCTGCTGTCAGGTGGATGTAAAATCTCCCAGGACAATATAGCAAAGAAGAGCAGGGGACTTATTCCCTGTGCACTGGCCAATATTTATCCCACAATTAAGACGACTAAAAATATATTATCTGGTCATTATCACATTGCTATTTGTAGGAGCTTGATTGATTCCTGGGAAGAGAGATTGAGTAGCATGCACCTATACTCTCTGGAGTTTGGAAGAATGAGAGGTGATCTCATTGAAATATACAAGATTCTGAAGGGGATTGACAGGGTAGATGCTGCGAGCGTGTTTCCCCTGGCTGGAGTCTCTAGAACTAGGGGGCATCATCTCAGAATAAGGGGTTGGCAACTTAAGACTGAGATGAGTCAGAATTTCGTCACTCAGAGGGTTGTGAATCTTTGGAATTCTCTGCCCCAGAGGGCTGTACATGCTGAATCATTGAGTATATTCAAGACTGAGATAGATAGATTTTTGGACTCTAGGGGAATCAAGGGGTATGCAGATCGGGCGGGAAAGTGGAGTTGAGGTCGATGATCAGCCATGATCTTATTGAATGGCCGAGCAGGCTCGAGGGGCCATATGCCCTAATCCTGCACTTATTTTTTATGTTCTTAGAGTGTGCTGGAAGAAATGGAATGGATGGCCGCCATACGGAAGCGAAGGACCAGGCAGGTAGTGCAGGAGTCCCCTGAGTGCATCTCGCTCAATATTCAGTTCTGGATACTGGTTTGTGCGATGGTTCCTCTGGGATCGCAGCAAGAGCCAAGTTCACGGCACCATGGGTGGCTCCACTGCCCAGGTTGGGAGGAGGAAGAGCGTAAGAGCAATAGTTGTAGGGTATTTGATAGTTAGGAGAATAGACAGGCCTTTCTGCAGCTGCAGACGTGACTCCAGGATGATATGTTGCCTCCCTGCTGCCAGGGTCAAGGATGTCACTGAGCAGCTGCAGTGCATTCTGAGGGGGAAGGTGAAAATCCAGAGATCGTGGTCCCCATCGGTACCAACGACATAGGTAGAAAGAGAAATGAGGTCCTGCAGGCAGATTTCAGGGAGCTAGGAGAAAGATTAAAAAGCAGGAGCTCAAAGGTAGCAATCTCCGGATTACACCTGGTGCCTCGTGCTAATGACTGCAGAAGCAGGAGGATAGAGCTGATGAATGCATGACTGGAGTGATGGCGCATGCAGGAGGGATCTAGAATCTTGAGGCACTGGGACCGTTTCTGGGGGAGGTGGGACCTGTACAAGCCAGACTGGTAGGTTAAGAAGACATACGGGATACTTGCATTTATTAGCCGAAGCACAGAATAAAAGAGCAGGGAGGTTATGCTTGGATAGAATAAAACACCAGTTAGGCCACAGGTAGAATACTGCATGCAGTTCTGGTCACCACATTAGAGGAAGGATGTGGTTGCACTAGAAGGAGTGCAGTGGTGATTTACGAGGATGTTGCTTGGGCTGGGGCACTTTAGCTATGAGGAAAAATTCGATAGGCTGGGGTTATTTTCTTTGCAATAGTGGAGGCTGAGGGGAGACCTAATTGAGGTGTATTAATTTATGAGGACCCAAGATAGAGTGGATAGGAAGGACCAATTTCCCTTAGCGGTAGTTTCAATAACCAGGGGGCATAGATTTAAAGGACTTGTTTGGAAGTTTATAGGGGATTTGAGGGGAGTTCTTTTTCACCCAGAGGATGGTGGGGGTCTGGAACTCAGTTCCTGAAAGGGTAGTGGAGGCAGAGACCCACATCACATTTAAAAAGTACTTGGATATTCACTTGAAGTGCCGTAACCTACAAGGCTACAGACCAAGTGCTGGAAAGTGGGATTAGGCTGGAATAGCTCTTTGTTATCCAGCATGGAAAAGATCGGCCGAAAGGCTTCCTTCTGTGCTGTAAATTTCTATGATCCTGTGATAATTCTATATAGCTTTGAATGTGCCTCTGCGCAGGAACTGAAAGGCAGCAGGAAAATAAATTAAAACTGTATCACTTTGGATGACATCATCGACAGGATTCAAGGTTAGGCGGGAAAACCCCAAAAGGTTTCGATTGACAATCGACTTAACCACTCGGTCACGACTACTATGCCGTTCGCTCTGCCTCATGCAGCTTCTCATTTGCTGCAAAGCCGGTGCCTCCAGTCTGAACGCAGTTTCAGCCTTTTGTCCCATTAGTTTATCTTGTACATTTTCTCCAGTGACAGTGATTGTTTTAAGTCCCTCCCTTTTGCCACTTGATTTTCCACTAACATTGGGGGGCTTTTACATCTCTCTTGAAGCCAGATACAAAATATTTGTTGAAAGTCTTTGCAATTTCCTTCTTTCCCATTATTAATTCCCCAGAATCATCCACTATGGACCAACGTTTCCTTTAGCTACTCTCTTCTTCTTTATACACTTGTAGAAGCTCTTACTGCCTGTTTTATATATGTCTTGCATTTTTACTCTCATAATTTATTTTCATCCTCTTTATTTGTTTTCAATCATCCTTTGCAAGTTTCTAAATATTTCCCAATCTTCTGGCCTACCAATAATATCTGCAAAATTTCATGCCTTTTCGTTCAATTTGATACCATATTTAACTTCCTTAGTTAGCCATGGATTGTTCATCCTTCTCGTCGAGTCTTTCTTTTTCACTGGAATATATCTTTGTTGAGAGTTATGAAATATCTACTTAAAGTTCTGCCACTGCTTATTTACCATTTTACATTTCAATCTATTTTCCCAGTCCACTTTAGCCAACTCTGTCTTCTTACCCTTGTAATTGCCTTTATTTAAGATTAAGACACTAGTTTAATATCCAAGTTTCTCACCCTCAAACTGAATGTGAAATTCCGACATGTTATGATCACTCTGCCCTACAGGAACCTTTACTATGAGATAATTAATTAATTATGCCTCATTACAAAGTACCAGATCTAAAATAGCCTGTTCACTGCTTGGTTCCACAACGTATTGTTCTTTAGAAACTGTCCTGAATAAACTATATAAACTCGTCCTCAAGGCTACCTTTGGCAATTTGATTTGTCGAATCTATATGAAGATATCGCCCACGAATATTGCAGTTCCTTTCTTGCAAGCCCCCATTGATTCCTGACTGATAATCTGTCCTAGAGTGTAACAAATGTTATGGTGCATATAGATTATTCCCACCAGTGACATATTTCCCTTATTATTTTTTATCTCCAGCCAAACTGATTCTACATCTTGATTTCCCGTGCCAAGATAATTTCTCACTACTGTACTGATCACATCCTTTATTAACAGAACAACCCCCATTCTTTTCCTTTCTGGCTATCCTTCTGAAATGACAAATATCACGGAATATTCAATTCCCAGCCTTGTTCACCTTACAACCACGTCTCTGTAATGGCTAGTAGATCATAGAAACATATAAGATAGGAGCAGGGGCAGGATAAGGGGTAAACCATTTAGGACAGAGCTGAGGAGGAATTTCTTCACCCAGAGAGTGGTGAAGCTGTGGAATTCTCTACCACAGAAGGCAATTGAGGCCAATTCATTAAATATATTCAAGAAGGAGTTAGATATATTTGGTAAGGCTAAAGGTATCAAGTGATATGAGGAGAATGCAGGGACAGGATACTGAGTTTGGATGATCCGCCATGACCTCATTGAATGGCAGAGCAGCTCGAGGGGCCGTATGGCATATTTTTGCTCTTAATTGTATGTTCGTATGTTTGTGATTGCCTACAAATACTGATTCATTTCAGTTCCTCCCTCTCATTAGACCCTATATTCCCCGACATCTCTGGGAGGTTATTTGTGTCCTCCTTTGTGAAGACAGAACCAAAGTATGTATTTTATTGGTCTGCCATCTCTTTGTTCCCATTATAAATTCACCTCATTCTGACTGCAAGGGACCTGCGCTTGAGTTCAACAATCGTTTTCTCTTCACATATCAATAGAAGCTTTTACAGTCAGTTTTTATGTTCGCTACAAGCTTACTCTCATACTTTATTTTCCCCCTCTTAATAAATCCCTTTGTCCTCCTTTTTTGAATTCTAAACTGCTCCCAATCCTCAGGTGTACTGCTTTTTCTGGCCACTTTATGTGTCCTCTCCTTCCATCTTATGATATCCCTAATTTCCCTTGTTAGCCACGTTTGAGTCAACATTTTTGTTCTATTTTTTATGCCAAACAGAGATGAACAAATTCTATAGTTCATCCATGCGATCTTTAAATGTTTGCCATTGCCTATCCACCGTCAACCCTTTGAGTAACATTCCACAATCAATCCTATCCAGCTCACACCTAATACCAGCGTAGTTTCCTTTATTTAAGTTCAGGACCCTAGCCTGTGAGTCTAATACTTCACTCTCCATGTTAATGAAGAATTCTATCACATTATGTTCGCTCTGCCACAAGCGGTCTCGAACAACAAGATTTCTAATTAATCCTTTCTCATTAAATAATACCCAGTCTAAGATGGCCTGATCTCTAGTTGGTTCCTCGACATATTGGTCCAGGAAACAATCCTGTATACACTCCAGGAATTCCTCCTACACATTATTGCTACTATTTTGCTTAGCCCAATCTATATGTAGATTAAAGTCTCCCATGATATCTGCTGTGCACTTATTGCACGCATCTTTATTTTCCCATTTAATGCCATCCCCAACCTCCACATGACTGTTTTGGGGTCTGTATACAGCTCCCACTAACGTTTTCTGTCCCATGGTTTTTCTCAGCTCTACCCATAGAGACTCTACATCATCAGAGCTAATATCCTTCCTTACAATTATGTTAATCTGCTCTTTACCCAGCATTGCTAGCCCACCTGCTTTTCCTTTTTGCCTGTCTTTCCTGAATATTGAATACCCCTGGATGTTGAGTTCCCAGCCCTGGTCACTCTGGAGCCATGTTTCCGTAATCCCAATCATATCATATCCGTTTACATCTATTTGCACATCTAATTCATCCACCTTATTACGAATGCTCCTCGCATTAAGACACAAAGCCGACAGGCTTGTTTTTTAACACTCTCAGACAGAACTATTTATTTCTATTTCTGCCGTTAATTCATCTATCTTGTTCTGAATGCTGCGTGCATTCAGATAATGAGCCTTTAGTGTTGTCTTTTTGCTATTTTCCCTACTCTGACCCTGTCTGCTGGTGCGCTCTTATGTTTGTACGCTTTGTCCCTTCTTCGCACTCTCTGGTTCTCATTACCCCTAAGCTACCTTGCATTTTGGCCTTCTCCTTTCTATTTAAATTTCTAAGTTTCCCCTCACCTGAACACACCCCCACCACCCCACCCCGCTATTTAGTTTAAAGCCCTATCTACATCCCAGGTTATTCAATTGTCCAGGACACTGGTCCCAGCATGGTTCAAGTGAAGCCCGTTACAATGGAAGAAGCCCCTCTTTCCCCAGTACTGGTGCTTGTTCCCCATGATTCGAAACTCATTTCTCCCACACCAATCCTTGAGCCAGGCGTTCAAATCTCTGAGTTCATTGACCCTATGCCAATTTGATCGTGGGTCTGGTAGTAATCCAGAGATAATTACCATTGTGGCTTTGCTTTTTAATTAGGATCCAGCTCCTGAAACTCACTTAGCAGAACCTCTTTCTTAGACCTACCTATGTCATTGGTACCTACGTGGGCCACGGCAACAGGATAATTCCCTCGCACTTCAAGTTCCTCTTCTGCCCCAACGATATGTCCTTAAAATTGGCAACGTGCAGGCAACACCGCTTTCTATAGTCACGCTCTCGGCTGCAGAGAACAGTGTCTATCCCCCTAACTATACTGTCCCCTACCACTACTTCATTCGTTTTTACTCCCCCAACATGAATATCCCCCTGTACAATCGTGCTGTGTTCAGTTTACTCAACCTTGCTGCAGTCCCTGCTCTCGTCCACACAGGCAGCAAGAACGTCGTACCGGTTCGACAAGTGCAAGGGCTGAGACTTCTCCAATGCTATTCACAATATATATTAATGATCTAGACAAGGGAACTAGATGTAATATCTCCAAATTTGCAGATAACACAAAACTGGTTGGGCGTGTGTGCTGGGAGGAGGATGCCGAGAAAATCCAGGATGATTTGGACAGGTTGGGTGATTTGGCAAAAACATGGCAGATGCAATATAACGTGGATAAATGCGAGGTTATTCACTTTGATGGCAAAAACAGGAAGGCAGATTATTATCCGAATGGCAATAGATTGGGCGAGGGGGAAGTGAAACGAGACCTGGGTGTCCTTGTGCGCCAGTTGCTGAAGGTAAGCATGCAGGTGCAGCAGGTGGTTAAGAAGGCAATGGCATGTTGGCCTTTGTAGTGAGAGGGTTTGAGTAAAGGAACAAGGATGTCTTGCTGCAGTTGTACAGGGCATTGGTGAGACCACATCTTGAGTATTGTGTTCAGTTTACATCGCCTTATCTGAGGAAGAATGTTCTTGCCATGGAAGGAGTTCAGCGCAGATTCACCAGGCTGATACCTGGGATGGCAGGAATGATGTATGAGGAGAGATTGGGTCGATTGGGCTTGTACTCTCTGGAGTTTAGAAGAATGAGAGGGGATCTCATGGAAATTTATACATTTCTGACAGGACTGGACAGTCAAGATGCAGGAAGGATGTTCCCGATGGTCGGGGAGTCCAGAACCAGGGGTCACAGTCTAAGGATAAGGGGTAGGCTATTTAGGACAGAAAAGCGGAGGAATTTCTTTATCTGTGGTGAACCTGTGGAATTCTCTACCACAGAGGGCAGTAGAGGCCAATACATTAAATATATTCAAGATGGAGTTGTATATATTTCTTAAGTCTTAAGGGATCAAGGGGTATGGGGAGAAAGCAGGGACAGGGTACTGAATTTGGATGATCAGCCATGATCGCATTGAATGGTGGAGCAGGCTCGAGGGGCCAAATGGCCTACTCCTGCTCCTATCTTCTATGTTTCTATGTTTCTATGTTTACCTTCTGCATCCCGATACTTGCCTCAATCGAAATCAGACCCTCCTGTCGTTGACCATGTACCAAATCTGAAATATTTAACCTGAAGGTTGTGACTCTACAGTGTAGTAAAGTCGGAAATTCATTAACTCATCCAATATTAATATTAATAGTCAATTGAGTGTATTAAAATTAGTTATATGCATTAGGTCTTTACTGTAACTTAGCCCACAGTCATAATTTAACCTTGTTGTTTATTTTTGTTATGCATCAAGCAGAACCTTTTACTCCCCGCCCCCCCCCCACCCACCTCACCGAAATCCCTCACTTAGCAAATTTCCGAGTTTATTAATCTGTCGAAGCATTAATCCATAGACCTGGACTCGATGCTACTTACCTCCGTGGATCATTAAACCAGCAGAAATTCCAAATCCCTGATTCAGCCCCTGCTGACAGGAATTACCAGGTAACCAGTTCTAGCTAGATACCGCATTAACTGTGCAGCTGGCACTAGCAGGCAGTCTGTTTATCACTGTGAAATAAACTACAAATTAAGGTTAAAGTTAAGTTAAATGCCAAATGTTAAATGCAAAATGTAAAGACATTTTAGAAAGAGATCAACCCTTAACAACCACTTCACTCACCAAATTACCGAGCTTATTACTCTGCAGATGTAGTACTCCGTAGAACTGTAATAGGTGCAACAAAAATAGTGCCTATCGAATTATTAAAGCTGCACAATGTGTTCCTACGCAACCATTACTACAGGTGTGGACCTCAGATTGTCCAGATTATATGCTGTCACCGCTGGCCTGGTGGCAGGTGCGATTGTGCTTTTTCGCATATGAGTTGCCTGCATCCCGCCCCCCATCTCCATTCCCCAACCCCGTGATTGTGAGCGATGCGAAATATATACATTCTGCATATAAAGCCATTCATGTGTGTGTGTGTGTGTGTGTGTGTCTTTATGTATACTTACAATCTATATTAATGATGGGACCGAGTGCAATATATCCAAGTTTGCTGATGATACGAAGCTAGGTGGGGAAGTAAGCTGTGAGGAGAACACAAAGAGCCTCCAAAGGGATACAGAGAAGTTAAGTGAGTGGGCACTAATGTAGTAGATGGACGATAAAGTGGAGAAGTGTGAGGTTATCCACTTTGGTAGCAAGAATAGAAGAGCAGATTATTTTGAATGATGATAAATTTTTAAATGTTGGTGTTCAGAGAGATTTAGTTGCCCTCGGTCAGGAAACACAGAACGTTAGCATGCAGGCACAGCAAGCAATGCAGAAGGCAAATGGTTTGTTGTCCTTTATTGCAAGTGGGTTGGTGAATACGAGTATGGAAGTCTTGCTACAATTGTACAGAGCTTTGGTGAGACCACACCTGGAGTACTGAGCACAGCTTTGGTCTCCTTATCTAAGAAAGTGCATACATATATTAGAGGGAGTGCAGAGAAGGTTCGCTAGACTGATTCCTTGGATGGGGGCTTTTTCCTATGCGAGTTTGAGTAGATTGAGCCTTTACTCTATGGAGTTAGAAAAATGAGAGGTGATCTCATTGGAACATATAAGATTCAGAGAGGGATTAACAGGGTAGATGCTGAGAGGTTATTTCCCCTGGCTGGAGAGTCGAAAAATAGGAGGAACAGTCTCAGGATAACGGGGTTAACACTGAGATGAGGAGGAATTTCTTCACTGAGAGGATTGTGAATCTTGTGAATTCTCTACCACAGAGGGCTGTGGATGCTGATTCATTGAGTATATTCAAGGCTGAGATCGAGAGATGTTTGGACTCAAGGGATATGGAGATCGAGCGGGAAAGTGGAGTTGAGGTCGAAGATCAGTCATGATGTTATTGAATGGCGGAGCAGGTTCGAAGGATTGTGTGGCCGATTTCTGCTACTAATTGTATATTGGTATATTTGTGATTGTGTGGGAGTGTGTGTGCTTATGTTTATTTCTGTGTGTGTGTGTTTTCGTGTGTGAATGCGCTCTATGTGTGTATGTTTATATATGTGTGTGTGGCCGTGTTTTGTGTGCAAATTTCAGTCTGTGGTTATGCATTTGTGTCTGTGCATGATGTTATGTGTATGTGTATCTGTGTGTGTGTGTGTCTGTGTTTGTGTATCTGTGTGTGTGTGTGTCTGTGCATGACGTTATGTGTTTCTGAGTGTATGTATCTGTGTTTGTGTATCTGTGTGTGTGTGTGTGCCTGTGCATGTCGTTATGTGTGTGTGTATCTGCATGTGTGTGTGTGTCTGTGCATGATGTTATGTGTACCTGTGTGTGTGTGTATCTGTGTTTGTGTATCTGTGCGTGTGTGTGTCTGTGCATGACGTTATGTGTATCTGTGTGTGGGTGTATCTGTGTTTGTGTATCTGTGTGTGTGTGTATCTGTGTCTGTGCATGACATTATGTGTATCTGTGTGTGTGTGTATCTGTGTTTGTGTATCTGTCTGTGTGTGTATCTGTGTGTGTGTGTGTCTGTGCATGACATTGTGTAGCTGTGTATGTGTGTGTATCTGTGTTGGTGTATATGTGTGTGTGTGTGTGGTATCTTAAATCATGATGCTTTTGCATTGGCTGACAATCTTCAGCATTCTGTGTCATGACGAAATTTGTACCAGTAATGGGATTTCAAAAATAAAGATTTATTAATCCAATACGTTAATCTCATATATTGATCACATCTATTAACCAAATTTGACAAAAACAGAATGAAATCAGTTAAGTGAAATTACAGAAGGAACACAGATTGAATGCAACTGGACAACCTGCCAATTATCACAAAAGTATTTATGTTGATTTCGTTAGGAAGCCAGTAAAAATAACCATTAATATATTGTAATGAGTTAAGTGCATTATATAAAACATGTTAAAACATTATTTGAATGAAACTTCATGTTACGTTTTTTGTCTTCCGTTTGATATGAATGATGGAAGAGACTTCCATTCATATAAAAACAGTCAGGTTGCTAATGATAGTCTGAAACGCATTGTACAAAATAACACCCCTGTTGTTATAAAGACAAATAAATGATGGCTATTCCAAAAGCGAAATCGGAAACTTGCAGTTATCATTGATATGCGCTTTTCTCTGGGCCGAATTCATTAAAAACCTACACCAGGTTAGATGTAAGAGGAGAGCGGAATCCTTTATTATTATGGGGAGTGCTACCGATTTAGAATGATAACCGTCTAAATAAGAAAGCAGTATAAATTATCACATCATATGTTGCATCGTGGTGTCTTTATGTTCTCAAAACGTGGCCTCTGCATTGAAGGTAGGATTCATTTCATTTAAGTTGGCGGCAGCTTTTACCAAACTGGCATGTCCTGCGAATTTCAGAACATAAAGTGTTGTATTCCATGAGACAGGTTAGATCATGATGCTCAATTTACCGACCTCTGTCGTTGATTCATTTCAAAGTAAGTTGTGTTAACCAATCATTACACAAGCCGGGTACACAGAAGTCTCATTGGAGTCGAGGTTCAGCTTGGACGGTCGGCCTCCTGCTACACGCGCTGCTCAGTATTCAATTCCATTAGTGTCAATGGAACTCAAAATCAAGCGGGGCGTGGAATGAGCGACCACTCCACTAAATCCCTTTTCTGCTATCACCCGGGACAGATTTCTACCCGGATAAACTTAGAATTCCTCTTTTTATAAATTTAGGATTCATGTTTATCTCTCTCCCTTTCTCTTTGTTTCTTCCCTCTTTGTGATGCCGCATATGATTTTTATGTATTTCTTATCTGAGGAAGGATGTTCTTGCCATGGAAGGATTTCAGTGAAGTTTCACCAGGCTGATACCTGGGATGGCAGGAATGACGTATGAGGAGAGATTAGATCGATTGGGCTTGTACTCGCTGGAGTTTAGAAGAATGAGAGAGGATCTCATCGAAGCTTATAAAATTCTAACAGGACTTGACAAACTAGAAGCTGGAAGGATGTTCCCGATGGTCGTGGAGTCCAGAACCAGGGGTCACAGTCTAAGGATAAGGGGTAAGCCATTTAGGACAGAGATGAGGAGGAATTTCTTCACACAGAGAGTGGTGAACCTGTGGAATCCTCTACCACAGAAGGCAGTAGAGGCCAATTCATTAAATATATTCAAGAAGGAGTTGGATATGTTTCTTAAGGCTAAAGGGATCAAGGGGTATGGGGAGAAAGCAGGGACATGGTACTGAATTTGGATGATCAGCCATGATCTCATTGAATAGCGGAGCAGGCTCGAGGGGCCGAATGGCCTACTCCTGCTCCTATCTTCTATGTTTCTATGTTTGGGGCTTACTAGCAAGTTGACTGGAGTCGGCCGGGAGTTTATTATTCCCCATTGTAGAAATACATATATTCATGATTTAACTCAATGTGTGTATCAAACACATGTGGTTGTATCATCATAGCAATGAAACACTTGGTCTGTTTAAGTTGAAGATAGTTAAATGATGACAAATTCTTTATTTTACCTTTTCTTATCTGGTTCCTTATGGCGATCGCTGCAGCAACTGCTCCAACACCCCCACCGCAATCACACAAACATTGCGAAACATCATTTCAATCGGTGATTTGGCTGTGAAATAACAAGCTGCTGTATTAGACAGATAGGTTCATGTCTGAATTTCACCACTAATTCATTTTACACTTGGTTACTTTTCACAATGCTTGAGATCTAATAAGTAGTCGAAGATTGGTTGTACAGTAAATGGCACTTAAAATAAACTCAACCGCAGCAAATTTGAAGCCCTCGAGTTTAAAGGGGATTGGCAGCGTGGACTCGCTATTGGCTGAGAGGGAGGAGGCGGAGAGCAGTGGTGAACAGCTGTTTTTCAGAATGCAGGGATATATAATTCGGTGTCCCCTGGAGTTGATATTAGGACCATTGCTCTTTCTGATATATATTAATGAACTGCACGGTGTATCGGCAGAATAATCGCCAAGTTCGCAAATGAAACAAAGCATAGAAATATAGTGAGCAGTGAGGAGCATAGTAGCAGACTTTAGGAGGAAAGAGAAAGAATGGTGCATTGGGCAGAACAATGGTAGATATATTTGATGGAGAGATTTGTGAAGTGATGCATTTTGGCAGGGAAAAAAATGAGGAGCTGCAGAATAGACTCAATGGAAAACATTTACACTGGATGCGGGAACAGAGAGAACTGTCCATTCACATATACACATTTTTGATGGTCGCAGGACAAGTTGAGAAGGCTGCGAAAAATGTATCCAGGACACGTTGGTTTCAAAAAAGAGGCAAAAACAAGGAAGTTATGGTAAAGCTTTATAAATCACTGCTTACGCCTCAGCTCGAGTCTTGTGTACTATTATGTTCACCACACTCTAGAGAGAATGTCACGGCCTTGGAGCAGGTACAGAAGAGATATACCAGAATTAGGGAATTCAGTCATGTGGAGAGACTAGAAAAGCTGGGATTGCTCTCCTTGGAAGAAAGATTAAGTAGAGATGTATTCAAAATTATGAGGGTTTTTTTATAGAGTACATAGGGAGCAATTGTTTCCACTAGCAGGAGCGTTGTTAAGCAAAGGCCACAGATTTTAATTTATTTGTCAAAAAAACAGAGGAAGGGTGAGGAGATTTTTTTTAACTCAGCGATTTATGATCTGGAATGCAATGCCTGAAAAAGTGTTGTAAGCATCTTCGACAGTAACTTGCAGGGCTAAGGGGAAGGAGTAGGGGAGTTGGACTTTTTGGAGAGCACTTTCAGAGCGCTAGCAAAGGCACCATGGCGCTAATAGCCTCCTTCTGGGCTGCATGATTCTATGAATATTAGCTGTGCTGAATTTTCTTCGATGTGAATATTTGTGTCAGAAACAACCTGATGGTTTTTATATTACTTAATAGTTTTAAACGGGCTTACAATGGTTCTTATTAATACACAAACCGCGTTAAACTATTTTTGGCTTTTACCAGCGCACAGTTTTTGCGAATTCTTCACGGTCTATCAATATTTCCTCCTCGGAAGACGAAGGGTGAAATCCGAATTCGGGAGATTTACCAAAAGGGGGGAGCGGATCGGCTGACCGATATACACGCAGCTCATTTTACTTTCCATTTGGGATTAATTTGAACTCCTGTCACAGGTGAACAACGGGCGACATTGAATTAGCCGCTGAATGTGCAACTCTCCCGATTTTACATTCCATCACCTTCAGTGGAAAGGGAAATCCGGTGTGGTTTATAATGGGTGTCTATTTCAATACTGCACATTCTGCGCCATCAGCCAACTGTAAGATTCACCTATTAAATTCAATGGGAACTAAATTCGGGCCGGGTGTATAACAGGTGATGTGTCCGCACCTGCCCTCTTTTCACCCTTGCCATTGAACCCCCCGTCTCCCAGTTGAGGCTTTGCTCAAATTGTTTACTGTCCAAAGAGCGCCCTCATGTGCTTCGTGAAATGTGTCTATTATTCTTGTTCTGGTTGTTCAAAGGCCAGTGGCCAATGCTCAGTGCCTCATTGCTTGAACCCACTGAGACACTGTGTAAAGCAGCACCCATTTGTGTTGTTCATTGTTTGATAACAATATCTTCCTGGACTTTACTCTTACCTTTTCTATATCAATCGTGGAATCACATTTGGGAAGTAAGAGCGAATATTTGACGTGCTGGGACAAATTTTCAACATCATTGTTTAGGAGGTAATTTGGTGTCGCATTTTGTCTGTACTTGATAGAACCCAGCAATTTACATTCAATTTCGAGCGGTTTTATAACTGGAAGCAGATGCGATTCCGCACATGTTCCATCCCCGCACAGGTGGAATTTCACCACCTCGAATCTAGGCCACGGGTTACATTCGGTTAAACTACATTTTACCCACAGATCTCTTGAGTCTAATGCAGCTTTCTTTCGTTCCATGTGTTATTTGTCTGTTTGTCAGGATGAATTGATTCATTTATACAGTGTGGCTGCAGAAATCGAAAAATGTATATATTGCCACGAGCCCTGTATTCATTCTTTACCTTTACCCACATGTCACTGTATAAATAGCACTCACCCTTTACAGTCACCTGCACAAGTTGACTGATAGCTGATGATATCACTGTTCCATTAACCATTGCTTTATAGCAATAGGAGTAGACTCCTTCATCATCCTGAGTCACATTTGTGAAGGTGAATGTGAAGGTGACAGAATTATCCTCTGCTGACACAGTCAGGGAGGCAGAGCAATTGGTATTGCCAGCTCTCTGCAAGAAGAATATGATGCTGCGATAGACAGTCGGTCTGGTGCAGGTAATAGAGACGTTTCCACCGATTTCAACTTTTCCTGGATGTATTGATATAACTGGTTTAAAAATCTCTGAAAAGAAAACGTATTGAGTGAATTTGACTAAATTTCCTATGTTGAAGCCATTGCCATCAATTCAGTGTAGAGTTGCGCTAAGTACAATTGGGCAAGTTGCTGATGATATGATTGAGTCGTTAGAAGTCAATAGAGAAATTGGACTCGGACGGTGGCGAAAACCGGATGGTGTTGGATCGGCCGCCCGCTCTATGTAGCGACTGATATTAAGTTCAATTGACAGCATATTACTCGGCGAATTAATTGAACATCGGGCACAGCATATACCAGGTCACTAATGTGCTACCGTCAGTTTTACAAGCGCACTCCCTACCCCCTGTGCCGCCATGACCAATTCCACCACAATCATTCTTCACACTTCAACTTCACGTTTGTCTTTAATGTGCTAAATGTTGATCCATTTCAGTTTCAGTGTGGTTCGGATCCTCATAGGTAGCAGATTCATTCCTGGATAATGGGCTCGTTGTTTATTTTGCTGGCTAAGTGTATTAATTGTCGTTAAGCATTGGCAGCTGGTTGTAGAACCGTCTCCAGTTACATTTCCATTGGTTTCTGTAATGGGAACACCGGGGATCTGCCCAAGCGGTAGGTAGAATATCTATCCCTATATGACTAATGTTTAACCAGATTGTTGTCACTATTCTTACTGCTGTGTCTTGCAGAACAGGAACACACTCTGAAATAGCCCATTTAAAGTATTGGGGCTTCCACAGGGGAAGCTCTACAGATATGGAGAGACAGCCACATAATACCAGTTATGAGTAGATTTACATGGCATGTGCCAAAATTGTTGAAGGTGAGCAGAGATGTGGCAAGGCAAAAGGTTTAGCAGGATAATTCACTAGAGCAGGATTCAGTTAGTCTAATGCTTAACCAATCACAACAATTGTCACGAATAGAAGTGAAAGACACTGGATATGTTCGACCAGTAACTCCACAGATTTTCTACCGCCAGGTGATTCACCGGCGGGTTCAGTCCCATTCATGTTAATTGGACTGAATATCCGGCGGGGCAAATAACACGCGGCCAATAAGATTCCGCCCGTTTGTCGCTTCTGCCAAAGACGAAATTCAGCTGTGTAACAGCCGCATCTCTTACCAGTTCAGAAAGAGTATGTTTTGCCGAAGGATGGGGGATGTATTGTTTGTTGCATGAGTGAGGAAATCATAAACTCCTTCTAGCTGCAGGAATTGAGATTTTGTTAAGTAAAGCAGAAGGAGGAAGAGTTACCTTCTACAGTTATTAACACAGAGTTACTGAGGTGTGATAATAATTGCCTCCCGAACACTCTCAACTCGTACTTGCAGCTGTAAAATCCTGTGCGTATATCGGAAATGTTGCTGATAATGATCGAGGCAAAACCATGAGGGTAACCAATATCTAGGGAGCTCAGTAACAAATTGTCCCGATAGAAAGTGAAGTTGTTAACCTTGTTCTGGTTGGAATCGGAACAGGTAATGGGAGCTGACTCTACTTTCATATACACACCCGACTCGTGGTATAAAGAAACACTGGCGATCATCATTTGTCCTGGAACAGAAGTTTAAAATAATAGATTTGAAAGAATTTATATTCGTATCGCAAAATAAATCTCTAAGGCGCGAGTCTCTGAGGGTCAAGTAATTTTGCGAGGTGGTATAAAACGGTTGATAATGAATTGACCGGTCTTTATAAATAAATTCAATGGAGGGAAAAGCAGGCTTGCAAGTATTACAGGCGGCCAATGGAAATCACCCAATTTGCACCATCGCAAAAATGTAAAACAAGATCTGTTATCATGGGCCACAATTACAGAGATATGCGCCAGAACTCTCAACTTCCCTAGGGGCGTAAAACGGCGATTTCCGGTCATCCTTCAATCATACCCACTGCCTGCCCCACATTATTTTATTTTCCATTGAAAACAATGCAAAGCAAAAGCGAGCATGATATATAATGGGCAGCATTCCCATATTGCCCATATTATCCAGCTGAAGTTGAGGCAGCCACACACAGGCAGCCAACATCAATAGAGACGCCAACGGCATCATTCAGATGCATTTCTATTGATTTCGTCTAGCAATTCTTATATTACATTACTGGTTTTTAGCCTGCTGCCATAGCTCGGGTTAATTCGTTATAAATTTATTTCCTGAAGATGTTGCAGTATTAAATCATATCGGGTGTAACACAAAACGTGAGCAATGCAATCGGCCTCCCATTATACGCACCGGGGTGTGGAACAGGCAGAAGAAGCGATGCCGCCCATTATACCGTTGCTGCCCAGGAGGAAGTTCTACCCCATAAAGATGCAGCAGAAGAACAATTCTAGATGTCGCTACAATTTAACGTGGTAACTCGGTAAAAGCATATTTTTGCGGTGAAATTTGTGTTGTGCGGAAGCACAAAATGGTGGGAATTAATCGGCCGCCCCTTTTTAACACTGCCCAGTTTCCGTTTCCACAGAGGGTTGAGCACACACAATAAGATTTTTACCAGTTATCAGAGCCAAGTTTTACAGGTAGATATTCAGTTCCATTGCAGTCAATCGATGTCAACATCAGGCGGGACCAAAAACGTGCAGCAGATTGGATAGCGCCCATTTGTGCACCAGCCCAAGAGCAATATCTACGTTTCTTCAACTGAAGGTGTTGCTGATCTCTGGAAGCCGTTATACAAAATTGGAATGGCATAAAATATCAGAAAGTATAACTCACTTAGGACAGTCACAGCATCACTGGGAATAGAGTTAATCCGGCGTCCGGACACTTGTTTCTCATAAAGGCATTTGTAGCATCCGTCACTATTGTTATTTACATTTATTATTGAGTTAGTAAACGATTGTTGTTCCTTGTATATTACATTGGCTGCATTGCCAACCGGCCACCTGAGTAACCACTGAAGCTGACCGAAAGTGTAACCATTGGCAGCTTCGCAGATAATGATGAGTTCTTCTCTGACCAGATATACCGGATAACTGGGCCTTGTTGGAGGAGGTGGGGGGTCTGAAACGATAGAATTCATTACTGATGTTACACTCAGGCTCTGACTGATGAATAAGCCAATTAACATTGCATTAACACATATGATCTGGTGCGCGTTCAGTGTCACAATGTTGCTGCTGTGTTAGAACAAATGTAAACTTCATTATATAAAGGACAGAAAATAACAGGTTTCTGTCAAAGTTTGTTCTATAATAAACGGACCAACACAATTATAATAATATACACCAGTGAATATCACACACTTATTTTACAAACTACCGTTGTATTCCTTGGTATTTAGATGATTAAGATGTGATTTTATTGAACTTTTCAAGATATTATGGGTAACATAGGGTCCTAAATTTAAATGAAGGAAACTACGATGGTCTGAGGCTGGAGTTGGGTAAGATTGATTGGGGAATGTCACTCAAAGGGTTGACGGTGGATAGGCAATGGCAAACATTCAAAGATCGCATGGATGAACTACAGAATTTATTCCTCACAGTTTGGCATGAAAATAAAACAAAAAAGGGGACTCAACCGTGGCTAACAAGGGAAATTAGTGATAGCATAAGATCCAAGGAGAGGACATATAAATTGGCCAGAAAAAGCAGTAAACCTGAGGATTGGGAGCAGTTTAGTATTCAACAAAGGAGGTCAAAGGGGTTAATTAAGAAAGGGAAAATAGAATATGAGAGTAAGCTTTCAGGGAACATAAAAACTGACTGTAAAAGCTTTTATAGATATGTGAAGAGAAAAAGTTTGGGGAAGTCAAGCTAAGGTCCCTTGCAGTCAGAATCAGGGGAATTTATAATGGGGAACAAAGAAATGGCAGGCCAATTAAATACATTTTTTGATTCGGTCTTCACAAAGGAGGACACAAAACCTCCCACAGATTTCGGGGAACATAGGGTCTGATGAAAGAGAGGAACTGTAAGAAATCAGTATTTGTAGGGAAATGATGTTAGGGAAATTGATGGGAGTGAAGGCCGATAAATCCCCACTGCTTGATAATCTACATCCTAGGGTACTTAAGGAAGTGGCCCTAGAAATAGTTGATGCTTTGCTGATCATCTTCCAGCATTTGATGGAATCTGGAACAGTAGCCATGGATTGGAGGGTAGCTAATGTTACCCCACTATTCAAAAAAGGTGGTAGGGAGAAAACAGGGAATTACAGACTGGTAAGCCTGACAGTGGTAGTGGGGAAAGTGCTAGAGTCCATTATAAAAGATGTAATAGCAGAGCACTTGGAAAACAGTGACAGGATCGGACAAATTCAACATGGATTCACAAAAGATAAATCGTGCTTGACTAATCTACTGGCATTTTGTGAGGATGTAACTGGTAACATAGATCAGGGAGAATCAGTGGATGTGGTGTATTTGAACTTTCAGAAGGCTTTTGATAAGGTCCTGCATAAGAGATTAGCGTGTAAAGTTAAAGCACATGGGATTTGGGGAAAGGTATTGACTTGGATAGAGAACTAGTTGGCAGACAGAAAGCAAAGAGTTGGAATAAACGGGTCATTTTCCGAGTGGCAGGCAGTGACTAGTGGGGTACTGCATGGATCGGTCCTAGGACCCCAGGGCCTAGAAATTCAGTTGGGCGCGCCAGCTGTTAGCATCTTAGGAGGAGTAGATCTCGAGCGCTAGGTGCTTAGCGCCCGGGCGCAGCGCGATCTGCGCCTCGCCCCAACTTCAGTACACATTTAGCACCGGCGCAAAGTCTTAGCGCGCGCCCTGCTGCGCGCGCAGATCATGATGTCATTTACTAGTGCAACGCCCTTTGTGCGCCCTGAACCGGAACTTCACTCACGCCGGCCCATTGTGCGCCGGGCGGCCGTAACGACTGTGAAGTGGAACGGTACACAGCCGATGCGGGCTGCGGGGAGCGCAATTTAAAGGGCCCTCCTGTACTACAAATGGTACGGTATGGCTGGGGGGGTGGGGGGAGAGGAGGAGGAGGAGGACGAGGAGGAGAATGAGGAGGAGGAGGAGGAGGAGGAGGAGGAGATGGAGACGACAGGTGTTCCGGGAACACTTAACAAACTGATGGAGAGACACCCTACCCAAAACCACAAATACACCAGCGTCGGCCTTTCAAAAAAATCCACCCACCCCCTTTAAGAGCTCACCGGAGCCAGAGTGTCTGCCGTCAATCAGCAGCTCGCCGCACCTGCCCTGCGCCCAACTTCCGGTGTAGCACCCCGGCCTGCCGGCTTAGCGCCTACAGAGAGGCGTGCAGCGCCAGTTTTAGCGCTCGAGCAAACTCTTAGGGTGAAGCTAATGACTATCGGAGAAGTGGCCTCGATTTGGCGGCGAGCGCAAACTTTAGCGGCCGCCCTACTTTACCGCCCCAAAAGTGGCTACAATGAATTTCTAGGTCCAGCTGTTCACAATCCATATTAATGATCTGGATGAGGGAATTGGATGTAATATCTCCAAATTTGAAGACGACACAAAGCTGGGTGGGAGGGTATGCTGTGAGGAGGATGTCGTGAACCTCCAGTACGATTTGGACAGGTTGGGTGATTGGGCAGAAACATGGCAAATGCACTAGAATGTGGATAAATGTGAGGTTTTCCACTTTGTTGGCAAAAACCAGAAGGCAGATTATTTTTTGAATGGCAATAGATTGGGAGAAGGGGAAGTGCAAAGAGACCTGGGTGATCTTGCGCACCAGATGCTGAAGGTAAGGATGCAGGTGCAGCAGGTGGTTAAGAAGGCAAATGGTATGTTGGCCTTCGTAACAAAAGTGTTCGAGTACAGGAACAAGGATGTCTTGCTGCAGTTGTACAGGGCCTTGGTGAGACCGCACCTTGAGTATTGTGTGCAGTTTTGGTCACTTTATCTGAGGAAGAACGTTCTTGCCATTGAAGGAGTGCAGCGAAGATTCACCAGGCTGATACCTGGGATGGCAGGAATGATGTATGAGGAGAGATTGTGTCGATTGGGCTTGTACTCGCTGGAGTTTAGATGAATGAGAGGGGATCTCATTGAAACTTATAAAATTCTAACATGACTAGACAGACTAGATGCAGGAAGGATGTTCCCGATGGTCGGCGAGTCCAGAACCAGGGGTCACAGACTAAGGGGTAAGCCAATTAGGATAGAGATGAGGAGGAATTTCTTCACCCAGAGAGTGGTGAACCTGTGGAATTTTCTACCACAGTTGAGGCCAATTAATTACATATATTCAAGAAGAAGTTGGATATATTTCTTAAGGCTACAGGGATCAAGGGATATGGGGAGAAAGCAGGGACAGTGTACTAATTTTGGATGATCAGCCATGATCTCATTGAATGGTAGAGCAGGCTCGAGGGGCCGAATGGCATACTCCTGCTCCTATCTTCTATGTTTCTTTGTAAATAGTGACTGTAATTCCCACTTTAACAGGAGGTGACGATCGAATGGGTGTAGAGCCACCTTTTCATGTGATTCGTGCTCTAGACCCAGCTTAATCATTATCGCAGCTCATTAACAGAGAGCTTTCGAGACAGTTGCCTCGGCTGGAGTTCAGCCTAATGACAACATTGTGATGCCAAGATTTTGTGTCAATGGGAAAGGAACAGAAAGTATTTGAGCAGTGGTCAATGGAAGGGTTAAATCTCCAAGGCATCAGAGAGGATGGAATCATTTATCGAGGGGCGGCAGTCTAGAGGGAGGAGAAGGACATTAAAGGTCAGGAACGGAAAGTTATAACAAGGTGGATGAAGAAGTTCACAGTCCGTTGTGTATGTTCAAAATACACAAGAGGGGAAGGTGAGTGGCAGTGCCAACGAAACCATTTATTCGGGGTAATATAAAGCAGTTAAAATTCTGCCATTAGTACATCATTCATCCGTGCCAGTTGTAGTGAATGGTAGGTGCTGTTTGATGCAGATACTCTTTAATGCTGTTCGCCTTTATTCCCTTCACTGCACGCTAATGAGTGACAAATGGAAAGCAAAGACACAAACACGTAAGCAGAGTAAATGACATGCATTAAACTTTCACAATATAAGAGGTATAACATATGCTAATGAAGCTGAGATCAAAACCTCTCCCAGCTAGCTGCCTATTCTGTGAAATGAAAGAAGGATTTGCATTTATATAGCGCCTTTCATGGCCACCGGACATCCCAAAATGCTATACAGCCAATGAAGCACTTTTTGAAAATTAGTGACGTGCAATATAGAAAACTCGGCAGCTAATTTGCACACAGCAAACTCCCACAAGCAGCAATGTGATAATGACCAGATCATCTGCTTCTGTGATGTTGAATGTGGGATAAATATTGGCCAGGTCAATCGGGAATAACTTCCATGCTCCTTTTCAAAATTGTGCCATGGAATAACTTACGTCCAACTTAGAGAGCAGAAAAATCTGAAAGACGGCACCTCCGACAGTGCAGCACTCCCTCAGCACTGTACTGGAGTGTCAGCCCCAGGTTTTTGTGCCCAAGTCTCTGGAGTCGTGACTTGATCCCATGAGCTTGTGCGAGAGTGCGACCCATTGAGCTCTGGTTAACACTACAACAGGAAGAATACTTTCAAATATTTTGTCAAGCTATCATTTCCTGTTGCTGTACTGTTCCCGCTCTCTCACTATGTGAACCATGTGACTGCACAGTATCAATGTTGGGAAAGCACCTTAACAGAAGCTGGCCGCTGTTGAAATGCAATTAATTTTCTTGGCTGGTCAGGTTCCACCTTTCTTGTTGCGTGTGACCGTTTAGTATTAACATGTTCAAACAGCAGGTTATTGCTCCTTCTGAGTAACGAGGCATCTGCCGTGATGGCTTTGGCTCAGTGCTGTCCACCCTGTGGGATTAGAATTTTATAGTAATATTCTGCACAATATAGAGTGTAGCCGAGCTGATGTTTTAACTGAAGTTATAGGCAAATATGACAGCAGCAAATTAGGCCTGTGGCTCAATTATCAGGCCAAAAACATTACATTTTATGTCGCCCAATGTGTACAAACACTGGATGTAATTTTATTGAAATGGCACAATATCATCAATGTCCTTCCATATTCAGTTGATGAGGTTGGCTGTGATGTTATTTAATTGCTGCATCATTTGAATCAATGGAATAGATCTTCCACTTCATATCTCAGGGAATCTTTGAATCTGAATTATTCCATTGTGAAGGAGTGTAGAAAAAGCGCTGGCCTAAGATTTATTTCTACAGACACAGTGATTTCCTTCTTGGCAGTTTCACTGCCATCCTCCCTGTGACATCCACCGCCAGACCTACCCGAGCCCCTTTCCTGAGGCATCACCCAATTCATTATCAGCAAGTCAGGAACGCTTACACAGAAGGTGGTATACGGACGTGGTCCTTTGTTAACAACTCTAATCACTGATCACATACAATACCTTATCTCCGAGTCACCCGGAGATCCCCTTTTTCTGCAGAATAATTTTGGAGAACCGTGAAATTCCTCAACTCCACTTTTCAATCTCTAATAGGTTACTTACAGAGTCTTTCCCTCCCTTGGGAAAGAACGGTTCAGATTCACTGGGAGAAATTGCTGACAAATATCCTGTAGATTACAACATTGCACAAGTCAAATAACGAACTATCACTCAAATACTGGATTCAGGTCCAGAAAATGCTCCACAATTGCGCATTTCTGTCATCTTTGAACAGACCAACATACATTTTAAAGTGAAGCCTAGGCTATACAGTACTACAATATCATATCAGTTACTCATATTCTATTTTATGTTAATTGTGTTACAACATCGACTCACCTAGATTTTAAAACTACCCATGCACGGAATACAATCGTGTTTTGATTTAATAAAGGCTTTCATAACCTGTATATCTTTCTGACAGCACGTTTATACAGTCTGTGCATATTAGTGATGTACACCACCGCATCATCATCAACCGATCCCCTCCCACCCCACCAGTATGTCACTTTGTTTGTTTTAGCCTAGTTTAACCTTGAGTACAGTCACCATTCAAACGTAAGCAGTTTTCTCTTTCGCATGAATTGCTTCTTTTGAAGTGTTCTGAAACATTAGGATTTTGCAGATGCTCATGACACCATTCAGACCTCCCTCTCTCTCCCTGTCTCTCTCTGTCTCTCTCTCTCTGTTTGTCTCTCTGTCTTACTCTCTCTCGATCTCTCTCTGTCTCTGTCCCTGTCTGTCTCTCTCTGTCTGTCTCTCTCACACTCTTTGTCTCTCTCTGTCTCCCTCTCTCTCTCTCTGTCTCTCTCTCTGTCTCTCTGTCTCCCTCTCTGTCTCTCTGTCTCTGCCTCTCTCTCTGTCTGTCTGTCTCTCTCTCTGTCTCTAACTCACTCTCCCTCTTTCCCTCTCTGTCTCACTCTCTCTCTGTCTCACTCTCTATCTGTTTCTCTGCCTCTCTCTCCGTCTATGTCTGTGTGTTTGTGATTCTCTTTCTCACTCTCCCTGTCTCTCTCTCTGTCTGTTTGTTTCTCTCTCTGCTGGCTGTTTGCTGCAGCAACCCTGATGAAATTCCAATATCCTGCCGTTTTGCCATAGCCCTGTATTTGCCTCAGCTTAAAACATGTAAACTCTTACCCCTTAAACAAGTCAATACAACCTGCTTGTAGATGCTGCCTGTGTTGCTACTGTATCCGGGTCCCTCCTTTTATTCCTCGACATTCAATTAAAAACTATTGAACGGTAATTGCCCACTTATTGTTGCTTATTGTCCTTTTCTCAATTATATTAATTAAGAGTCTGTGGCAGCGTGGATATAAAAACAGCTCAGGGTCAGAAAGAAGTGAGTGGTGCTGAAGGCTTGTTTTTCAGACTGGAGATAAGTAGGTAGTGGGGTTCCCCATGGTTCGCTTATTGAGACCTCTGCCCTTGTTCCTATATAATAACGACCTGGACTTGGGGTTAAAGGGCATCATTTCAAATGTGCAGAGACATTGCTGCTGAAACGTAATGCAGGGAAGTGATGCCTGTTGGAAGGAAGAATGAGGTGAGACAATATAAATAGCTTGGTGTAATTCTAAAGGGGGTGCAGTAACAGATAGACCTGGAGGTTCACTTACACACATCTTTGAAGTTGGCAGGCCAATTGTAAAGACTGTTAAAAAGTATACCGTATCATGTGATTTATAAATAGAGCCATAAAGTAGTGATGAATAATTATGAGGTGATGCTAAATCATTAAACATCATTTTTGGGGGCTCAGATGGAACATTGTGTCCAGTTCTGGCCATCAGATTTTACAAAGGATGTAAAAGCCTTGGAAAGAATGCAGAGAAAATTGAACAGAATGGAAACAGATGAGGAACTTCGATTATGTGGAAATGGTAGAGAAGCAGGGTGATGTTCTCTGTGCAGCAGGGAAGGGCAAGGGGTTTTAATAGAGTTATTCATAATTAGAAATTATTTTGATGATGCAAATAGGAAAAACCGTTTCACTGTCCAGAGATCAGCAACCAGAGGGTGCACATTTAGGGCAGGTGGTAAAATCGCCAGAGGGAGCGCTGCACTGCCGGAGGTGCCCTCTTTAGTATGAGATGGTAAACTGAGGCCCCTTCCTCCTCCCTCAGGTGGATGTAAGTTATCCCACACCATGACTCAATGAAGATCAGGGCAGCTGCACTGTTGTCCTGGTCATTATTCCTCACTCAGCCAACCGAAAATAGCATTTGGAAAATCCACCCGTTTGGGAAGTTAGTGCAAATTTGAAGACAAATGATATAAGATGAAACGCATTGGAGAATAAATTATCAATATAGGTATATCTCAGGTACAGGTCTGAGAATAAAGCATGAAATAGTAATCCTGGCGCCGGCAGTTATGGAAACAGAATAATTATTCACAAAGACTGAATCACAAGCTGCCTGCAGTTAGAGGAAACTTGATTCAGGCATTGCTCAATTTAACCTGTTTCCTTTGAAAACTGATATCTCTGCTGTAAGCTGCTGCTGGCATTTTCACAGCAACACCATCAGTTGAGGAAGATGCCTTTAATACACACTGTTTTGTGCAGAGAGGGAAGTGTAACTGCTTGACTCACTTCCCTGTGAACTGTGGCTCAGTTGCTAGCACACTCGCCTCTGAGTCAGAAGGTTGTGGGTTCAGAGTCTCACTCTATGGTCTTGAGCACATAAAGCCATACTTGAAGCTCTGAAGCAAAGCTGAGGGAGAGCTGCACTGTCGGAGGTGCTGTCTTTTGGATGAGACATTAAACAGAGGGCCTGTCCCTCTTCTCAGGTGAACATTAAAAAGGTCCCACGGCCAATATTTCAAAGAAACAGGGGAGTTATCCCCGGTGTCCTGGCCAACATTTATCCCTCCACCAACCTAACAAAAACAGATTATCTGGTCATTATCACATTGCTGTTTGTGGGACCTTGCTGTACGCAAAATGGCAGCACCGTTTCCCACAATACAACAGTGATTTCACTTGAAAAGTATTTCATTGGCTGTAACGTGCTTTGAGAAGTCCGATGTTCGTGAAAGGCGCTATATAAATGCAAGTCTACATTTTTTCCAATTTTCTTGCTGTCTTCTTCGCAGATAGATCAATGCCACAGAAACGATACATTAATAATACAGCTCCCTTCTAATCAATTAGCGAGGGAAAACTGTGGCTCAGAGAAGGTGCCTTTATATGTATTCTGGATATCAATCATTACATGTTCAGCAATGTATTCATTTTCGGTTTAATTTTATGCTTGTCTGTATATATGTAAGCTTGTCTAAATGCCTCTCTCTCTATCTCTTTCTTTCTCCATATCTATCGTAAGAGAGAGTGTAGGGAGAAATAGATACCACAATCTGCATCGTGTACCTGAGAAGAACCTAAAGTGATCATAATTATATCGGGTTTTGATAGGTTGAATTAGGACAAACAGTTCCCACTGGCTAGAGATCGTTGACCAGAGGATGTACATTTATGGTAATTGGCAAAAAAGAGGGGAGTTGCGGATATTTTTTTAATACCCTATTAATCACTACCTGGAATTCATTGCTTGAAAGGAAAATAGAAACAGATTTCACACTTAATTTAAGGTAAGTGATTTTATAGTTGAAAAGGAAACATTTACAGGGATTTGGTGAAATAACAGGGGAGTGGGTCAACTGAATAGTTTTTTCAAAGAGACTGTACAGGCACGATGACCACATTCTGTGCTGTTTTACTATATATATACAATAATTTGTAATATGTCTCTGAAAAGTACACAAAACACTTCTGATTAACCAAATTGTTTGCTGCATGTCTTTGGAATAATACAGGGTATCATTATCAGAGATGAAATATGTGTAAAGTGATTTGTTCACTATCTTTGGCTATGAAACATTGCTTCCTGCTAAATACTGCACTGGCTGCAGATAGGTTACAGTACGTAAAGCTAATTATTATACAAATCTGCTCTTTGAATAATGTAGCGAGTAATCTTATTGTTGTACTGAAAATTAAACAGGGTTGTTGTGTGTTTAGCGATTAAATGTACTAATATGTACATATATATGCAAATATATTAAGATAACGTCAACATACAATTAACATAATCTGGAATAGAAGTTAATCCTTCTGAGCTTCTCTCTGTGATCCTAAAACAGTCTCTATTTTTTTAAATTAAGGTTTTCAGTCCTTCATCATTGAAACAAGATGTTTAATATTGAAACATCTTCAGAGAGGCACCGGGAAGTTATATGTGATTGCCTAAAACGCACTGGCATTGTAGGTGGTTGTTTCAATACATTGTTTAATATATGCTACAGGCTTCTATTTACATATATAGGAAAAGGAAGAGGCCATTCCGCCCTTCGAGCCTGTTCTGCCATTCATTGAGATCATGGTTAATCTGCCTTTGGCCCATATCCCTTAATTCCTTTGGTTAATGGAAAGCTATCAATCTCCGATTTAAAATTAACAATTGATTTAGCAACAATTGCCGTTTGCGAGAGATAGTTTCAAACTTCGACCACCATTTGTGTGTATAATTTTGGAATTTCATATTTTCACTCCTGATAGGTCTGGCTCTAATTTTAAGACTATGCCACCTAGTCCAGGAATCCCTAACCAGCGGAAATCGTTTATCTCTATCTATCCCATCTGTTCCCCTTACTATCTTGATAACATCGAACAGATCACCTCCTCACATTTAAATTTTAGGAAATACATGCGTTGTTTGTGTAATCTCTCCTCGTAACTCAATATATTACACACCGGTGTAACATGTCAAATTCATGTTCAGAATGAGTGTGTAGTAATTGTATGTGCTGACAGGTCTGGAAGAGAGTGTTTGAAGACCAGGACCACAAACCCGGCACTAAGCTCCTGGTCTACAGAGCAGCAATGATACCCACCCTGCTGTACGCCTCAGAGACATGGACCATGTACAGGAGGCACCTCAAAACACTGGAGAGGTACCACCAACGCTGCCTCCGCAAGATCCTGCAAAGCCTTTGGCAGGATAGGCGCACTATTGTCAGTATTCTCGGTCAGGCCAACATCCCCAGCATCGAAGCCTTGACCACACTCGATCAACTCCGATGGATGGGTCAAATTTTCCGCATGCCCGATACGAGACTTTCAAAACAAGCACTCTACTCAGAGCTCCGGCACGGCAAGAGAGCCCCAGGTGGGCAGAGGAAACGCTTCAAGGACACCCTCAAAGCCTCCTTGAAAAAGTGTAACATCCCCACCGACACCTGGGAATCCCTGGCCTGAGACCATAGCACAAAGTGGAGGAGAAGCATCTGGGAAGGCACCGAACACCTCGAGTCTCTTCGCCGGGAGCAAGCGGAAGCCAAGCGCAAGCAGCGCACGTCAACCGAAGCACCCCACCCTCCCGCCCCTTCAACCACCGTTTGCCCCACGTGTGACAGAGACTGTAGGTCCTGCATTGGACTCATCAGTCACCTGTGAACACATTTTTAATGTGGAAGAAAGACATCCTCGGTTCCGAGGAACTGCCTATGAGGATGAAGAAGATTATTCGTTCCTTTAGTAACAACTTGATTAACGTGGTATCTGTGTTGCAATCTTGGTTACAGCAACAGCCACGTCATATCCTTTATGCACAAACCAACGACTAAGGAAGTTAAGAAAGAAATCTATCTCAGTCCTTTGGAGGCTCTGAAAATTGTGCGCGAATCTAATTAGAACATGTATACTCTCTCAGTTCTTCTTGGGATCAGTGAGTATGATTCTAGTGTCTGTTAATTTTAACTCCTCGAAGATTTTTATTTCAATGTAAAGTTGAAATAGAGAGTTACGCAAACTGTTTGAATTGAGGAACAGTCTACACAGGGCGTTGCTCGCTGCTGTATTTGTTTCTAATGCGCATAATCGGTAATACTCGGCCTGTATTTGTAATTGTTAAAAGGTGGGCGAGTAATTCACAGGGTACAAACTGGATGATGTGCTCTGGTAGCTTAAACAATAAATCATGCAGTGGTTTCTCAAGATCTGGACACTGTTCTCGTACAGTTTTGAAAGCGGATTACAGGAAGTAAGGGCAGAGTATGTGTGGCTGCTATTTAACTAATTCAAAGACACATTGTCTGTCTAACTTACTTCATACGGTAAGTGCTGGACACACTCAAATAGTCAGGCATCCTTTGTGGAGAGAGAATAGAGTTATTGTTTCAGTTCAACGAACTTTCATCAGAACTGGAAGTTGTTAGAGATGAGCAGCTTTTAAGAATATAAAGTGCCAGGATAAAGGGGACAGGAAACTAATAAAATGAGGCAGTCTGTGATAGGTTGGAGGACGTGAGTGATTCAGTGACAAAATGGATGATGGTGTAAGGGAAATGGGAGTGCTATTGTTGCAAGTCTAGAAACACATATTGGGTGCAGAGGATTTTTAATGGTTACAGTAGAACAGCAGCAGGTAAGGGAATCGTGGGGAATCTAACAATGTGGAGAGGCTTACCCTGGTTCGGGAATGTGGCGGAAGACAGTAGGTAGACTGCCAGGGGTGCGGTTGGTGGTCGGAAATTGTTCCTGGGAGTGAGGGTCTGATGGCGGAAGTGTGAAAAAGAGGTTTCTGGGAGTGGTTCCCAGTTCCTGCACTTATTTTAATAGCACTTCATCTCCAATATCTTCTAGTTCTCATTACATTTACCAACATGAATCGTTAACTCTGTTTCACTCTCCACAGATACTGCCTGACCTGCTGAGTGTTTCCTGAATTTCCTGTTTGTATTTCAGGATTCCAGCATTCACAGTGTTTTGTTTTACCTACTTGCCTTACTATCTCTTTGTTTTTTCTTTCTTACTATCTCTCTTTCTTTCTTATTTACTTTCTTTCGACCATTCTTTTTTCTTTCTGTCTCTTCTATCTTTCAATCTTACTTTCTTTCAAACTTTCTATATTTCTTTCGTTCTTTCTCACTCTCTTTCCTATTTCTTTCTTTCTTATTTTCTGTCTACCATTCTTTATTGCTTTCTATCTCTTTCTTTCAATCTTTCTTTCTTTCAATCCTTCTTTCAGTTTTTCTTTCAATCTTTCTTTCTTTCAATCTATCTTTCAATCTTTCTTTCTTTCAATCTCTCTATCTGTCTCTCTTTCTATCTCTCTTTCTCTCTCCCTTTCTCTCTGTTTATTTATTGCTCTGTGTCTATATCGATATGTGCATCTATCACCTTTTGCACTATTCCACAGGTTGTCCCCCTGTGTCTATTCCCGTGAGCACATTGACTGGCAGTCCGGACCCGAGCCATTCATTTCTTTTTCCACTTTCTCTCCCCTTTTACTTTTCTCGCTCTCCCTCCATGACCGCGCCCTCCTGTTGTTCTGCCTCCTTCGCTCTCTCCACTTTCGGATACTCTGCCCTCCCTAATCCCTACCCCAATCCAACATAACGAATACGGGAAGTTATACGTTCCTTTTCGTGACAACTTGACTAATGTTAACCCAGTGCCCTAATTAGTGACTTCAGCTAACGTGACGTCTGTGTTGCAATCTCGGTTACTGCAGCAACATTCACATCATATCCGTTATCCCCAAACCAATGACAAAGGCAATTACCAAAACACAATATCTCGGTATTTTGGAAGGATCCGCACAGTGTGCACGAATCTAATTAGAACATGTTTCCTCTCTCAGTTGTTCTTGGGATCAGTGGGCATGGGTGTACTGTCTGGTAACATTAACTACTCGAAGATCTTTACGTCAATGAAAAGTTCAAATAGAGAGTTCCGCAAAATGCTTGAATTGAGGAACTGCCGACACAGGGTTCAGCATGCAGCTGTTTTTTTCTAATATGCATATTTGATCATATTCGACATTTCATTGACATTTTAAATACATGAAATAGCAATTCACAGGATGCAAACTGGATGATGTGCTCTAGCAGCTTAAACAAAATCACACAGATGTTTCTCATGATCTGAACAATCTTATCGTACATTCTAAAAGCCTATTAAAGGATGAAAGGAGAAGGTATGTGAGGCTGTTATAAACATAAGTCAAAGACACATTGGCCCTGAATTTCCGATCGGAGGGTTCATGCGTGCGGATGTCTCCGATCAGGATAAATCTACGCATTAACCTGTTGGCTCTGTAGGTGCTGAGGATTGCGATCCTGGGCCTCTCCACTACGAAATGCAAGGAGGACCATGTATTCCAGGGATTCATGTGGTTCAGAGGCTTGCCCTGTTCAAAGTGCAGAGGCTTGTCCTGGATCGGCAATTTGGCAGACGGAAGGTAGTTAGACTCCCAAGGGGGCCGGATATTTATTATCAATGCTCTTTGTGGTGTATGTAACCTGTTCCACCTTAAGAGAACTACCTTAAGAGATGTACTACTTTCTCTTGGCTGCTGTATACTGTAATACCGGTGGTGACCACACAGGTATATAAACGTTGTGTAGGGATTTGCTGGGCAGTTCAGCCCTGACCTCCAAATAGTAAAGACCTGTTAAAAGTTATTCTTGTGGTCTGTGTCCAGTGATTTATAATAAGCATAACTGGGACACACAGACTTAACAGTGGCGATGAGTCCGATCTTACCCTGCAGCAGTTTTACATCCAAGGCAGCTTCGTCCTCAGAATGGGCGTCGAGAAGAAGCATCCGCCCTCATCATCCTGCTGAGCACCATCGCACGGGAGGCATCGAGAACCCGGGTTAAAAAGAAAAATTCTGATCAAGAAGCCCTCCATCAGTGACAGGCAGTGATCATCCCTTCTACCACGGTGGTGGGTAAGCCGATCAGCGACACGAGCAGAACATCGGCCACGTTGACTGGAGTGGGGGAGGGAAAATGGAGGAAAAAGGGTGGAGAACTCGACCACAGCCGGTGAAAAGGGCCGGGCTGCAATCGAGGCCAAGAGGCACAGCGACTGTGGCAGCTTAAGGCACGAGAGCCGCGGAGAACTCAAACGCAGCCGGTGTAAAGGACCGGGCTGCATGCGGGGCTGAGAGGCGCAACAGCAGGGGAAGCGTGAATGCCCACGGGAACCGCGGGGGAGTAAAAGCAGCGTCGGGGAATTGAGAACCGCTGGGGAGGCGAGAACGGCAGCAGCACGACAATCGCCATTGCAGCCAGCGGGGGAGGAAGGCAAACGCGGGAGTCCACCATTGTAGTCGGCGGGGGAAGAAGACGAGCGCGGGAAAGACAGCCAAGCGCGGGAAGCCGCCATTTTAGTAGGCGGGGGAAGAAGACAAGCGCGGGAAGCCACCATTTTGAGAAAAAGAAAAATTTAAAAGCTTGCAAGGATGCCTAAACATGGGAACATTAATACCTTTGATAGCGATATCGAAGATTGGACCACGTATGTAGAACGCATGGAAGTATATTGTAAAGCAAATAAGGTACCAGATGATGAGAAAGCACTAACCTTATTAAGCTCAATGGGTGCGAAGACATACGGGCTATTGAAGCACCTTCTATCACCAGATAAACCAGCGGATCAGACTTTTGCGAATATTGTTACTGTCCTGAAAAATCATTTAAACCCCACGCCGCTGATGATAGCGGAACGATTTAAATTTTACAGAAGAACGCAGCTGAAAGACGAAAGCAACGCTGAATTTTTAATTGAACTGCGTAAGCTATCAAAGTACTGTCAGTTTGGAACAGGACTAGCAGATGCGCTGAAGGATAAATTTGTGTGTGGATTGTTAAAAGAAGGAACACAAAAGCGACTGCTTGAGGAGAATGATCTTACGCTTGATAAAGCTGTCACTATTGCAGCATCGCACGAAGCCGCAGCGAGAGGCACTGCAGAAATGCAGCTATGGTCACCGGAACTCAGCACCAATCAAATGGTCTTGGGTAGAGTAAAATGTTATCGTTGTGGAAAGACAACGCACGATCAGAACCAGTGCTGGTTCAAAAATCAGGAATGCAGAAAATGTGGCAGGCTTGGTCACATAGCTAAAGCATGCCGGTCAGGAAAGAAGACCAGCAACAAAAAGTCACCGCAGGAAAAGTACAGAAAGGTACACAAGGTGACAGAGAACAGTTCGAACGAACAGAAGTCAAATTCAGACTCCAGCAGTAATGAACTGGGTAGTCTAAGAGTACACAATGTTGGTAATGACGCAGACCTACAAACAATCTGGGTCACACTTCAGATAGCAGGAGTCCAAGTGAAGATGGAATTGGACACTGGATCGGCATTGACGGTTATGAATAAGCAAGATTACAAAAGGTTATTCCCACATATTCCCCTACGGGATAAGGAGATTGTATTGAAAACATACACGGGGCAAAGAGTATACCCCATTTGGAAGATAGAGGTAAAGGTGGTCCTCAAGGGCAAAGGAAGCTGAGGAATGGACTTATATGTGCTACCTGAGGGAGGTCCACCACTACTGGGACGGGAGTGGATTAGGAAAATAAATATGGACTGGCATTCCTTAAAAGCACTAATGGTAGATTCCGGTAAAAAAGATGTCAAACCTAAACGATTGTCCAGAATATTGGTCGATGCTAAAGAGGTGTTCCAACAGGGACTGGGAACACTGAGAGGAATTAAGGCAAACAACAAGGTTGAAGAACATGTAAACCCGAAATTTTTCAAAGCCAGACCGGTACCTTGTGCGATACGACCTGCTGTGGAAGCTGAGCTGGAAGGGCTAGAACATTCAGGAGTACTGTCTAAGGTAGACTGGAGTGAGTGGGCCACGCCCATTGTTCCCATCATGAAGTGTTCATCGAGCAACAAGCCAGGGGAACCGTGGAAGGTTCGCATCTGTGGAGATTTCAAGATCACTGTTAATCCGGTGCTTCACACGGTGCAGTATCCGTTTCCGCGGATTGAGGATATCGTCGCTTCATTGTCTGGCGGGAAACACTTCACCAAGATAGACCTGGCGCAGGCGTACTTACAGATGGAAGTTGAGGAAGAGTCACGCCAGTATCTCACGATCAACACGCAAAGAGGCTTGTACCGGTATAATGGACTGGTTTTTGGAGTGGCATCGGCTCCAGCAATTTGGCAGAGGGCCATGGAGCAGGTATTACAGGGAATTCCAGGCACACAATGTTACCTGGACGATATTCTGATTACAGGAGATGATGACGAGGAAAACCTTGCAAATTTGGAACTGGTGCTCACCAGATTGAAAGAAAATGGACTTCGAATTAATCGCCAGAAATGTGAGTTCTTTCAGAAGTGGATCTCGTACTGTGGTCATGTCATTGACCAGGAGGGGCTTCATAATTCTCCTGACAAGATCGAAGCTGCTTTGAAGGCTCCCGCTCCGGATAATGTATCCCAGTTGAGGTCGTTCCTAGGGTTGATTAACTATTACCATAAGTTTCTGCCAAATTTATCCACGGTGCTGCACCCGCTGAATGCTCTTTTGCAGAAGGGAGTACCATGGAAGTGGAGCGAGGACTGTAAGAGGGCCTTTCTCAAATGCAAGGCATTGATCACCTCAGAGGAAGTGTTGGCTCACTTCAACCCAACGCTGCCTATTCGTTTGGCTTGTGATGCTTCTCCATATGGTATTGGGGCAGTACTCTCACACAAGTTGCCAAATGGCCTGGAGAGGCCAGTTGCGTTCACATCCAGATCATTGACCTCCGCTGAGCGCAACTATGCTCAGATAGATAGGGAGGCTCTCAGCCTTGTGTGGGGAGTAAAGAAGTTTAATCATTACCTGCAGGGCCAAAAATTTACGCTTCTGACAGACCACCAGCCGTTGGTATCCATTTTTAACCCTAAGAAGGGTGTTTCGGTGATGACAGCACAGAGACTCCAGAGATGGTCCCTTTCCTAGGGGCACATCAATATCAGATCGAATTCAAAGGTACAAAGCAGCATGGTAATGCTGATGGGCTGTCGCGCCTGCCACTACCTACAGAGGAGAAGGCACCGATGGTTGACTCTGCCCTGTTGAGTTATTTCACTCAACCTTCATCGAATGTTTACCAGTCACCAATGCAAGTATTGAAAGAGAAACCAGGAATGACCCGACACTGTCCCGGGCCTACGAAGTGACAGTGAAGGGATGGCCAGCACATGGTGATCCACTGTTACCGGCATTCTCAGCAAGACGAGAACAGCTGTCCGTCTGTCAAGGAACATTGATGTATGGAACAAGGGTGATTATTCCGCCTAAGTTAAGAGAGAGAGTTCTAAAGGAACTGCATGAAAGTCATCTGGGGGGAGTCAAGATGATAAGCCTTGCAAGGGCTTATGTGTGGTGGCCGGGTATCGAACAACAGATAGAGGATCTGACGAAAAGCTGCTCAGGGTGCCAAAAAGTGCAAAATGCACCTCCGATTGCACCGCTGCATCCATGGGAATGGCCTTCAACCCCATGGCAATGGTTACATATTGACTTTGCTGGTCCATTCATGGACTCCTTGTTTTTAATTGCGGTGGACGCACATTCTAAATGGCCAGAAGTGATTAAGATGACTACCACTACCTCGGAAAAGACGATCGTGGTGCTAAGAACGATATTTGCCAGAAATGGATTGCCAGAACAAATATGATCAGACAACGGACCGCAGTTCGTGTCAGAAGAATTCCAGAAATTCATGAAGAAGAATGGGGTGAAACATTATACCTCTGCCCCATATCATCCGGCTACAAACGGGTTGGCTGAGAGATTTGTACAAACGTTCAAAAAAGCAATAAAGGCCATGAACGAAGATCAGATTCCACTACAACACAAGGTGGACAAATTCCTACTGGCATATCGAAACGCCACTCATGCAGTGACAAACCAAAGTCCTGCCATGATGTTCTATAACAGGAGGTTGCGGTCCAGGTTGGACTTGTTAAAACCAAATGTGCGGAGGGAAGTTGAAAACAAACAGTTCCAGCATATAAATAACAAGACCACTCGGAGTTTCGAAATAGGACAACCAGTGTTAGCCCGGGACTATAAATACGAGAAATGGCAATCTGGAACAATTCGGGCCAGACAAGGACCCCTGATGTACACGGTAGATATTGGTGAAAATGTAATACGGCGTCATGCTGACCAACTGGTAGAATCGAGAACAAGTGTCGAACCCAGGGTTACGGCAGAGACAACCATGGAAGAAGTTAGTGAACCTGAAGCATCTACCTCAGAAGTGAATGTACCTGAGGATGATGTCCAATCCATAAGAGAGCAACTAGATGAGTCACCCCAGCAACGAAAATCAGAGACCCCTGAAAGGCGTTATCCAACTCGAATCAGGAGGCCTCCTCAGAGATTGAATCTTTGAACTGTTTTGCATGAAGTTGTATATATATATGTCTATATGTTATTATGTTATGTTAAATGGGGATATAACTGTTAAGCTAAAAAGAGAGGATTGTGGTGTATGTAACCTGTTCCACCTTAAGAGAACTACCTTAAGCGATGTACTACATTCTCTTGGATGCTGTATACTGTAATACCGGTGGTGACCACACCGGTATATAAACGTTGTGTAGGGATTTGCTGGGCAGTTCAGCCCTGACCTCTGAATAGTAAAGACCTGTTAAAAGTTATTCTTGTGCTCTGTGTCCAGTGATTTATAATAAGCATAACTGGGACACACAGACTTAACACTCTTCATCTCTAATATCTGCTAGTTCTCATTACATTTATATGCCTAAAACTTTAACTCTGTTTCTTTCTTTCTTTCTTTCTTTCTTTCTTTCTTACTTTATTTCCTTCTCTCTCTTGACAAATGTTTGAGCAGGTTGGGCCTATACACGTTGGAGTTAAGAAGAATGAGAGGTGATCTTATTGAAACATATAAGATTCTGAGGGGGATTGACAGGTTGGATGCTGAGAGGATGTTTCCTCTAATGGGGGTATCTAGAACTAGGTGCATAGTTTCAGAATAAGTGGTCGCCCATTTAAGATGGAGATGAGGAGGAATTTATTCTCAGAGGGTCGTGAATCTTTGGAATTCTCTACCCCAGGGAGCTGTGGAAGCGGAGTCATTGAATATATTCAAGGCGGAGATTGACAGACATTTGAACTACAGGGGAGCCAAGGGGTATGGGGAGAGAGCGGTGAAGTGTTGTTGAGGGCAAGATTGGATCAGCCATGATCTTATTAAATGGCGGAGCTGGCTCGAGGGGCCAATTGGCCGACTCCTGCTCCTATTTCTTATTTTCTTATGTTTTTATGATCTTTCTTTCTTTCTTTCCTTCCGTCTGATTTTTTCTTTCTTTCTTTCTTTCTTTCTTTCCTTCCTTCTTTCTAATAGTCTAGACCAAAATGTATTAACATTTATATCCACTACGCAACACAAAGTGACATTTCAAAATGTTTTTCTCGGTGTATACGTTCTGTTTAATTGTGTAGTAATATAATTATGCTTGTTATGTTTGATAATTTAGAGTCAATTGTAATTTTGTACCTTACCTGTACTGAATTATAAAGGTACACATATATCTGGGGTAGAAAGTCTGATGGCAATTTCGGAAGTGATAACATGCGAGCTCTGGGAGCTGTTGGTTAATGCGACAGGTCCACAGGCTATTGATGGGCAAAACTTTTCATTGATCCATTTTTTTCTCTTTCAGTTCATTTCCAGACGTTGTTCGGACAGAAAATAATATGTAAGTATGCGACATTAAAATGAATAGTCAATTCATTAATATAGCCATCAGTTAGCTGAAATTAATATTTGATAGTTGGGATTTCATTTAACTCCAGGGCGCATTGATCTATTGCAGGAATTATTGTGCAACTTCCCGCAATTGTTTCTTAAATTCTGATATTCCAAAAAAAATTGCACTTACTTGAAAGGCAATTACGGCTTGTACGCATTTTGTAAAATTTTACTTATTATCACTGTCCATCACTATTATTATGGTCTAGATATTTGTCTTGGGCGGGGCGCAAAATGGGCAGCATCGGATCGGCCGCCCGTTATACGCAGCGCCTGATGTTCAGTAATTGGGTGGATCAATTTGTTGGCGACCATTTTGGGATGTCAAAGTCACCGGCACTGATTGTAGCGCCCCATAAATGTTAGCACCCCCCCCGCCAGAAATTCATTAGTAGTGTCCCAAGCAGAATGTGGAGAGTGACTGGAAGTGCCCCACCTCCTTCTTGGGGCACCATAACTGAAGATCGGGGGGCTACGTGCAACAGCGCCACATGCGTTGGAGCATACCGCTGCCTCATTGCAGGATTCCTCCCCTGATTAATAGGGTGGAACCTAGCGCCGCAGGTATCGGGGCCCTGCTAGACCACCGGGGAGCGGGGTGCAGTAAAAACAGCCTGGTCTGCCCCTGTGGGTGATAACGGGAGGCGCTAATCCACCTAATTTACCAGTTTTTAAAATGACTGCAGTTGCATTTTCTTGTTATGTTGTTTCAAACATCATGTCACTGTTACAGTAATTAAAAAATTGCTCATTAATTCCAATGATCTAGAAAGCGGAGAGCTCGCTATCTCCTGAAACTTTTATCATTTCTGTTCGAGGGGCATACACTGGTAAAGGACAGATTGAACTTAGCTTATTACAATGATAATATCGATGTTAATTGATTGAAGCTTTTCGGTGTTTAAACTCTTTTGACTGCGCTTTCCTCAGATGATTTACCGAAGCCAATCTTCTCTGTGAATCCACCATATGAAGTCATTGTATACGGAGAGAAAATAACTATGACTTGTCGCTGTCAGTGTCCCCTCACAATGAACTGTTATTACCAAAGGCAAGGTTTATTCACGGAACATGTTGCTGCTAAAGGACAATGTTATACCTCATTTGATTTCACCGCAGATCATGGCTTTGATGACATTTACACATGTGAATGTCTACACTCGGAGAATGGACAATGGAGATCTTCACAACCGAGCAACCCTGTTCAGTTAATTATTCGAGGTATGTTAACAGAACCTATTCTCCCAATGGGATTAGAACAATTTGTGCTTACTCAGCAATGAAACGATCCAGTGGAACAGAAGGACACTTGGGCTGCAGTTACATTGGATCTTGGGTGTTCGATTTCAAACCCAACCACTTTACATGGTGTGAGTGGATTTCTTAATGGTTACCGTCACAACAAAGGGTTGTCCGGCGACAATAACTCCGTTTGTAATTCACACACGATTTTTTTTTCTATTAACAAGTTTAGTACATGCACTATTAACATCATTTTATATAACTTTTCTACAAGGTTATATTATTTCACAGTAGAACCTTAGAATGATTACAGCACAGAAGGAGGTCATTCGGCCCGTCGAGCCCCTGTCGGCTCTCTGAAAGAGCATTTCATCTATTCCCACTCACCCCGCCCTTTCCCCATAGCCCTGCCATCTTTTTTCCTTCAGTTACTTATCCAATTCCATTTTGAAAGCCACGTCATTTTGAAAGCCATTTTGAGTCTGCTTCCTCCACCCTTTCAGGCAGTGCTTTTCAGATCTTAACCAGCCGTGGCGTAAAAAAAAGCTTTCCCTCATTTCGCCTCCGGTTCCTCTGCCAATCACCTTAATTCTGGTTCTCGAGCATTCCACCAATGGGAACAGTTTCTCTCTATCTACTCTGTCTGGACCCCTCGTGATTTTGAACACCACTATCAAATCTCCTCTCAAACTTCCCTTCTCTATGGAGAACAACCCCAGCTTCTCCAGTCTATCCACGTAATTGAATTCCCTCATCCTTTGAACTATTGTTGTAAATTTTTCCTGCGCCCTCTCTAATATCTTCACATCCTTCCCAAAGTGCGGGGCCCAGATGTGGACACAATACTCGAATTGAGGCCGTAACTGTGTTTTTTAATGGTTCATCATAATTTGTTTACTTTTGTACTCTTATGCCTCTCCTGATAAAGCTCAGAATTCGTAAGCCTTTTTAAATGCTTTCTCAACCTGATAATCTACATCCTAGGGTACATAAGGAAGTGGCCCTAGAAATAATAGATGCATTGCAGATCATCTTCCAACATTCGATGGAATCTGGAATAGTAGCCATGGATTGGAGGGTAGCTAATGTTACCCCATTATTCAGAAAAGATGGTAGAGAGAAAATGGGGAATTACCTGACATCGGTAGTAGGGAAAATGCTGGAGTCCATTATAAAAGATGTAATAGCAGAGCACTTGGAAAACAGTGACAGGATCCGACAAAGTCAACATGGATTTACAAAAGGTAAATCGTGCTAGACTAATCTACTGGAATGTTTTGAGGGTGTAACTGGTAATATAAATAAGGGAGAACCAGTGGATGTCGTGTATTTGGGCTTTCAGAAGGCTTTCGATAAGGTCCCGCATAAGAGATTAGCTTGTAAGTTAAGGCACATGGGATTGGGGGCAAGGTATTGACTTGGATAGAGAACTGGTTGCCCGACAGATAGCAAAGAGTTGGAACAAACGGGTCTTTTTCCAAGTGGCAGGCAGTGACGAGTGGGCTACCGCAGGGATCGGTCCCAGGGCTCCTGCTATTCACAATATATATTAATGATCTAGACGAGGGAACTAGATGTAATATCTCCAAATTTGCAGATGACACAGAGCTGGGTGGGCGTGTGTGCTGTGAGGAGGATACAGAGAAACTCCAGTATGATTTGGACAGGTTGGGTGATTGGGCAAAAGCATGGCAGATGCAATATAACGTGGATAAATGTGAGGTTATCCACTTTGGTGGCAAAAACAGGAAGGCAGATTCTTATCTGAATGGCAATAGATTGGGAGAAGGGGAAGATCGACGAGGCCTGGGTGTCCTTGTGCACCAGTCGCTGAAGGTAAGCATGCAGGTGCAGCAGGTGGTTAAGAAGGCAAATGATATGTTGGCCTTTGTAGCGAGAGGGTTTGAGTACAGGAACAAGGATATCTTGCTGCAACTGTTCAGGGCCTTCGTGAGACCGCACCTTGAGTATTGTATGCAGTTTTGGTCGCCTTATCTGAGGAAGGATGTTCTTGCCATGGAAGGAGTTTAGCTGATACCTGGGATGGCAGGAATGACGTATGAGGAGAGATTGGGACAATTGAGCTTGTACTCGCTGGAGTTTAGAAGCATGAGAGGGGATCTCATTGAAACTTATAAAATTCCAGCAGGACTAGACAGACTAGATGCAGGAAGGATGTTCCCGATGGCGGGGGAGTCCAGAACCAGGGGTCACAGTCTAAGAATAAGGGGTAGGCCATTTAGGACAGAAATGAGGAGGAATTTCTTCACCCAGAGAGTGGTGAACCTGTGGAATTCTCTACCACAGAAGGCAGTAGAGGTCAATTCATTAAATATATTCAAGAAGGAGTTGGATATATTTCTTAAGGCTAAAGGGATCAAGGGATATGGGAAGAAAGCAGGGACAGGGTACTGAATTTGGATGATCAGCCATGATCTCATTGAATGGAGGAGCAGGCTCGAGGGGCTGAATGGCCTACTCCTGCTCCTATCTTCTATGTTTCTATGTTTCTGACCTGCCTCCTTCAATGATGAATGCACATAGACCCCCGGGTCTCTCTGTTCCTGAGCCCTCTTTAGAACTGTACCCTTTAATTTAAATTGCCTCTCCTTGTTATTCACACCAAAATGTATCAGTTCACAATTTGCTGCGTTAAATTTCATCTGCCACGTGACCGTCCATTCCACCAGCCTGTCTTTGTCCTCTTGAAGTTTATCACTATCCTCCTCACTGTTCACTATATATCCAAGTTTTGTGTCATCTGCAAATTTTGAAATTGCGCCCTGTACACAAGTCCTAGTCATCAATATAAATCAAGAAAAGCTGTGGTCCTTGCAGCAATAACCTCGTGAACAGCAATATATACCTCCCTCCATCCCGCAGACAACTGTTCACCACTACTCTCTGTTTCCTTTCACTTAGCCAACTTCGTGTCCATGCTGCCACTGTCCCTTATATTCCATGGGCTTCAACTTTGTTGGCAAGCCTCTTATTTGTCACTTTAACCAGCGCCTTTTGTACGTCCATGTCCACTACATCCACCGCATTGCCCAAATCAACCCTCTCTGTTACTTCATCAAAATCACAATCAAATTAGTTAGGCACGATTTGCCTTTAACAAATCCATGCTGGCTTGCCTTAGTTAACCCACACTTGTCCAAATGACTGTTAATTTTGTCCCTGATGATCGTTTCTAAAAGTTTCCCCACCACCGAGTTTAAACTTACTGGCCTGTAGTTGCTGGATTTATCCTTACATTTTAATTTGATTTTTTAATTCTCCAGTCCTCTGGCACAACCCCCGGAGCTAAGGAGGATTGGAAGATTGTGGCCAGTGCCTCCTCAATTTCCACCTTTACTTCCCTCAGCACCCTAGGCTACATCCCATCTGGTCCTCGTGCCTTATCTACTTTAAGCACAGCCAGCCATTCTAGTGCCACCTTCTTATCAATTTTTAGCACATCCAGTACCTCAACTACCTCCGCTTTCACTATGACAAGAGGAAATTCAAGATGATATGCAATTAATAAGACTTACTTCCCAGGCCCGGAATGGCACCTTTTGGCTCTCGCAGCTGCTGGTGTGGCTGTGGGCTTACGGCTGCACAAGAAATGCTTATCTAACTAACAGATCAAAAATGTCCCATTCTTATAATTTTCGGCTAGCTGGATCTACCTCTGTCACAACATAAATGCGCAGAACCCACATTTTTAATTTGTAACCCAGTTTACAATCTATTTAGCCTTTGCCACTTTGCTAGAATCTTTGTTTTTAGTACAGTAATTGCACAGCTTATGGGACGTGACAATGAGTTGCCCCAAGTTGGCCACATATCTGTTTTACGCTTAATATTATTTTTACCTGGGAGAAAAGGGTAATCGTATTTTGAGAGGCTGATATGCAATTTCAAACCGTCTACTGGATACCACGAGCACCACTGTGCATGTTGGTTATTTAGAACCTGTTTAAATTTTACTATGCTTGCAAAAAAATGAATACCAGCAACAAATGCAATTCACTGTGTGATTTTTAACCAGGCAGTATCGTTTAGGAAACGCTGGAGATTATAGGGTGTAGGAATGCTAATATCAATGCTCTGATTACTGAGAGTGTTTGCACTGTCGGTATCAGGGAACATAAATGAGAGCCTGAAGTATTAAAAGTATACAGGCATCTGTTCTTAAACAGTCTTCTGTTTTTCAGTCGAGTAGTAAAGGCTTCTGTGTTATGATTATTTATCACTTTATTTTTTTCTACATTAAATTAAAAATCAATCTAAACATGGAGTATAATTTCCTCAGAGTGTAACATAGTTCACAAGCAGAGAGTTGTCAGCAGTTCCGAGAGTAAGCGTGCACTCAAATAGGTTTCTCTCTTTTTCTCAAAATTTAACACACATGCTTCCTTTTTTATACACTGTTCATTGTATCAAATTAGAAGTGGTCTGGCCTTATTTGGTAGCCTCCAGTCAATGCATTTTCCTTCAGCCGATTCATACCCACACAAGTTGACATTTCTCATACATCAACATTCAGTAGTTACTGATCTTTGCACTGTACTTCAGACGTCTTGCATGCATACAACTTTACAATTCTCGTACATCAACATCCCATTGATTAGTTTGCAATGCCAGAAATTCGGGTCGGAGGCTTCCCGCAGGTGCAAGCCCCCGACCTGCACTCACCTAGCGCGCCGGCCATTGTGCTGTGGGCCCGCGTGGGATTGCAATCCTGGGCCTCCTACAGCTGCCGGCGCGCAGTCCTTGCTTATCCCAGGGGCACAGTTAGTTCGAAACGTCCTCTGGGATCACATGGGCCATGGAGAGCCAATCGTAGCAGGGAATCTGTATTCTTAAATTTGACAGGAAGACCTGTCAAATCTATGAATAGAGATCGGACACAAAACCTAACTAAAATTTCAAATAAATATTTAAAAAACATCACATTTTTAAAATAACTATAAATTACATAAAATAACTATATTAAACAATAATTTAAATATTAGAAAAAAGTAATTGCAGTTTTTAACGGGGCTAAAAATAAACTTACCTTTCGTTAAAGTATTTAGAAATTATAAACCTGTGGAAAAATGTTTTAATTTTACTTAATTCACCACTTAACCTTGTTAAAAGCAGGCCTTGTGACTGCTTGTTATAAGCGTAGCTGCTGGAGACTTACCCTCCCGAGAAACCTGGAAATAAACGGAATTTCCAGGCATACGCACTGCCTCTCTGGCGCATGCGTTTGACCTCCGAACTCCTTCCTTCAAGGGAATGGAAGTTCTGGTTCCGGTGCATGCACAAAACCGGCACTTTCGTTGGACCTACGCGTGAGTACCCAGCGCATACTCACCTGTGGGCACCCGAATTTCTGGCCCAATGTTAGGTGATTGGATGTTTATATTATGGCAATACAATAAACATCAATCTTGAACACTGGCTGTTGCTAAGTGAAATCTCCCTCTCGCTCTCTCTCTCATTCTCTCTCCAATGATGCCAACAACATTTATTTGCTGTGTACTGAATGAACTAAACATGAAAACCTTTCAGAAGCCGATTAATCCGAGTTCCAACAGAATCAGATAAATGGAACATCGGCCTGGGAATGGGAGGTCATTTAAAGCGTTGAGCCAAAAGAAGGTCGGGTTTTGCAGATTGAATGGAGATGTTCAGTAAGCGGCTACCCAAAGGTCATTATTGAAAGCAGAAAAAAACAGACTGAATCAAATACCTTGCATAATAGAAAAAATCAGCACATTCTGGTTCACCCTGTGTCCCATCTGTCCTTTTCTTGAAGTAGTAATAAAAAGTGAAGTATGCATTGGAATGAAGGCGACAGATTTTGTTCCATTTTCACAAAAGTGGCCTCATATGTTATTGAGTAGACTTTTGACACACAATTTCATGCGGTATTTTTCATACAGGTGAACTGCCGCAGCCGACTTTCTACATGGACCCAGATTCCGGTGCAGTTTCAAACGGGGAAAATGTTGGCATTTCCTGCAAAGGTGACATTCGTTCCAGAGGGGGTACATTTCTCTTGTACAAAGATCAGAAACAAAATCCTGTACAGTCTCGTACTGTGACTGGTGATGAGCGGAATGTGACCTTCAACATAAATACCCGAAGCAAAGGCTCTGAGGGAAATTACAGTTGTCGATATCAAACAAAGGTCGCAGGACATTTGAGGCATTCGCCATTCAGTAAAGATGTCCCGATTACGGAGACAGGTAGGGACCAACACATTTCAAAACGAGGTTGTGTGTTCTTGTATCTCAATGTCTGTCTCCTTCGCTCATATCTTGTTAATATAGGTGACCAATACCTTTTAAATCGAACTGAGATATACATATTTCGCTGCAAAAGTTAACTGGGGATCGTTTTTTTATCTGCTGGCTTAAGGTTCCCATTTGTTATGCATAGTCTGCAGAGGCTGAACCGCACCCCCCCCCCCCGCCTGTTATCCAAAAATAATGGTCACAAATTAAAAGCTGGAAGCGTTATTTAACGCTCTTTCTTTATAAGCGTTGAAACGCCAGAGAGCTCCCGAATTTAACATCCATTCGCTGAGAAATTCCCCAGGGCAGAGATCTGAAAGCGGCGGAATCGGATATGCCGCCCGTCTAAATCAGCAGTCGAATTTCTTGCCCATTTTAACTTGGGCAATGCTCCATTTTCTGCATGGTCTGGTGGGCGTGGAAGGCTAACTCGGAGTATCTGAGCCGTCTCCATCCAAGTAAGGAGGTCACAAATTGAATGACATTGACAAGTTAAAGAAGGCGCAATGCAAATTCACAGTGATGCTGCCTGGTATGATGAGATAGAGATATGAAAAATTCCTTCAAATAGACAGGCTAGTTTTATTGGCCCAGATATTCCGATTCCTACGGGTGGGTATGCGCTGTGTACCTGCAGGAGTAAGACCTGCTTTTACCAGGATAAGAGTTCAAAAAAGAAAAAAACATTTCACTGATTTATCATTTTAAAATACTTTTCAAAAAAGATAAGTTTATTTGTAGCCCCATAAAGAACTTGGATTATTTTTCTCAATAAATTAATTTTTGTTTAAAATACTTAATTTATTGTAATTTCAAGTCATTTTAAAAATGTGTTTTTAAAAAATATATATTTAAAGTTTTGCCATGATTTTTCATTGATCTCCATTCATATATTTGACAGGTCTTCCTGTCAAACGTATGAATGGAGATTCCCTTCTGTGATTGGCTCCCCAAGGCCCACAAAATCCCAGGGACACTGCGATTGGAAAATGCGGGCCATTATAAAAATTACAATTACAATGGCCCAGAAATTCGGGTCGGGGGCTTCCCGCGGGTGCAAGTCCCCGACCTGCACTTACCTAGCGCGCCGGCCGACTGATACCGCCAACGTGGGATTCTGATCCTGGGCCTCCTCCAACTGCCAGCGTGCAGTGCTCGCATATCCAAGGGGCGGAGTTAGTTCGATGCGTCCCCTGGGATCATGTGGGCCATGGAGACCCAATGGTAGCAGGGAATGCTTCATTCATAAGTTTGACAGGAAGAGCTGTCAAACCTATAAATACTATAAGCACCAAAACATCACTAAAACTTCAAATATTTTGTTTTTAAATCACACTTTTAAAATAACAATAAATTGCATCAAATAACTGTGCTGTCTCTCTGTGGCAATTTATGTTAGTTTTCCAGTTAATTCAGGGGTTTGCGTAAGTTGGGTCGATTCCCATTGTGTGCTGCCACCTAGTGGCTATTTGGTACCTAGCAACTGCAGTAAAAGTGCAGTAAAGTGCTGTAAAGCACAGTAAGTGCAGTAAAGTAAACTACAGACCTACAGCGGCACATGCTCCGGGAAGTTGTATTGTTCCCATGCCTGAGTCTTGGATATTATTTGCCTGTAAGTACTTGAGAATGTTATAGATGATTAGTGTATACTGTATGTTGCAGAAAATGTTTAGTTTGTAACTTTTCACTGTAAGCAAACTTACACAGCTAGCCGTGAAGTGCTCGCTCTCTGTCTAGCTGGTTAACTTGTAGCTGTATTTTGATGCACTATGTACAGGGCTAATTTAAAGAGAATGCCTTCCAGTTTGCTAAATGTGTATTCACAGTAAGCTGTGTTTCCACGTGTTTGGTAATTTACATGCCAAATGTACTGTGTTGCTCAGGCGTACCTAAATTTGTGTATGCATATCAGTTATGCACTTGTATACTAATGTGTGCTTCCATTTCTGTGTTGTATTTCAGTTTTACAATAAGAATCTTTCAGTAAAGCTTTACAAGAAAAGTCAAGCCTTGTGATTTTTATGGGAAGATATCAAGTTGTTAGCTATCTGTCTAGCTCTGCATAGGAACGCGCTGCGAGGGCAGAAAAATAACTGTTTTAAACAATAATTTAATTTTTGAAAAAATTAATTACATTTTCTAACGGGGCTAAAAATAAACTTACCTTTCTTTAAAGTATTTAAAAATAATAAACCTGTTTAAAAAATATTTTAATTGTAATTCATTCAGCACTTACCTTGTTAAAATCAGGCTTTGCATCTGCTTTTAAAAGTTTAATTTCTGGAGACTTACCCTCCCGGAGAAATCTGCAAAAAAAAATGTAAGTTCGATGCGCACGCTCTGCCTCTCCGGCGCACGCATTCCACCTGTGAACCCCTTCCTTCAAGGGAACAGAAGTTCCGTTTTCTCGTGCTTGCGCAGTGCATGAACGAAATCGGCACTTCCATTGGGCCTACGGGTGAGTACCCCGTGCGTACTCATCCGTGGGGACCCGAATTTCTGGGCCTATGTTTTTTAAATTATGAAAGCACGGAAGTTGGCTTCGATGAAAATTTAAAATCATGATAGAAGCAAACTAGTGTCAATAGTTAGGGTTCTATAAGGAAGTGTAGTAAATACAATACTAGAGGGGAGACAGCAGGAAAAGTCCCTCTATACAGAGAGATGTGAGGATATGGGGGTTTGAAATTTGACTCGGGCATTGGCGCAGAACGGGCGCCATATTGGCGGTATCAGTCGGCAATGGAATTGAATATCATGAGCTTCATATAACGGACGGCCGATCTGATATCGCTGATCCTGCGCCACCGCCCGAGTGGAATTTCGAGCGCAATGTAACTGGATCTCAAACGGGGCGTAAAATAAGCGAACAGTGCCATACTGACGTTTTCTTTGAATTTTCTGCCCATGTTCAATTTCATCCCCATATAATCATACTCAGGTCAAATGAACTTAATTTCGGGCGTGAGGTAGAATGTGTCACTGACGCAAAGCAGTCAGTCAAGCAGAGAATATCATCTAGTGCCCTTTTATGCACTGGACATTCAGCTGGAAGTAAATGCTGACATTTCTTGTGTGCTGATTAAATCTTAGCAATCTTCCATCTTTCTATCTCTGTATAGATGCAGATAACAGTTTATTGCTCAACATTGGTCTGGGATGTGCTGCTGGGACCATCGTTTTACTGGTTGTGGCGTTGACCTGGTTCTTGCTTGCGAAGAGAAGTAAGTGATCGTGGGGGAAAGAAAGTACAAATTTTCACGTGAACTAAGATCATCAAAAAACTGGTCGGGCCTTGCAAACAGCCTGCAAACCCAGTCCAGCATTAACATTGTGAAAGGTGACGGTAAGGCAAATGTAGAAGAGTTCTGACTGCATGGTTTGGAAAGGCTTCTCTGCCTAGTCGGATCATTGGAAAATATTGGCCCGGATATTGCGGGGCCGATGACGGCGTATGCACAGCATACACACCATCGGGAAGCCCCCAGAATGGCCCCACAAGTTCCAGGTTTTTGCATAACGCTGCCCGTGCATGGTAAACTGGAATTTGGTACCTGTCCAGGTGATCATCGCATGCGCCATAAAAAAAACTCTATTGCTGGAGCAGATTTGGATTTGACTATCTCGGGATTAAAAAGAAACTGTGCGCATACGGGGTCCAGAATTGCTCTCTTTTTCTTTCACATGATAGATATTTATTACATGCCCTTGCAATTTAAAAAAAAATCCCATTGCTGATCTACAGACCTGTCTGTCAAGCTGTCTTTCCACCTTGCCTCAACCCGCTTACTCAACTATGCATAAACCTTTTCTCTCTCTATTTGGACCTGAAACCCTGTCATTTGGTGGTCACTACTCCTGAGGTGACTCATCTACTTCAGTGAGTGCCCAGGAAAACACTGACGCCTGGTAAAAGCAGGCACTGGGCCTGCTTTTACCAGCATAAGGGTAAAAATAGATGTTAAATTACATTTTCTAAATGATAAAAATATACAAAAACCTTTAAAGTTAGTTCATCTAAATTTTGGCCTGGATTAAAATTATTTTCCGTACAATTCAATTTTTATTTTAAATGCTTAATTTGGAGCTTTTAATTAATTTTGAACATGAGAATATTTATTTTTATTAGAATTGTGTAAATTACTTATTTATTTGGGGATTTCTCATTTGCTTATGGAGATTCTCCCTTCTAATGTCTTTACATATGATTACATAGGATATACGGCAAAGTAACAGGCCATTCGGCCCAACCAGTCCATGCCGGCGTTTATGCTCCACTCGAGCCTCCTCCCATCTTTCCTCACCTAACTCTATCAGCATAACCCTCTATTCCCTTCTCCCTCATATGCTTGTCCAGCCTCTCTGAAATACATCTATACTATTCACTTCAACCACTCCCTGTGGTAGCGAGTTCCACATTCTCACCACTCTTTTGGTAAAGAAGTGTCTCCTGACTTCCCAATTGGATTTCTTGGTGACTACCTTATATTGATGGCCTCTAGTTATGCTCTTCCCCACAAGTGGAAACATTCTCTCTATATCCACTCTATCGAAACATTTCATAATTTTAAAGATCTTTATTCGGTCACGCCTCAGCCTTCTTTTTTCAAGAGAAAAGAGACCCAGCCTGTTCATCCTTTCCTGATAGGTATACCCTCACATTTCTGGTATCATCCTTGTAAATCTTCTCTGCGCCCTCTCCAGTGCCTCTATACCCTTTTTATAATATGGCGAAAGAACTGTACACAGTACTCCAAGTGGGAGTGGGCCTTTGGCGTAGCGGTAGCATCCCCGCCGCTGGGCCAGAAGGTGTAGGGTTTCAAACCCCGCTCCAGACAGTCCCGGCAAGTGGAGTCGGAGCTCCGGCTCTAAATTCTGGGTTGACATCCAGTGGGATACTTGCATCCGTGGGTGTGGGTGGCCCCCCCTCATATGGGTTGTGGGAGCCCGTAAAACCCTCCCGCCATAGGACTAACCACCCTAATGGCTGGTACGAAGATGGTTACGGTCATGGAAGGAGCGTTAATTGCGGCCATAAATCCTTCCACCATTTCATACTGTTCCCCAAAGGGAACAGTGTGAAGACACGTACGACGACGACTCCAAGTGTGGTCTAACCAATGTTCAATACAGGTTTAGCATAACTTCCCTACATTTCAATTCTATCCCTCTAGAAATAAACCGTAGTGCTTGGGTTGCTTTTTTTATTGCCTTGCTAACCTGTGTCGCAACTTTTACAGATTTGTGTATTTGTACTCCTAGCTCCCGTTATTCCTCTACATGACCTAGCCTCACATCCTCCAAGTGATCAGTGACCTCCCTCCCAAAATGTAATACATCACATTTTTCCGTGTTGAAATTCATGTGCCAATTACATGCCCATTCTCCAAGTTTTTTAATGTCCTCCTGTAACTTGTTGCAGTCACAGAAATCACAGTCCTCCTCAGTATTGACTTTCCCCCCAAATTTGGTGTCATCCACAAACTTAGAAATTGTGTTTCTGATTCCAAAGTCTAATTCGTTAATGTAAATTGTGAACAGCAGTGGTCCCAGCACTGATCCGTGTGGAACACCACTACCCAGCTTTTGCCATTGTGAATAGCTACCCTTTACCCTTCATAGTGTCAGCTGTGGTTCAGTTCGCCTGAGTCCGAAGTTTGTGGGTTCAAGTCCCACTCCAGAAGCTTGAGCACAAAAATCCATGCAGTGCTGAAGAAGTGCTGCACTGTCGGAGGTGCCGTCTTTCAGATGAGATATTAAACCAAGTCTGCCCTCTCAGGTGGACGGGAAAAATCCCGTAGCCTCTATAGAGACATAGAAACATGGAGTAGGCCATTCAGCCTTTCGAGCCTTCTCCACCATTCAATATGATCATAGCTGATCCTCTATCTCAATACCATATTCCCATACCGCTTGATGCCTTTTGTGTATAGAAATCTATCTATCTCCTTCTTAAATAGAGTCAGTGACTTGTCCTCCACAGCCTTCTGTGGTAGAGAATTCCACAGGTTCACCACCCTCTGTGTGAAGAAATTTCTCCTCATCTCAGTCCTAAACGTCCTACTCCGTATCCTGAGACTGTGACCCCTCGTTCTAGACGCACCTGCCATTCTCAGCAGCTACACGTTACTCCTGCTCCAAGCTTTCTGTCCTGAAGACAGCCAGCAATCCAGTCTGCTGCTTGTCCCCTGACTCCGCATTCTCTGACCTTGTTCATCAGTCTATTATGGGGTGTTGATCTGGCTCACGTGTACCGAGGGATGCTTCCTAACCGCTTGCCTAACTGGGATCCGTGGGCCTTTATGCAGCCCAAGGACGCAACAACTCCGATGCTCGTGACAGAAGAACATAATAAGTAAGAGCAGGAGTAAGCCATACAGCCCCTAGAGCCTTCTCCCCCATTCAAAAAGATCATGGCTGATCATCGACCTCTACTCCACTTTCCCGCCCAATCTCCACATCCCTTGATTCCACTAGAGTCCAAAAATCTATCGATCTCAGCCTTGAATATACTCAAAGACTCAACATTCACAGCCCTCTGGGGCAGAGAATTCCAAAGATTCACAACCCTCTGAGTGAAGAAATTCCTCCTCATCTCAGTCTTAAATGGCCAACCCATTATCCTGAGACTATGACCCCTAGCTCTAGACTCCCCAGCCAGGGGAAACAACCTCTCAGAATCTATCCTGTCAATCCCCCTCAGTATCTTGAATGTTTCAATGAGATCACCTCTCATTCTTCTAAACTCCAGAGAGTACAGGCCCATTCTACACAATCTCTCACCATAGGACAGCCCTCTCATCCCAGGAATCAATCTAGTGAACCTTCGATCCACCACCTCCAAGGCAAGTATATCCTTCCTGAGAGCCAGCAGGTACTTTTGGATTTATTTTTCGGGTCGGAGGCGTACTCTGGAGGTACACTTCCAACGCAAATTTAGGCCCAATACTATTTAAGGTGGTAATAGCTTCCGACTTTGCTGTCAATATTTTGGGGTAGGAAGAGACGAATTTCTAGACCTATAACAGCAAGCAGTTCGCGTTGTTGCTGAGGTAACCAAGTAGAGGAAACTGTTTTTTTCTTTCTCATTCCATATTTTCTTGCACCTTTTGTGCGTATGCACGTCTCCATTCCTTGATTTCTTCTGGGAAGGGTGCATATTAAACAATTGAATCTACTTCACTTGTATTAATATTGAACAGTGGAAATTTTGATAGTTTGGGTCACTTTATTGCGAAATTTAACATAGTGATTTATATGTTCCCATTGTTACCTTGCAGGACAATTAAGAAGGCAAAATATTGGGAGGTGAGAACACCATGAGACACGCTTTATTTTGATACTCATAGTTTTATGCAAATTATGCAATTATACTTTAATCACTCAAGTTCATTGCATCTTAGGTAATGGTGCAGAGACTAAACATTAATTTGGGGCTATATTTAGGATAATATAACATGTTTGTGTATGTTACAGTAGGGCAGCCTCTGCAGGTGGAGTTACGAGTCACGAAGACGCTGATAACACGTGTAAGTGCAGTGTTGCTTTAATGAAAAAGGTTAATTATAATGGGCCAGAATTTGCCATGGAAATGTGCAGCACGTTCGGAATTTCCACATGCGAATGCAGGTGCACATCATCCCGAAATTGCTCTCTGTTCCGTTCCGACTTGACAGGTGATTTGCACCGATGGGGATATTCTAATTGCTGGCCAAAGATTAGGGCTAATTGCTCAGCAACATTACAATTTTAACAGCTTATGCAAACAGGCGCAGGGCGTGACACATACCGCCTGTCAATTCCAAGAATTTCTAAAAGCTATATGCGGCCGGAAAGGGAAGCATTTTCAGATTTTGCTCAGGCAATTTTTGTAGTTTCCGTGTAAAGCTCGGAGGAAGTGCTTGGCACATTGAGCTAAGTGCGCATTGCGTTTGGAGTAGTTACGCTGCCGACCGTAAGATCCAGGTCAATATGATTCTATGCGACGCTAACAGTGACAGATATCTTAATGGCTTAATTTGTAATACTTGTAGCTGGATCGGCTTTTAGTTATTAATGCACTGGTGTAAATAATATGGAATGAAAAATGCAAAATAATACCCTGCATACGATTGAATTAGATACAATGCGGGTGAAATTTGACACGGGCCTGTAAACAAACAGGCGGATTCACATTTTTAAAAATTAATTTATGGGATCAGGGCATCGCTGGCAATGCCAGCATTTATTGCCCATCCCTAGTTGCCCTTGAGAAGGTGGGGCTGAGCCGCATTCTTGAACCGCTGCAGTCCGTGTGGTGAAGGTGCTCCCACAGAGCTGTTAGGGAGGGCGTTCCAGGATTTTGACCAGTGACGTTGAATGATCGGCGATATACTTCTAAGTCAGGATGGTGTGTGACTTGGAGGGGAATTTGGAGGTGGTGGTGTTGCCGTGCGCCTGCTGCCCTTGTCCTTCGAGGTGGAAGAGGTCGCGGGTTTGGGAGGTGCTGCCAAAGAAGCCTTGGCGAGTTGCTGCAGTGCATCTTGTAGATGGTACACACTGCAGCCATGGTACACCGGTGGTGGAGGGAGTGAATGTTTAAGGTGGTGGATGGGGTGCCAATCAAAGGGGTTGCTTTGTCTTGGATGGTGTCGAGCTCCTTGAGTGTTGTTGGAGCTGCACTCATCCAGGCAAGTGGAGAGAATTCCATCACACTCCTGACTTGTGCCTTGTCGATGGTGGAAAGGCTTTGGGGAGTCAGGAGTTGAGACACTCGCAGCAGAATATCTAGCCTCTGACCTGCTCTTGTTGCCACAGTATTTATGTGGCTGGTCCAGTTAAGTTTTCGGTTAATGGTGACCCCCAGGATGTTGATAGTGGGGGATTCAGCGATGGTAATGCCTTTGAATGTGAACAGTTGTACGACACGTCTGATATTCCAATCTATTCAAGTTAATGGAACTGATTGAAGACTTGAGCGGATTACAGATGACAGGAGCGATAATGCCTTTATTGCGTCACACCCATGTACAAATTTGTCCCCCAAATATGTGAATCAATTAATAATGTCGTGGATTCAAATTTAGCTCTTTGGAGCCTGGCTACCTGGCACCATCTGAACGGGGTGGAAAAGGTACTAGCTCCATGGAAGGGACGCATGCCTACATAAGAACACAATAACATAATAAACAGGAGCGGGTTTAGGCAATTCGGCCCCTCATGCCTTCTCCGCCTGTCCATGAGATCATGGCTGATCATCGACCTCAACTCCACTTTCCCGCCAGATCTCCATATCCCTTGATTGTCCTAGATTCCAAAAATGTATCTATTTCAGCCTTGATTATACTCTACGACTGAGCATCTGCAGCCCTCTGGGGTAGAGAATTCATAGATTCAAAACCGTCAGAGTGAAGATTTCCTCCGTATTTTGTCTTAAATGGCCGACCCCTTATCCTGAGTCTATGCCCCCTAGTTCCAGACACTCCAGCCAGGCAAAACATCCTCTCAGCATCTACCCTGTCAATCCCCTTCAGAATCTTGTATGTTTCAATGAGATCACCTCTCATTCTTCTAAACTCCAGAAATATCGGCCCATTCTAAACAATCCTTCATCATAGGACAGCCCTCTCATCCCAGTAATCAATCTAATGAACCTTCGTTGCACCGCCTCCAAGGCAAGTATATCCTTCCTCAGATAAGGAGACCAAAACTGTGCACAGTACTCCAGGTGTGGTCTCACCAAGGCTCTGTACAATTGTAGCAAGACGTCCTTACTCTTATACTCCAACCCGCCTTGCAATAAAGGCCGACATGCCATTTCCATTACATATTGCTTGCTGTACCTTTATGCTACTTCTCTGTGTTCCTTGCACGTGGACACCCAAATCTTTCTGAACACCAACATTTGAAAGTTTCTCATCGTTAATAAAATATTCTGTTTTTCTATTCTTTCTACCAAAGTAAATAACCTCACATTTCCCTACATTATACTTGGTCTGCCACCTTAATGCCCACTGACTTAATCTATCTGCATCCCTCTGCAGACTCTTTTAGTTCTCCTCACAGTTTACTGTCCCACCTTGCATTGTATTGTGATCAATTTTGGATACATTTAAGAACATAAGAACATAAGAAATAGGAGCAGGAGTAGGCCAATCGGCCCCTCGAGACTGCTCCATCATTGAATAAGATCATGGCTGATCTGATCCTAACCTCAAATCTACTATCACTCGCCATCGCACCCGAACCCATGTGATCTCCTGGGAGAGGCGAAGAACCAGATAAAAAACCCAATGGCCAATTTGGGGAATAAAATCTGGGAAATTCCTCTCCGCCCCATCTAGGCGATCGAAACTCGTCCAGGAGATCACTCTGTCCCTATATTTCCTACAGTACTTACCTTCTGTAAAAGGTGATCTCCACCCCAGCCAGGAACAGGCCCAATTTACTCTTAAAGGACACCTAGCTGGCAGCCTGTTCGATGTCTCCACTAATCCCTGTGAATAGAACCATCTCCTGAAATCTAACACAGAATTAGAACACAAGAAGTAGGAGCAGGACCAGGCTACACGGCCCCTGGGCCCGCTTCGCTACCCACAGGGCCATGACCGTTCCGGACCTAGACTCATGTCCAATTTCCTGCCCGCTCCCCATAACCCCTAATTCCCTTTGCTTCTAGGAAACTGTCTATTTCTGTTTTAAATTTATTTAATGATGTAGCTTCCACAGCTTTCTCGGGCAGCAAATTCCACAGACCTACTACCCTCTGAGTGAAGATGTGTCTCCTCATCATGGTTTTGAAAGAGCAGCCCCTTATTCTAAGATTATGCCCCCTCGTTCTAGTTTCACCCATCATTGGGAACCTCCTCACTGCATGCAGCCGATCAAGCCCCTTCACAATCTTATATGTTTCAATTAGATCTCCTCTCATTCTTCTGAACTCCAATGAGTAGAGTCCAAATCTACTCAACATCTCCTCATATGTCCACCCCCTCATCCCCGGGATTAACCGAGTGAGCCTTCTTTGTACTGACTCGCGAGCAAGTATGTCTTTTCTTAAGTAAGGACACCAAAACTGTATGCACTATTCCAGGTGCGGTCTCACCAATAACTTGTACAACTGCAGCAATACCTCCCTGTTTTTATATTCTATCCCCCTAGCAATAAAAGCCAACATTCCATTGGCCTTCTTGATCAGTTGCTGCACCTGCATACTAACTTTTTGAGTTTCGTGCACCAGGACCCCCAGATCCCTTTGTACTACAGCACTTTCCAGTTTCTTGCCATTAAGATAATAACTTGCTCTATGATTTTTCCTGCCAAAGTGCATAATCTCACACATTCCAGTATTGTATTCCAACTGCCAAATCTCTGCCCACTTACTTAGCCTGTCTATGTCCCCTTGCAGGTTTTTTATTTCCTCCTCACTCACTACTTTCCCTCCCATCTTTGTATCATCTGCAAACTTTAATATGTTACACTCGGCCCCCTCCTCCAAATCATTAATATAGATTGTAAAGGGTTGGGGACCCAGCACGGACCCCTGCGGAACACCACTAGTTACTGATTGCCAGTCTGAGAATGAACCATTTATCCCAACTCTCTGATTTCTGTTAAATAGCCAATTCTCCACCCATGCCAGAATATTACCCCCAATCCCGTGATTTTTTATCTTGAGCAATAATCTTTTGTATGGCACCTTGTCAAATGCCTTTTGGAAGTCGAAATACAATGCGTCCACTGGTTCCCCTTTATCCACCCTGTATGTTACTTCCTCAAAGAACTCAAGCAAATTTGTCAGACATGACTTCCCCTTCATAAAAACATGCAGACTTTGTCCGATTAAATTATGTTCATCCAAATATCTCATTACTGTCTCCTTAATAATGGACTCTAAAATTTTACCAACCACAGATGTTAGGCTAACAGGTCTATAGTTTCCAGCCTTCTGCCTACTACCCTTTTTAAATAAGGGTGTTACATTACCAGTTTTCCAATCTGCCAGGACCTTTGCTGAGTCCAGGGAGTTTTGGAAAATTATTACCAATGCATCCACAATCTCTACCGCCACTTCCCTCAAGACCCTAGAATGTAAGCCATCAGGTCCAGGGGATTTATCCGCCTTGAGTCCCATTATTTTACCGAGTACCACTTCCTTAGTGATTTTAATCATATTTAGCTCCTCCCCCACTAGAGCCCCCTGTTTGTCCAGTGTTGGGATATTCTTAGTGTCCTCTACCTTAAAGACTGATACAAAATATTTGCTCAGTGTTTTTGCCATTTCCATGTTTCCCACCATTAATTTCCCAGTCTCATCCTCTAAGGGTCCAACATTTACTATAGCCACCCTTTTACTTTTTATATAACTATAGAAACTTTTGCTATCTGTTTTTATATTTTTTGCTAATTTACATTCATAATCTATCTTCCATTTCTTAATCAATCTTTTAGTCATTTTTTGTTGTCTTTTAAAGACTTCCCAATCTTCTATCCTCCCACTAGATTTGGCTAACTTATATGCCCTTATTTTTAGTCGGATACTATCCTTAATTACCTTACTTTGCCAGGGATGGCTATCTTTTCTTTTATGCCCTTTTTTCCTCAGTGGAATATATATTTTTTGGAAGGTTTAAAATAACTCCTTAAATGTACACCACTGATCATGTACCGTCTTACCCTTTAATCTATTTTCCCAGTCCACTCTAATCAATTCCGCTCTCATATCTGCATAGTCTCCTTTATTCAAGCCCTGCACGCTTGTTTGAGATCCAACCTTCTCACCCTCTAATTGAATATGGAGGATCCTTTACTAGGACATTTTTAATTAATCCTGTCTCATTACACAGGACCAAATCTAAGTTTGCTTGCGCCCTGGTCGGTTCAGTTACACACTGCTCAAGAATCCCATCCCTAATACACCCAATGAACTCATCCTCAAGGCTGTCCTGCCCAATTTGATTTGTCCAGTTAATATGATAGTTAAAATCCCCCATAATTATATCTGTTCCCTTATTATAAGCCTCAACTATTTCCTGATTGATACTCCGTCCAACAGAGTTGCAACTGTTCGGAGGCCTATAGACAAGCCCACTAGTGTTTTTTTCCCCTTATTATTCCTTATCTCCACCCAAACTGTTGCACTATCCTGATCCTTTGACCCAATATCATTTCTCTGTATTACAGTGATTCCATCCTTAATTAACATAGCCATCCCACCTCCCCTTTCTTTTTGCCTGTCCTTTCTGATTGTTAAATAGCCTGGTATGTTTAATTCCCAGTCATGGTCACCCTGCAGCCATGTTTCTGTAATGGCCACAAGATCATACCCATATGTAGTTATTTGTGCCATTAACTCGTCCATTTTGTTACAAATGCTACGTGCATTCAGATAAAGAAATTTCAAATTCGTTTTGTGACACTTAGTTCCTGCTTTATCCCCTTTTGCTACTGTATCTTTTACTCCATACCTTCTGTCCCTTTCTGACACGCTCTGGTTTTTAATTCCCCCACTGCTACCTAAGTCTATAACCTTCTCCGTTGTCATTTTTATTATTTGCTCTCTAGAAACCTTCCCCCCACTAATTAGTTTAAAGCCCTCTCTACAGCTCTAGTTATATGATTCGCTAGGATTCTAGTCCCAGCACTGGCCAAGTGAAGTCCGTCCCAATGGAACAGCTCCCTGCTGTCCCAGTACTGGTGCCAGTGTCCCAAGAAGCAAAACCCATTTTTCCCACACCAGTCTTTGAGCCATACATTTAACTCTCTAATTTTATTTATCCTAGCCAAATTCGCTGGTGGCTCAGTTAATAATCCAGAGATTATTACCCTTGAGGTCCTGTTTTTTAATTTGACCCCTAGCTGCTCATACTCCTTTAACAGAAACTTCTTCCTTGTCCTATCTACGTCGTTTGTACCAACATGGACCACGACAACTGGATCCTCCCCCTCCCACTCCAAGTTTCTTTCCAGCCCAGAAGAGATGTCCTTAACCCTGGCACCGGGCAGGCAACACAGCCTTCAGGACTCCCGCCCTCGACTGCAGAGAACCCTATCTATCCCCCTAATGATACTATCCCCTACCACTACAACATTTCTTTTTACTCCCCTCACTTGAATGGCCCCCTGTTCCACGGTGCTGTGGCCAGGTTGCTCATCCTCCCTGCAGTCCCCGTTCCGTCCCTCACGGGGAGAAAGTACCTCGAACCTGTTTGACAAGAGCAAGGGCTGCGGCTCCTTCAACACTACCTCCTGGATCCCCGTACCTGCCTCACTTATAGTCACACCATCCTGTCCCTGACCACGGACTCCATCTGAATTAATTAATTTCATAGTTGTGACTACCTCCTGAAACATAGAGTCCAGGTACTTCTCCCCCTCCCTGTTTTCTCTTGGTCCCATCACCTCGCCCATTAATATAGATTGTAAATAGCTGAGGCCCCAACACTGATCCCTGCTTGTAACGTAACCCGCCAGATTTTCCTTCCTTTGAAATGACGTGCCATGTTATACTTGTTGCGATATTTTGCTTTCTGAAATGTGGCCTTGTGATTGTTATTACCCATTAGGTAAAGACAACTATCTAAACATGATTTTAATTTTGCGCTAAATTTGTGGTAATGAGTGATTAGTGAGGATATTTTTTAATATCGGGGAAGATTTTCAGTGCGGGCATGAACTGCCCATCAACTGATTTTCAAGGAATTTAGTAACTAGGCATTTGCTATAAAGCATGGCAACGGCAGTTGTCTGCCCGAGCAGCCAGTTGGCATTCTAGCCCTTTGAAACTCACTGGAAAAACAGGCAGAGACTTCACAAAATAAATGTCCTTCTTTTCAGATGAGACTGCGAATCTTCCTTTAGATCCTGACAAAAACGTAAGTTCAATTTTTCTCAAATACCAATCATTATGCCTCTTGCTTTGCAAACACCGATAAGCTGGCTCCTGTAGAGAGAGTCGGAAACTTACAGAATAGTGAGCGAGGGAGAGTGAGAGAGTGAAAGAACGAGATAGAGAGTGAGTGAGAGAGAAGGAGAGAGAAAGACAAGACCGAGAGAAGAACAGATGGACACAGAGATAGAGATCGATACATTTATAGATAGATAGACAGACAGACAGACAGATAGATATATAGATAGAAATATATATAGGTAGACAGAGAGGCAGGACGACAGGCAGAACGACAGGCAGAATGAATGACAGACAGAACGACAGAGAACGACAGACAGAGAACGAAAGACAGAGAACGACAGACAGACAGAACGACAGACAGACAGAACGACAGACAGACAGAACGACAGACAGACAGAATGATAGACAGACAGAACCACAGACAGACAGAACGACAGACACACAGACAGACAGACAGACAGATAAACAGACAGACAGGCAGACAGAACGAACAGACAGACAGACAGACTGACCAGACAAAATGAACAGACAGACAGAATGAACAGACAGACGAACGAACGAGAGTCAGAGGTGTGAGATACAAAAGAGACAGACAGACAGACTCTGAGAGAGACAGACACAGAAACAGAGAGTGAGAGAAAGAGAGAGAGAAAGCTGCAGTGAGACACAGCGACACAGAGAAAGATAGACAGTCAAAGGCAGAGAGCCAGATGGAGAGTAAGATAGCTGAGAGAGAGAGAGAGAGAGAGCGAGGCAGAGGAAGTGAGACAGAGAGAAAAATATTGATATAGCGAGGCGACGAGAGTTGGAGAGGAGTAAAGAAACACATTATCCGTATATTATCTACTTCTGCCAGTTCTTCATGTTATTCATCGCAGGGAGCGTCTGCTGATGTACCAGAGAGTGACCACCAGGAACTCACCTATGCTACTTTGAATATGGAAGCTCTGAATCAGAAAGAAGCTGCCTTGGCCACTGCTGCGGACAGCATTGTGTATGCCGAAGTGAAAAAGAAATAAAAGTTCTCAGCAGCTTTGATATATGTTACTCACCAAGACCTGTGGAGACAACTGCTTTCTCGGGACGGATGGTGGGAGTAGGGACGCGATTTTCGTAATTAACGCTTGGAGATTAAGCATTACCAGGGCGAACGGCAGGCTCGAAATTCCGGCAGTATATTATGCACAACTCTAACAGAACTGGCCAGAGTTCCTTTCCATTAATATCAAAATAGAAAATGAGGTGGTTTCTATTACAGGCGATTCATCCCGCCGGATTTTCAATTTTCTGCTTTGCCCAGAACATGCTTAATGCCCTAGTGGTAAACACAAAAATCTACAACTATATAGCCTCCTTATTTTTTAGCTCAGCATGTTTTTTTTTAGTAGATATAAAGGATTGCATGCTTTTCACATGCAAGCTGTTACATGTAGCAACATGTTTTATACTAATTGCTTCAATCATAACATGGAATGTATGTTGTGAGGATGATGTATGGAGGTACCAAGGGGATATACACAGGCGAATGAATGGGCAGGAATATGGCAAATGCAATATAACGTGGAAATTTGTGAAGTTATTCCTTTTGGTAGGAAAAATAGAAAAGCAGAGTATTGTTTAAATGGCGGGAGAATGGGAAATGTGGGTGTCCTTGTACAATAATCACTGCAAGTCAACATGCAGGTACAGCAAGCAATTAGGAAAGCAAATTGTATGAGGGCCTTTATTACAAGAGGATTTGAGTTTAAGAGTAAAGACGTCTTACTGCAATTATATAGGGCCCCGGTGAGACCACACCTGGAGCATTGTGTACAGTGTTGGTCTCCATCCAGGAGGAAGGATATACTTCCCTTAGAGGGGGTGCAACGGAGTTTCACCAGGCTGTTTCCAGGGATGGGGGGATTGTCCTATGAGGAGAGATTGAGTAGATTCGTCCTATATTATCTAGAGTTTAGAAAAAATGAAAGGTGATCTCATTGAAGCATACACATTTCTTACAGGACTTGACATGGTTGACGCAGGGAGGAGGTTTCCCCTGGCTGGCGAGTCTACAACCAGGGGTCACAGTCTCAGAATAAGGGGTCGGCCATTCAGGACTGAGATGAGGAGACATTTCTTCACTCAGGAAGTGGTGAATCTTTGGAATTCGCTAAACCTGACGGCTGTGGAGGTTCAGTCTTTGAGTATATTCAAGACAGAGAGCGATAGATTTTTGAATATTAAGGTAATCAAGTGATATGGGGATAGTGCAGGGAAGTGGAGGTAAGGTAGAAGATCAGCCGTGCTTTTATTGAATGGCAGAGCAGGCTCGAAGGGCCAAATGTCCTACTCCAGCTCCTATTCCTTTTGTTCTAATGCTGTGGGCATCTCTTATCATATGTGACATTTACGATGCGAATCAGTTGATTAAAAAAGCTTGAAAGCAATGTCTTAATTTCGATTTGCATGAAGCTGGAACAATAAACAATATTTACGCTTGAAAATGCCTATTTATTAGATGTAGGAAGGATATACATTTGTAGAAGTGTCCTCGGGACCGAGAACGTTTTAAGGATTCGGCCATCAGTCGTCTATTTCCTGGGACAATAAGCTATATACCGTTTTAAATTATCGAATCAGTCAAATCCCCTCTAATCAATTACAGACAACAACATTAATCTGTTGCTCAGAGAACGTGCCTGTTAATCAATTCTGGATATCAATGATAATACATTTTCAACAATGTAGTCATTCAAGGATTAATTAAGATATGAGAGAGAGAGAGAGAGACAGGGAGAGATTTAGCAAGATGCATTATTGCTCTGAGAGGGCACAATGTACTTCGGATTAACTGAATTACTTGCTGCATTTTTTGGAATAATGCAGTGGCTCATTTTCGGAGATGAGAGATTTGTGAAATGGTGTGTTAACTATCTACGGGTGTTCAAAATATCTTCCTCTTAAATACCTCAGTGGCTGCATATATTTTTCAATAAGTGAAGGAAACAGTTTGTCAAATCTGTAACATGAATAATGTAGCGAGTAAACTTTTTGTTGTCTTGAAAGTTTCTTTTTGTTTTTGCAAAGTCAGATTTAATTAAATATGCAAATACAATAAGATGACATCAGCATTGTATTAACATAATACAGTCTAGAAAAATTGTAGACTTGGAAGATAAGTGTCAAATTCACTTTAAAATAAATAAAGGTGATGTGATGCATTGATAGAAATGTCACCTATTCCGTGTAATATAAGAACTTGAATGTGGTGAAGAGTACAATGAACTAGTGGTAAAGGTGAACATATAATTAAATGCAGCATCACAGAGCAGCAAAATAATTTAAACTGCTAACAGAGCACTGGGATTTATTTCAGGGAAATAGTGTTCCAAATTAGTGAAGTTATGTTGAACCTTTATAGGAGCTTGTTCACGCCGCACAGATCAGACCTCCACATTATGAAAAGGCCACAGAATAAGTGGAAAAACTGAACAAAATATTTCCAAGATGGTAACATAAATGAGATTACAGCATTCGGGAAAGATTGAACAGCTTTAGACTCTTTTCTTTAGAACAGAGAAGTTTTAAAGGTGATCTGATCGAGGTCATTATAATTATGAATCATTTGTCCAGGGTAAATGTGAAATTAGGTTTCCACTTGTGGGAAATCCAATACAAAATAGATTATAATAATAACAATAATAATAATAATCAACTTTATTGTCATTGTTAGTGCACAAGTGCAGTACAACGAAATGTAGTCTTGCGGCTCCCAAGAGTGTACATTTAGATTAAGACATTTAACATTCGACATTCATTTGGCTTGTAATACATAAACATAAACATAATAAAGTGCATTGGCAGATGTGCAGGCTTTAGAGTTTATTTGTAGAGTTCAGTAGGATGACAGCCCTGGGAAAGAAGCTGTTCCTAAATCTGGTCGTTCGGGTGCGAAAGCATCTGTAGCGTCTCCCAGATGGCAGCGGGGTGAACAAACTGTGGCTGGGGTGGGTAGGGTCTTTGATGATGGTCAGTGACCTCCGTAAACAGCTTTTCTGATAGATGTTCTCTATGGTCGGCAGCCGGGTGCCGGTAATGCGTTGGGCAGTTTGGACTACCCGCTGCAGGGTTTTCCAATCATAGGAGCTACAGCTGCCATACCACACTGTGATACAGTTCGTCAGGATCCTCTCTATTGTGCAGCGGTAAAAGTTAGAGAGGATCAGGGGTGACAGGTTACATCCCTTCAGCCTCCTTAGGAAATATAGGCGCTGCTGGGCCTTCTTTACCAAAGAGGAGGTACTGAGGGACCAGGAGAGGTCTTCCGTGATGTGGACACCGAGGAACTTAAAGCTGTCCACCCTTTCCACCACAGCCCCATGGATGTGGATGGGGGTGTGACTTCCGCCTTTAGACTTCCTGAAGTCCACAATGATTTCCTTGGTTTCTTGATGTTAAGGGCCAGGTTGTTATCAGCGCACCACTTCACGAGATGCTGGACCTCCTCCCTGTACGCTGACTCATCCTTGTTGGTGATCTGGCCTACCACCGTGGTATCATCTGCAAACTTGATGATGGTGTTGGAACCATGAACAGCCACACAGTCGTGGGTGAAGAGGGAGTAGAGGAGGGGGCTCAGCACACATCCTTGTGGGCCCTCGTGTTCAGGGTCGGGGAGGGAGGTGTGGTTACCTAATTTGTCAGACTGGGGTCTGTTAGTTAGGAATCCAGGGTCCAGTTGCAAAGGGAAGTGTTCAGGCCAAGAGTGTGGAGTAATACGTCCAATAGCGAAACAAGGAGACATTCCTTTACTCAAAAATGGATAGAATGTATGTCTCGCTACAACAGGAGGTGGTTGAAGCAAATAGATTAGATGTGAAGAGGAGAGGCATTGAAGGAAGAGGCATTAACTGGAGGAGCGTAGGGTGGTGCAAAATGAAGAGGGAAAAGGGAGAGGAGAAAGTGACAGCGAATGAAGGTGGAAGCGGAGTAAAGATTGTTGGTGGGAGAGGAGGATGGTAGCTGGATAAGTAAGGGAGGGGAGCAATGTGAGAGGATAAGGATAGAGGGAGGGTGAAGATGGGAATCTAGGAGTCGTGGATGTGGTAGGGGGTGAGTGCAAGGGGAGAGGAATAAGCAAGGAGTTGGAGATAGGGGAGAACAAGGGGCAGAGGAGGGGCGCAGAGGGATGAATGATAATTAGAGAGAACGAAAGAGGATGAAATGAATGTTTTTAACGAAGGGCGTAGTTGCAGGACCAAGCGCGAAGGAAAGGAAACTGCAACACAAAAGTGCGGTGAAGATGTTTTTTTCCCATGTGAAGCCCTCTAAAAAATATACAGCTCAGGGAATACATCTAAAAGACCATTCATACATAAGTAGGCGTATATGCAACAACTAATGAAAGCATTTCTACACTCAGATCTTCAAAGGTTGCAGAAGCTCGGGCTAATATTTAAAAAGATAGATGAAGGAAATGCCACCTCTAACTGGCACCACGATAGGTGGACACGCTGTGCACATCCACCATTGTACCTTTGCACCTTCAAATTAAAAAAATCTAATGAATAACTCAATACTTCTATTAATAGAAACGTAGAAACATAGAAGATAGGAGCAGGAGTAGGCCATTCGGCCCCTCGAGCCTCCTCCGCCATTCAATGCGATCATGGCTGATCATCCAAATTCAGTACCCAGTCCCTGCTTTCTCCCCATACCCCTTGAACCCTTTAGCCTTAAGAAATATATCCAACTCCTTCTTGAATATATTTAATGTCTTGGCCTCTACTGTCTTTTGTGGTACAGAATTCTGCAGGTTCACCACTCTCTGGGTGAAGAAATTCCTCCTCATTTCTGTACTAAATGTCCTACCCATTATCCTTAGATTGTGACCCCTGGTTCTGGACTCCACGACCATCGGGAACATCCTTCCTGCATCTAGTCTGTCCAGTCCTGTCAGAATTTTAAAAGTTTCAATGAGATCCCCTCTCATTCTTCTAAACTCCAGCGAGTACAAGCCCAATCGACCCAATCTCTCCTCATACGTCATTCCTGCCATCCCAGGTATCAGCCTGGTGAACCTTCGCTGAGCACCTTCAATGGCAAGAACATCCTTCCTCAGAAATGGCGACCAAAACTGCACACAATACCCAAGATGTGGTCTCACCAAGGCCCTGTACAACTGCAGCAAGACATCCTTGTTCCTGTACTCAAACCCTCTCACTATGAAGGCCAACATACCATTTGACTTCTTAACCGCCTGCTGCACCTGCATGCTTACCTTCAGCGACTGGTGCACAAGGACACCCAGGTCTCGTTGCACTTCCACTTCTCCCAATCTATTGCCATTCAGATAATAATCTGTCTTCCTGTTTTTGCCATCAAAATGGGTAACCTCACATTCATCCACGTTATATTGCATCTGCCATGCTTCTGCCTAATCATCCAACCTGTCCAAATCATCCTGTAGTTTCTCGGCATCCTCCTCACAGTACACACGCCCACCCAGCTTTGTGCCATCTGTAATGAAAACAAGGACTCAATACCGTACTTCAGCTGGTCTGCCTGGTTCAGCAGAGATGGCAAAGACTCATCTCAATTGAAATGCTTAAATATGTTAACGGCCAAAAATGCGCAAACAAAACCAAATTCAACTGAAGCAAACAGTAATAATGTAAAGTAAAGCATCCGACTGCAAGAGCCCACAGGTATATGGTGGGTTTGATTGATATTTGTAACTTAAAATGGACATCCAGTCAAAGAGAGAATTGGGCCGTATTTTCCGATCGGAGGCTTCCTGCGTGCGGAGGCCTCCGATTTGGATAAAATCTACAGACTTACCTGAGGGCTCCCAAGGTGCGTACACTTCCATTCCTGGGCCTCTCCAAACTCGAAATGTGCAGGGTCCACGTAGCTCAGAGGCGCATGCGGATCCCTGGGATCACGTGGGCCGTGGGGAGTCAATAGGAGAAGGGACTCTCCCTTCATACACCTGACAGATAGATCTGTCAAATAAATCAATGGCGATCACCCCCAAAACACAGTAAAACATTCAATACATTCTTTTTTAAATCACATTTTTAAAATGAGTTGAAATGACAATAAATTAAATATTTTAAACAAAAATTTAATTTTTAGCGGAAAATAATTAGTTTTTTATGGGCCTGTAAAAGAAACGTAACTGTTTTAAAAGTTTTTAAATGATAAATGAGTGGAAAAAAATTCTCTTTGTGGGAGCTTGCTGTGCGCAAATTGGCTGCCGCGTTTCCTACATTATAACAGTGGCTACACTGCAAAAGTACTTCATTTGCTGTAAAGCGCATTAGTACGTCCTGAAGCCATGAAAGGCGCTATGCAAGTGCTAGTCTTTATTTGACCAAAACTAGTATATTTTTGGTTATTTTAAATCATTCTGAACTCAAGTTGCTCTTTACTCTCCAATTAATAAAGTTATGATGCATGGCTGTAGGTCAAAATCCTAACGAGCATATAAGGGATGGAGCAAAAAAAAAACCCTGAAAATGCATTGCTGCCGTTTCTGCGGAAAATGGCAAGGCCTAGAAATTCCGTGGGCTGCGCCACCCGTTAGCACCTTAAGAGGGCGCGAAGTGGGTCGTAAGCTGCTGGCCGTGCCTCCCGCTAATTTCAGCGGGATGCTAATGGCGGCACTAGCCGTTAGCGTGGCACCACTACCGATGACGTCATCGATGTGCGCAGCGCCCAGCTGAAACCCCGATCGCGATATTTAGATGCGCCACCTGCTTTAACGCCGGAGGCTATGTGCGAACAGTTCAAGGGGGCCTACCTGCGGCGGTAGAGGTGCTAATTGAAGGAGAGGTGTGGGGCGGCCGTTTTTGTTGCTGGCCGCCTGCCAGCACCTCTCCGCACTGCCATCCCTGGCTTCCTGAGCACCCCCGCCCCCGCGGAGTGCCGACCGCGTTCCAAGAGCCCAGCACTTCTCCTCGGTGCCGGGCTCTTTTGCCGGCACTCGTGATCCTCGGGGGCCCAGCTGGGCCCCAGATCGCGCTGCACAAAGCCCCTCCGTTTTAAGAAGGGGAGGAAGGCCTGCAGTACTGCAGCGCGACGTGCCACAGCGATATTCAGCTGCAGCGCCCCAACAGGGATGCGGGGCACCTCTAGTAGCGTCGCGCTTCCCTCTGGGGTGTGCCAACTGAATTTCCGGTGGGCGGCCGCGACGGTTTCCGGGGCGTTACTTTTAGCGCCCTGGTGAGGCTGGCACCCCAAATGGGGCTATAGTCAATTTCTATGACCAAAACTCTTACTGGATATGTTTAATTACTTTACCAGCAAAGATTATTTCTACCACCTAGACTTTGCACCCTTATTAAGCCGGAACAATAACCGGCTCGGAGCACTATTTAGAACTTAGTACTCTCTGCATAACTCACCCAAGCCCTGCTCATCCACAGTTGTTGTGGTAGAGCCAGGATTGCTCAAGGCTGCCTTCAATGTGTTTCCGCTCACCATCAACAATGATGAACACATATCCCTGCTGTCCCACTACCTCATGTGAACATCAAAATATTACTGGGGGACACTCGATGCTTATTTTTGCCCATAAACTCATCTGCTCACACCCCTGCTGCCCTGTCGAGGGTGCCGTCTTTCGGATGAGACATTAAACCGATGCCCCATCTGCTCTGTCGCGTGGATGTAAATGATCCCAAGGCACTATTTCGAAGAAGAGCACGGGTTTTATCCCCGGTGTACTGGGGCCAATATTTATCCCGCAATCAACATCACTAAAAAATAATTCAGATTATCAGGTCATTGTCACATTTCTGTTTGTGGGAGCTTCCTGTGCGCACATTGGCTGACGCTTTTCCTACATTGGTGATGAAGCGTTTTTGGACGTTCGGTGTTCGTGAAAAGCATTATAGGAATGCAATCTTTCTTTGTTTGTTTCTTAGCAACAAATGTGTTACTAATCAAGAATATAAACTGAACAACTCCATGACCCTAACCATCATAATCACAAATGAGAAAAACATTGTTAGTTCTTCATATGAACCAACTGAGGGTAAACATCTGCAGCATAAGGATAAAGGAACAAAGATGTTTCATAATCGTGAGCAAGTAGTTTCGCAAGTAAATTAGGAAACCATAGCAAACACAATAATAATTTCATCATTTGCACCCATGCCATTTAAAGTAAAAACTCCTCATAATATGCTGTTATTAAAGTGGGTTTCATCTGGATCCTCACATTAGTTTGTAAAGCAAAGGCAGGCTAGAAACAGGGGGATATTGCTCAGACAGACATTTGAATTTGCAGCATTCAATACACTGATGATTTGAACTGTCACATTTAGGGTATGGAAGCATAGTGGTTATGTTGCTGGACTAGTTATCCAGGGGCTTGAACTAGTAGACTGAGAGTTCAAATCCCACCACGGCAGCTGGGGAATGTTAATTCAATAAATCTGAATAAAGAACTAACATCAGTAATGATGACCATGAAAGGCAGATTATTATCTGAATGGCAATAGATTGGGAGAAGGGTAAGTGCAAAGAGACCTGGGTGTCCTTGTGCACCAGTCGCTGAAGGTAAGCATGCAGGTTCAGCAGGCGGTTAAGAAGGCAAATGGTATGTTGGCCTTTGTAGCGAGAGGGTTCGAGTACAGGAACAAGGATGTCTTGCTGCAGTTGTACAGGGCCTTGGTGAGACGACATCTTGAGTATTGTGTGCAGCTTTGGTCGCCTTATCTGAGGAAGGATGTTCTTGCCATGGAAGGAGTGCAGCGAAGATTCACCAGGCTGATACCTGGGATGGCAGGAATGACTTATGAGGAGAGATTGGGTCGATTGGGCTTATACTCGCTGGAGTTTAGGAGAATGAGAGGGGATCGCATTGAAACTTATAAAATTCTAACAGGACTGGACAGATTAGATGCAGGAAGGATGTTCCTGATGGTCGGGGAGTTCAGAACCAGGGGTCACAGTCTAAGGATAAGGGGTAAGCCATTTAGGACAGAAATGAGAAAGAATTTCTTCACCCAGAGTGGTGAACCTGTGGAATTCTCTACCACAGAAGGCAGTAGAGGCCAATTCATTAAACATATTCAAGAAGGAGTTGGATATGTTTCTTAAGGCAATAGTGATCAAGGGATATGGGGAGAAGGCAGGGACAGGGTACTGAATTTGGATGATCAGCCATGTTCGCATTGAATGGCGGAGCAGGCTCGAGGGGCCGAATGGCCTATGCCTGCTGCTATCTTCTATGTTTCTATGAAACTACCGGATTGTTGTAAAAAAAAGCATCTGTTTCACTAATCCTTTAGTAAAGGAAATCTGCCGTCCTTTCCTGGTCTGGCCTATATGTGACTCCAGACAAACAAAATCATGGTTGAATCTCACGTGCTTCTCTGAGTATGGCCTCGCAAGCCACTCATTTGTACCAAACCGCTTCAAAGAAGTATCGTAGACTGCAGCTTTTCAAGAAGGCGCCTCGCCACCACCTTCTCAGTTTGGGATGGCCAGTAAATGCTGGCCCTGTCTGCGATGCCCACAACCCGTGAACGAACATAAAAAGGAATGTTCAACATTAATCAGTGCTTTCCGATTTATCTTTGCCATGCCTGCTTCGATGTTAAAGGCACAGGGAAGATCCCTCAGTCTCTCATCTCACCAAATTGCATTACTCTGCAAGATTCACTGTTCAACCGTGATCCTGTGGGAAGTGTAACCCATCGAGTTGCTGATTCTAGTGTTTAATATTTGGGAGGACGTTCAAAGTGCCGCAATTCTTTTATGTGGAACAAGGCCAATATTATAACATCACTGAGATTCAAACATTTGACATGAAGACTCACTGACCATATTTTTGGAACAATGGAAAAATCAGATATTATGGGCTTTATTTTAATTAGCTGTCAGAAGAAGCAAACACCAGAACCTTTATCCTTCATCAAAGGTGGCTGCAATTTAGAATAGAATGGTCACCACACAGAAGGAGGTCTTTTGGCCCATCGAGCCGGTGTCGGCTCCCTGCAAGAGCACTTCTGCTAGTCCCACTCTCCTGCCCTTTCCCCATAGCCTTCTATTTTTTTTCCTTCAGGTAATTATCAAATTCCCTTTTGAAAGCCACGGTTCAATTTGACTCCACTACCCTTTCAATCAGTGCATTCAACATCTTAACATGTCGCCTTTGGTTGTTCTGCCAATCAATTAAATCTTTGTCCTCTGGTTCTCGACTCTTCCGCCTACGGGAACGGTTTGGGGGAAAAAATCGGTATCACCGCATTTGGGGTGCCGTTGTCGGCCATGCGCAAAGTTCAGCGCCTGGTGATAATTATCGCTTCTGACAGGAAACTTGGCTTTTATCGCCCCTGGAGGTGATTGGGGCGCTAAATCAAGTGCTTCACACCTGTCTTAAGGTGCAAAGGCCGAGGAGTGAGGCGCTACATCAGAGCGCTGGCGAAGCAAGGAAGGGCAGATCAAAATAAACCTGCAAAGTGCTGCTCAATACTCAAAACTCCTTCACACCGTGTTGAATCTCTCCTGAAGTCTCTCTCTCTCTCTCAGAATGTGTGGTGCAAAAATGTCACCGACCAAAAAAAGCAGGAAGCGACTGCCTTTAAATAGTACTCCCCTAGTTGCTTTCTGGCAGCAAAACGCTCCCCTCAACCAGTCGTTGCTAACGGCAGGCAGTAAGGCAGGGGGTGCTACTCGATATCCAGTCCGGGGTGCTAACCGGGCGTTGCGCTCTCGACTGACGTCACAATCTGCCAGCGCTGGAGATCATGGCGGTAGTGTTTAGCGCCGCCGCAAAATGTCTAGTTAATTTTGCGAGTGGCACAAACATTGCCGCGCCCTGGCACTAGTTGCTTTGTGCCCCAATTGGCGCCCTCTTAAGGCGCTAACGGGAGGCACAAGCAGCTGAATTTTTACCTCTTTGTCTTTAGCTACTATGTCTAGTCCCACATCATTATTTTGAACACCTCTATCCAATCTCCTCTCAAACTATTCTGCTCTATCCTCAGTCTACATTTAACCTCCATCAACCCACATTGACCCTTGAAGTTATCCTTCAATCAGTTTCAACCTCACACATAACATTGGTCTGAAGGCCCAATTTCCGTTATTTTACTGGAGACCTTATCTCGATCATTTAAAGTTGGTTATCTGTTTCCGCTTAAATATCTAAGGGAAGATTATTTGGACGAATGCATTAAGCATCTGATGCATATGTTGGCCTTCGTAGCGAGATGGTTCAAGTACAGGAACAAGGATGTATTGCTGCAGTTGTACAGGGCCTTGGTGAGACCACACCTTGAGTATTGTGTGCAGTTTTGGTCGCCTTATCTGAGGAAGGATGTTCTTGCCATGGAGGGAGTGCAGCGAAGATTCACCAGACTGTTACCTGGGATAGCAGGAATGACGTATGAGGAGAGATTGGGTCGATTGGGCTTATACTCGCTGGACTTTAGAAGAATGAGAGGGGATCTCATTGAAACTTATAAAATTCATACATGACTAGACAGACTAGATGCAGGATGGATGTTCCCAATGGCTGGGGAGTCCAGAACCAGGGGTCACAGTCTAAGGATAAGGGGTAGGCCATTTAGGATTGAGATGAGGACGAATTTCTTCACCCAGAGAGTGGTGAACCTGTGGAATTCTCTACCACAGAAGGCAGTGGAGGCCAGTTCATTAAATATATTCAAGAAAGAGTTAGATATATTTGTTAAGGCTAAAGGGATCAACGGATATGGGGAGAAGGCAGGGACAGGGTACTGAGTTTCGATGATCAGCCATGATCTCATTGAATGGTGGAACAGGCACAAGGGCTGAATGGCCTACTCCTGCTACTATCTTCTATATTTCTATGTTTCTATATCCATTGATTTTAATGGTCAACCTGGGTATCAGCAGGGCAACTCCTCAGTCAGCATAAATCTCAAAGTTATAACCAAATTGGGCAGCGCCCATTTGGGGCGCTGCGCACGGCATTGACATCATCGCTGGCGGTGCAGCGGCGCAGTGCGGTACCGGCTGCCGCTGCCATTACCCTCCCGCTGAATTTCACGGGAGGCGTTAACAGCACCGCACGTGAACGCTAGGGGCTTTGAGCTTCGGAGAGGCACAAACCAAAATCTAATCCCCCTATGCCTTCAAGCTGGCAACCCAAACATGCAATTTCTATTATTCAACCTTGATGCCAGAATTACATCACACATTCCTTACTCCTTTGCTCCGATCCTTTCTGCCTGCCTCCCTCCCTCTCTAACATGCTCCATTATGTCTCCCTCCCTTCATTCCTCCTTCCTTCCTTCGATCATTCTCAATTAAATTACTGACACGAACCAACTCGTTGAATGCAATGCAATGCATGTTCCTACCTCATCTTAATGAGTATGTCCCAATAAGATACAGAGAAAACGTCCCCTAGGAATTGATTGGTGTAGGGCCTGGAAAACAATGAGTAGGCTTACTGAATATGTTGAGATCCAATTTCGTACTTTACTATCCAACTGTTACCTGCAAATTGACAGCGCCACAAACTGCCCTTTTGGATTAGGAGTGTCACCCATGTGTCAATCGTCCAGAACACGTTGTTACAACTTGTAAGCAACCAAGAACATTGGCAAATTGAACGCGAGCATATGTCCAAAGTGTTGCTTATTAAGCTGTTCAGATGCTGCTCTGCAGGCAAGGAATACAGTAACTTCACGTTGCTTTGATAGTTAAGTGGTGTGACGCCAAGTCGATTTATGAGCACAAAGAAAGTAACATGCAGCTAAAGAATATTCCTTGATTTTTAAAAATATTTTTTTTAACAATATGGGACATCTTCAGGAGTCTCAAAGGTTAAGGATTACCGCTGCATAAGCATACACGTGTCAATAGCTATAATTCTGGTGCATTACTCATAATGATTACAGCATAAACAGGGTTCAATCGATCTTGCACCGAACCTACAGGAGTTGATATGAAGCACCCAAGAGGAAACTCTTTGTAGAATTTAACTCCGTCCAGAAGACCTCACTTCTACGTAATGCTGTGCTCAATGAGAATTGTGTTTCCCCATTCTCTGTTATGAACATTATCTTGGCACTTGCCAAGTACCATCGCCTCACTGCCACTGAAATAGAAGCATTCTACCACCTAATTCTGACTTCCATCACTACTAGCATCCTGCTATTCTCATCACATGTGCATTTCTTTCACTCACGGAGAAAACATGATCCACCAACTCTTTTTGGTTACACTGCCCCGCATTTTTATCAGTGTCTGGGCGCTGGGCAACAGGAATTAAATCCAACAGAAAATACTGCAGATGCTGGAAATCTGAAATAACGACAGAAAATGCTGGAGATACTCAGCAGGTCAACATCTGTGCAGAGAGCAACAGAGTTAACGTTTCAGGTCGATGACCTTTCATCAGGAATTAAATATTGGGCTTGGAGGGCGAGCAGTGCAGATTCCCCAGAACGACACCGGTACTGAAAGGTTTAAATTATGCGGACAGGTTGCAATTGTTAGGCTTGTATACCCTTAAGTATTCAAGGTTAATGGGTGATCTAATTGAGGTGTTTTAGATGATGATAGGGGAGATAGAGTGAAACTATTTCCTCTGGTGGGGGCAGTCCAGCACAAAGGGGCCATATCCTTAAATTAGTGCTAGGTCGTTTAGGGGTGATGTCATGATGCACTTCTTCACACTAAAATGAAAATCAGGAGCTCTCTCCACGAGATAGCTGAGGCTTTCTGTATTGAAATTTGAAAACTAGCTTTGATTGATTTTTAATAAGTAATCATATTATGGGATACAGAACCAAGGCGGATAGATGGTGTCCAGGTACAGATCAGCTATGATCTAACAAAATGGCGAAACAGGCGTGTGGGGATCAGTGGCCTACTCCTATTCCTACGTTACTATGAAATTATCTGAATGCAGCATGAGAATTGTATAGTTTCATTATAAGATTGGGAATATCCATATATAGAACTGTTGTTAAAGTATCTCATTATATAATTGTCCCAGAAATACGGGTCTCCACGGTTGAGTATGCACAGGGTACTCACCCGTAAGCCAAAGGAAGTGCCGGTTTCCTGCATGCACTGCGAATGCGCGGGAAACCGACACATCCATTCCCCTGAATGAAGAGGTTCAGAGGTCAAACGCGCGTGCAGGAGAGGCAATGCGTGCGCATCAAACTTACGTTTTTTTGGCAGGTTTTCCCAGGAGGGTAAGTCTCCAGAAGTTACACATAAAAAGCAGGCACAAGGCCTGCTTTTAACAAGGAAAGTGGTGAATTAATTAAAATTTAAACATTTTTTCCAAAGGTTTATTATTTTTAAATACTTTAAAGCAAGTTAAGTTTATTTTAAGCCCCTTTAGAAAATAAAATTATTTTTTTCAAAAATTTATATTATTGTTTAAAATAGTTATTTCATGTAATTTATCGTTTATTTAAAAAATGTGATTTAAAAAAAAAAATATTTGAAGATTTAGTGATGTTTTGGGGCCCGTAGTATTTATAAGTTTTGACAGCTCTTCCTGTCAAACTTATGAATGGGCATTCCCTGCTCCGATTGGTTCCCCATGGCCCACGTGACCTCAGGGGACGCTTCGAACTAACTGCGCCCCTGGGATACGCAAGCACTGCGCGCTGGCAGTTGGAGGAGGCCCAGGATCGGAATCCCACGGGGGGCCACAGCTCAACGGCTGGCGCGCTAGGTAAGTGCAGGTCGGGGGCTTGCACCCGCGGGAAGCCCCCAACCCGAATTTCTGGGCCATTACTGCTGGAGCTCTCAAGAGTGAGACACATGATAGAGTCTGGCACTCACATATAGCTTGGTTCCCGATGGAGAAATTGAAGGTGGTCTTGTCTATTTGCATTATACCATTCTTCCTACTTCCCCATTACCTCATTATCTCCACTACACTGAGCTTCCGTTAAGTAGCATTCAGGCTTTTATTTACAAACGTCACACCAGCTGAGAGCTGATAAAGTGTTAGCCGTCGCCTCTGAGTCAGAAGGTTGTGGGTTCAGGTCCCGCTCCAGTGATTTGAGCCCATAAATCAAAGCTGACAATCCAGTGCAGTGCTGAGTGAGTGCTGCACTTTCGGAGTTGCCATTTTTCGGACAAGACGTTAAACCGAGGCCCCGTCTTCTCTCTCAGCTGGAGGTAAAAGACCCCATGGCCACTATTTCGAAGATTAGGAGTTAGCCCCGGTGTCCTGGCCAATATCTATCCCTCAATCAACATAAAAATAAAACAGTTTATCTGGTCGTCATCAAATTGCTGTTTGTGGGAGCTTGCTGAGAGGAAATTGTCGAAAGCGGTTGTCACATTTCAACAGTAACTACACTTCAAAAAGTACTTCATTGGCTGTAAAGCATTTTGAGACATCCGGTGGTCATGAAAGGTGCTATATAAATGCAAGTCTTTCTTTCTTTCACCAATGCAAAAAATGCAAAAGAATGTAGTTACAATGGAAACTATAGATAACAAGTTATAAAATGGAATAAATGATAACACAAGATTTCCCATTAAATATTTATTGATGAATAAATCAACGTATCTGCAGCAGTACAATTCCATCCAAACAAATATTCACATCAGAACTATTTAGGTATCCTTTACCAGGCATGGGGAAGGTTTTGGGTGGCGCCTCCAGTGGTTTGGAGTGGGGAGACAGCCCGAAAACTAGCAGAATGGGGTTGAAATGACACTGTGGCCCTAGAGGAAAGCAGACGATATAGCATGCATTACACATTACACGATGTTTATATCTATTGAAAAAGAAAATCAGGCGGCTTGTAAAATGGGCACAATTTTTCTCTCTAAAGGCCGAAGATTCTTGCTGGGTTGTCTAAAGAGCAGCATGAAGCAATCCATAAACAGCTAATCATGAGAGGGAAAGCACTTTATGAGGCATTCACAGGCACAGGGTGGGATGACGAGAGGGCCCAAGGGGGGATGATCGCTGAGGACTGCACAGTGTTCAGTGCCATTCACAACTCCTCAGATAATGAAGAAGTCCATGGCCGCATGCACCAAGAGCTGGACGACGTTCAGGCTTGGGTTAATAAGTGGCATGTAATATACACACCACACAAGTTCCAGGCAATGTCTAATTTTAAAAAACGGGTGTCTAACCACCGGCCCTTGATATTCATTGGCTTTACCATCGCCCAATGCCCCATTATGCTGGGGGTCTCAATATTCCATAAATTTAACTGGACCAGACAATTAAATACTGTGGCAACAATAGCAGGTCAGAGGTAGGGTACTGTGTGATGAGTGTCTCACCTCCTGACTCCCCAAAACCTTTCCACCATCTGCAAGACACAAGTAAGGAATGTGATGGAATACTCTCCACTTGCCTGGATGAGTGCAGCTCCAACAACACTCAAGACACTCGAAACCATGCAGGACAAAGCAGCCCGCTTGATTAGCACCCCATCCACCAGTTTAATCATTCACTCCCTCCACCATCAGCGCACTGTGGCTGCAGTGTGTACCATCTACAACATGCACTGCAGCAACTCACCAAGGCTTCTTTGGCAGCACCTCCCAAACCCCCGACCTCTTCCACCTAGAATGACAAGGGCAGCAAGCGCATGTGAACACCACCCCATTCAAGTACCCTTCCAAGTTCCACACCATCCTGTCTTGGAAATATATCGCCATCCCTCATCATTGCTGGGTCAATATCCTGGAACTTCCTCCCTAACAGCACTGTGGGAGTACATTCACCACAACGACTGCAGCGGTTCAATAAGGCGGCTCACCACCACCTTCTCAAGGGAAATTAGGGATTGCCATTAAATGTTGCACTCACATAGTTTGAAGGATCTGCTGATTTTGGCTTCACTATGAGCCCCCTAGTGAAGATCAATTCCACCCCCTGGACTTGGCAACGATACTAAGGCAGGTGCAATAACATATTTGAACATTGTTCAGAGCCCAGCAACGTGTTTGTATAACTCACACAAGACCTGCTCGCCCACAAGTGCTATAGTCCGCGCCAAGACTGTGCAAGGCAGCCATCAATGCAACTCTCCTGTGTATCTGCAATGGATAATGTCAATCGCTTGTATATAACTGCTACATATGAACATCAAGAACATTACTGGGGATCTTGATGCACATGTGTGCGTTAAACTCTATCTTGAAATGAACGGGCACTTTAATAAATGCAATGAAACAGCAAAAACCATGTTACCAGTTACAACAACAACAGTTTGTTTTATATACCGCCTTTAACGCAACAAAACGTCCCAAGGCACTGCACAGGCATATTTTAAGACAAGCAAATTGACACTGAGCCGCTTAATGATAAATTAGGGCAGCTGACTAAAAGCTTGTGCAATGAGGTAGGTTTGAAGGAACATCTTAAGGAGGAAAGAGAGGCAGCGAAGCGGAGACATTTAGGGAGGGAATTACAGAGCTTAAGTCCTAGTCAACAAAAGGCTCAGCCACCAAATTTGGGCGATTATAATCAGGGATGCTCAAGAGGGTAGAATTAGAGGAGCGTAGCTATCTCGGTGGGTTGTGGGGATGAGGGAGATTACAGAGGTATGGAGGGGCGAGTCCACGGAGGGATTTGAAAATAAGGGTGAGAATTTTGAAATCGAGGCGTTGCTTAACTGGGAGCCAATGCATGTCAGCGAGCAGAGGGGAGATGGGTGAACTGGACTTGGCGCGAGTTTGGAAACGGACAGCTGAGTTTTGGATGACCTCAGGTTAGCTTAAGGTGGAATGTGGAAGGCCAGCCAGGAGTGTGTTGCAATAGTCAAGTCCAGAGGTAACAAAGGCATGGATGAAGGTTTCAGCAGCGGATGAGCTGAGGCAAGGGCCGAGACGGGTGATGATACAGAGGTGGAAATTAATAATATAAACAGAGCCACGACCTAACCCTGAGCAGTGCACTCACAGATGAGCAAAAACAAAATTCTTCATATCAACCAAGTAAAGACAAAACATCTGCTTCAGAAGGATACAGGAAAAAAGACATTGAGCGATCATGAGTAGATATTCTGGCAAGTAAATTAAACAAAAATGTACGCACACGATAAGAATTTCATCATTTAAACGCAAACCTTTTTTTAAAAATCGCACATGCTATCATTAAAGTGCATTTCATCTGGTCCTTGACCTTAGTTTGCAAAGCAAAGGCAGGTTTGAGGAATAATAGCTGTTTATTTCCCAGGAAGAAATTAGGTAGAACATATTTGAACATCACCGAGATTCCATCACTTGAAAATGAGACTCATTGCTCAAATGGTACAATGGAAAGAATTGGATGGTATCGGCTTGGTTGAGTTACCTATCAGAAGAAGAATACAAAAACATTGTTATCCTGTTTGCATTTCAGAAAGTGGCTGCAATTTCTACCTTTATTCTAAATGTTAGCCGCCTCCAATCCACATTGGCCGTGAACTTGTCTTTGTGAAATTCCCACCTCACACTTAATATATTGATTTATTCTCCACTGGCCTGGATGAGTGCAGCTCCAACAAAAATCAAGAAGCTCGACAGCATCCAGGACAAAGCAGCCCTCTTGATTGGCACCCCATCCACCACCTTAAACACTCCCTCCCTCCACCACCGGTGTACCGAGGCTGCAGTGTGCACCATCCACAAGACGCACTGCAGCAACTCGCCAAAGCCTCTTCGGCAGCACCTCCCAAACCCGCGACCTCTACCGCCGAGAAGGACAAGCGCAGCAGGTAAAGGGGAACACAATCAACTCCACGTTCCCCTATAAGTCACACGCCATCCTGACTTGGAAATATATCGCTGTTCCTTCATCGTCGCTGGGTCCAAAAGCCTGGAACTCCCTCCCTAACAGCACTGTGGGAGTACCATCACCACACGGACTGCAGCGGTTCAAGAAGGCGGCTCACCACCACCTTCTCAAGGGCAATTAGGGATGGGCAATAAATGCTGGCCCTGCCAGCGACGCCCACATCGCATGAATGAATAAAAACATTATTTCTTTCTTTCCTTCTTTCTTACATTGTTTCGCTCTTTCTTTCCTTTTTTCTCCCCTTCTTTCCTTCTTTCTTTCTCTCTTTCCTTTTTCTTTCCTTCATTGTTTCTCCTTCATTCTTTCTTTCATTCTTTCTCTCTTTCCTTCTTTCTCTCTTTCATTCTTTCTTTCCTTCTTTATTTCTTTCTTTCTTTCTTTCTTTATTTCTTTATTTCTTTCATTCTTTCTTTCCTTCTTTGCTTCTCTTTCATTCTTTCTTTCCTTCCTTCTTTCTTTCTTTCTTTCGTTCTTTCATTCTCTCTTTCATTCTCTCTTTCTCTTCTTTCTCGCTTTCTCTCATTCTTTCTTTCTCTTTCTCTCTTTCTTTCTTTCTCTCGTTCTTTCTTTCTTTCCCTACAGTTATATGTTAACTCTGACGGATCCCTGAAACCACTCTTTAGGACATGTATTGGGTGGAATACTTGAAAATTACCTTTTGCAGTTCCTTCTTCAGAAAATGTTGCATCTATTAGTTCTATGATCTATAACATTTTAATGTAAAGTAATATCCTGAAGTTTTAGTGAAGAATGTAAGAAGTGTGATGAAAACCAGTACCTACCTTTAACTTTGCTTACATTGGAATAAAAATGTTCGGCAATGATAATAACCAGTAAAGTCAGAACCACAACACTGAGGCACAAATGGGCCATTCCAATGACAGAGTGAGGTTCTATGATAAGATGAAAAAGAGCAATCGATTAACGAAAAGTAAAAGCCAATAAAAGGGCAGCAATTTGAAAACTAAAGGAGCACAATCTTGGCCCTGAAATTGCGGTGTCTGTAGTCTCAGCGTATGCCATTGTAATCACTTGGAAATACCCCGCAAGTTCTGTATTTCCACATGCACTTGCACGTAATCCGTAACCTGAGGCCTGTCAAGGTACACGTGGACAGGCCATCTGCGGGCGACTCCGGGAAGCAATCGCTAGCAGAGAGTTCCTCAACGACTGGCCATCCAGTGCCCACCGAAGTCTGATGATTGATGCAAGCAGGTGCAGGGCATGTTTGCTTCATCACAAGGGGATATCTAAGGCTTAAATTAAACATTTACATATCCAAAATTAAGCAGAATCACTGTATTAAATGAGTTTATGCAAAACGTTGGCCAGGAATACAGTTTTAATGAAGTATGAAATTAATAACAATTTTTTTTTCAGTTTGATGAAATGAAGGTTATTATGATTAAAATTCCAATTCTGTCAATTGCATACTTTTTACATTTCGTGATTCCAGTGCATTTTATGAGGGGATTCACTTTGGAAACGATTGGAATGGAAATCTCCTTTGTCAGCCGAGGACCAGGCCCTTGTGATCCCAGGCACGTTTCCACACCGCCTGTGGCCCTGGTGTCCGTGAGCAATTACGCTGCTCTCTGCCTCGAGTCATGAGACTGTAACTCTGTGCAGCCTGGCTGGCAGCAGTTAATTTTATAATGTGTTCGTGTGTCGGAGGCATGCTCCAGAGGTATGCCTCCGATCGCAATTTCTAGCCCAAAAGTTCTATAAACATTTCAGACTTGATTCAATTGTAGCACTCTAGATATGCTTTCAAGCCCCATTCAGGACATAAGCCCATAATTTAGGGTGACACTCCAGTGCTGTACTGAGGGAGGGCTACACTTTCAGAGGTGCTCTCCTTCAGTTGAGATATTAAACCGAGGCCACACCTGTCCTCTCAGGTGGATGTGATAGATCCGATCCAATTATTCAAAAATTAGTAGCAGAGCTTTCCCATGAGCCCTGATCAAAATAAATTCCTCAACAAACATCAGCAAAACAGATTATTTGGTCATTACCTAATTGCTTCCATGTGCTATTGACCTGGTTCGGAAGTTGGCTGAGCAGCAGGAGACAGGCAGTAGGGAGCAAGGTATTGATTTGGATAGAGAACTGGTTGGCAGAAAGAAAGCAAAGAGTTGGAATAAACAGGTCTTTTTCCGAGTGGCAGGCAGTGACCAGTTGGGTACCGCAGGAATCGGTCCTTGGACCCCAGCTATTCCCAATATATATTAATGATCTGGACAAGGGAGCTAGATGTAATATCTCCAAGTTTGCAGAAGACACAAAGCTGGGTGGGCGTGTGTGCTGTGAGGAGGATGCCGAGAAACTCCAGGATGATTTGGAGAGGTTGGGTGATTGGGCAGAAGCATGGCAGATGCAATATAACGTGGATAAATGTAAGGTTATCCACTTTGGTGTCAAAAACAGGAAGGCAGTTTAGTATCTGAATGGCATAGATTGGGAGAAGGGGAAGTGCAACGAGACCTGGGTGTCCTTGTGCACCAGTCGCTGAAGGTAAGCATGCAGGTGCAGCAGGCGGTTAAGAAGGCAAATGGTATATTGGCCTTCATAGTGAGAGGGTTTGAGTACAGGAACAAGGATGTCTTGCTGCAGTTCTACAGGGCCTTGTGAGACCACATCTTGAGTATTGTGTGCAGTTTTTGTCGCCTTATCTGAGGAAGGATGTTCTTGCCATGGAGGGAGTGCAGCGAAGATTCACCAGACTGATACCTGGGATGGCAGGAATGACGTATGAGGAGAGATTGGGTCGATTGAGCTTGTAGTCGCTGGAATTTAGAAGAATGAGAGGGGATCTCATTGAAACTTATACAATTCTGACAGGACTGGACAGACGAGATGCAGGAAGGATGTTCCCAATGGCGGGGGAGTCCAGAACCAGGGGCCACAGTCTTTGGATAAGGGGTAGATCATTTAGGACAGAGATGAGGAGGCATTTCTTCACCCAGAGAGTGGTGAACCTGTGGAATTCTCTACCACAGAGGGCAGTAGAGGCAAATTCATTGAATATATTCAAGAAGGAGCTGGATATATTTCTTAAGGCAAAAGGGATCCAGGGGTATGGGGAGAAAGCAGGGACCGGGTACTGAAATTGGATGATCAGCCATGATCGCATTGAATGGCGGATCAGGTTAGAAGGGCCGAATGGCCTTCTCCTGCTCCTATCGTCTATGTTTCTATGTTTCTGAATGGATTTCAATGTAGCAAATGTGAGCTCATCCACCATGGACATTAAAAGGATTGAACAGGGTACTCTCTAATTGGTTGAAAGCTAAAAACAGTGGAAGTCCAAAGAGACCTGAGTTTCCAGGTACATAGATTATTAAAATGTCATGAACAGGTACAGAAAACAAACAAAAAGTCTAATGGAATGCTGGCCTTTATATCTAGAGTCCTAGAATGCAAGGGGCTAGAAATTGTACCGCAGCTATACAAAGCCCAGGTTAGACCATACCAGGAGCACTGTGAGCAGTTCTGGGCTCCAATCCTTAGGAAGGATATACTGGCCTTGGAGGGAGTGCAGCGTAGGTTTGCTAGAGTGATGCCCAGACTTCAAGGGTTAAGTCATGAGTAGAGATTACACAAATTAGGGTTGTATTCCCTAGAATTTAGAAGGTTAAGAGGTGATTCGAGCAAAGTTTTCAAATATCAAGGGGAACAGATAGGGTAGATACAGAAAAACTATTTCCACTGATTGGATATTCTCGGATTGGGGACATAGTCTAAAAAATGGAGCCAGGCCTTTCAGGATTGAAATTAGGAAACACTTCTACACAGAAACGGTGGTAGAAGTTTGGAACTCACTTCCACAAATGGCAATCGATGCTCGGTCAATTGTTAATTTTAAATCTGAGATTGATAGCTTTCTGTTAACCAAAGGTATTAAACGATATGATCCAAAGGCAGGTATATGGAGTAAGTTCGCAGATCAACCGCGATCTCATTGAATGGCGGAGCAGGTCAAGGGGCTGAATAGCCTACTCCTGTGGGGTCGTACTGTGTGTAAATTGGCATCCGTGCGACTTTACATTACAACATTGAATACAACTATAAATTAGTTAAATGGCAGTAGGCCGGCTTTGGACTTCCTGAGGTCGTGCATATCGCTTTATATGAGCATAGCAACATAGAAACATAGAAGATAGGAGCAGGAGTAGGCCATTCAACCCGTCGAGCCTGCTCCCCCATTCAATGCGATCATGGCTGATCATCCAAATTCATACCTGGTCCCTGCCTTCTCCCCATACCCCTTGATCCCTTTAACCTTAAGAAATATATCCAACTCCTTCTGGAATATATTTAATGAATTGGCCTCTACTGCCTTCTGTGGTAGAGAATTCCACAGGTTCACCACTCTCTGGGTGAAGAAATTCCTCCTCATTTCTGTCCCGGCAGACTGGAAAACTGCTCATGCATCACCCTTATTTAAAAAGTGCAGTAGACAGAAGGCTGGAAACTATAGACCGGTTAGCCTAACATCTGTGGTAGGTAAAATTTTTGAGTCCATTATTAAGGAGACAGTAACAGGACATTTGGATAATCATAATTTAATAGGACAAAGTCAGCATGGTTTTATGAAGGGGAAGTCATGTTTGACAAATTTGCTGGAGTTCTTTGAGGAAGTAACATATAGGGTGGTTAAAGGGAAACCAGTGGATGTAGTGTATTTAGACTTCCAAAAGGCATTTGACAAGGTGCCACACAAAAGATTATTGCTTAAGATAAAAAATCACGGGATTGGTGGTAATATTCTGGCATGGATAGAGGATTGGCTATCTAACAGAAGGCAGAGAGTTGGGATAAATGGTTCATTCTCAGACTGGCAATCAGTAACTAGTGGTGTTCCACAGGGGTCAGTGCTGGGTCCCCAACTCTTTACAATCTATATTAACGATTTGGAGGAGGGGACCAAGTGTAACATATCAAAGTTTGCAGATGATACGAAGATTGGAGGGAAAGTAGTGAGTGAGGAGGACATAAAAAACCTGCAAAGGGACATAGGCAGGCTAAGTAAGTGGGCAGAGATTTTGCAGATGGAATACAATACTGGAAAGTGTGAGGTTCTGCACTTTGGCAGGAAAAATCATAGAGCAAGTTATTATCTTAATGGCTAGAATACTGGAAAGTACTGAAGTACAAAGGGATCTGGGGGTCCTGGTGCACGATACTCAAAAGGTTAGTATGCTGGTGCAGCAAGTAATTAAGAAGGCCAATGGAATGTTGGCTTTCATTGCTAGGGGGATAGAATATAAAAATAGGGAGGTATTGCTTCAGTTGTACAAGGTATTGGTGAGACCGCACCTGGAATACTGCGTACAGTTTTGGTGTCCATACTTAAGAAAGGACATACTTGCTCTCGAATCAGTGCAAAGAAGGTTCACTCGGTTAATCCAGGGGATGAGGGGATGGACATCTGAAGAGAGGTTGAGTAGATTAGGACTCTACTCATTGGAGTTCAGAAGAATGAGAGGCGATCTTATTGAAACATGTAACATTGTGAAGGGGTTGGATCGGGTGGATGCGGGGAGGATGTTCCCGATGATGGGTAAAAATAGAACTAGGGGGCATAATCTTAAAATAAGGGGTTGCTCTTTCAAAACTGAGATGAGGAGGAACTACTTCACTCAGAGGGTGGTAGGTCCATGGAATATGCTGCCCCAAAAAGCTGTAGAAGCTACATCATTACATAAATTTAAAACAGAAATAGACAGTTTCCTAGAAGTAAAGGGAATTAAGGGTTACGGGGAGCGGGCAGGAATTTGGATATGAGTCTAGTTTCGAATCGGTCATGGCCCTGTGGGTAGCGGAGCAGGCCCAGGGGCCGTGTAGCCTGATCCTGCGCCTATTTCGTGTGTCTAATTCTGTTAGATTCAGGAGATGGTTCTGTGATAGTGGATTGGTGGTTAGGATCAGATCAGCCATGATCTTATTGAATGGCGGAGCAGGCTCAAGGGGCCGATTGGCCTACTCCAGCTCCTATTTCTTATGTTCTTATGTAAATAGCTTACCCCTTTTCCTTCGACTGTGACCCCTGTTTCTGGACTCCCCGACCATCGGGAACATCCTTCCTGCATCTAGTCTGTCCAGTCCTGACAGAATTGTATAAGTTTCAATGAAATTGCAAAGAATTTCATCCTGATTGTTATTTTATTTCTTTTGTTAGTGATTAACATAGGCCACCACCAGGATAGACAGAAAATAGTCACTTTGAAAATATATTGCCAAAATGTAAGTTGCAATGTTTAAATGGGTCTTTATTAGTAACCACCTTTACAAAATCTTTTAATGCTACTCACCTTCCACAGTTATCTGCACCGGATCACTGCTTGGGGACATTTGTGCTTTCTTGTCTATCATTGTTTGATAACTGCATGTGCACTTTCCAGTGTCATTTGTGCTCATAGTTGTGATGATGAAGTTTTCTGCATGCTCCGATGCTGAGACATTCCTTTGGCGAATGTGATTCGCCCCATCCTCTCTTTATAAATAATATCTGTCACCAGAGTAACGCGTGAGACCACTGCAGGTGATCATTACATTCTCTCCCACTGTAACTACACCAGCCGTGGGGCCCACGGAGATTGTAGGCTTCGGGAGTTGGTCTGCAATGCACAGGAAGAGTAAAGATGAGCAGCAAGCCCTCGGGAAAGAGAGTGTTCAACATGAATGACTTCCAAATGAATGATCTAGAAGATCTCGGCTAGCTACAAAGAGCTCAAATCAAATCAATCCCCAGGGATAAATGGTGTTTATGACAGAGTACGACAAATAGCTCTATTTAGTACAGTAATCATGGAAAACATTAATTCACCTACATATATGTGATCTCCCTCTAAAAACAAATACAAATTCAGGTTAAATTGATCTCGGGTCAATGATAGAAAAACCAAGTAAATGGCAGTCATCGGAGATAAGCAGGAGAAGGTCCTCCTAGCTAGCCTTCTTATATTGGCAGCAGTAGCATAGTGTTTATGGTTAATGGACTAGTAAGACAGAGGCCTGAGTTCCCAATCCCACCAGGGTAGCAGGGAACTTTTAATTCAGTTCATTAAATAGAGCTTGAGTTAAAAAGCCAGTTTCAGTAATGGTAAAGTTAAGGCACATGGGTTAGGGGGCAAGGTACTGACTTGGATAGAGAATTGGTTGGCAGACAGGAAGCAAAGAGTTGGAATGAACGGATCTTATACTGAGTGGGAGGCAGTGACTAGTGGGGTACCGCAGGGATTTGTTGCCAGGACCCCAGTTATTCACAATATATATTAATGATCTGGACGAGGGAACTAGATGTAATATCTCCAAGTTTGCAGACGACACAAAGCTGGGTGGGCGTGTGTGCTGTGAGGATGATGCTGAGAAACTCCAGTATGATTTGGACAGGTTGGGTGACTGGGCAGATGCATGGCAAATGCCGTATAATGTGGATAAATGCGAGGTTATCCACTTCGGTGGCAAAAACAGGAAGGCACATTATTATCTGAACGGCAATAGATTGGGAGAAGGGGAAGTGCAACGAGACCTGGGTGTCCTTGTGCACCAGTCGCTGAAGGTAAGCATGCAGGTGCAGCAGGCAGTTAAGAAGGCAAATGGTATGTTGGCCTTCATTTCGAGAGGATTCGAGTACAGGAGCAAAGATCTCTTGCTGAGTTGTACAGGGCTTTGGTGAGAGCACACCTTGAGTATTGTGTGCAGTTTTGGTCCCCTTATCTGAGGAAGGATGTTCTTGCCATGGAGGGAGTGCAGCGAAGATTCACCAGACTGATACCTGGGATGGCAGGAATGAAGTATAAGGAGAGATTGGGTCGATTGGGCTTATACTCACAGGAGTTCAGAAGAATGAGAGGGGATCTCATTGAAAATTATACAATTCTAACAGGACTAGACATACTAGATGCAGGAAGGATGGTCTTGATGAAGGGGGAGTCCAGAACCAAGGGCCACAGTCTAAAGATAAGGGGCAAGCCATTTAGGAATGAGATGAGGAGGAATTTCTTTACCCAGAGACTGGTGAACCTGTGGAATTCTCAACCACAGATGGCGGTTGAGGACAATTCTTTAAATATATTCAAGAAGGAGTTAGATATATTTCTTAAGGCTAAAGGGATCAAGGGATATGGGGAGAAGGCAGGGACAGGGTACTGAATTTGGATGATCAGCCATGATGTCATTAAATGGCGGAGGAGGCTCGAGGGGCCGAATGGCCTACTCCTGCTCCTATCTTCTATGTTTCTATATTTCTATCTAACTACATGAAACTAACGGTTTGTCACAGAAACCCATCTGGCTCATAAATGTCGTTTAGGGAAAGAAATCCACCATCCTTACACGGTCTGGCCTGATGTAAGAAATAGGAGTCTTACCATCAATTAACTTTAAAGTAAGCTTTAATTAACTTATAAACACACTATATACAAGAGAGGTCTTTACCATGCCTCTGGTAGAAGCCTCTTACAATACTGAACAGACCAGTATTTATACCAGTCCAGCAGGAAGTGACATATGACAGGAAGTGAGATATGTATACAGTTCATAGTTCATGGTTCACAGTTCACAGGAAGTGATGACATAACTTCCCGGAAGTTATTATTATTATCACATTCTTCCCTCCTGCAGGATTAGGAGGCTGTGATCTACCTTTTGGTCCGCAGCCGCCGAACAAGGAAGAGTCGCACCCGTTTGGATTCCCATTGTAGAGGGTCACTGGTCCGCTTACATGTGGTTGGCCATTGTTCAGAGTCTGTGTTGCCTGGATTGCCCTGTGAAGGGTCGGGGAGATCATGGCTTCGAGTACGAGCCCCAATAGGTTCAAAGTCGGACTGCCTCTGTTCAGAGGGAGGTGCAGAGCTGGTCTGTGGTGGATCAGTACTTTCATGCGCGGTACTGGGAGGGTCGCAACCTTGAGTACGGGGTTCTGCCGGCACCAAGCTAGTTGGTGTCCGATCAGGATCCTGGAGAGGGGTACCCGATAGGCCCCAAGTGTTTCCTGGTGAAATGCCATCACCCGATGTCCCACTAGGTCCTGGTGGGCAGGGAGCCAGATCCCGTAATGATACGGTAGATTCTCGGCCGTCGGAATATCGTATGTTTGCATAGGTGGGGTTGGCATCGGTTAGTTCGACCTCGTCTACGAGAGGGTCATTTTTAGACGTCCGAGCGTATCTTCGGAGTAATACAGGTCCAGGAGTAATTAGCCATGACGGGAGTGATGTCCCATGAAATGAGCGAAGCTGGAATCATAAGAACCACTCATGAGGTGTAGTATTTGTGGCTGTTGAAAGCAGGGACCGTATAGAGTGCAATGCATCCGGAAGCACTGTTTCCCATTGCTGGTCTGGTAGGCCCCGAGATCTTAAAGCGAGACGTACGGAATTCCAGATGATACCGTTATACCTCTCTACCTGCCCATTTCCGATGGGATGGTATGGTGTTGTTTTGCTTGTAGCAATTCCCCGTTCTGAGAGGTAGTCCTTGAGTTCCCTTGACATAAAGGATGGACCCCGATCTGAGTGAATATAAGCCGGCATGCCACAGAGAGAAAATACCTGCTCAAGGCAGCAGATTACTGTGGACGCCAGCATATTGGAGCAGGGGAAGGCAAACGGAAAACATGAATATTCGTCGATCACGGTGAGCAAATATGTGTTCCGAGTTGAAGAGGGCACTGGGCCCTTAAAATCGATGCTAAGTCATTGCATCGGTTGGGTTGCATGTATGAGTATACCATCTGAGGGGCGGAAGAACTGAGGTTTTAATTCCGCACAAAGCCGGCATTCTGAGCATATTTTCTTTACATCTCCAGTGGAAAAAGGGAGATTCCGTGATCGTACGAAATGTAGCATGCGCGTAACGCCAGGATGACACAATCCATTGTGGACATCCATGAGAGTAGAGGCTGACATAGTGGAGCAGAATGCCCGTGTGAGGGTGTCCGGGGCCACTTTCTCCTTGCCAGGCCGACAGAGAATGTTATAACCAAAAGAGGCCAGTTCCATCCTCCAAAGTTGTATTTTATTATTCTTAATTTTGGTTCGTTTTCGATTATCGAGCATGAAGGTGACTGATCGTTGGTGCGTGATCAATGTAAAGTGCTGGCGAGCTAGAAAATGGTTCCACTTCCGTACTGCCTCTATGATGGCTGTGGCTTCTTTCTCAACCGGAGGATAATGTAGCTCGGCACCTTGTAAGGTCCTGGACATAAATGCTACAGGACGACCTTCCTGATTCAGAGTAGCCGAGATCGCCTCCTCTGAGGCATCACATTCTACCACGAAAGGGAGATTCTCATCGATGGAGTGAAGAGCCGCTTTCTCCAACTGTTTTTTGAGAAGGTTAAATGCTGCAACAGCCGCTGTTCCCAGTGGAAATGATCTAGCATGCAGCAAGGGTTGGATTTTGTCCAAAAAATGAGGAATCCATTTAGCGTAGTATGCAAACAGATCGAGAGCCCGACGTAAAGAAGCCTGATTCTTAGGTGACAGGAGCTCTTGGAGCGGGCGAAGTCTTTCTGGGTCTGGCTTAATGATACCATTGCCTATGCAGTAGCCAAGGATGTTGATGGTCAGTTGCGATGCAACAGATTTGGATTCATTCAGGGTCAAATTACGGCAATGGAGGGCATCCCGAAATTTTTGGTGGTTTGCGTCGTGTTCCTGTTGATCGTGACCTGCAATGGTAATGTTATCAAGATAGGGAAAAGTGTCCCTTAGGCTTTCCTGCTTAACCAGGCCATCCATTGCCCGTTGGAAGACAGCCACTCCATCAGTAACCCCGAATGGGAGGCGACGAAATTGGTACAGCCGTCCATTAGCCTCAAAGGCCGTGTACTGCTTATCTGAGACCTTCAAGGGTACCTGATGATAGGCACTTCTTAAATCGTAAGTTGAGAACACTTTGTATTCGGCCAGTTTATTAACCATATCATCAATGCGTGGCAATGGGTAGGCATCCAAGTCGGTATATTGATTGATGATTTGCGAATAATCGATGCATAGTCGCTGTTTGTGAGGTTTTAGAGGGTTCTTGACAATGACGACTTGAGCCCGCCAGGGCGACGAATATGGTTCGATGATATCCTCTGCTAGAAGTCGAGAGATTTCAGCCGCAATAAAAGATTGGTCTTCCTGATTAAAGCGCCGCGATTTCGTTATTATTGGTTTGCATCCAGGCGGAATACTGGCAAATAATGAGGATTCATCAAGTGAAGCTGCTGACAATGCACAAAACGGTAATTTAGACGGTATATTAGAAATAGTAAGTCCGGGTTTGGATCCAACAAACTCAATGGTGAGTTTCTTATGCTGTTTTTGGAAGTCCAGCCCTAAGAGGAGATCACTACATAAGTCCTTGAGCACCGAAAGTCGGGTGGAGGGATACATACGACCATGAAGTGTCATATCAACAACACAAAAGCCGGAGATTCTGGTATTAAGTGATGACTGAGCCATCGCAATTGCCTGGTCCGATGGGAAGACATGTAGTTTCAATTTCGCAACAATCTGTTCCTTAATGAAACTATCAGTACTTCCTGAGTCAATTAAGGCATCTAAGGTATGCCCTTTAATTGAAATTTTTGTGGCTGCATGAGACAGGTTCTGTGGGCAAGCAGCTGTAATTGGTGTCGTTGCACAGAGAGTGGCTAAATCTCTCGGTGTGCTTCTTCGGGAGAGAGCTCGAGAGGAAACTTGATAGGTCCTAGCTGGAGCATCTTGATAGGCCCTAATTGGGGCAGTTCGGTAGGCCTTAGCTCGATTGGCCCTCGTAGAGGCCCTTGATAGGCAAACTTTAGCAAAGTGTCCTTTTTTTTTTGCAATAACTGCAGATTGCATTGCGAGCAGGGCAGGTTTTCCTAGGGTGAAAAGCATCTCCACAAAAGAAGCATTCCTTCCTAGATTGCCAAGAGGCTGCTAAAGTGGGGTCATCCTCCTCTTCTTCATCAGAATTATCAGAATTAGATTCCCCCATGATAGGGTTGACCTGAGACCGCTTGAATTGTCTGGTTGCAGCTACAGCAGCAGATCGAGATCTGTGCAGCTGATAGAGGTCTGCATTTCTCTTTGCCAAATCCAGAGAACAAGCTAGGTCAAAAGCTTTTTGTAGCTCAAGTGTTTCACTTTCTAGTAGACGCTGGCGTATAAATGGAGAGGCAATCCCGCAGATGAAAGCATCACAAATCATTTCTCCGCGGTACAGCTCAGCTGAGGCTGCCTGAAAGTTACAATCTATGCTGAGCCTGCGAAGTCCTTGAAGGAATTCATTAATCGATTCCCCTGGCCCTTGTTGGGCTGTGGCCAGTAGATGTCTAGCATAGACCTCATTTGGGGTCTTGGCATACAGTTTCTTAAGTGCCCGAATCACCTCGTCGTAATTATCCCATTCATCAACATATTCAAACACTTTTGGGGTAACATAATTGATAAGTATCCTCAATCTAGCAGGAGCATCCGCTTTACATTCATCCAGAAAATTCTCAACAGTATGGTACCAATGCTTCCATACCCTGCCAGCTGCTTGTGTATTCGGGTCCAAGTCCAGACGAATAGGTCTAAGGATTCTCTCCATAATGGGTGGTTCCCTGGATCCTTAACTCCGAGTTTGTCCGAAGGTCTAGTATTTGTGAGTGTAAATACTAAGTTACTTAAATTAATGTAAGAAAAAGGAGTCTTACCATCAAGTAACTTTAAAGTAAGCTTTAAGTAACTTATAAACACACTATATACAAGAGAGGTCTTTACCATGCCTCTGGTAGAAGCCTCTTACAATACTGAACAGACCAGTATTTATACCAGTCCAACAGGAAGTGACATATGACAGGACGTGAGGGATGTACACAGTTCCTAGTTCATAGTTCACAGTTCACAGGAAGTGATGACATAACTTCCTGGAAGTTATTATTATTATCACATGGCCTATATGTGACTCCAGGCCCACAGTAATGTGCTTGACTCATAAATGCCCTCTGAAATGGCCTAGCAAGCCATTTGGACCAAACATCTAGCAAGAACAGCGGTTAAAGCAGCGAATTATAACTTTGAGCCAAGACATGCTTGATTTCCCGTTCTACTGAATCAGTCGAAATTGGCCATTTTACGCCATTGCACCCAGTAAAATAATCTCCACAGAGTGATCAACGCACCAACCCAACTTCCAGGTAAATTATTGTAGGTTCCGATGCATCAGGGTTGCACTATGCTGATCAGTTCGAAATAACTTATTGTTGCCTCAATGCTCGAGATGCACGTTTCATGTCACAACCGTTATAAGCGGAGATAATTTATTCATTGAAATTGATGTGGTATCATCAAATATTTTTTAAAGCTCAGCTTTCAATAAATATTTGCATCAAATATTTCACTGTTAAAAGTATATGACGATGGTTTCTTACCTATTACGACTAGCTGCACCGGTTTGCTTAGTACTGAAACTATCATAACCCCATTGAGGTTTTTTATATACTTGCAATGATAGTTCGCAGTGTCAGTTATCCTTGCCTTGTGGATGACAAATGTCGTGTTGTAAGTATCCTTGGGGTTGTAACGGAAATCCAATATAATTTGCTCTTTGAAGAATAAATGTCTGAAACCTGGAATCCGAGTCTTGCAAATGAATGTAACGGTTTCTCCACATATAACCATACCCGGTGGAGGGTCCAAGTAGAGCGTCGGCTTGGGAACAACGTCTGAGTAACATGGATTTAAAGGCACATTATTAATTCAGGCTCAGGTAACTGATTTTGCAGCTTTTTGAAAATTCAGCTACCTATGCGTGAGGCGATGCTCCACAGATTCAGGAAAACAAATGTACTTTATCAATGTGACTGTTGTAAACTTATACACACAGGGTTAGCACTAATTATTTCACAATGAGCACAAACATAATGGCCCAGAAATTCGGGTCGGGGGCTTCCCGCGGTTACCTGCACTTACCTGGCACGCCGGCCATTGTGCTGTGCGCCCGCATCGGATTCTGATCCTGGGCCTCCTCCAACTGCCGGCGCGCAGTGCTTGCATATCCCAGGGGCGCAATTAGTTTGTTGCGTCCCCTGGGATCACGTGGGCCATGCAGAGCCAATGGTAGCAGGGAATGCTTCATTCATAAGTTTGACAGGAAGAGCTGTCAAACCTATAAATACTTTCAGCCCCAAAACATCACTAAAACCTCAAATAAATGTTTTAAAAATTATATTCTTAAAATAAACTATAAATTACATGAAATAACTATTTTAAACAATAATTTAATTTTTAGTAAAAAATAATTACATTTTCTAACGGGGCTAAAAATAAACTTACCTTTCTTTAAAGTATTTAAAAATAATAAACCTGTGGAAATTTTTTTTAAATTTTAATTATTTCACCACTTACCTTGTTAAAAGCAAGCCTTGCACCTGCTTTTTAAAAGTGTAACTGCTGGAGACTTACCCTCCCGGAAAAACCTGTAAGTTCGATGCACACGCGCTGCCTCGCCGGCGCATGTGTTCGACTTCTGAACCCCTTCTTCCAAGGGAACAGAAGTGCCGGTTTCCCGTGCATGCACAGTGCATGCATAAAACCGGCACTTTCGTTAGGTCTACGCATGAATACCCCGTGCGTACTCACGTGTTGGGACCCGAATTTCTGGGCCATTTATCAAATTAAAAAGAGAAAATGCTGGAAATACTCAGCAGGTCAGGCAGAAACTGTGGAGAGTGTCGTGTGTGTGCCTTTAAGACAGAACTACTTTTACAGCTCCTGTATACTGTAGTGTGGCAGTGACCACACCGGTATATAAGCTGTGCGCATGCCTCTGTACCCCAGTCTAGAGATCACCCTCCTCCAGTATAGACCTGTTATTTGTTAATGTGCAGCATCCGTGTGATTATTTATCCATTGAACTATGGATCCAACAGTGGCGACGAGTGTCGATTCGAATCTACCTGCAACATAAAAGAAAGAAAAAAAAATAGCCGAGGCCAGGAACACAGGCATCGACCATGAGCAACCGCCCAGCAGTCAGGCAGAGATCCAACTTCGCAGGGGAGGCTGTGGAGAGCCAGGCTTGGTTCCCCAGCCAAAAGGAGCAGTAAGAGACCGATGACAGGTCCAGCGCAGACCCTTCCCCAGCAGAGGAGGCTGGAGCCGACCGATGGTGGAGAGAGAGCCGAGCAGCGTCGACGGGGTAAGACAGAGGGTGAAGAGCGCAGGGCACAGCCGGGGGTTGAACACCGAGCGGCGTCGAGGAAAATTAAACAAACCGGAGAGAGAGAGGGTAAGAAATAGTCGGGTTCTAGAATGAACGGAGTCGAAAAATATCAAAAGAAGAACACACAGAGCACAGCCAGGGATCACAGGCTGAACAGGGTCCGCGGGGTGAAGAAAGGGGAGACGCCATTGAGCCACGGACAAGAAGGAAGAGCGCGGGAGGCACCATTGAGCTGCAGAGAAGCAGGGAGAGCGCGGGAGACGCCATTGACCCGCAGAGAAGCAGGGAGAGAGCGGGAGACGCCATTGAGCCGCGGAGAAGCAGGGAGAGCGCGGGAGACGCCATTGAGCTGCGGAGAAGCAGGGAGAGAGCGGGAGACGCCATTGAGCCGTGGAGAAGCAGGGAGAGAGCGGGAGACGCCATTGAGCCGTGGAGAAGAAGGAAGAGCGTGGGAGATGCCATTTTGAGAAGCCGCAGCGGAGAAGAAGGGCGTGCGCGGGAAGGAAGGAAAGCGCGGGAGACGCCATTTTGTGGCAGCGGTGAAGAAGGGGAAGTGCGGGAGGCGCCATTGGTGATACTTAACGCACACCCAAGGATGCCGAAGAGTGGCAGTATCTCTACGTTCGACAATGAAGTCGAAGATTGAGCGACATATGTGGAACGTTTTGAGGTATACTGCAGGGTGAATGAAGTGCCAGATGCTAATAAAGCATTGGTTCTGTTAAATTCCATTGGTGCAAAAACTTTTGGTTACTGCGAAATCTAATAACCCCAGAGAAGCCGGTAAACAAGAATTTTGAAAGCATAGTAGAAATCCTACAGGATCACTTACACCCCACACCGCTGCTGATAGCAGAACGATTTAAGTTCCATAAAAGGAACCAACACAAAGACGAAAGCAATGCTGAGTACCTAACGGAACTGCGCAAGCTATCGAAACACTGCCAGTTTGGAGCAGGACTAGCGGATACGTTAAGGGACACGTTTGTGTGTGGGCTACAAAGTGAAGGAACGCAGAAATGGCTTCTATCGGAACAGGACATTACGCTGGACAAAGCTTTCGGTATGGCAGTATCACACGAAGCAGCAGCAAGGGGCGCTGCAGAGATACAACGGAGACCGCAAGAATCTGGCACCAATGAAATGTCCAATGGAACAGGGAAGTGCTATCGCTGCAGCAGAACAACAGATGACCAGAAAGATTGTTGGTTCATGGACCAAGTGTGCAGACAGTGTGGGAAAGCAAGACATATAGCAAGAGTCTGCAGGTCTGGGAAGAAAAAAACAGTAAGAAATCTCCACAGGAGAAGTACAAAAAGGTACACCAGGTGATGGACAGTGGTGCAGACGAACAGAAAAGTGACACAGACTCTGGAAACAAGGAGCAGGGTTGTCTGAAACTACATAAGGTAACCGAAATGGAGGATCACCAGACTATCTGGGTTACACTCAAGATAGACGGAGTCCAAGTGGAAATGTAATTGGACACAGGATCAGCTCTAACAGTCATAAATCAAAGAGACTACAAGTGGTTATTTTCACACATACCCTTGAAAGCTACAGAGATTGTCTTGAAGACGTATACGGGGCAAAACGTCTGCCCCAAAGGAAAAATAAGGGTGAAAATGACATAAAAAAGCCAGGAAATACCTAAAATGGATATATATGTATTGCCAAATGGAGGACCACCACTGCTAGGACGTGAATGGATCTGGAAGATACAATTAGATGGAATTCCATACAGGCACTGAAGGTTGAGGCCAAAAAGGATGATGACGTCACACCTGGACGTCTGTCAAAAATGCTAACTGATGCAAAAGAAGTGTTCCAGGAGGGACTAGGAACACTAAAAGGAATAACAGCAACGATTAAAATAGAGGAAAATGCAAGCCCATAGTTTCTGAAGGCCAGACCAGTGCCTTATGCGATCAGACCAGCTGTTGAAGCAGAGCTGGAAGGGTTGGAACGTTCAGGAGCACTGTCCAAAGTGGACTGGAGCGAGTGGGCTCCACCTATCGTTCCTGTAATGAAGAGGTCGTTGAGTAATACGCCTGGGGAACCAATGAAGGTCCGCATCTGTGGGGATTTTAAGGTGACAGTGAACCCAGTCCTTCACAAGGTGCAATATCCGCTTCCACGAATTGAGGATATTTTTGCCTCGCTATCTGGAGGTAAATGCTTCACCAAAATTGATCTAGCCCAGGCATACTTGCAAATGGAGGTAGAAGAAGCTTTGAAACATTACCTTCCGATCAACACTCATAAAGGTCTCTATCAATATAACCGGCTGGTGTTTGGAGTAGCCTCGGCTCTGGCTATCTGGCAAAGGGCGATGGATCAGGTCCTGCAAGGGATTCCAGGGACCCAGTGATATTTGGACGACATCTTGCTCACGGGCGAAAATGACGGTGATCACCTGACCAACTTGGAGAAGGTGCTCACCAGATTAAAGGAGTATGGGCTACAAGCTAATCGCCACAAGTGCGAGTTTTTCCAGAAACAGATCTCGTATTGTGGCCACGTCATCGATGAAGAGGGGTTACATAAGTCCCCTGACAAGATTGAGGCAGTAGTCAAGGCTCCAGCACCGGAAAATGTGTCACAACTGAGGTCGTTCCTCGGGCTGGTAAACTATTACCACAAGTTCTTACCAAATTTGTCTACGGTATTACACCCGCAGAACACCCTACTGCAAACAGGGGTACCATGGAAGTGGGGTGACGAACGTAGACGAGCTTTCCAGAAGTGTAAAGAATTGATCGCATCAAAAGAGGTGTTGGCCCATTTCAACACAGCACTACCAATTCGTTTGGCATGTGATGCATCACCCTACGGTATTGGAGCGGTGCTGTCGCACAAATGCCCAGACGGGTTGGAGAGGCCACTAGCCTTTGCGTCTCGGTCACTAACCTCAGCCGAGCGCAACTACGCCCAGATTGACAGGGAGGCCCTCAGCCTAGTATGGGGAGTAAAAAAATTCACCCACTATCTGCATGGGCAGAAGTTCACCTTGCTGACTGACCACCAATCACTTGTCTCCATCTTTAATCCTAAGAAGGGCGTTCCAGTAATGACTGCACAGCGGTTACAAAGATGGTCCCTGTTTCTAGGGGCGAATCAATATGAAATAGAATATAAAGGCACGAAACAGCATGGGAACGCTGATGGGCTATCGCGCCTGCCACTGCCTACTGTGGAGGATGCACCAGCAGTGGACCCTATGGAGATATATTATTCGTCGATAATTGAACGATTGCCAGTAACAAACGCGGATATAGAGAAGGAGACCCGCAATGATCCGACGCTGTCATGGGTATATGAATTGACGGTGAGGGGATGGCCAACACATGGCGACTCACTGTTGCCAGCATTCTCATCCAGAAGAGAACAGCTGTCAGTATGCCAGGGGACATTGATGTGTGGATCCAGAGTGCTGATTCCACCCAAGTTAAGGGAGAGAGTGCTAAATGAGCTACATGAAGGTCATCTGGGGGGAGTGAAAATTAAAAGCCTTGCTAGGGCTTATGTGTGGTGGCTGGAAATCGTTCAACAAATCGAAGAACTAACTAAGAGCTGCTTAGGATGCCAGAAGGTCCAAAATGCACCACCACATGCCCCTCTACACCCCTGGGAGTGGCCCCCCTCTCCATGGCAACGGGTGCATATTGATTTCGCTGGTCCATTCATGGACTCAATGTTCTTAATAGCAGTGGATGCTCATTCAAAGTGGCCTGAGGTGATAAAAATGTCTTCAACCACTACAGAGAAAACGATTGCAGTCCTACGGACCATATTTGCCAGAAACGGTTTGCCAGAGCAGATTTGCTCTGATAATGGACCAAAGTTTGTATCCGACGAGTTCCAAAAATTCATGAAAAGGAATGGGGTAAGGCATTACACATCCGCCCCATATCATCCAGCCACAAATGGATTGGCTGAGAGGTTCGTACAAACCTTTAAGAAGGCGATAAAGGCCATGTGCGATGATGAAATTCCACTGCAGCATAAGATGGACAATTTCTTATTAGCCTACCAAAACGTGACACATGCAGTTATCAACGAGACCCCGGCCATGATATTCTTTAACCGAAGTTTGAGATCTCGTCTGGACTTGCTCAGAACAAATGTGCGAAGAAATGTTGAGGACAAACAATTCCAACACATCAATGAGAAGCCGACAAGGAGCTTCAATGTAGGGCAACCAGTCTTGGCCCGTGACTATCTAACAGAGAAGTGGCAACCCAGAACGATATGTACAAGGCAGGGGCCATTGATGTACACAGTGGATTTCGGGGAGAACATTGTGAGATGCCACGTCGATCAGATCTTAGCGTCACAGGAATGCATCAACCTCATGTCCCGAGTACCTGGGGATGAACCCGACATACCGGTAGTATCTACTTCAGACCCAGTAGCAGTGGAACCCGATGAACTACCCAATGAAAAGCGGCCAGAATCGCCTCTGCAGCAAGAACAAGAACCTCTGGAAAGGCGTTATCCTGAAAGGGTCAGGAAGACGCCGCAAAGATTGAATCTATAAATGGACATTTGTTGTTTAATGTACATGTAAAAATGTTAATTGTTATTTGAATATTAGGGGGTATTATTAATCTAAAAGGGGAGGAATTGTAGTGTATGTGCCTTTAAGTCAGAACTACTTTTACAGCTCCTGTATACTGTAGTACCGGCAGTGACCACACCGGTATATAAGCTTTGCGCATGTCTCTGTACCCCCAGTCTAGAGATTACCCTCCTCCAGTAAAGACCTGTTATTTGATAATGTACAGCATCCGTGTGATTATTTATCCATTGAACCACGGATCCAACAGAGAGAGAAACACAGTTATCGTTTCAGATCGATGACCCTTCGTCAGAAATGAGAAAAGCTGAAGATGGAACAGGTTTTTAGCAAGTGCAGGGGCAGGGAAAGTGGGGAGGGGAGTAAAGAACAAAAGGGAAGGTCTGTGATAGGATGGAAGGCAGGAGAGATTAAGAGACATTAAGAGATGGTGCAAGGCAAAAGGAGATGGTAATAGGACAAGTTAAGAAACATAGAAACATAGCAACATGGAAGATAGAAGCAGGAGTAGGCCATTCGGCCACTCGAGACTGTTCCGCCATTTAATGAGATCATGGCATCTCTTCCAAATTCAGTGCCCTGTCCCTGCTTTCTCCTCATATCCCTTGATCCCTTTAGTCTTAAAAAAAATATCTAACTCCTTCTGCAATATATTTAATAAGTTGGCCTCAAATGCCTTCTGTGGTAGAGAATTCCACAGCTTCACCATTCTCTGGGTGAAGAAATTCCTCCTCATCTCTCTCCTAAATGGTTTACCCCTTATCCTTAGATTGTAACCCCTGGTTCTGGACTCCCCCACCATCAGGAACATCCTTCGTGCATCTAGTCTGTCTACTCCGGTTAGAATTTTATAAGTTTCAATTAGTTCCCCTCTCATTTTTCTAAACTCAACGAATATAAGCCTCATCGACCCAATCTCTCCTCATAAGTCATTCCTGCCATCCCAGGTATCAGTCTGCTGAATCTTCACTGCTCTCCCTCCATGGCAAGAACATCCTTCCTCAGATAAGGCGAGCAGAACTGCACACAATACTCAAGGTGTGGTCTCACCAAGGCCTTGTACAATTGCAGCAAGACATCCTTGTGCCCGTACTCAAACCCTCTCGCTACGAAGGCCAACATACCATTTGCCTTCTTAACCGCCTGCTGCACCTGCATGCTTACCGTCAATGACTGGTGCACAAGGACACCCAGGTCTCGTTGCAGTTCCCCTTCTTCCAATCTATTGCCGTTTAGATAATAATCTGCCTTTCTGTTTTTGCCACCGAAGTGGCTCTAGTTGAAGTGTAAGTGGCACTGGCAGAATGAAAGACAGTTGCCATGTGAGAGAGAAATATATAAAGAAATAAAAGGAAAAAAAGAATAGGGGCAGAGAATATGGCCTCAAATTGTTGAACTCTATGTTGAGTCCAGAAGGCTGTAAATTAAGAATTGTTAGTGACCATGCATTGACATGTGAAGCTGTTTCCATTTATCATTGATATAGCATCCCAAAGAAAGTTGGAACGGACATCCTTATCTTTAAACCTGGAGCTGGATTCATGGAGATAAATTTTCCAACCGGGTCGCTGACAGCTTAAAGTGAAGGAAACTAGTCTTCCGATCAGCATTACACTCGATGGTTCATCCAGGCAAAGTATTGATGTGGGCAAATGCTCTGAATAATAAATGGTATTACATCGACTAATGTCTGAAAGTATCTGAGTGATAGCGTTGTAGATTTATACAATAATGCTCTCTCAGTGGACGACTGCCAGTACTGAGGGAGTGCTGCAGTGTCGGAGGTTACCACTTTCGGATGAGACGTTAAACCAAGGCCCCGTCTGCCCTCTCAGATGGACGTAAATGATCTCATGGCACTAGTTTGAGGAAGATCAGAGGACTTCTGCCCAGTGAAGTAGCCAATATTTTTCCCTCAACCAACATCACTAAAAGCCAATTATCTGAACTTTACCCAGAGAGTGGTGAGAATGTGGAATTCGCTACCAGGGTGAGTTGTTATGATGAATAGTTTAGATACATTTAAGGGGCGGTTAGATTAGCATATGAGGGAAAAGGGAATAGCGAGTTACGCTGATAGAGTTAGATGAAGAAAGAAAGGAGGAGGCTCGAGTGGAGCGTAAATGCAGGCATCGACTGTTTGGGCCGAATGTCCTGTGTATGTGCCGTATGTCCTATGTGATGCAATCCTAAGTAATGCTACAGAGAGTTAGGGTGCTGTAGGCCTGCAGGCGTAGGCCTGCATAAACATAAGATAAGAACATATGAAATAAGAGCATGAGTAGGCCATACGGCCCTTCGAGCCTGCTCCGCCATTCAATAAGATCATGGGTGATCATCGACATCAGCTCAACTTTCCCGATGATCTCTCTATCCCTTGATTCCACTAGAGTCTTAAAAACTCTCTCGCTCAGCCTTGAATATACTCAAAGACTCAGCATGCACAACCATCTGGGGCAGATAATTCCAAAAATTCACAACCCTCTGAGTGAAGAAATTCCTACTCATCGGGTGAAAAATTCAGTTGTTTGCGCCTCCCATTAGCACCTTAAGAGGGCTCCAATTGGGGCGCAAAGCAACTAGAGTCCGGGCACCGCGATGGTTGTGCCGCTCGTGAAATTAACTAGACATTTTGAGGTGGTGCGAAACACTACCGCCACGATCTCCTGCGCCGGCAGGTCGTGACGTCAGTCGAGTGCGCAACGCCCCGTTAGCACCCCGAACCGGACATTGAGTGGCGCCCCCTGCCTTACCGCCTGCCGCTAGCAATGACAGGTTGAGGGGAGCGATATGCTGTCAGAAAGGGACTGGGGGAGCGCTATTTAAAGGCGACCGCTTCCTGCCTTTATTTGTCGGTGACATTTTTGCACCACGCATTCTGAGAGAGAGAGAGCGAGAGACTTCTGGAGAGATTCAACGCTGTGTGAAGGAGTTTTGAGTACTGAGCAAAACTTTGCAGGTTTATTTTGATTGGCCCTTCCTTGCTTCGCCAGCGCTCTGAGGTAGCGCCTCGCTCTCGGCCTTTGCGCCTTAAGACAGGTGTGAAGCACCTGATTTAGCGCTCCAATCACCTCCAGCCAAGTTTGCTGCCGGAGGCGATAATTAGTGCCAGGCGCTAAACTTTGCACACCGCCAATAATGGTGCCCCAAATGGGGCGATACCGAATTTTTCCCCCACCCAGCAAGTTTATTTCCCACAAGTGCCGATCGAGTCTCCCATTGAAAACATTGATCAATATTAATGCCCCGTTTGGGGCGCTAGTACTGGCGAAGCGCTAAGTTTAGCGCCAGGCGCAATTTAGCGCCACCTAGCATGATATTGGGTAGTCGCACCACTGATGTTGATTGCGGCATTAAATTGAGGTGCTGCACGGGACTCCTAAGGCGCTAACCCGGCGGCGCAACCCAATTTCGCGTTGGCCAGGCGCAGTGCAGGTGCTGTCAATAATCACTGACCCCGAGACACACTGGCGCCGGACAGCTCTTAAAGGGGCAGGTCAATTAGGATCACCAGACACAGCACTTCCTGGCATGACCTAAATTCAGCGCAGACTTGCCAGAGGTGCAACAACTTCTGAAGACATGCAGCGGGTGATTCAGAGGCAGAGGGCAGAGCGCTTCACAGACCTGGCCCTTGAAACTTTGGTGGACGCTGTTGAGCGCCGCCAAGACACTCTGCACCCTGAGGATGGGAGGAGGGCGCCACCTGCTGTGTTCCAGCGAGCCTGGAGGGATGTGGCCACCAGAGTGGCATCCAGAAGCATGGTCCCCAGGACAGCCGTTCAGTGCAGGAAGAAGTTCAACGACCTCACTCGGGTCATCAGGGTGAGTGCCTTTTCCACGATCATCTTCATCCCTCCACCTGCACCTGACTTCATGGCTAGAGGGTGCCCGCACCCCCAAAGGCCATCTGTCAGCCAGCACCCATGGCCCTTTTAGGAAACACACACGCACATGCCGCTCAGAGCAGGATGCATGGGCTATTCAACCATGGGGGGCAGGCGATGTCTGCTTAGTGCAGGATGCTTGGGCTATTCAACCATGGGGGGCAGGTGATGTCTGCTTAGTGCATGATGCATGGGCTATTCTGCCATGGGGGGCAGGTGATTTCTGCTTAGTGCAGGATGCATGGGCTATTCGTCCATGGGGGGCAGGTGATGTCTGCTTAGTGCAGGATGCATGGGCTATTCAACCATGGGGGGCTGGTGATGTCTGCTTAGTGCAGGATGCAAGGGCTATTCAACCATGGGGGGCAGGTTATATCTGCTTAGTGTAGGATGCATGGGCTATTCAATCATGGGGGGCAGGTGATGTCTGCTTAGTGCAGGATGTTTCAACACTTCCCTTCCTTTCTCCTGCAGGCGAAGCTGGCCAGCAACAGGCGTGACCAGTTGTGCACTGGTGGAGGCCTTCCTGACCGCCACATCCTCAGCGATCTGGAGGAAAGGGTCCAGAGGATCATTGGACACTGGCTGACTGACCCTGTCACCTCTGGAGATGCCGGCCCCATAGTGGCCTACGATGGTAAGGCTCTCCCCTTTTTGAAATCTCTCCTACCACTTTTACCCCCAGCAGCATGATTCTTGCCTGTCGATCCACTACTGTTCATTGCAGCACTCATGCCTCCCTCGCTGCCACCCTGTCCTCACGCTAAAGCCACTCCTGTACCTCCCTGCTTTCAGATGCTGACTCGTCCGGTGAGGAGGTGGGCCCTCAAGCTGCCACTATGAGTGACTCCAGAGGCAATGATCAGGAGAAAGCCGGCCCATCGGAACCAGCCTCAGGCGAGCCAGCACAATGGGGGACTGGGGGCACACCTTCCCTAGAGGGGAGCGGGGGGGCCAGCTCGGAGGAGGACTCATTGCCAGGCACCAGCGGGCTGCAGCAACGCAGGGGGGAAGGGAAGCTCGGGGGCAGTCTCCCCGGAGGGCGAGTCAGGCCACCAGTGCTGTTGCAGAGAGCACAGAGGAGGTGCGTGCTCTCACTGAGATTAGCGCCCAGCCTGGCCAGATGCACACTGAGCTCATGGCTGCAGTGGCAAGGTTTCCTGAAACCATCGAGACACTGGCGAGGAGTGTCCAATACATCGGCGCAGCACAGGCCCGGAGTGCACAGGACTTCGGGTCAGCATTGGAAAGGTCTGTCCAGGGCTTCGCCGAAGTAATGGAAAGGACTGTCCAGGGCTTCGCCGAAGCACTGGCACCTGCTACGCAAGTGCTCAGTGCTGCCACGCAGTCACTCGCTGGTCTCCTGCAACCGCACATTGAGGCCACGCGACCAGTGACTGCTGCCACCCTCGATGGCTCTGGCATGATTACCCGGGGACCTCACAGCACCACAGCAGGCCAGCAATCTGTGCTCCATCAGATTGCTCCGGATGCTGAAGTGCTGCCCCGTGGGAGTGCCAGTGTGTTGTTGGAGCAGGTAGGTGCTGTCCTTTCTCAAGATGACAGCATTCCTGCTGCCACCACTGGCACTTCTCCACTGCAGCTGCCACCACCTGCAGGACAGACTGCTTCCACCCATGCACAGGTGGAGCAGTCAGCAGCTGGGCCCTCTAGGCCCAGAGGTCGTCCAAGCCGCACCTCAGGGGCACCTGTGCTCAGGGATAGTCAGCAGGCCTCCCCCAGACTTGCTGCAGCCACGGGGGTCCCCTTAAGGAGGAGCTGCAGCGAGGGACAGGGACAGACTCGCAAAAGAGCAAGATCCCCATCAGGGGCCAGAACTGAAGGGAGGACCTGAAGCCTCTGTTGAGGTCGATTCAAGCCCAAGGGAGCTGTCTGTATTGTTATTTATCATTTGACCAGACTCACGGGAGGGAGAGCCTAACGTGTCTGTGCTTAAGTTTACATTTCTGTCCGTCTTGTTTTACCATGTCGGAAGGAAGCAGATTTTTTGTAATAAAACCCATTATTCATTTACAATGACCATGTCTGCTATTTACATGCAACTTGCCCTTCACAGGCTTGGTGGTATGAGGTTGGTTCCATTTCTGTTCTTGCAATGGCAACAAGCATTCCGTCAGAGGGGCCTAGAAGTGACTTCTGATGAGCCTCTGACTTATGGCCCTTCCAGAAAGTCCCTCCCTCCCATCTTGGGGCTCCTCCTCCACCTCCTCCTCCTCCCACTCCTCCTCTGCTGGTGCATCAATGTCTGCAGGCATTGGCTGGGCACGTTGGATTGCGAGGTTATGGAGCATGCAGCAAACAACCACGAAGTGCGAGACTCGATCAGGCGAGTACTGCAGTGCTCCTCCTGAATGGTCCAGACAGCGGAACCGCTGCTTCAGCACACCGATTGTGTGCTACACAATCTTCCTCGTCGCCTGATGGCTCGCATTGTAGTGTTCTTCAGCAGGTGTAATGGGCATCCGGAGCGGGGTCATCAGCCACAGGCACAGAGGATAGCCCTTGTCCCCGAGAAGCCAGCCTTCTGGGTGAGCCGGGGCCTCGAAAATGTCTGCTACAGAAGTCTGGCGCAGGATGAAGGTGTCATGTCTGCTGCCTGGGAAATGCGCAGTCACTGCGAGGATCTGCTGTCCGTGGTCACAGACCAGCTGGACATTCATGGAATGGAACCCCTTGCAGTTGCAGAACTCCTCCAGATTTAAAATAGGCGTCTGCAAAGCCACGTGCGTGCAGTCAATGGCACCCTGCACCATGGGGAAGTGCGCTATTGTGTGAAGCCCTCTGCACGCTCCCGCTGCTTGTCTGGGGTCATTGGGAAGGAGATGTACTGCTGCCTCCTTTTATACAGGGCATCAGTCACTTGACGGATGCAGCAATGAACCGCAAACTGCGAGATGCTGGCTATGTTCCCAGATGCAGCCTGAAAAGAGCCGGTCGTGTAGAAGTTCAGGGCAACAGTCATCTTCACAGCCACCGACAGAGATGTCCTGCACCTTATCTGAGGCTGCAGATCTGTCCGAAGCAGCTGGCACAGCTCAGTCACCATCTCCTTTGTAAATCGCAGCCTTCGGACACACTGCTCCTCCGACATGCTCATGTAGGAAAAGTGCTGACGCAAAACCCTGCCAGCATAAGGTCCTGTGTGATGACGTCTGTTGGCCCTCCTCCATCTGGCCATGCCTGCCCCTCTCTCCCTGCGTCTCAGTGCCCTTTGCAGATGATGCAGCAGCAGGACGTTCCCCACCAATGCAGCCCCCATAATAAGTGCCCACAGGAAGGTTCCCCGTTGTTAAGGCTCACCAACAGCAAGGTGATGGTCAGAAGGCTAAAGATCGTCTGCCTGCACTGGGTCAGTGGTCAAATGGCTCTCAGTGTGCAGCTCAGCAACTCTCTGTAGCTCTCGAGGAAGTTGTGCTCCAAAAATAGCTACCTCTTTTAAACCACACCAGTCCCCTTTAAATTATGCTCCTCCAGTCCGAGAGCGACTTGGTAAGGTTCCAGGTAAGCTGTCACTATTAGCGGCAGGTGCTACGGAGGGGGGCGGCACTGAATTTCAGGCCCGGGACGCCCAAAATGCGTTGCACACTCAAATTACTTCATAATCAGCCTGTGCCCATCAGCGGGCGCTAAGATTTAGCGCCGGCGTTAAATGCTTGCTCAATATGGGGCGAGGCACTATGCAACTTGCGTCTGCCCGGAAATTGGCTAGCGCCCCACTTCTCAGCCTCTTTAGGCGCTAATCGGTGGCGCTACCAACCGAATTTCTCTATGTGATAACTTAACGCACCCTAGAGCTCTACACCTATTATGATTATCAATCAATCAGGAATCAGTCACGTAATAGTGCACTCAGGTTTATATTAATAAATTGGGCATTAATTTTAATGTCACATGCTCACATTATATCACCTCTCCGACAATCAGATGGAGAAGAACTAAACGGAAAAGCACAATGGAGCAATTGAAAAACTTTGCACATGAGCAGCTTAGTGATCTCCAGGCAAATACAACAATTGTCGAAGCTTGGATGTTGTCACTTGCTAACTTGTTATAGAATCGTAGAAACCGAATCATAGATTCATAGAATATTAGAATGTTACAGCACCGACAGAGCCATTCGGCCCACCGTGCCTGTGGCGGCTCTTTGAAAGAGCTATCCAATTCATCCCACTTCCTGCTCTTTCCCCATTGCCCTGCACTTTTATTCATTTTACATGTGTACATCCAATTTTCTTTCAAGACTTACCATTCAATCTGATAGCACGACCATTTCAAGTAGGACAGCCCAGAACATAACATCTTGCTGCATAAAAAAATTCTTAACTCGCACTGTGGATCCTCTGCTATTTACCTTATGTGCCCGTGGTGCAGTTTCTGCTTATCATCGATGTATAGGGTGATTGTCAACGCGGCATCACATGGCCATGACTGAATTCTTGCCACCAGCACGGGAGGGATCAGAGGCAGTGTAACAGCGGGAGACACTTTTGAACATCGCATTTTTTAAGCTGCTTAGTGTCATCAAACATCTCTAAACATGACTCTATTAATGTAATTAAAACTACATCTGACCGTCAATCGGAACACTGTGAAATTGGAACAGTTATTCATTCCTCTCTGGCGCAAAAACACAAAAGCAAAAGAGCCACAACCACGGCTAACAAAAGAAATTAAGGAGAGTATTAGATCGAAAGAGAAGTCATATAAAGTTGCCAGGAAAAGTAGCAAGCCTGAGGATTGGGAGCAGTTTAGAGTTCATCTAAAAAGGGAAAAGAGATTGATTAAGAGGGGAAAAATAGAGTATGAGAGAAAACTTTCAAGGAACATAAAATCGGATTGTAAAAACTTCTACAAGTATGTAAAAAGTAAAAGATTAGAGAAGACAAATGGAGGTCCCTTACAGTCATAAACGGGAGTATTTATAACGGGGAACAAGGAAATGGTGCGGTGATTAAACAAATACTGTGGTTCTGTCTTCATGGAAGAGGAAACAGTTAACTTTCCAGAAATGCTATCGAACCAAGGGTCTAATGAGAAGGAGGAATTAAAGGAAATCATTAATAGTAAAAAAATAGTGCTGGAGAAATTAATGGGAATGAAAGCTGATAAATCCCCTGCGTGACTGTATTATTCCTGTTTAACTTTCCTCGACCTCTCTCAGTTTCTGTCTCCATTTGTACAACAATTTCTCGCAGTTTTCTCTTGCTCACAAACTCCTATCTTTCTCTTAATTTCTGCTGAATGTGTGCTGCTTTTTAAATTTATATACATGTGCCTTTACTGTTTATGGTTTTCCTCCGTGTAACTTTCCTCATTATATTTATCTCTTTCTACTTTCCTCCATCTCATCTTTTGCCGGTTTCTCTTTCTGCCTTCTCAGTGTATTTGCCCATTAATTTCTCCCTCTCTCCCTCTTTCTCTCTATTCTTTTTCTCTCCTGTTTCTCTATCCATTTCAACATCTACATCTCTTACTCTTTGCTTCTTTACCTATTTTGATTGGTCTCTTGTTGTGTTTACTTTATTTAACGTGTTACCTCTGCTCTCTACGCTCTGCAATCAGTTTCACTTTCGGTTGCTCTACGTTTCTTTTCTGTCCCTTTCTTCCCTTCTGAGTTCTGACCTGGTTTTTTCTCTGTTTTAGGGCTCTCACTATCTGTCATTTCCACTTTCCACCTGCCACTATATGTATGTTTATCTCTCTATGTAACTCTATATTCTTTTCTTTGCCTTTCTCTACCTATTGATAACCTATCTCTTTATCTATCTCTGTCATTCTGTGTCCCCATTTATGTGCAGAGCTCTGACCAGGCCCACAGCAGCGACTGCGATTGGCGGGTTTGCCCATGTAGCTGTCGGTGCAGGGCGGGCCTTTACTGGAACTCCAGCTGAGCACTTTAGTGCCGTCTTTTTGAGAAACAATTAATGTGTCGTCATCGGAGCGAGTCCCGCCTCAATAGTTCAGATCATCAACAAAAAATAATAACAGGATCAGATTTAAGATCATTTCAGGGTTCTGGGCTGTTAATAAAAATGTAGATTCGGCCCAGTGGGGACTGAGGGAATGAAGCATGGAATGGGAATCAGTTCTGCTGCTTGAAACCCTTCCGCTCCTTCACTGATTTAACTAATTTAACTGTTAGATTGAGTGGGTATTTCACCGCGTTCTTCAGCTCCTCTCTGAATGTAGCCTGGGTCACAGCATAAATACACGTGTTGGTGCAGGAACTGAGAAGCTGCAGCATTCCTGCTGTGGCTCCTGTGATATAAAGAGGGCCATTGACGGAGGAAGCATAAATCTTTGCAATTCGCTGATAGGGAATAAATATAAAATCAGGGTCACCCATAACAGTATAAAACTGCCAGATATGCTGAAGAATAAAATGATGGATTTCCTTCGGTTCTCCATCTCTGGATCCTTGTGATTACCTTCATTGCTGCTGACACTTTCATAGATCCTTCTCTGCTTCAGTGTGATGGACTCACTGACTGTCACTGGACTTCATTGTAACATGAAATATTTTGAGGATATGCTGTATCAGTTTGCACTGTATCTGTTGGAATCAGAAGCCCTTCTATTGATCTGGAGATTATAAGGAGCAGCGGTGATGTTTGCGTTTTGTTAACTGAACAATCGCCCCATCTAACGCTGCAATTTAAAATTACAGGAGAAAGGACTTCAATTACTTATAGTTCTGTCTGTTAGAGATATTCGATTCTGTTGATTCCATGTATTACAGATGAGGGGAAGAGTGCAGATGAACAGGAGGAGACGTGGATCATCTGCAGAGATATTTAATTTTTCAGAGATCTCGCCAATCGACAAACTGACACTGAGAATAGGATCAATGAGCAGGGAACATGTGAGCAGAATTTCGGCGTTGTAGGATAGGATTGAATCGGATGTGAAAAAGCTTTGGCAAAGAGAATACAGACAGTGCGGAATGATAGAGGAGCAAAAGAGAAACAGAGATGGAGAAGGCAAGCGAGAAGGATATGTTTAGTGAAAGTGAGAGAGAGCGAGCTACTGAAACCTCGAGTAAAATTACAAGTAGATGTGACTTCAGGGTGTTATTAGGATGTGGTCAGATTTGGTGAGATGTTATTGTTGGACCCGCTCCCTGTGTTTGTGCGTCAGATCCTCTGTCTGTTTTGGTGAATATTTGTTTTCCTTACTTTATGACTTATAAGTACACATTATTAAAAATTACTTAACATATAGGATGCATGATTTAGTAATCGTAATCAATTATTGGAATAGTGGATGTTTAAAACTGTGCACCAGCAGAATTCAATAAAAAATTAGGTAGCTTTAACGGATATATTTGAATTTGAATTTGATGTAACTGAATTGCTGAGTTAATTATTTGATCACATTTTAAACACAACAAGCTGACACCAGTACACACAGAAATGAATGTTTGAATTTATTATTTGAGTGGTGTTACTGTGATCTGTACATTAACTTCCTCTCACTCTCTGCTGCAGTCTCTCCCTGTGAATCCCAGACTCTCCTACCCCTGCATTGAAGCCTTTGTCTCCTCACCGGTTTCTTCAGTTTGTCCACATTCCCAAACCCTCTGCTCTTGACACCCCTCCAGCTCCCCCGTGTCATTTTCCTTGTTTCCCTCCCAATCTCACTCAATTCAATTCAATTCAAATCGCTTTATTGGCATGACAAGGTACATCTTATGTTGCCAAAGCATCGAAAAACATTCATGGTTGAACACATAAACACAGATCTATCCATACAGTGTATAAACAGATGTTTATAAATATACAATGTATAAATATACATTCATATAATTTGTTTATACTCTTTTCTTAGATTTACTGGTTGTCCCTCTGTTTATGGCAAGCTGTAACATAGTGTGCCGCTAAGGTTACACAATTTCTCTCTTCCCCTAGTAGGTATGGGAGTTTTTGGTCGTCATTCAAATTTCTGAATTCCGGCCCTATTTTTGTGAATTTTGGGTAGAAATTCTCCCTTATGCCCTGATATTTTCTACAAGCTGTGAGGAAGTGCCTCTCTGTCTCCACTACTCCCTGACTGCAGTGAGAGCATATCCTGTCCTCTTCTGGTAGCTGGGTCTTCCTGTGTCTACCTTTTTCGATGGCCAGGCTATGTTCACTAAGTCTGTACATTGTCAAGGTTTTTCTCAGTTTGCTATCCTTTACCATGGTCAGGTAATCAGCCATGTTGTATTGTCTGTTTAGGGCCAAGTAGCAATTGAGTTTGTTTTGGGTTTTTGTTGTTTCTGCCCAATATGACAGATATTTTTCCTTTTGCTTAGTGACGATTGTGTTGGGTCGAATTCTTGCTGTTACGCTGTCACTATCCTGGGGCTGGTTATTGTTAGAAGTGTTAGTAGTTACTTCACTGAGCCCCAGGACTAGTTGACTGAGCGTATTCTTCTTTATGGTCCTCTCTTGTCATTTCAGGGCTTCGTAATGATAGCAGTGGGGGATGATCATTTTTAGGTGTTTCCAAAATTTGGTGGCTCTTTTTTGGATGGTGATTATTAATGGATATTGGCCTCGTTCTGCCCTGCATGCATTGTTTACGGTTTTCCTTTGAGTCCGGAGGATACTTTTACAGAATTCCGCATGTAGGATCTCAATTGGGTGTTTGTCCCATTTTGCAAATTCTTGTTGTGTTAGCGGTCCCCACACCTCACTGCCATAGAGTGCAATTGGTTCAATTACTGATTTAAACATTTTGAGCCAAATGCTAATTGGGATTTCTATTTGGATTGATTTGTTAATGGCATAGAAAGCCCTTCTCGCTTTCTCTTTCAGTTCATTCACAGCCAGATGAAGATTTCCCATAGAACTGATTTTTAAGCCCAAGTATGTATAGTTAGTGGTTTGTTCAATTTTAGTTGTTCCTAGTGTGAAATTTATTTTGGGTCCCTGATGTCTGGATCTTTGCTGGAACACAAGGACTTTGGTTTTTGGGGGTTTATTGTCAGGGCCCATGTCTTACAGAACGACTCCAGCAGATCCAGGTTCTGCTGTAGACCCTCCTTAGTTGGTGACAGCGGAACCAATTCATCTGCATAGAGGAGGAATATAACCTTGGATTCATATAGGGTGAGGCCGGGTGCTGTAGATTGTTCAAGTAGTTTTGCCAATTCATTTATGTAAATATTAAAGAGTGTTGGTGAGATGGGCGAGCCCTGCATCACACCATGCCCCTGTGGGAAGTATTTTGTTTGTTTGTCTCCAATTTTAACAGCACATTTATTGTTTGTATACATTGATTTAATTACATCATATGTTTTTCCCCCTACACCACTTTCGATAAATTTCAGGAATAGACCATTGTGCCAGATGGAATCGAAAGCCTTCTGTAAATCTATAAAGCAGGCAAAAATTTTGCTTTTGTTTTGATGAACATGTTTGTCAATTAGGGTCTTTCGGGTGAAGATATGATCTGATGTTCTATAGTTTGGTAGGAATCCAATTTGGCTTTTACTCAAGACATTGTGCTCCTCAAGGAAGTTTATAAGTCTTTTGTTTATGATACGACAGAATTCCTTCCCCAGGTTTCTGTTTACACAGATGCCTCGATAGTTATTTGGGTCAACTTTGTCCCCACTTCTGTATATGGGCTTATGAGTTCTTTGTTCCAGATATCAGGGAAGTAACCGACACTCAGAACCAAGTTGAAGAGTTTTAGGATAGCCAGTTTCATTTTATCGTCTGTGTGTTTAATCATCTCGCTTAGTATGACTCGACCTCCAGCTACCTTTTCCAACAGATCCAAAGCCTCAAACTCCCTGCCGCGCCTCTCGGCCTTTCCCGTTTAGTGCCAGTCCCTGTCGGCTCCGTTAACCCAGAGCAAACACAGCAGCACCTCCCCCTGTCCCAAAATCATCCCGGCCTTAAATTTCTTTCACTCTACCTGTAGCTTAAATCCGGATTTAACCCTTTGGATACCCGCTCCGTGATACCTCTCCTCCTTTGCCCACCGGCACTGTGCCCTCAATAACAACAGAAAATGCTGGAAAAACTCAGCAGGCCAGGCAACATCCGTGGAGAGAAATAAGAGTGACGTTTCGGGCCTATCCCTTTTTCAAACTGGAAAGGAAATAAAATAGATCGAAAGCAGAGCTGCCATAGAACAAAAGAAGTAAAAGAAGTAAAAGAGACATTAAGAGGTGTTCAAAACCAGACGAGCTGGTAATAGGACAGTGGAGACAAAAGACGGCAAGATTAGGTGTGAGGTTGGGAGACAGCTGCCGTGTGGGAGAGAGAAAAAAAAAGGAAAGGGGGCGGGGGGAGATCCAAAACAAAGGGGTGGAAAAAATATGTTAAAATGTAATAGGGGCCGAGGTTATGATCTGAAATTGTTGAACTCGATATTGTGTCTGGAAGGCTCCAAAGTGCCTAATCGGAAGATGAGGTGCTGTTCCTCGAGTTTACGTTGAGCTTCCATGGTACAATGCAAGAGGCCAAGGACGGTGAGGTCTGAGTGGGAATGGAGCGGTGAATTAAAATGATAGGCGACCGGAAGCTCGGGGTCACCCTTACAGACTGATCGGAGGTGTTCCGCAAAGCGGTCACCCAACCTGCGTTTGGTTTCCCCAATGTAGAGGAGACCAGTGTGCTGTGACCACACTCGGCCCATCCAGTGGATACGGTGCTCACTTTATTCACTTTCCTTATCAATGTCCCTTTTAATTAACGATAATTGTGTTTAAATACATTTCTCTGCCCTGAAACGCTGCCCAGGTCCATGAATCAGTTTCCATCGTTCGATGCAGCATCAAATCTGGCAATATCAGCCCATTTCTTGTCAAACTGCGGCTTTGGTTCCAGCTCTGATCAGTAATTTCTCTGCTTCCTTTTCTCTCTCTTACATTTAACTTGGTGGCGATTGTGATCCTGTACCGAGGAAAGTGCGGTCCCTCCAAATGTATCACTGGTGGGAATGGCAACGGCCGATCTCCTGGACTTCACCACTTATCCCATATTGAGGCGCACGTATCTGATTTATATCCCAAATTCATTCCTGAGAATTACTCCCGTGTAAAGTCTCGTTACCTTCCTGGTTTATCCAACCACGGCGGTTTCTGTCTGGCTCACAGTCGCTTTCAACATTGATCGATTTGTGACCATTTGTTGTGAGAAGCTGAAAACAAAATATTGCACCGAGAAAACGACCACTGTGGCTATCGGAACTGTGAGTGTGCTGGGCTGTTTAGAGTCTGTCCCCTGGTACTTCATTTATGAACTTAAGTATATACTTGATCATGTGCCCTGGGGGAGGGGGGGTGTCAATCAACCGAGCTTCTTTCCTTCCCCCGCATGGGTCGCATTTGAGTTGTTGCACCTATTTTAACCCCTTGTGTCCCGTTCTTGACGATTTTGTTACTCAATGCTCTGACGGTCAGACGTATTTTAGTGGCCAGTAGAGTCTGCAGGGGACTCCGGGGCCGCAGCAATGGAGAGAATCACAAGGACCCAGAGACGGAGAACCGAAGGAAATCCATCGTTTTGGTCCTCAGTATATCCGGCAGTTTTATATGTTTATGGACGCCCATGTTGTTTATTTTCTATCTCTCCATATCCAAGCCCTCTCTTCTTCCTCATCCAACTCCTTCCCATTGAAACTTCCATCCCCAGATATGGGATCCTCTTCTACATGTACATTGACGCCACCAGTTTTAACATCCCCTCTCTCGACCCCCCTTTCCTGTGTTATCCGACTACTTTTCCAACATCCTGCTTGGAATGAGCCATAACTTTCTCTGAACAAACATTGGCAAGGCAAAAGACATCATCTTTAGTCAAATTTTACAAACTTTACAAACTTTGTACCCTAACCACCAATACCAATCCCCACATTGGCCATGAGCTGCCAATGACCTTCATCACCTCTCTGATCCTAGGTTTTGCGTTATAACCATCAGTCACTCAATAACAAATTTCACCGACTTCCGCCTCAGTAGCATCACCGCCTCCACTCTTGCCACATAGAGTATAGGCCCGATCTACTCAAACTCTCCTCATAGTACAATCCTCCCATCGCATGAATCAATCTAGTAAACTGTTGTTGCACCGCCTCTAAGGCAGGTATAACCTTTCTCAATTAAGGAGACCATAACTGTGCTCAGTACTCCAGGTGTCGTCTCCCCAAAGCCCTGTACAATTGTAGTAAGGCTTCCTTACTCTTGCACTCCATCCCATTGCAAGAAAGACCAACAAGCCATTTGCCTTCCTAATTGTTTGCTGTACCTGCATGCTGACCTTCTAAGGTTCCTGTTCGATAACACCTATATCTCTCTGAAATTCAACATTCAATATTTTGGCACCAGTTAAAATGTATTCTTTTTTTCTATTCTTCCAACCAAAGTGAATAACCTCACATTTCCCCACATTATACTGCCCAATCGTGTAACCTGTCTATATCACTTTGCAGGATCTTTGTATCTTCCACACAACTTACTTTCCCACCTAGCTTTGATTCGTCGTCAAAATTGAGTACATTACACTCGGCCCCTTCATGTAAATCATTAATTTAGATTGTAAATAATTGAGACCCAAACAATAATCCTTGCGGCACCCCAATAATTATAGCCTGTCAACTGCAAAATGACCTGGTTAAACCTGCTCTCTGTTTTCTGCCTGTTAATCAATCCTCTAACCATGCCAGTAATTTACCCCGACCTAATAAGTCTTTATCTTCCATAACAAACTTTAAAGTGGCTCCGTAGCGAATGACTTTTGGAAATCCAAATATAGTACATCCACTGCTTCCCCTTCATCTACCCTGCTCGTTGCATCCTCAATATATTACAATAAATTTGCTAAACACAATTTCCCTTTCAGAAATCCATGTTGAGCCTGCCTAATCATATTATGATGTTCTAAGTGCACTGTTATCACATCCTAAATAATGGTAAGAGAAAAAGGTAAAAAAAAGTGGTAGTTTTGATCAAATGCATATGATTGGATTAGATCTGATTAAGCCTGTAAACCAAATTCGGAATTGTGAGGCGTTTGAGTCCCTCAATTAAAACAGCAACGTTGAGTTATAAGTATTGTTAAGTGTAATTTGAAATAGTATTACATGTACAATATAAGCAATGATTCTGAGATACCTGGTCTTAGACGTTTATGAACGTCTCCTTCATAGCTCTTATTGTTTGTATTTTCAGCACAGGCCTCTTGCCTCATCGAGCGAGCACAAGCATCTTAGTTTGCAGGTGGGTTTTTAGAGCACAACCCATGGGGAGTGAGGATAATTCTACCTTCTCTTTGCTTTTAGGCTAGTTCTCATGATAGAAGAAATTTGCTCGAGTGAAACTGATCAAAAATAATACGTGATACATCTCTGGATTCATAGCGCATTCATTCATTGGGTGAAAACGTGTATTGGGAACAGAATATCTGTCACAAGAGCCTTCAACTGCGTCTTACTGGTTAAAGATATTAGGTAAAATAAGAGTTGCTGGTGAAGGAAGTGTCCAAGATATTGTGGAAGGCCATAAGGCAGTACATTTCAGATTTTGTTTGTTGCGTTGAGAGGAAAGTGGCTGCAATTGACAATCTTGCTTTTTACACGACACTCTTACGGGCCATGCTTGTGTCCAGTTTCTGGGGCTGGCCTGATGAGGTCTGACAAGAGCAGACCACAGGCTGGGAATTCTGCTGCGAGTGTCTCACCTCCTGACTCCCCAAAGCCTTTCCACCATCTACAAGGCACAAGTCAGGAGTGTGATGGAATACTCTCCACTTGCCTGGATGAGTGCAGCTCCAACAGCACTCAAGAAACTCGACACCATTCAGGATAAAGCAACCTGCTTGATTGGCACTCCATCCAGCACCTGCAACATTCACTCCCTCCACAACCAGCGCACTGTGGCTGCAGTGTGTACCATCTTCAAGATGCACTGCAGCAACTCGCCAAAGCTCCTTCAGCAGCACCTTCCAAACCCGCGACCTCTACCACTTAGAAGGACAAGGGCAGCAGACGCATGGGAACATCACCACCAACAAGTTCCCCTCCAAGCCACGCACCATCCTGACTTGGACCTGTATCGCCGTTCCTTCACTGTCGCTGCGCCAAAATCCTGGAACTCCCTTCCTAACAGCATTGTGGGTGTACTTACACCATATGGACTGCAGCGGTTCAAGAAGGCGGCTCACCACCATCTTTTCAAGGGCAATTAGGGATGGGCACTAAATGCAGGTCTAGCCAGCGACGCCCACATCCCATCAATGAATAAAAATAGGTGATTACTAATGTTGCACACGATGATTGATTGGATGGATTTCGTGTCTGCTGGAAGAATGATGCAGCATTGTGTATCATTAGAACAATTGTTCCCATCAGAAGAGAAACTGAATCACCTGGGCATGTTCAGTCTTCGTTTATTTTAATTTTAACAGTTAATAACAGGAAAACTTTTAACATAAGAATCACGTAAGTGATGATATATAACACAGTGTATTAAGGGGAATATATTACAGCAAGCATCGATTTGCAACTTTGCTTAAAATGTTGTACCAATATTGATTGATCCATTAAACATGTTTTGAGCTGTATTGCTATCACCGATAAATATTGTGTGGGAAACACTTCAGCTATTTCACTTATTTAAATAATTTTGCAATTGAATGCAATGGATATTTTACCCCATTCTTTAACTCCTCTCTGAATTTATCCTGGGTCAGCACATAAATAAATGTGTTTGTGCAGCAATTGAGAACCTGAAGCATGAATCCCACCGATTCAATGTCATTAACAGCATCATACTCAATGATGGTAATGCGGAGAGATAGAGAATAAACAACAATGGTCATCCATAACAACATAAAACTGCCCGATATACTGAAGAGCAAAACGATGGATTTCCTGCGGTTCTCCATCTCTGGATCCTTGTGATTCTCTCCATTGCTGAGGCCCCGGAGTCCGCTGCGGACTCGACTGGACACTAAAATGTGTCTAGCGGTGAGAACATTGAGCAACAAAATCAGAACGAATGGGACACAAGGAATTAAAGTAAGATTAAAGACGTCAAACGCTGCCCACGCGGGTGAAGTAAGAAAGGTGGGTTTCCAGGCACAACCCCGGGTTACGTTCTCCATTATATATTCAGGGTCAAATACAAAGTACCAGGGAATGTTTATTAAACAGCCCAGCGCACTCACCACCCCGATAACGACAGCCGCCGTTTTCTCGGTGCAATATTTTGTTTTCAGCTTCGGACAACAAATGGCCACAAATCGATCGAAGGTGAAAACCACTGTGAACCAGACCGAGGCCGCTGTGGCTGCCCAAACCAGGACTATATTGAGACAGCACACGGGGGTAATGGTCAAGAATGAAACTGGGAAATAAATTACAACAATGCACCGTAATATTACATGCGTACAAACAACCAGGAGATCGGCCGTTGCCATGGCCACCAGGTAGCGAGTGATACATTTGGAGAGACCGCACTTTCCTCGGGACAGGATCACAATCGCCACCAAGTTAACTGCAAGAGATACAAAGATTAGTGAGATTTGTTTCCACTCAGAGTCGCAGTAAAACCCTCATTATTCAAATTGTTTTGAGTGAACTTTCAAGTTATTATTGCACTGATTAATAGGAAATCATTCACGCACTGGTGGCTGCCATCTGCCATCTAATCTGAACTCGCATCGTTATCCAATTTCTCTCATAACTCCCCTCATGCCCGCTACGAGCTCAACTTGTCTATGAGACCCACCTACTGCTCGCTCGATCCTATTCCAACCAAACTGCTGACCACCCAACTTCACTTCCTGGCCCCCATGTTAGCTGATATTGTTAACAGTTCTCTCTCACCACATACTGTCCCCTCCCCTTCAAATCCGCCGTCATCAGCACCTGCTCAAAAAACAACCTTGAAGCCTCTGTCCTTGCCAACTACCGCCCAATCTCCAACCTCCCATTCCTTACCCCGTCCTTGATCGTGCTGTCTCCTCCCAATCCGTGCCCATCTTTCACAGAATTCCATGTTTGAACCCCTCAAACCTGGTGTCACCCGCTGCCCCAGTACATAAACGGACCTTAACAAAGTCACAAGTGGCATCCTATGCGACTGTGACTGTGGTAAGCTACCCCTCCTCTTCCTTCACGACCTGTCTGCATCCTTTGTCCAGACAATTCTCCTCCAATGCTTCTCCAGCGTCTGCCAGCTGCAGGGGACTGCACTCACTGGGTTCTAATCTTATCGATATAATCGGAGCCTGCAGCAGATTATCTGCCCACTCCCGCACCGTTACCTCTGGACTCCTCCTATTTATCATCTTCATGCTGCCCATCAGCGACATCATCCGATAACACAACGTCTGAATCAAAGGCATGCCGAAGACACCCAGCTCCATCTCACCACCAGCTCACCCAACACGTCCCTTGTCCATAATTTCACACTATTTGTCATGAACTATAATTTCCTGCAACTAAATATTGGGAAGACCGCAGCCATTGTATTTGGTCCACGCTATAACCTTCATTCCCTAGCCACCGGCTCCATCCCTCCCTTGCAACTTTCTGAGGCTGGACCAGCCTTGCCCAAACTTGGTGTTTTATTCATCCCGATATGAGCTTCCGAACAAATATCTGCTCCATCACAATGGCTGCCTGCTTCCACCTCTGTAACATCACCGACTCAGCCCCTGCCTCATCTCAACTGCTGCTGACCACCTCATCTATGCTGCTGTGGCCTCTAGGATTGATTGCCCCAACTCTTTTCTGTCCGACCTACCCTCTTCCAACCTTCATAAACTTGAGTCGTCCAAATCTCTGCTGCCCACATCCCAACTTGCACAAAGTCCCGTTCACCCAGCACCCACTGAGCTCACTGATCTTCATTGGCTCCCGGTCTGCCAAAGCCAAAATTTTAATATTCTCATTCTTGTTTTCAAATCTCATCTGGCCATTTAATGCCATCCCCAAACTTAGCGTTACTGTTTGCAGGTCTGTATACAACTCCCACTAACGTTTTCTGTCCCTTGGTATTTCTCAGCTCTACCTATACAGATTCCATATCATCAGAGCTAATATCCTTCCTTACAATTGTGTTAATCTCCTCTTTAACCAGCAATGCTACCCCACCTCCTTTTCCTTTTTGCCTGTCTTTTCTGAATATTGAATACCACTGGATGATGATTTCCCAGCCTTGGACACCCTGGAACCATGTTTCTGTAATCCCAATCATATCATATCCGTTAACATCTATTTGCACAGCTAATTCTTCCACCTTGTTATGAATGCTCCTCGCATTAAGACATGAAGCCTTCAGGCTTGTTTTTTTAGCACTCTTAATCCTTTTAAAATTATTATTTACTTTGGCCATGTTTAATATAAACCCTTGATTTCTCTGACTGCCACTTTTGCTTTTCTCCTTCCTGTCTTTTGCCTTTGGTGCGTTCCTTGTTTCCCTTTCCTCTGTCTCCCTGCACTGGTTCCCAACCCCCTGCCCTTTTAATTTAAACCCTCCCCAACAGCACTAGCAAATACTCCCCCAACGACATCGGTCCCGGTCCTGCCCATGTGCCAACCGTCCAGTTTGTACTGGTCCCACCTCCCCAGAAGCCATTCCAAAGTCCCAGGAATTTGAATCTCTCCCCCTTGCACCAGTCCTTTAGCCACGTATTCATCTGAAATATCCTTCTATTTCTACTTTGATTAGCACGTGGCACTGGTAGCAATCTTGAGATTACTACCTTTGAGGTCCTATTTTTTAATTTACCTCCAAACTCCCTGTATTCAACATTTTAGGACCTCATGCCAGGTTTCAACCTATATCGTTGTGACCTATATTCACCACGACAAATGGCTGCTCAACCACCCTCACCCAGAATGCCCTGCAGCCGCTCCAAGACATCCTTGACCCTTGCACCAGGGAGGCAAAATACCATCCTGGAGTCTGGTTTGCGGCCGCAGAAATGCCTATCTATTCCCCTTACAATAGAACCTTGAGATAAGGAGGAATTTCCTCACTCAGAGGGTTGTGAACCTTTGGAAATCTCTGCTGCAGTGGACTGTGAATGCTGAGACTTTGAATATATTCAAGGCTGTGACAGATAGATTTTTGGAATCTAGGGACTCAAGTAATATGGAGATCGGGCATGAAAGTAGAGTTGAGGTCGATGATAAGCCATGATTTTGTTGATTGGCAGGGCAGGCTTGAGGGCCCGTGTGGCCTACACCTGATCTTATTTCTTATGTTCTTCTGTCCTTAAATGAATATAAATAATTAGGAACTCAAAACAAAATACGAAATTAAATTCGCAACCAATATAAAAATAAATAGTTAAGTATTTTATAATCATAGGAATAGGAAAATAGGGATATAGCCACTAAGGAATGAACAAGACAAACTCTAAAATAAAGGCAGTGAAATGAGAAATATTGAAGAGTTATTTTACCGCAGTTTTTACCAGCGTCACAAACATGGTGCACGTGAAGTTAGCCAAAGAATTCAGAAAGGTAACCACGGCTTCTAAGATAGACAGGAGTGAGATTTTTAATGAACTAGACATTAATTAACTAGATGATAAACCTGGGGTCTGGAAAGACAGTTACCCCTCATACTCAAAGCTAAGGAAGAGATAGCAGAGGCACTATATATATATATATTTTTTTTAAATTTATTATATGTAAAACAAATTCTGTCGTCCAGTTTGCTTAAAATCGGCGAGAGGAAAGGTATTGAAATCTTTGCTCAAACATAATATAGAAGAAACGCTAAAATCCAAAAACATAATTGTCATAAATCGCAAACTCTACAAGAAGTAACTCAGGAAGTACTACTGAACGGCCAGCTGAGTGTGTCGCCCGAGGAGTATAAATACTAGGGTGTGGGCCCAGCTTGGCCAGAGACAGTCTGGAAACAGGAAGCTAGTGGCTACTAACTAGACCTCCATGTTTTGTTACAAGTCGATTAAAGTGCGTAGTGAGTCTTTATTATGTCAATAATAAAGACTTGTCGGCATGGATTTCAAAAGGGAAGGACATCTTTGACCAACATTATAGCATTATTTGACAAACTAGCAGAGAGAGTAGTTAAGGGTAAGTTGCGAATGTAGTATACATAGACGTTCAAAGAGCTTCCACCGCCATAGTAGACTCATGACTAAGGTCCGAGCATGTAGACTCAGTGGACATGTAGCCGCATGGATAGTAAACTGGCTGCTAAATAGAAAACAGAGGGTAAAGATTAAAGGTAGTTGTTCAGATTGGCGGAAGGTGGGAAGTGTTGTTCCACAGGGGCCACTTTTGATTACAATTTATAGTGGAGGTTTGGACTTGGGAATCAGAAGTATAACATCGAAATTTGCGGATTACACAAAATTATGCGGTAAAGTTAACACTGAGGAAGTCTGCGACAAAATTCAAGAAGATATTAACAGAATGGAATCAAGGAGAGTAAATGATAAATGATTTTCAATAACTATATATGTGAGGTGGTGAATTTTGTTAGGTGGTATAAGGAGGCCGCATGAGACTTGGAAAATAAGAGTCCAAATGGGGGAGAGAAGAAAATGGATTTAGGGGGACAAATTCACAAATTATTAAAGTAGCTAAGAAGGTTAAGGAAGCCATAAAACGTGCTGTCAAAACAACGTAGTTCATTTCTAGAGGAATGGGTTGCAATAACAGAGGAGGTATGTTAAAATTATATAGAACATTGGAGAGACCACACTTAGAGTGCAGAGCACATTTATGATCTGCTTAGTACAACAAGTATGTAGAAGCACTGGATAAAGTGCAAAATGGGTTAGAATTTGAAACTCGTTTGCATTCAATAAGATCATTGCTGATCTGTTTTGGCCTCAACTCCACTTTCCTGCCCGCTCTCCATCACCCTTGACTCCTCTATATTTCAAAAATCAGTCTATCTCCATCTTGTATATATTCAATGACCCAGCCTCCACAGCTGTCTGAGGTACAGAATGCAAAAGCCTCACGACCTGCTGAGAGAAGAAATTCCACCTCATCTACGTTTTAAGTGGGCGACCCCTTATTCTGAAACTATGCCCCCGAGATCTGGATTCCACCCGTGGGGATATATCCTCTCTACATCTACCTAGTAAAGCCCCCTCAGAATCTTATATGTAACAATAAGATCACCTATAATTCCTCTAAAATCCAATAAGTATTGGTACATCCTGCTCAACCTTTTTTCATAAAACAACCACCGGGGGGATTAAGTCTGACTGGATTGCTCTACAGACAGCTGGCATGGAGTTGACGAGCCCAATGGCCTCCTTCTGTGCCGTTATGACGCTATGACTCTATGATATATAGAGGCTGCGGCGCTTAGCATAGATGCATTTAAGTGGCAGCTAGTTAAGTACAGGAGGCAAACATGAATAGAAGGAATTGTTTTTGGAGTGAGGCAAAGAAAGGTGGGAGATGACTTTCGTGGAACATAAATCCTGGCATAGATCTGTTGGGCAGAATGGCCGGTTTCTGTGATGGAAAATTGTATGTCATTCTATTCTATGTAATGGGAACCATGCGGGGTGAAGGTACAATGGAAGCTGGGCAGGGGGAAGGTGTAGTGGGGTTAGGGCAGGGGGAAGGTGCAGTGCGTCTTGGGCAGGGTGAAGGTGCAGTGGGTCTTGGGCAGGGTGAAGGAGCAGTAGTGTTTGGGCAGTGTGAAGGTGCAGTGGGGATTGGGCAGGGGGGAGGTGCAGTTGGGTTTGAGCAGGGGGAAGGTGCAGTGGGGTTTGGGCAGGGGGAAGGTGCAGTTGGGTTTGGGCAGGGGGAAGGTGCAGTGGGGTTTGAGCAGAGGGAAGGTGCAGTGGGGTTTGGGCAGAGAGCAGTTGCAGTTGGGTTTGAGCAGCGGGAAGGTGCAGGGGGGTTTGGGCAGGGGGAAGCTGCAGTGGGGTTTGGGCAGGGGGTAGGGGCAGTGTTGTTTGAGCAGGGGGAAGGTGCAGTGGGTTTTGGGCAGGGGGAAGGTGCAGTGGGATTTGGGCAGAGAGCAGTTGCAGTTGGGTTTGAGCAGTGGAAAGGTGCAGTGGGGTTTGGGCAGGGTGTAATTTCAATGGGGGCTCAGCCTGGTGACGGTTCCATGGGAACTGTGCCTGGCGAAGGAGAAATGGGGATTGGAGGGGTAAAGCTGCAATGGGGACTTGGCAGGATGAAGATCCAATTCGAACACGTGTTTCCTCCATTTCAAAATCGATCTTGCTGTATGATAGAGAAGTGAAAAAGAAGTAATGTGTTGTTGAAAGTTCTGAATCATTGTGATATAGTTAGAGGTGGACCCAATCAGTGATAGGATACTGCCAGAGCTCATGAACAGCGCCCTCTGGAGGGAAGCCAGGAGCAGATATTGGGCAGAAAGCACAAGCACCGGATACGAGGATAGGCGTGTTTTCATACATAGATGTGGAGAAAGCTTCTACATTCACATGTGGGCAGGAACTGAAGATGGTTTGGGTGGAGGCTTCCCACTGCTGCCTGTCTGATATCAATTATGTTGCTGCTGTTGACCACAGAGTATTTACATAGCAATGTTACAAACTGTGGATAAAACACTCGATAATTCAAAGCAGAATTCCCTCCCTCCCCCCAGACCCCAGCACCAGACCGAATGAAGAGATGAGTTTAAATTAACACGGATTAATTTGAAATATGAAAGTCAATATTATGATAACGAATAACAGATACATGGACAGAACTTTCATTTGATCTGCAATTTCGAGAAATTCATTCACATGGATTATATATATATTTAACCCATAAATTATACATCATTGTCCAAACACAAAAAACTGAAACAATCGAAGAATTGTCCTCTAAAACTTCGACACTATTATCTATGAATTAAATGTTAAAATATCCAAAGAATTATCGAAACAATTATCAACAGAATTATCAAAATAATTATTTATCGAATTATTCAATGAATTTCAACAGAATTCCGAACTCAGTTATGCACTCAATTATCTAGTGAAAGAACTACTGAAATAGTCAAAGAATTATCCACTCAATTGTCAATCAAATTAAACACTGAAATATACAAAGAATTATCCTCTCAATTATCCATCAAATTAAACACTGAAATATACAAAGGATTATCCTCTCACTTATCCATCGAATTAAACTTTGAAATATACAATGAATTATCATCTCAATTATCCATCGAATTAAACTTTGAAATCTACAAATAATTATCCTCTCAATTATCCATCGAATTAAACAATGAAATTTCGAAAAGAAATATCCACACAATTATCTATATATAATGGAACACTGAAATACCAACGAATTATCCTCACAATATCTATAAAAGTAGACATTGAAATATCCAAAGAATTACCAACACAATATTCCATCGAATTAAACACTGAATATCCAAATAATTATCCACTCAATTATCTATATAATTAAACACAATTATTTACATAAATAAACACTGAAATATACAAGGAATTATACTTTCAATTATGCACCGATTTAAACACTGAAGTATCCAAAGGATTATCTGTGAAATTAACTATATAATTAAACACTGAAATATCCAATGAATTATCCTCTCAATTTTCCATCGAATTAAACAGTGAAATATCCAAAGAATAATCCACGCAATTATTCATCGAATTTAATGCTGAGATCTACAAAGAATTATCCTCTCAATTCTGTATAGAATTAAACACTGAAAGATCTGAAGAATTATCCTCTCAATTATCGATAGAATTAAACATTGTAATATCTGAGGAATTATTCTCTCAATTCTGTATAGAATTAAACACTGAAATGTCTGAAAAATTATCCTCTCAATTATCTATATAATTAAGCACTGAAATATCTGTAGAATTATCCTCTCAATTATCTATAGAATTAAACACTGAAATATCCAAAGAATTATCCTCTCAATTATCTATAAAATTAAACATTGAAATAGCCAAAGAATTATCCTAACAATATCTATAGAATTGAACACTGAAATATACAAATAATTATCTACTCAATTGTCCATCGAATTAAACACTGCAATATCCAAAGAATTATCCTTACAATATCTATAACAGTAGACATTGAAATATCCAAAGAACTCCCAACACAATTTTCCAGCGAATTAAACACTGTATATCCAAATAATTATCCACTCAATTATCTATATAATTAAACACAATTATCTACAGATATAAGCACTGAAATGTACAAGGAATTATACTCTCAATTATGCACCAAATTAAACAATGAAGTATCCAAAGGTTTATCGATGCAATTAATTATATAATTAAACACTGAAATATCCAAACAATTATCCTCTCAATTTTCCATCGAATTAAACAGTGAAATATCCAAAGTATAATCCACGCAGTTATTCATCGAATTTAATGCTGAAATCTACAAATAATTATCCTCTCAATTCTGTATAGAATTAAACACTGAAATACCTGAGGAATTATCCTAACAATATCTATAGAATTAGACACAGAAATATACAATTAATTATCTGCTCAATTGTCCATCGAAATTAAACACTGAAATATTCATAGAATTATCCTCTTAATTATTCATTGAATTAAACTTTGCAATATCCAATGAGGTTTCAATATAATTATCTAAAGGATTAAACACTGAACTATACAAAGAATTATTATCTCAATTATCTATAGAATTAAACACTGAAATATTCAAAGAATTATCCAGACACTTATCTATAGAATGAAACACTGAATGTTTCAAATAATTATCCTCAAAATATCTATATAATAAAACACTGAAATATCCAAAGAATTACCAACACAAGTATCCATCGAATTTAACAATGAATAACCAAATAATTATCCACTCATTTATCTATATATAAATAAACACAATTCTTTACAGAATTAAACACTGAAATGTACAATGAATTATACTCTCAATTCTGCATCGAATTTAGCAGTGAAATATCCAAAAAATAACCATCACAATATCTATATAATAAAACACTGAAATATACAAAGAATAATCCAAACAATTATACATCGAATTTAACACTGAAATCTGCAAAGAATTATCCACTCAATTATCCATCCAATTAAACACTGAAATATCCAAGGAATTATCCTCACAATATCTATATAATTAAACGATGAAATATACAAAGAATTATCCTCACAATTATCTGCAGATTAAAAACTGAAATGTACAAAGAATTATCCATATAATTATCTAAAGAATTAAACACTGAACAATGCAAAGAATTATTATCTCAACTATCTATAGAAATAAAAACTGAAATATACAAAGATTTATCCTCTCAATTACCTACAGGATTAAACACTGAAATATCCAAAGAATTATCCATTCAATTATCTATAGAATTAAACACTGAAATAGGCAAAGAATTGTCATCTCTATTATCCATCGAATTGAACACTGAAATATCCATAGAATTAGCCACACAAATATCAATCAAATTAAACACTGAAATATCCAAAGAATTATCCACTCAATTATCTATAGAATTAAACACTGAAATATGCAAGGAATTATCATCTCTGTTATTCATCGAATTGAACAGTGAAATATCCAAAGAATTAACCACACAATTATCAATCGAATTAAACAATGAAATATCCAAAGAATTATCCACTCAATTATCCATCGAATTAAACATTGAAATATCCAAAGAATAATCCACACAATTATACATCGAATTAAACACTAGAGTCTACAAAGAATTCACCTCTCAATTTGGTATAGAATTAAACACTGAAATATCCAAAGAATTATCCTCACAATTATCTACCGAATCAAATACTGACATACTCAAATTATTTTGTCCTGCATTATCCACTGATCTATCCAAATATAACTTCTTTCTGGACTCCTATTCACTTACAGGATATTATTAAAATATGATTTTCAGCAGACACATGTTTCGGTTCCCCTGCGCTTCTAGCTGCAATGACCCCACTATGATGTAAGCATTGAAGGATTGGTATTTCTACAAATCTCTGACATTCAGCACCCCTTGAATGACATGTTAGTTTCGTTATAGTTTTAAGTACCAGAGAGAGACTAGAACACACAACTTCCTGAAATAAATGCTGGAGCGCTGGCAACAAAGCCAAGCCAACAAAAAAACATATTGAAACGAAGTCTACTGGGAGAACCTGTAACTTCAGGGAGAGCCATTCCAATAAGCATTGAGCTTAATGTTAAATGATTGCGTTGTGCTCAATAATATGATGCACCACTTTCTAACTGGAGAGATATAGGAGCCCACCCAGAGCCGATTCCCATCTGTAAGTAATGCGGTAACTTAGGTTTCCTAATGATACACAGGAACGTGACAATACATAACATCAAACAGCTCCACTTTCAAATGCATTTCGTTTATAGTTAGAAAAATGATTTACAACATAACGCAACAACAGGAATGTAGGACAAAATTAGACTGAGCTGCATCATGAGATCAATGGAAGTGGTCAAGATGCAGACATGATTGAATCTTGCTTCCAACCATAAGTAAATAAGACATCGAAATTCCATTAACATTTACAACTTTGTCGTTTGGCCAACATTGCTGATGTGCTCACTGTGCACAGTTCAAAATAAATATCGCTGTAATAGAAAGTAAGTGATTAGTAGAACGTTCGTTCCTTGCAATACTGTAACACCCAGGAAACTCATTCAATTACATTGTTAATTATTTCAATGTGAATTTTGGAGAATGCGTCAAACCCGACATTAATTAGCACTATGCAATGATTGCCATTTAACACACTTCATGTCCGGCGACACCATTTCTCATTTGATGGAGTCCTTTGATCCGGAGCCCAGCTTGCAAGACAAACAGTTCAGAAAAAGCACGGTGACGTCACTAGAAACTAGAGCGTGAAAGAAGACATCACCTTAATTAAACAGGAACATTGAGGTTAAACAGACACTACAGCTTACATAACTGCAAGAGAGGAACTCAAAAAAGCAGCTGCTTTGTCAGACACGCAGCATGAGAAGCCATGAGTTTACACGATTCGTATATTTTAATAATCTCTTACCAGGAGCACCAACAGCTGCGAGAATAGGGCAGTAAATGGCTCTTATCTGTTGAAGTATCGGGGCTTCCATTTAATGTGAGAAGCGACTATTCCTGTTGTGATGGATACATCAGCCCCGGTGAAAACTGTGAAGTGAGACATTGAAAGCAGCCCTCATTTATAAAGCAGGGAAATCTCCAGCATACAGTTCTGTCCCAGGGCCACTGATATTAGTTACAGTCATTTGAACAAACAGTTTGCGTCAGCCGCTTTACTCCCAGGATAATACTGCTATGGGAATGAACGTTTCAATGTGACACATCACACTTTGGAACTGGATAACAAAGACTTTGAAAGTTAGAAAACAATGGTTAAATGTTACAGGATTTAGGGCACGGCAGGGCGGGGGAGAACTGTGTGGGCTTTGCGGGGATCGGTGTTGGGAAAAGTATTGTTGCTAATTTCCCTCTTTAACAAAGTCTAGGAAACTCAATGTCAACTGATCAAATTTTAGATATTGTCAAATCAGAAAGGGTGCTCTAGGCGGAGAACACAGCTCAGAAACAACACGACATTTTAGGCAAAATATTCAAGTGAGAACATTAATGGGCGGTGTAATTTAATGCAGGCCCGTGTAAAATACCACACAGTTAGAGGAATTAGAATTCTAGGCATTAAAATAAAAGTGTTCTTGGAGCTGAGGATAAGTTATAAAGAGCCCTGGGATGTTAAGTAGATTGAACAGTGAACAATCCAACAAAGGCAATACAGCAATCAAAAATATCAATAAAATATTCATCTACAATCCCAAACAACAGAGTACAAGGCAGGGAAATCACCGTGCAACTGTGTGCGGCTCGGCTCCATCCAATGTTTGAGAAATCTGTTCACCATTATTCACCGAAATATAGGGGGGACATTAAGTGCGGGGCACAGAGCAGGGAACGGCCAGGAGTCTGATCCCCAAAGCCAAAGCTCTGGTTTATGAGGAAAGAGTGGAGGAAATTGGACCTTTCAATCTCGAAAACAATCGACTGGGCTGATTTATTCTTTATTTGTTCATGGGATAAGGGCGTCGCTGGAAAGGCCGTATTTATTTCCCATCCCTAGCCACCATTCAAGGCTGGATGTGGCAGGACTGCAGAGCTTTGATCTGATCCGTTCTTTGTGGGATCGGTTAGCTCTGTCTATATCACGATGCTTCCGCTGTTTCTGATGCATGGATTCCAGACTTGTAGCTTCACCAGATTGGCAGCTCTTTATATCTAGGCCTGGTGAAGTTCATGGCATGCTCTTCCACGCTTCTCATTGAACAAGAGGTAGTCCGCTGGCTTGATAGTACTAGTAGAGTGAGGGATATGCCGGCCATCCCATGAGGTTACAAGTTGCACAGATTACAATTCTGCTGCTGCTGATGGCCCACAGCCCCTAATGGATACCCAGTTATAATGGCTAGATTTGTTCTGAATCTACCCCATTTAGCACGATGGTAGTGCCACAAACACGGAAAAGGGTGCCCTCAATGTGAAAACTGGATGTGGTCTCCACAAGGACTGTGTGGCGGTCATATCTCCACAGTACTGTCATGGACAGATGCATCTGCGACACGTGGATTGGCGTGGATGAGGTCAAGTTGTTTTCTTTTCTCTTCATGTTGATTGTATCATCACATGCGGCAAGCCTTTCCTGACTTTTATATCCTTCAGGGCTCTGATAGCTTGGTCAGTACTGGTGCTGGTGAGTCACTCTTGGTGATGGACATTGAAGTCCCCCACCCAGAGTATATTTTGTACCGTTGCAACCTCAGTCCTTCTTCGAAGTTGTGTTAAACGTGAAGGAATACAGATTCATCAGCTGAGGGAGGGTGATAGGTGACAATCAGCAGGAGGTTTCCTTGCCCATCTTTGACCTGTAGCCATGTGACTTCATGGGGTCCGGTGTCAATTTTGATGACTTAGAGTTCCATTCCCTCCCGACTATGCAGCAACCACTGGTGTGTCGGTCCTGCCGGTAAGACAGTACATATCCAGGGATAGTGATGGAGGATTCTGGGATGTTTGCTGAATGCTATGATGCTGTGAGTATGACTATGTCAGGCTATTGCTTGTCTAGTCTGTGGGACAAGTCTACCAATTTTGGGCAGATTCCCCAGGTTTTAGTGAGCAGCAATTTTCAGGGTCGACTGGGCTGGGTGTAACTTTGTCGTGTCCGAATCCAATGCCTTGTTCGATGCAGAGTTGTCCATTCAGTTTTATTCTTCTTAAAGTCTGTCGTAGCGGTTTGGAACAACTGTGTGGCTTGCTAAGCCAATTCTGAGGGGAGTTAAGATTCGACAACATTGCACGTGAGATATGGGCTCGTGAGGTTGGGGGTAATATAATAGCATGGATATAGCATTGGCTAACGGACAGAAACAGATAGGGATAAACGGGGCATTTTCAGGTTGGCAGGCTGTAACTAGTGGGGTGTTGCAAGGATCATTGCTGGAGCCTCAGACATTTACAATCTATATTAATGAATTAGAAGAAGGGACAGCCATTTAAGTCTGAATGAGGATCAATTTCTTCACTCAGAAGGTTGTGAATCATTGGAATTCTCTACCCCAAAGGACTGTGAATGCTCAGTCATTGAATATATTCAAGGCAGAGATAGATTGATTTTTGGACTTTCGGGGAATAAAGGTCTATGGAGATCAGGCGGGAAAGTAGAGTTGAGATCCATGATTAGCCATGATCTTATTGAATGGTGCAACAGGCTCGAAGGGCTGTATGGCCTACATCCTGCTCCCAATTCTTATATTACCTCAAACAACACCCAGCACTTCAATCTAAGGACAGAGACCTGTATGGCTGCAGCTCGGTTTTCTTTAAGAAAACAGTCCTTTATAATAACGGCCCCTGCACTTTATGTACACGTACCTTTAAAATCTGCTGGCACTTCACTGCAAGGACATAGACCTTTACAACAACCAGCACTGTAATGTAAGGACACAGACTTGCACAAACCCCAGCACGGCACTGTAAGGACACTGTGGAGCGGCTGTCTTTCAGAGGAGACGTTAAACCAAGGACCCGTCTGCTGCCAGGTGGATGTAAAATCACCCAGGACAATATTACAAAAAAGAGCAGGGGACTTATTCCCTGTGCACTGGCCAATATTTATCCCACATTTAAGACAACTAAAAACATAATATCTGGTCATTATCATATTGCTGTTTGTAGGAGCTTATTTGCAAACATTGGCTGCAGCGTTTCTGACATTACAATCAGTGATTTCAAAAGGCTGGATTTCGTAGTGGCAGAAAAATTAATTTTCTATTTACTCAATATATCCCACAAATTGACCACAGATATTTCTTTAATTAGTTTCAATATTATCAGAGAGACAATCATTTCAATACACTAATGAAGGAAATAACAACTGAAAATGCTGGAAACACTCAGGCCACATCCGAGGAGCGAGAAACAGAATTAACTTTTCATTTCTGTGACACTTTGCCAGAACTGAATAAAGTTAGAGATGTAGCAGTTTATAAGCAGGTGCAGAGGCAGAGAAAACAGGAGGATAGGAAAGAACAAAAGGAAAGGTCTGTGATAGGGTGGAAGCCAGGAGTGGTTGAATGCTTTAAATTGGGATGGCAGAATCATCAAAAATAGGGGCAGGGTTTATTGTCTGGAATTGTTGAACTTAATGTTGAGTCCGGAAGGCTTTAAAATGCCTTATCGAAAGACCAGGTGCGGTTCCTCGAGCTTGCATTGAGTTTCTTTAAAACAGTGTAAGATGGTCAGAATGGGAGTGGAGTGGAGAATTAAAGTGTAAAGCGACCGGAGCGCCGGTTTACCCTTGTGGACTGCACGGAGATGTTCCGCAAAGTGGTCACCCAATCTGCGTTTGGTCTATCAATGTTGAGGAGCCCGCATCGTGAGCAGCGAGTACAGTATACTAAATTGCAAGAATTACAAGTAAATTGACGTTTCAACTGGAGGAGGTGTTTGGGGCCCTAGACGGTGGGAATTAATGAGGTAAAAGGGCAGGTGTTGCATCTCCTGCTTGCACGAAACGGTCCCATGCAGAGGGGAGGGGATTTTGTGGGTGGTTGAGGAATGGACAAGGGTGTTTCCGGGGGAGCAGTCCCTGTGGAATGCTGAAAGCAGAGGGCAGGGGAAGATACCTTTGGTGGTGGGATCATGCTGGAGGTGGAGGAAATGGCAGGGGATGTTCAATTGACTGTGGAGTTGTGGGGTGAAAGGTGAGGTCATGAGGAACCCTATTATGGATTCGGGAGGGAGGGGAAGTGGTGAGATCAGAAGTGCGGGAGATAGAAAGGACACAGTCCAGGGCCGTGTCAACCACACTGAAGGGGAATCCTTAACTGAGATAAAAGGAAGACATATCAGAAGCACTTGTATAGAAGGTGGCATCGTCAGAGCAGATGTGGCGGAGAAACTGGGAGAATGGAATATCGTCCTTGCAGGAAGCGGTGTGGGAGGAAGTGTCGTCCAGGTAGCTGTGGGAGTCAGTGGGCTTATAGTGGTTGCTGGTCGATAAATTTTCCCCAGAAATGGAGACAGAGAAGTCGAGGAAAGGATGGGAAGAGTCGGAAATGGACCATGTGAAGGTGAGGGAAGGGTAGAAATTGAAAGCTAAGTGAATAAAATTTTCAAGTCCAGGGCGAGAACAGGAAACGGCACCAATGTAATCATCAATGTACCAGAATAATAGGTGAGGGAGGGGGCCTGATTAGGATTGGAACAAAGAATGTTCCATAATCCCAGGGAAAGGCAGGCATAGCTCAGACCCATCGGGTTCCCATATGAACAGCTTTAATTTGGAGGAAATGAGTCGAGTCAAAGGAAAAGTTGTTCAATGTGAGAGCCAGTTCACCCAGGCGGAGTAGGGTGGTGATGGATGGGAACTGGTTGGACCTCTGTTCAATGAAGAAACATAGCGCCCTAAGGCAGTCCAGGTGTGAGATGGAGTTGTAGAGGGATTGTACGTAAAGTCTGATTCAAAGTGCTGCTTCAAATGTCGCTTGGCCAAATTGAGGCAATTCGACACCACGGACAGAATTCAAATCGGCTTTTCTCTTGTGTCCTGCTTTTTTTCCCATTTAGGCAGCAGTTTGTGATTCACAGAAAGTGGAAGAGAATAAATCTGCGGCTGCATTGCATTTCCTGCTGCGTGTCCACCCAGTTAAACATTGTTTTTTCTGTGGAGAAAAGAAATCAGCACAATGTACAAAGAAAGAATAGATAAATTCTTGCAGGGCTTGACAGGTCACATGTTGAGAGGCCGTTTCCTTTGGCTGTGGAGTCCAGAAATAGGGATCAAAGATTCAGAACAAGCGGCAAGCCATGTCGGATGGAGAGGAAGAGAAATTTCTTCAAAGTAATGGTTGTGAATCTTTGGAATTCTCTACCGCAGAGGCCTGTGGATGTTCAGTACATTCCTAACCAAGAAGGATTTGGACATTACCAAAAGGAAGGGATATGGGGCTAGGTCGGGAAGTTTCAGTTGAGGTAGAGGATCAGCCATGATCTTATTGAATGGTGGAGCAGGCTCGAGGGCCGCATGACCAAATCCTGCTCCTTATTCTTATGTTCTCATGTACCGATCTTGAATAAAAGAGTACCAGTGGATGTAGTATATTTAGATTTCCAAAAGGCATTCGATAAAGTACCACATAAATTGTTAATACACAAGATTAGGGCTCACAGGGTTGGAGGTTATATAGTAGCATGGATAGAGGATTGGTTGACGGGCAGAAAACAGAGAGTAGTGCTAAACGGATCTTTTTCAGGTGGGCAGGCTGTAACAAGTGTGGTTCCGCAAGGATCAGTGTTGGTGCCTCAGTGATTTACAATCTATATTAATGACCTAGATGAAGGGAATGAGTGTCATGCATCCAAGTTTGCTGATGATACAATGCTAGGTGGGACAGTAAGCTGTGAGGAGAACACAAAGATTCTGCAAAGGAATATAGATAGACTAAGTGAGTGGGCAGTAAGGTGGCAGATGGTGTCTAATGTAGGGAAATGTCAGGTTATTCACTTTGGTAAGAAGAATAGAAAAACATATTTGTTTTAAACGTTGAGAATCTTTCAAATGTTGTTATTCAGAGAGAATTGCATGTCATCGTGCAAGAAACACAGAAAGCTAGCATGCAGGTACAGCAAGCAGTAAAGAAGTCAAATGGTATGTTGGCCTTTATTGCAAGGGGGTTGGAATATAAAAGTAGGGAAGTCTTGCTACAATTGTACAGGGCCTTGTTGAGACCACAACCAGAGTACTGTGCACAGATTTGATTTCCTTATCTAAGGAAGGATATACTTGTCTTGGAGGCGGTGCAACGTAGGATCACTAGATTGATTCCTGGGATGAGAGGTCTGTCCTATGATGAGAGATTGAGTAGCATGCACCTATACTCTCTGGAGTTTAGAAGAATGAGAGGTGATCTCATTGAAATATACAAGATTCTGAAGGGGATTGACAGGGTAGATGCTGCGAGCGTGTTTCCCCTGGCTGGAGTGTCTAGAACTAGGGGGCATCATCTCAGAATAAGGGGTTGGCAATTTAAGACTGAGATGAGTCAGAATTTCGTCACTCAGAGGGTTGTGAATCTTTGGGATTCTCTGCCCCAGAGGGCTGTGCATGCTGAATCATTGAGTATATTCAAGACTGAGATAGATAGATTTTTGGACTCTAGGGGAATCAAGGGGTATGCAGATCGGGCGGGAAAGTGGAGTTGAGGTCGATGATCAGCCATGATCTTATTGAATGGTGGAGCAGGCTCGAGGGGCCATATGCCCTAATCCTGCTCTTATTTTTTATGTTCTTAGAGTGTGCTGGCAGAAAGGGAATGGATGGCCGCCATACAGAAGCGAAGGACCAGGCAGGTAGTGCAGGAGTCCCCTGAGTGCATCTGGCTCAATATTCAGTTCTGGATACTGGTTTGTGCGATGGTTCCTCTGGGATTGCAGCAAGAGCCAAGTTCGCGGCACCATGGGTGGCTCCACTGCCCAGGTTGGGAGGAGGAAGAGCGTAAGAGCAATAGTTGTAGGGTATTTGATAGTTAGGAGAATAGACAGGCCTTTCTGCAGCTGCAGACGTGACTCCAGGATAATAAGTTGCCTCCCTGCTGCCAGGGTCAAGGATGTCACTGAGTGGCTGCAGTGCCTTCTGAGGGGGAAGGTGAAAATCCAGAGATCGTGGTCCCCATCGGTACCAACGACATAGGTAGAAAGAGAAATGAGGTCCTGCAGGCAGATTTCAGGGAGCTAGGAGAAAGATTAAAAAGCAGGAGCTCAAAGGTAGAAATCTCCGAATTACCCCTGGTGCCATGTGCTAATGACTGCAGAAGCAGGAGGATAGAGTTGATGAATGCATGACTGGAGTGATGGCGCATGCAGGAGGGATCTAGAATCTTGAGGCACTGGGACCGTTTCTGGGGGAGGTGGGACCTGTACAAGCCAGACTGGTAGGTTAAGAAGACATACGGGATACTTGCATTTATTAGCCGAAGCACAGAATAAAAGAGCAGGGAGGTTATGCTTGGATAGAATAAAACACCAGTTAGGCCACAGGTAGAATACTGCATGCAGTTCTGGTCACCACATTAGAGGAAGGATGTGGTTGCACTAGAAGGAGTGCAGTGGTGATTTACGAGGATGTTGCTTGGGCTGGGGAACTTTAGCTATGAGGAAAAATTCGATAGGCTGGGGTTATTTTCTTTGCAATAGTGGAGGCTGAGGGGAGACCTAATTGAGGTGTATTAATTTATGAAGACCCAAGATAGAGTGGATAGGAAGGACCAATTTCCCTTAGCGGTAGTTTCAATAACCAGGGGGCATAGATTTAAAGGACTTGTTTGGAAGTTTAGAGGGGATTTGAGGGGAGTATTTTTTCACCCAGAGGATGGTGGGGGTCTGGAACTCAGTTCCTGAAAGGGTAGTGGAGGCAGAGACCCTCAACACATTCAACATGTACTATGGATATACACTTGATGTGCCTTAACCTGCAAGGCTACAGACCAAGTGCTGGAAAGTGGGATTAGGCTAGAATAGCTCTTTGTTGTCCAGCATGGAAAAGATTGGCCGAAAGGCCTCCTTCTGTGCTGTAAATTTCTATGATTCTGTGATAATTCTATGTAGCTTTGAATGTGCCTCTGCGCAGGAACTGAAAGGCGGCAGGAAAATTAAGCAAAACTGTATCACTTTGGATGACATCAACGATAGGATTCAAGGTTACGCGGGAAAACCGCAAAAGGTTTCGATTGACAATCGACTTAACCACTCGGTCATGACTACTATGCCGTTCGCTCTGCCTCATGCAGCTTCTCATTTGCTGCAAAGCCGGTGCCTCCAGCCTGAACGCAGTTTCAGCCTTTTGTCCCATTAGTTTATCTTGTACATTTTCTCTAGTGACAGTGATTGTTTTAAGTCCCTCCCTTTTGCCACTTGATTTTCCACTAACATTGGGGGGCTTTTACATCTCTCTTGAAGCCAGATACAAAATATTTGTTGAAAGACTTTGCAATTTCCATCTTTCCCATTATTAATTCCCCAGAATCATCCACTATGGACCAACGTTTCCTTTAGCTACTCTCTTCTTTTTTATACACTTGCAGAAGCTCTTACTGCCTGTTTTATATATTTCTTGCTTTTTTACTCTCATAATTTATTTTCATCCTCTTTATTTGTTTTCAATCATCCTTTGCAAGTTTCTAAATATTTCCCAATCTTCTGGCCTACCAATAATATCTGCTAAATTTCATGCCTTTTCGTTCAATTTGATACCATATTTAACTTCCTTAGATGGACATGGATTGTTCATCCTTCTCGTCGAGTCTTTCTTTCTCACTGGAATATATCTTTGTTCAGAGTTATGAAATATCTACTTAAAGTTCTGCCACTGCTTATTTACCGTTTTACATTTCAATCTATTTTCCCAGTCCACTTTAGCCAACTCTGTCTTCATACACTTGTAATTGCCTTTATTTAAGATTAAGACACTAGTTTCGCATCCAAGTTTCTCACCCTCAAACTGAATGGGAAATTCTATCCTTTACTATGAGATAATTAATTAATTATGTCTCATTACAAAGTACCAGATCTAAAATAGCCTGTTCACTGCTTGGTTCCACAACGTATTGTTCTTTAGAAACTGTCCTGACTAAACTCTATAAACTCGTCCTCAAGGCTACCTTTGGCAATTTGATTTGTCAAATCGATATGAAGATATCGCCAACGAATATTGCAGTTCCTTTCTTGCAAGCCCCCATTAATTCCTGACTGATAATCTGTCCTAGAGTGTAACAAATGTTAGGGTGCCTATAGATTATTCCCACCAGTGACATAATTCCCTTATTATTTCTTATCTCCGGCCAAACTGATTCTACATCTTGATTTCCCGTGCCAAGATAATTTCTCACTACTGTACTGATCACATCCTTTATTAAAAGAACAACCCCATCCTTTTCCTTTCTGGCTATCCTTATGAAATGACAAATATCACGGAATATTCAATTTCCAGCCTTGTTCACCTTACAACCACGTCTCTGTAATGGCTAGCATATCATAGAAACATATAAGATAGGAGCAGGAGTAGAATAAGGGGTAAGCCATTTAGGACAGAGCTGAGGATGATTTTCTTCACCCAGAGAGTGGTGAAGGTGTGGAATTCTCTACCACAGAAGGCAGTTGAGGCCAATTCATTTAATATATTCAAGAAGGAGTTAGATATACTTCTTAAGGCTAAAGGGATCAAGGGATATGGGGAGAAGGCAGGGACAGGGTACTGAGTTTGGATGATCAGCCATGACCTCATTGCATGGCGGAGCAGCCTCGAGGGGCCGTATGGCCTATTTTTGCTCCTAATTGTATGTTCGTATGTTTGTGATTCCCCACAAATACTGATTTATTTCAGTTCCTCCCTCTCATTAGACCCTATGTTCCCCGACATCTCTGGGAGGTTATTTGTGTCCTCCTTTGTGAAGACAGAACCAAAGTATGTATTTTATTGGTCTGCCATCTCTTTGTTCCCATTATAAATTCATCTCATTCTGACTGCAAGGGACCTGCGCTTGAGTTCAACAATCGTTTTCTCTTCACATATCTATAAAACCTTTTACAGTCAGTTTTTATGTTCGCTACAAGCTTACTCTCATACTTTATTTTCCCCCTCTTAATAAATCCCTTTGTCCTCCTTTGTTGAATCCTAAACTGCTCCCAGTCCTCAGGTGTACTGCTTTTTCTGGCCAATTTATGTGTCCTCTTCTTGCACCATATGATATCCCTAATTTCCCTTGTTAGCCACGGTTGAGTCAACATTTTTGTTCTATTTTTAATGCCAAGCAGAGATGAACAAATTTTATAGTTCATCCATGCGAGATTTAAATGTTTGCCATTGCCTATCCACCGTCAACACTTTGAGTAACATTCCACAATCAATCCTTCCCAGCTCGCACCTCATACCATCATAATTTCCTTTATTTAAGTTCAGGACCCTAGCCTGTGAGTCTAATATTTCACTCTCCATGTTAATGAAGAATTCTATCACATCATGATCGCTCCGCACCAAGCAGTCTCGAACAACAAGATTGCTAATTCATCCTTTCTCATTACATAATACCCACTCTAAGATGGCCTGATCTCTAGTTGGTTCCTCGACATATTGGTCCAGGAAACCATCCTGTATACATTCCAGGAATTCCTCCGACACATTATTGTTACGATCTTGGTTCGCCCAATCTATATGTAGATTAAAGACACCCATGATATCTATTGTGCCCTTATTGCACGCATCTTTATTTTCCCATTCAATGCCATCCCCAACCTCCACATGATTGTTTGGGGGTCTGTATACAGCTCGCACTAACGTTTTCTGTCCCATGGTTTTTCTCAGCTATACCCATAGAGATTCTACATCATCAGAGCTAATATCCTTCCTTACAATTATGTTAATCTCCTTTTACCCAGTAATGCTACCACATCTGCTTTTCCTTTTTGCCTGTCTTTCCTGAATATTGAATACCCCTCGATGTTGAGTTCCCAGCCCTGGTCACTCTGCGGCCATGTTTCCGTAATCCCAATCATATCTTATCTGTTTACATCTATTTGCACATCTAATTCATCCACCTTATTACGAATGCTCCTCACATTAAGACACAAAGCCTACAGGCTTGTTTTTTAACATTCTCAGACCTAACTATTTATTTCTATTTCTGCTGTCAATTCATCTATCTTGTTCTGAATGTTGTGTGCATTCAGATAATGAGCCTTTAGTGTTGTCTTTTTGCTATTTTCCCTACTCTGACCCAGTTTGCTGGTGCGTTCTTATGTTTGTACCCTATGTCCCTTCCTGGCACACTCTGATTCTCATTACCCCTAAGCTACCTTGCAGTTTGGCCTTCTGCTTTCTATTTAACTTTCTAAGTTTCCCCTCACCTGAATGCCCCCCCCTCACCCCTGCCCCGCTATTTAGTTTAAAGCCCTATCTACATCCCAGGTTATTCAATTCGCCAGGACACTGGTCCCAGCATGGTTCAAGTGAAGTCCGTTACAATGGAAGAAGCCCCTCGTTCCCCAGTACTGGTGCTTGTTCCCCATGAATGGAAACTCATTTCTCCCACACCAATCCTTGAGCCAGGCGTTCAAATCTCTGATCTGATTAACCCTATGCCAATTTTATCGTATGTCAGGTAGTAATCCAGAGATAATTAGCATTGTGGTTTTGCTTTTTAATTAGGATCCAGCTCCTGAAACTCACTTAGAAGAATCTCTTTCTTAGACCTACCTATGTCATTGGTACCTACGGGGCCACGGCAACTGGATCATTCCCCTCGCACTTCAAGTTCCTGTCCTGCCCCAATGAGATGTCCTTAAAATTGGCAACGGGCAGGCAACACAGCCTTCTATAGTCACGCTCTCGGCTGCAGAGAACAGTGTCTATCCCCCTAACTATACTGTCCCCTCCCACTACTTCATTCGTTTTTACTCCCCCAACATGAATATCCCCCCGTACAACCGTGCTGTGTTCTGTTTACTCAACCTTGCTGCAGTCCTTGCTCTCGTCCACACAGGCAGCAAGAACGTCGTACCGGTTCGACAAGTGCAAGGGCTGAGACTTCTCCAATGCTATTCACAATATATATTAATGATCTAGACAAGGGAACGAGATGTAATATCTCCAAATTTGCAGATGACACAAAACTGGTTGGGCGTGTGTGGATGCTGAGAAACTCCAGAATGATTTGGATAGGTTGGGAGATTGGGCAAAAGCATGGCAGATGCAATATAACGTGGATAAATGCGAGGTTATCCACTTTGGTGGCAAAAACAGGCAGGCAGATTATTATCTGAATGGCAATAGATTGGGAGAGGGGGAAGTGAAACGAGACCTGGGTGTCCTTGTGCGCCAATTGCTGAAGGTAAGCATGCAGATGCAGCAGGTGGTTAAGAAGGCAAATGGCATGGTTGCCTTTGTAGCGAGAGGGTTTGAGTAAAGGAACAAGGATGTCTTGCTGCAGTTGTACAGGGCCTTGGTGAGACCACATCTTGAGTATTGTGTTCAGTTTTCATCGCCTTATCTGAGGAAGGATGTTCTTGCCATGGAAGGAATTCAGCGAAGATTCACTAGGCTGATACCTGGGATGGCAGGAATGATGTATGAGGAGAGATTGGCTCGATTGGGCTTGTACTCGCTGGAGATTAGAAGAGTGAGAGGGGATCTCATTGAAACTTATAAAATTCTGACAGGACTAGAGAGACTAGATGCTGGAAGGATGTTCCCGATCGTCGGGGAGTCCAGAACCAGGGGTCACAGTCTAAGGATAAGGGGTAGGCCATTTAGGACAGAATTGAGGAGGAATTTCTTCACCCAGAGAGTGGTGAACCTGTGGAATTCTCTACCAGAGAAGGCAGTTGAGGCCAATTCATTAAATATATTCAAGAAGGAGTTGTATATATTTCTTAAGGCTAAAGGGATCAAGAGGTATGGGGAGAAAGCAGGGACAGGGTACTGAATTTGGATGATCAGCCATGATCGCATTGAATGGCGGAGCTGGCTAGAGGGACCAAATGGCCTACTCCTGCTCCTATCTTCTATGTTTCTATGTTTCTATGTTCACCTTCTACATCCCTATACTTGCCTCAATCGTAGTCAGACCCTCCTGTCGTTGACCACGTACCAAATCTGAAATATTTAACATGAAGGTTGTGCCTGCCTCCTGGAACAAAGAGTCCAAGTAACCTTCTCCGTCCCTGATGTATTGCAATGTCGAACGCTCGGACTCCAGCTCATCCATTCAGAGCTGAATTTGTTCGAGCTGCAGATACTTACTGCAGACGTGGTTGCTCTGGCTCTCACTGGGGTCCACCATCTTCCACTTGCTACAGCTGCAACACCTCACCTGCCCTGCCAACTCTATTGTATTTTTTTAACTAATAAAATTGACAATTTTTTAAATACTCAGTTGAATATTAATATTTTCTAATGCAAGCAATAAACTTGGATGAGATAATGAGATATCTAGCTAGAACTGGTTACCTGGTAATTCCTGTCAGCAGGGGCTGAATCAGGGGTTGGAATTTCTGCTGTTATAATAACAAAAGGCTTTTGCTAATGCCCGGAGGTAAGTAGCACCGAGTCCAGTTCTATGGATTACTGCTTCTACAGAGTAGTAAAGTCGAAAATTCATTAACTCATCCAAGGCTATTACTTGGATTAGAAAATATTAATAGTCAATTGAGTATATTAAAATTAGTTATTTTTTAAATTATTTTTATTCATTGATGAGATGTGGGCGTCGCTGGCTAGCCCTGCATTTAGTGCCCATCCATAATTGACCTTGAGAAGATGGTGGTGAGCTGCCTTCTTGAACCGCTGCAGTCCATATGGTGTAGGTACACCCACAATGCTGTTCGGAAGGCAGTTCCAGGATTTTGGCCCAGTGATAGTGAAGGAACGGCAATGCAGGTCTAAGTCAGGATGGTGTGTGGCTTGGAGGGGAACCTGTAGGTGGTGATGTTCCCATGCGTCTGCTGCCCTTGTCCTTCTAAGTGGTAGATGTCGCGTGTTTGGAAGGTGCTGTTGAAGGAGCATTGGCGAGTTGCTGCAGTGCATCTTGAAGATGGTACACACTGCGTCGGTGCTGGAAGTAGTGAATGTTGAAGGTGGTGGATTGAGTGCCAATCAAGCGGGCTGCTTTATCCTGAAAGGTGTTGAGCTTCTTGAGTGTTGTTGGAGCTGCACTCATCCAGGCAAGTGGAGAGTATTCCATCACACTCCTAACTTGTGCCTTGTAGATGGTGGAAAGGCTTTGGGGAGTCAGGAGGTGAGACACTTGCCACAGAATTCCCAGTCTCTGGCCTTCTCTTGTAGCCACAGTATTTATATGGCTGGCCCAGTTCAGTTTCTGATCAATGGTAACCCCCAGGATGTTGATAGTGGATTAGGTCTTTACTGTAACTTAGCCCACAGTCATAATTTAACCTTGCTGTTTATTTTTGTTATGCATCAAGCAGAACCTTTTACCCCCACACCCCCACCTCAGCCAGTACCCTCACTCAGCAAATTTCCGAGTTCATTACTCTGTAGAAGCAGTAATCCTTAGACCTGGACTGTGTGCTACTTACCTCCGTGCATTATTACACCAGCATAAATTCCAAACCCCTGATTCAGCCCCTGCTGACAGGAATTACCAGGTAACCAGTTCTAGCTAGATACCGCTTTAACTGTGCAACTGGCACTAGCAGGCAGTTTGTTTACCATTGTGAAATAAACTACAAGTTAAGATTAAAGTTAAGTTAAACACCAGGGCCTAGAAATTCGGTATGGCCCCGCCAGGTATTTTGCGCCCAAAATTTTGCGCTCGCCAGGATTCCCGTAGCGCCCGCCTAAAATTCAGTTGTGACGGGCCAAGACGGCGGTGGGCACTATTGCAGGGTTTGGCCGCCTCGCTAGGGGCGATAAATGTCACTTTCAGGCGTCCAGCTCCCGCTGCGGCACCCGATGCGGTGTGGCAGGCTGGGGTACTGCAGGCCTCCTCCTTCTCTTAAGGAGGAGCTGCCTGCAGCCATCAGATCGCCGGAGGATTCCCCCGACAAATGAGCCCAGCACCACGGAGAAGTGCCGGGCTCGCGGGACTCAGACATCAATGCCGTGGGGGGGTGGTGCCGGAGTCCGGCGAGGGAGGTGCGGGCAGGCGGCCGCCGGGAAAGCGGCCGGCCGCCGCTCCACCTTTATGTGCCGGCCTTTCGGAGCTGCAAACCCCCGTTTCACAAACGCTGTTTGCGGCTGCCACGGGCGAGGCAGCCGCAACTGAATTTGGCCATTGGGCCGGAATAGCATTGCAACCGGGGCGCTGTGCACACCGATGATGTCATTGGTGCTGGCGCGGTGCTACCGGCTAAGGCCGATGTTAGGGTCCATCTGAATTTGGGCGATAAAAAACTTCAGGCGCAAACCACTTTATAGCCAATAAGTGGGCGCAAACGCAACTGAATTTCTAGGCCCAAATGCAAAATGTAATGACATTTTTCAAAGAGATCAATCCTTAACAACCCCTTCACTAGCCAAATTCCCGAGTATAGTACTCTGCAGATGTAGTGCTCCGTAGAACTGTAATAAGTGCAACAAAAATAGTGCCTAACCCTACTTAAAGCTGCACAATGTGTTCCTACACAACCATTACTACAGGTATGTGTATTGATTTCTTTGTGGGTTCAATGAAGAGACATTTATGAAAGAGAATGTCTTTTAATCTAAAGTATATTCAACTCAAAGTTAACAGCATTACAGGAGACATTAAGCTAGTAATGCATCTAGAACGAAACTGAAACTAAACTCAACTGCCTTGCTTGTCTCAGTCACATGACCTCTGCTGGTCAGGCATAAGTAATCAATACCTGCAATCATGCTGCTAAGGCATCATAATCAAACAGGCAAATAACATCACTATTTGCTGATATCATTACACCTCCTTTCCTTAAAACAAAAGTATTTTACTTTTAACTAACAATATGTTTTCTTTGAATTAATCTGCATTTTAACTGTAACACTTAATGAACTTACATTATCATTATCATGATCAAGGTTTTTTAACCTTGCTTTGTGTGTTCGCATGAAATATGTAAATACACTAGAACTTGAAGAAAGAATAAGATAACATTACTTCCTTCTATAACAATAGTCCTTAAACTTGCTCAATGAGTCTCTCAGGAGGCTTCACGTGTCTTGAGGATATTCTGATTGATTGTCCTTGAATCTGAGTTGTTGCCTCAGATGATTGGTTCTCACCTGTGTGATCAGGTTGTTCAACAGTATCAGTCTCTTGACCTGCTGTGGCTGGTCCCATGAGAAGATCTCGACGACTTCTTCTCAGAACAGCACCCTCATCTGTCTGAATGGTGTATGATCTTGGTTGAACTTCACTCAGGACAGTTCCCTTCTGAGTCCATGTGTTTGTTTTGTCTTTGAACCTTACTTGGTCACCAGTGTGGAGTTCAGGTAGGTTTTGTGTTCCTCTGTCATAGTAGCACTTTTGCTTTTCTTTCTGTTGCTCTTTGGACTTCCTCACTTTCTCCCCCTCTTTTGTTTTCAGGAGGTTCTCCGGGATGGGTAGGTTTGACCTTAGCCGACGTCCCATCAGGAGTTGGGCTGGTGACATACCACACTCGAGCGGCGTTGTGCGGTATACAAGCATGCTCTGGTAGAAGTCAGTTCCACTGTCTTTTGCCTTGTACATCAGTCTTTTCACTGTGTTTGCGGGCTCTCCTGGGTCAACAGCTCTGGACAACGTATCTGCTGCATACATCAGCTTACCCAGTGTGTACGCAACATTCAGTTCATCATAGACTGTCTCTCCTTCGCTTTCCACAATGAGGACTCTCTTTACCAGGTTCAGTCTCTCACAGGCTTTTAAACCTAGTATGGCTTGCACATCCTTTGGCACCACGATTAATGCTAGCGTGTGCTCTCTGTTCTTGTGTGTTACTTTGACAATGCATCTTCCTTTCACTGGTATATCAGTACCTGTGTATCCTGTCACTTTCACTTTTATTCCATGTATCTTTGGTCTGGGTCTAATTTTCTTAAAATCAGTCTCTGATATCACATTGACTTGTGCTCCAGTATCCAATTTAAATGGAATATGTATGTCATTCACTTTTAGTGTGAACATCCAGTCTCTTTCTTTTTTGTTTTCAGACACAACATCTACATTGAACTCCTCTATCTCGCATTCATCTACTGCATGGACCTTGCTTTGTTGCATTTGCTTCTTACAGCAACGGGCATAATGGTTGTTCTTGTTGCAACTATTGCATTTTTTACCATATGCTGGACACTCTTTTGGTGTAAGCTGTGTACCGCATCGACGACATGACTTTCGATTGTCCCTTTCATTTTCGTTTGCTGGCCACACCTCTTTTTTCACATTGGCGCTCTTTTTGTTAAACGGTTTGTGTCCGTTCTTACTCACTGCATCCACGTTGCAGCTACTATCACTGAACAGCTCCTTTGCCTGCAACTTCACAGTCTCTGTAGCCCTACACAGTGCGATGGCTTTTCCCAGGTCTAGATCTTGCTCTCTTAGCAGTCTTTCCCTTAGACCATTATCTGGAATACCACACACCAGTCTGTCTTTTATCAGCGAGTCTGTCAGTCCCCCAAATTCACACGATTTGTTTCTGTTTCTCAGTTCAGTCACATACTGATCAATAGTCTCACCCGTTTTATGTACACATGTGAAAAATCTGTGCCTCTCAAACATCACGTTACATTTAGGTATGCAGTAGGCATCAAACTGTTCCATTATTTTATCTAGCTTCATTTTGTCTCCATCAACAGCGAATGTGAAGTTATTATACACCTCCAGCGCTTCATCACCAACGACATGTAAGAACAGTGACGATTTCCTTTCATTACTTTTCTCGTCAGCTCCGATTGCTGATAAATACAACCCCACACGTTGTTTGAATCTCCTCCAATTTTCAGCCACATTACCTGTCAAATGATGCATCGCTGGTGGGAGTAAACCTTCCATTTTTCACTTCGTTAGCTATTCTCTAATGGTAAGCAACGATGTTCTCTTTTGGCTTGCTAATCTGCGGAGAGCTGATTTAACTTCAGAATTTTTCTCTTCATCTCTTTCAGCCACTTCTGACACCATGTATTGATTTCTTTGTGAGTTCAATGATGAGACATTTATGAAAGAGAATGTCTTTTAATCTAAAGTATATTCAACTCAAAGTTAACAGCATTACAGGAGACATTAAGCTAGTGATGCATCTAGAACGAAACTGAAACTAAACTCAACTGCCTCGCTTGTCTCGGTCACATGACCTCTGCTGGTCAGGCATAAGTAATCAATACCTGCAATCATGCTGCTAAGGCATCATAATCAAACAGGCAAATAACATCACTATTTGCTGATATCATTACAGTATGGACCTCAGATTGTCCGGATTTTATGCAGTCACCGCAGGCCTGGTGGCAGATGCGATTGTGCTTTTTCGCATATGAGTTGCCTGCAGCCCGCCCCCCGACTCCATTCCCCAAACCCGTGGTTGTGAGAGATGCGAAATATATACATTCTGCATATAAAGCAATTCATGTGCGTGTGTGTGTGTCTTTATGTATATTTACAATCTATATTAATGATGTGACCGAGTGCAATATATCCAAGTTTGCTGATGATACAAAGCTAGGTGGGAAAGTAAGCTGTGAGGAGAACACAAAGAGCCTCCAAAGGGATATAGAGAGGTTAAATGAGTGGGCACTTATGTAGTAGATGGACTATAATGTGGAGAAGTGTGAGGTTATCCACTTTAGTAGCAAGAATAGAAGAGCAGATTATTTTGAATGCTGAGAAATTTTTAAATGTTGGTGTTCAGAGAGATTTAGTTGCCCTCGGTCAGTAAACACAGAAAGTTAGCATGCAGGCACAGCAAGCAATGCAGAAGGCAAATGGCTTGTTGTCCTTTATTGTAACTGTGTTGGTGAATACGAGTATGGAAGTCTTACTACAATTGTACAGCGCTTTGTGGTGGGACCACACCTGGAGTACTGAGCACAGTTTTGGTCTCCTTATCTAAGAAAGTGCATACATGCCTTAGAGGGAGTGCAGAGAAGGTTCACTAGACTGATTCCTTGGATGTTGGCTTTTTCCTATGCGAGTTTGAGTAGATTGAGCCTTTACTCTATGGAGTTAGAAGAATGACAGGTGATCTCATTGGAACATATAAGATTCTGAGAGGGATTAATAGGGTAGATGCTGAGAGGTTATTTCCCCTGGCTGGAGAGTCGAAAAATAGGAGGAACAGTCTCAGGATAAGAGGTATAACACTGAGATGAGGAGGAATTTCTTCACTGAGAGGATTATGAATCTTGGGAATTCTCTACCCCAAAGGGCTGTGGATGCTGATTCATTGAGTATATTCAAGGCTGAGAGCGAGAGATGTTTGGACTCTAGGAGAATCAAGGGATATGGAGTTCGGGTGGGAAAGTGGGGTTGCGGTCGATGATCAGTCATGTTGTTATTGAATGTCTGAGCAGGTTCGAAGGGCTGTGCAGCCGTTTTCTGCTACTAATTGTATATTTGTATATTTGTGATTGTGTGGGTGTGTGTGTGCTTATGTTTATTTGTGTGTGTATGTTTTTGTGTGTGAATGTGTTGTATATGTGTATATGTTTATATATGTGTGTGTGGCCGTGTTTTGTGCGCAAGTTTCGGTCTATGGGTATGCATTTGTGTCTGTGCATGACGTTATGTGTAGGTATATCTGTGTGTGTGTGTGCGTGTGTGCATGACATTATGTGTATCTGTTTGTGTGTGTATCTGTGTTTGTGCATCTGTGTGTGTGTGTCTCTGCATGGCGTTATGTGTATCTCTGTGTGTGTGTCTGTGCATGACGTTATTTGTATCTGTGTGTGTATCTGTGTTTGTGTATCTGTGTGTGTCTGTGCATGACGTTATGCATATTTGTATCTGTGTGTATCTCTGTTTGTTTATCTGTGTGTGTGTGTGTGTGTCTGTGCATGACGTTATGTGTAGCTGTTTGTGTGTGTTTATCTGTGTTTGTGTATCTGTGTGTGTCTGTGTCTGAGCATGCCGTTATGTGTGTGTGTATCTGTGTGTGTGTGTGAGTGTGTGTGGTATCTTAAATCATGATGCTTTTGCATTGGCTGACAATCTTCAGCATTCTGAGTCATGACGAAATTTATAACAGTAATGGGCTTTCAAAAATGAAGGTTATTTATCCAATACGTTAATCTCATATATTGATCACATCTATTAACCACATTTAACAAAAACAGAATGAAATCATTTAAGTGAAATTACAGAAGGAACACAAATTGAATGCAGCTGGACAACCTGCCATATATTGCAAAAGTAATTTTGTTGATTCCATTAGGAAGCCAGTAAAAATAACCATTAATATATTGTAATGAGTTAAGCGCATTATATAAAATATGGTAAAACGTTATTTGAATACAAATTCATGTTACGTGTTTTGTCTTCTGTTTGATATTGTTGATACAAGGGACTTCCATTCATATAAAAAGAGTGAGGGTGCTAATGATAGTCTGAAAATGCATTGTACAAAATAACGTCCCTGTTGCTATAAAGACAAATAAACGATGGCTATTCCAAAAGCGAAATCGGAAACTTGCAGTTATCATTGATATGCGTTTTTCTCTGGGCCGAATTCATTATAAAAAACCTACACCAGGTTAGATGTGAGAGGAGAGCGGAATCCTTTATTATTATGGGAAGTGCTACCGATTTAGAATGAAAACCGTCTAAATAAGAAAACAGTATAAAGTATCACGTCATATGTTGCATCGTGGGGTCTTTATGTTCTCAAAACGTGGCCTTTGCGTTGAAGGTAGGATTCATTTCATTTAAGTTGGCGGCAGCTTTTACCAAACTGGCATGCCCTGCGAATTTCAGAACAAAAAGTATTGTATTCCATGAGACAGGTTAGATCATGATGCTCAATTTACCGATCTCTATCAGTGATTCATTTCAATGTAAGTTCTGTTAACCAATCATTACACAAGCCGAGTACACAGAAGTATCATTGGAGTCGAGGTTCAGCTTGGACGGTTGGCCTCCTGCTACACGCGCTGCTCAATATTCAATTCCATTAGTTTCAATGGAACTCAAAATCAGGTGGGGCATGGAATGAGCGACCAATCCAGTAACTCCCTCTTCTGCTACCGCCCGGGACAGATTTCTACCCGGATAAACTTAGAATTCCACTTTATATAAATTTATGATTCATCTTTATCTCTCTCCCTTTCTCTTTGTTTCCTCCCTCTTTGTGATGCCGGATATAATTTTATTGTATTCCTGATCTGAGGAAGGATGATCTTGCCATGGAAGGAGTTCAGTGACGTTTCACTAGGCTGATACCTGGGATGGCAGGAATGACGTATGAGGAGAGATTTGATCGATTTGGCTTGTACTCGCTGGAGATTAGAAGAATGAGAGGGGATCTCATCGAAACTTATAAAATTCTAACAGGACTAGACAGACTAGAAGCTGGAAGGATGTTCCCGATGGTCGGGGAGTCCAGAACCAGGGGTCACAGCCTAAGGGTAAGTGGTAGGCCATTTAGGACAGAAATGAGGAGGAATTTCTTCACCCAGAAAGTGGTGAACCTGTGGAATTCTCTACCACAGAAGGCAGTAGAGGCCAATTCATTAAATATATCCAAGAACGAGTTGGATATATTTCTTAAGGCTAAAGGGATCAAGAGATATGGGGAGAAAGCAGGGACAGGGTAATAAATTTGGATGATCAGCCATGATCGCATTGAATGGCGGAGCAGGCTTGAGGAGCTGAATCGCCTACTCCTGCTCCTATCTTCTATGTTTCGGGCTTACTAGCATGTTGACTGGAGTCGGCCGGGAATTTATTATTCCCCATTGTAGAAATAAATGTAATCATGATTTAACTCAATGTGTGTATCAAACACATGTGGTTGTATCATCATAGCAATGAAACACTTAGTCTGTTTAAGTTGAAGATAGTTAAATGACGATAAATTCTTTATTTTACCTTTTCTTTTCCGGTTCCTTATGGTGATCGCTACAGCGACTGCTCCAACACCCCCACCGCAGTCACACAAACATTGCAAACCATCATTTCAATCGTTGATTTGGCTGTGAAATAACAAGCAGCTGCATTAAGCAGATAGGTTCATGTCTGAATTTCACCACTAATTCATTTTACTCTTGGTAACTTTTCACAATGCTTGAGATCTAATAAGTAGTCGAAGACTGGTTGTGCAGTAAATGGCACTTAAAATAAACTCAACCACAGTAAATTTGAAGCCCTGGAGTTTAAAGGGTATTGGCAGCATGGACTCGCTATTGGCTGAGAGGGAGGAGGCGGAGAGCAGTGGTGAGTGGCTGTATTTCAGAATGCAGGGATGTATAAATTGGTGTCCCCTGGAGTTGATATTAGGACCATCACTCCTTCTGATACATAGTAATGAACTGCACGGTGTATCGGCGGAATAATTGCCAAGTTAGCAAATGACACAAAGCATAGAGATATAGTGAGCAGTGAGGAGCATAGCAGCAGACTTTAGAAGGAAAGAGAAAGAATGGTGCATTGGGCAGAACAATGGTAGATATATTTGATGCAGAGATTTGTGAAGTGATGCATTTTGGCAGGGAAAAAAATGAGGAGCTGCAGAATAGACTCAATGGAAAACATTTACACAGGGTGCGGGAACAGAGAGAACTGTCGATTCACATATACACATTTTTGATGGTCGCAGGACAAGTTGAGAAGGCTGCGAAAAATGTATCCAGGACACGTTGGTTTCAAAAAAGAGGCAAAAACAAGGAAGTTATGGTAAAGCTTTATAAATCACTGCTTACGCCTCAGCTCGAGTCTTGTGTACTATTATGTTCACCACACTCTAGAAAGAATGTCACGGCCTTGAAGCAGGTACAGAAGAGATATGCCAGAATTAGGGTATTCAGTCATGTGGAGAGACTAGAAAAGCTGGGATTGCTCTCCTTGGAGGAAAGATTAAGAGATTTATTCAAAATTATGAGGGTTTTTTATAGAGTACGTAGGGAGCAATTGTTTCCACTAGCAGGAGTGTTGTTAAGCAAAGGCCACAGCTTTTAATATATTTGTCAAAAAAAAGCAGATGAAGCATGGTGGCATAGTGGTTAGCACTGTTGCCTCACAGCGCCAGGGACCCGGGTTCAAATCCAGCCTCAGGTGACTGTCTGTGTGGAGTTTGCACATTCTCCCCATGTTTGCGTGGGTTTTCTCCGGGTGCTCCGGTTTCCTCCCACAGTCCAAAGATGTGCAGGTTAGGTTGATTGGCTGTAATAAATTGACCCTTAGTGTTAGGGGGATTAAAATGTGTGGGGTTACGGAGGTAGGGTGGGATATGTGTTGAAGGGGTTACGGGGATCGGGTGGGATATGTGTCGGTGCAGGCTCGATGGGCCGAAATGGCCTCTATCTGCACTGTGGGGTTTCTGTGATTCTGTGAAGGTTGAGGAGATTTTTTTTTAACTCAGCGATTTATGATCTGGACTGCAATGCCAGAAAAAGTGTCGTAAACATCTTCGACAGTAACTTGCAGGGCTAAGGGGAAGGAGTAGGGGAGTTGGACTTTTTGGAGAGCTCTTTCAGAGCGCTAGCACAGGCACCATGGGCCGAATAGCCTCCTTCTGGGCTGCATGATTCTATAAATATTAGCTGTGCTGAATTTTCTTCGATGTGAATATTTGTGTCAGAAACAACCTGATGGTTTTTATATTACTTAATAGTTTTAAAAGAGCGTACAGTGGTTTTTATTAATAGACAAGCCGCTTTAAACTATTTTTGGCTTTTACCAGCGCTCAGTTTTTGCGAATTCTTCACGGTCTATCAATATTTCCTCCTCACAAGATGAAGGGTGAAATCCGAATTCGGGAGATTTACCAAAAGGGGGGAGCGGATCGGCTGACCGTTATACACGCAGCTCATTTTACTTTCTATTTGGGATTAATTTGAACTCCAGGCACAGGTGGACAATGGGCGACATTGAATTAGCCGCTGAATGTGCAACTCTCCCAATTTTAAAATCCATTACCTTCAGTGGAAAGGGAAATCCGGCGTGGTTTATAATGGGGGTCTATTTCAATACTGCACATTCTGCGCCATCAGCCAACTGTAAGATTCACCTATTAAATTCAATGGGAACTAAATTCGGGCCGGGTGTATAACAGGTGATGTATCCGCGACTGCCCTCTTTTCACCCTTGCCGTTGAATCCCCCGTCTCCCAGTTGAGGCCTTGCTCAAATTGTTTACTGCCCAAAGAGCTCCCTCGAGTACTTCGAGAAATGTGACTATTGTTCTTTATCCGGTTGTTAAAAGGCCAGTGGCCAATGCTCTGTGCCTCATTGCTTGAACCCACTGAGCCACTGGGTAAAGCTGCACCCATTTGTGTTGTTCATTGTTTGATAACAATATCTTCCTGGACCTTACTCTTACCTTTTCTATATCGATGGTGGAATCACATTTGGGAAGTAAGAGCGAACATTACACGTGCTGGGAGAAATTTTCAACATAATTGTTTAGGAGGTAATTTGGTGTCGCATCTTGCCTGTGTTTGATAGAACCCAGCAAGTTACATTCAATTTCGAGCGGGTTTATAACTGGAAGCAGATGCGATTCCACACATGTTCCATCCCCGCACAGGTGGAATTTCACCAGCTCGAATCTAGGTCAAGGGCTACATTCGATTAAACTACATTTTACCCACAGATCTCTTGGGTCTAATGCACCTTTCTTTCGTTCCATGTGTTATTTGTCTGTTTGTCAGGATGAATTCATTCATTTATACTGTGGCGTGCCGATCACAGAACGGACACAATCCACTTTCCGGTCTGTAGACTATATATCAGGCGTCGTGCCTTTAAGAAGGATCACACCTTTAAGAAATTCGATCTGCAACATAGTTGTGGTGATTATTCTTTATGTTTAGTAAGAAGTATTGTAATTGGTTGTTTGTTTCCTGCCTTGAGATATATGCTGTAAACTCATTGGTATTTGATGTCATGTGATTTGTGGTGGCGATCTTAAATTCAGTTCTCTACAGCCTTGGTTGGGACTGGGTGTTGAAAGATGTGCTACTGGATTTTTAAAGTTAATAAAGCCTAGATTTAGGAAGGCAAATCTACACTTTATTTCAATTTATTAACTTCAAGTCAGAATGGAGCGATATCTTCAACCGGAACGATTCAATGCTGACCCTAATTCTGCAGGAGTAGATGATAAATGGAAACACTGGTATCGTACATTCAAAAACTTTTTGTGTGTGTTGGATCAAGAGTCTCTAAATAAGCTGAATATGCTGATCAACTACATTGCTCCGGATGTGTATAAGTATATTTTGGACTGTGAAACTTACGAATTGGCTATTTCTACATTGGAAAAGATTTTTGTTGAAACAAAGAATGAGGTATTTGCACGTCACCTTCTATCTGCCCGTAGGCAGCAGGTGGGAGAATCTTTGGATACTTATTTACAAGCACTTCGGCACCTTTGTGCTAACTGTAATTATAAGGCCATGACGGCAGAAGAATATAAGGAAGAATCGGTACGGGATGCTTTTATTAATGGATTACTGTCTAGATCAATTCGTCAGCGGTTGTTAGAAAATAAGACTTTGGATCTTAAGAGTGCTTTCGCGCAAGCCTCTACATTGGATGTGGCTCAGAGAAGTTCGGATTCTTATGCTCTTTTTAATCGGCCTGCGACTGTGGTTTCGGCAGTTCCAGATGAAAGGGAATTATGTGGACTTAATAGGAGTGGTTTACTAGATTCTGAAGCAGTTTCTACTTCGGCGGCTGTTGCCTCTAGGATTCAGAAGTGTTATTTTTGTGGGAACTTCCGGCACCCTCGTCTGAAGTGTCCTGCTCGGGAGGCTGTGTGTAGTAAATGCGGCAAGAGAGGTCATTATGCACGTGTTTGTAAATCATCAGCTCCACCATCAGGTTCAATTACCTCCTCTGTGACTATTCAGCCTTTAGATAGGGTGTTTATTGCATCAATTTCTGCTGCATTTGCTCATGGCCCAAACAAAGCTATAGTTACGGCCCAAGTTAATGGGTTAGAAGTGAAGGCCCTTATAGATACAGGCAGTACTGAGAGTTTTATAAGTCTTCAGTTTGCGAAGGAGAAGCGTTTGAAAATTTTGCCTGTTACTTATCAGGTGTGTATGGCTCAGACGACTCTCACTTCACAAGTAGTTGGTTGTTGCCTTGTGAAATTGATTCTTCTAGGTAATATGTATACTGATATACGCCTATCTGTTTTGCCTAATCTCTGTGCGGATATTTTGATTGGTCATGATGTGCTTCAATTACACGAGTCTCTCAGTCTTTCGTTTGGAGGGACTAAGCCACCTTTAGCTATTTGTGGATTAACCTCTTTATCCATTTCTCCATTATCACTTTTTTCCAATTTGATGCCGGATTGTAAGCCAATTGCTACCAAGTCAAGAAGGTATAGCAGTCAGGATAGAGAATTTATTAATTCTGAAGTTCAATGTCTTTTATTGGAAGGAATCATTGAACCTAGTTGTTTGCCTTGGCGGGCACAGGTAGTTGTCACCACTAACGAGAGACATAAGAAACGAATGGTGATAGACTACTCCCAAACTATTAATAGGTATACTCAATTAGATGCGTAGCCTTTGCCTAAGATTGATGAGCTTATCAACAAAGTGTCTCAGTATAAGGTTTTTAGCACTATTGACTTAAAGGGTGCTTATCATCTGATTCCTATTGTTAAGAGGGATCAACCATATACGGCCATTGAGGCTGGCGGAAAGCTGTATAAGTTTTGCCGAATACCATTTGGTGTTACTAATGGTGTTGCTTGTTTTCAACGGGCAATGGATGCTTTTATAAGTGATAACTCTCTCTCTGACACCTTTTCATACTTAGATGACATCACGGTGTGTGGCAAATCAAGGGTGGAGCATGATTCTAATTTAGAAAGATTCCTTCAAGCTGCAGAAAAAGTTGGTTTAACTTTCAATAAAGAGAAGTGCATCTTTTCGACAACTGAGGTAAATCTACTGGAGTATATTATCTCGGGGAAACAAGATTAAACCAGATCCAGAACGTCTGCGACCATTGATTGATTTACCTTGTCCTACTAATTCTAAGGCTTTGCAGCGAGTTGTTGGACTGTTTTCTTATTATTCTAATTGGATTGCAAACTTTTCACAGAACATCCGGCCCCTTATTCGGGTTACGACATATCCTCTATCATGGGAGGCCAGGAAGTGTTTTGATAATTTAAAAAAGGATATCCTTGGAGCAGCTGTGCATTCTATTGATGAGCAGGTTCCCTTTGTGATTGAGACGGATGCTTCTGATTTTGCAATTGGGGCTACTCTGAACCAAAATGGAATACCTGTGGACTGTTTCTCACGTACCTTGAATAATAGTGAAAAAAGACATTCTTCAATAGAGAAAGAGGCCTATGCAATAGTAGAAGCACTGCGTAAATGGAGACATTATTTATCGGGACGACATTTTACGTTGGTAACTGACCAAAAATCTGTGTCCTTTATGTTTGATGTCAAATATTTTGGAAAGATCAAGAATGATAAAATAATGAGGTGGAGGATTGAGTTGGCATGCTACCATTTTGATATAGTTTATCATCCGGGGAAGGATAATGTTGCTGCTGATGCGCTGTCGAGGGCTTATTGTTCTGTGATTCACGGAGATACGCTTATTAATCTTCACAATGCCTTATGCCATCCTGGGGTTACGAGGATGATACACTTTGTACGCAGTAAGAATTTACCCTTTTCAGTTGAAGACGTCAAGCGGATGACTTCATCATGTTCTATTTGTGCTCGGAGTAAACCGAATTTCTTTAAGCCTCAACGAGCTCATCTTATAAAGGCTACTTCTCCTTTTGAACGTTTGAGCATTGATTTTAAGGGGCCTCTTCCTTCAACTACTCCAAACCGATATATATTTACTGTTGTGGATGAGTTTTCAAGGTTCCCTTTTGCTTTTACTTGCGCAGATGTATCAGCTGCTACAGTTATCAAATGTCTGACTCAACATTTTGTTATTTTTGGGACGCCTGCGTATATCCATTCGGATCAGAGAAGTTCTTTTATGTCTTCCCAGTTGAAGGAATACCTTCAGAGTCGGGGAATCTCTACTAGTAGAACTACCCCGTATAATTCCCAGGGTAATGGACACTTTGAACGATACAATGGGGTGATCTGGAAGGCAGTTATGTTGGCTTTGACATCCCGGAACCTTAAGAATACACAGTGGGAAATGGTACTGCCTGATTCCCTGCATTCCATTAGATCATTGCTTTCAACGGCTACTAATGTGATCCCCCATGAAAGGCTCTTTAACTATCCACGGAGATCTACTACGGGATATTCGGTACCTTCATGGCTTACTATGCAGGGGCCTGTGCTGCTTCGACGTCATGTTAGATTGTCAAAATATGATGCTTTAGTGGAGGAGGTGGAGCTGCTGGAGGCAAATTCCCAATATGCTCATTTTCGATTCAAAGATGGGAAAGAAAGTACTGTTTCAATTAAAGACTTGGCTCCTTGTGGTGGCCAGCCCTCTTCTGAGGATATTAACAATAGTCATGATTCAGATAATGTGGCTGTCATTACAGATACTATGAATATTTCCAATCCTATTGCAGATAATTATACTTCTATTAGTCAGCCTTCGATGGATGTTCATGACCATCCCAGTTTACCTCCTGATGGGATTTCCAATCCGGAAACCGTTGATATTCGGGATATGGATAGCCTTCCTGCAGAAGATACCTCTGTGTCTCCTGGTGTGGGAGGGCAAGGAATTTCACCAGGGTTAAGAAGGTCGACACGAACAAGATATCCGGTCGACCGACTGAAAGTGGACTTTTGAATTGATAGTAATGTTTTAAAATTTTTGAAATATTATATTTGTATTATTTTAGTTGTAAATAATTAATTATAAATTGTAATGATTATTTAGGTTGGAGTATATTTTAAAAGGAGGGGTGAATGTGGTGATTATTCTTTATGTTTAGTAAGAAGTATTGTAATTGGTTGTTTGTTTCCTGCCTTGAGATATATGCTGTAAACTCATTGGTAGTTGATGTCATGTGATTTGTGGTGGCCATCTTAAATTCAGTTCTCTACAACCTTGGTTGGGACTGGGTGGTGAAGATGTGCTGCTGGGTTTTTAAAGTTAATAAAGCCTAGATTTAGAAAGGCAAATCTACTCTTTATTTCAATAGTTAAGACCAGAGCGGGGGAGGAGCAGTCGAAGCTGTGCACTGATGAAAGGCAGTCGTACTTTGTGTAGACTCTGACTCCATTTTGTGCTCAGCATGCAGCCTCAACAATTAAACCTTTTCTGTTGAACCTCTCCGAGTTCAGTATTTTTTGCTAGGAGTACATAGACTCCTACATTGGTGACCCTGACGCTCAGGACGACCCCTAAGCGTAACCATGGCTGACACAAACACACTTTCTGGAAGCTGCCGGAGTTCTGGGAGAACCTGGGCTCCGCCTGGTTCCTTCAAGACGAATCGCAATTCCGACTCCGCGGCATCACCGCCGACGCAACAATGTACGACTACCTCCTCGCCTCCCTGGGCAGCTCCACAATCACGAAAGCCTGGACAACACTACAAAACCCTTCGGAGGAAGGCAAGTACGCACATCTCAAGGCCGCGCTCATTAAAAAATTCACATCCTCCCAATTCTTGCACAACTGCCACCTCCTCGACCTACCGGGCCTCGGTGACTCCACGCCATCAGACTCGCTCTCACGCATGCTTGCTCTGACTGACGATAAACCACCCGGCTCCCTCTTCCGCACGCTCTTTATCTGCCAACTACTTCCCAGCATCCGCCCGGCGATCGTGGCGTCCAGCCTCATGGACCTCGAGGCCCTGGCCGATGAAGCCGATAAGCTCCTGTCTGCCAGCTCCAACCACGCCATCACACCCGACCTGGCCTCCGCAGCGTCGGCGCGTGCTCCACCCTCTATCGCACAGCCACACAGCTGGGCCACGAGGCCCCCCAGGCCCCCACGTCCCCCAAGCCCTCCGACCCAGGGCTACTGCTACTTCCATACCCGGTTAGGCGCACGGGCATGCCGCTGCAGCCATCCCTGCATGTTTCCATCCGCCCCCACACCGACCTACACGATGGCCGTGGGGCAAGCAGGCGCGTTGCTGTACATTACGGACAGCGCCTCCGGACACCGTTTCCTATGCAACATGGGCGCGCATCGCAGCAGCATCCCCGCGTCCATCCTCGAGATGCAGCGAGGCGGCCGCAGCCCTGCGCTGGCTGCTGCCAATGGCACTGACATCCGGATGTACGGCACCCGCACCGTCACCATCGACCTCGCAGGCCGCTGCTGTCGCTGGGAGTTTATCACCGCCAATGTGTTCTCCCTGCTCCTTGGTGCGGATTTCCTGTGTGCCCACGGCCTGTTGGTCGGCGCCGCCTCGTGGACATGCACACCATGTCAACTATCCCGAGCGCCATGGCCCCCCGCCAACCCACCAAAATGGCATAGCAGTGCCGCGCCCGCTCAACGGACCACTACTCAGCAACACTGGCTGAGTTCTCAGCCCTCACCAACCCGACCTTCTCTGCGAAGGATGCTAAGCACGGGTTAGAACACTTCATCCCCACCACAGGCCCACCGGTGTATGCCCATGCCCGCAGGCTGGACCCAGCCAAGCTGGAGATCGCGCGGGCCGAGCTCACCACAATGGAACAGTTCGGCATCATCCGCCGCTCCAACAGCCCCTGGGCCTCCCCACTCCACATCGTCACCAAACCTGATGGGGGAAGGCGCCCCTGTGGGGACTACCGGCACCTAAAGGACGCCAACATGACGGATCGGTACACCAAACCACACATTCAAGACTTCTCGGCTAGACTGGCCGGCCGTTCAGTCTTCTCCAAAGTCGACCTGGTGCGCGGTTACCATCAGGTGCCAGACCACCCCACGGACGTTCCCAAGACAGCTATAATCACCCCTTTTGGGCTATTCGAGTTCCTCCGAATGCCCTTCGGCCTCAAAAACGCGGCCCAGGCCTTCCAGCAGCTCATGGACTCGGTTCTCCGGGACCTGAAGTTCCTCTTTGTCTACCTGGATGACATCCTGGCAGCTAGTTCCTCCAAGCAGGAACACATCAAGCACCTCCGCACCCTGTTCCAGCAGCTCAGTGAGCACGGGCTCATCATCAGCCCAGCCAAGTGCCAATTCGGCCTCAGTAGGATCGAATTCCTCGGCCACCACATCACGCATGATGGAGCCATTCCCCTGCCCGCCAAGGTGCATGCCGTCCAGCAGTTACCCCGGCCTACCACCATCAAAGGCCTCCAGGAGTTCTTGGGGATGATCAACTTTTACAACCGCTTCATTCCCGGAGAGCCCTCCCTCATGCGGCCCCTATACGAAGCCCTCCGGGGTAAGAAAGACAGAATGGCGATCGAGTGGTCGGCGGGCATGTTGACCGCTTTCGACTCCATCAAAAAGGCGCTCGTCGACGCCACCATGCTCGCTCACCCACAGCCCAACGCCAGGGTGGCCCTCACCACGGACGCCTCCGACCACGCGGTCAGCGCCATGTACGAACAGTGGGTCGATGGGGTCTGGCAACCGCTGTCCTTTTTCAGCCGCCAACTGCGCCCCCCGGAGGCCAAATACAGCACCTTTGACCGCGAGCTCCTTGCACAGTACCTGGCAGTCCGCCATTTTAGATCGCTTCTGGAGGGCCGCCCCTTCACCGCGTTTCTCGAACACAAACCCATGACATTTGCGATGAAAAAATCTGTGGACCTGCGGTCAGCCAGGCAACAACGTCAGTTCGCCATGGTTTCCGAATTCACCACGGACATCCGGCACGTCTCCGGTCGAGACAATGTGGTGGCCGACTACCTATCCCGCACCTCCGTCCACGGCGCCCACCTGGCAGTGGACTATGCTCAACTGGCAGTGGAGCAATGCACTGACCCCGATATGCTCTCCGCGCCCACAAACCCCCCAGGGCTGCGACTGAACAACGTCGCCTGCGGCCCGTCCGCCGTCACAGTCAAATGCGTCAACTCCTTGGCGCAACTCCGCCCCGTAGTCCCGGTGTCCTGGCGAAAACGGGTGTTCGACATCGTCCACGGCCTCTCACACCCCGGCACCCGCGCGTCCATTAGACTGGTGGCCAAATGATTTGTCTGGCCAAGCCTGCGCAAAGATGTGCGCATCTAGTCCAGATCCTGCATAGCTTGCCAGCGTGCCAAAATCCACCAGCACGTCAAAGCCCCACTCGAGGAGTTCACCGTGCCAGAAAGAAGGTTCGACCACGTCCACATCGACCTCGGCGACCCCCTGCTGCCATCACAAGGTCACACACACCTGCTGACAATCGTGGACCGTACCACCCAGAGGCCCGAGGCCATTCCACTGACGTCCACCACCACCGCCGACATTGTGAGGGCGTTCATTGGTACCTGGGTCGCTCGGTTCGGCATCCCCTCCGACATGGCGTCGCATAGAGGCCCGCAGTTCACCTCTGATCTGTGGGCCGCGATCGCCCAAAACCTCGGGGTGGCCATTCACTGCAACACGGCTTACCACCCCCAAGCCAATGGACTGTGCGAGCGATTCCACAGGTCCATGAAGGCGTCCCTCCGTGCCATCCTCGAGGACGAGGCTTGCATCGACCGCCTCGCATGGGTGCTACTCGGCCTACGCTCCACGGTCAAGGAAGACCTGCAAGCCTCGGCGACGGAACTCGTGTACAGCCAGCCGCTGCACGTACCCAGAGAGTTCCTGCCCACTGCCACGACCCCCTGGTCGGCTGATCAGCAACGCCGCGCTTTCGCCAACCGAGCACAACAATTCGCTCCGGTACCCACTGGGCGGCACGGCGAATGAGCAACCCGCGTACCACCTAGCCTGCACATGGCCAAATTTGTTTTCATGCACCATGACGCCCACCGAGGAGCTCTATGGCCCCCATATGACGGACCCTACAAGGTACTCCAGACAGGTACAAGTTCTTTCTCCTCGAAGTGGGCAGCAGAACTGACAAGGTGTTGGTCGACCGGCTCAAGCTGGTGCACCTAGAGCCCGACGAACCCGTTCAAGTGGGCCAACCCCCACCGTGGGGCAGGCCGCATAAGAGCCCGACATATCCGACCGCCCCGCTCCCGACACCAACCACCAAGAGCCGTTCCGGCCGTGCCATCAAGCCGCCACGCCGGTTCGTACACTCACTACTAGCGGATTCTGGGGGGAGCTGTGTGGCGTACCAATCACAGAATGGACACAATCCGCTTTCCGGTCCGTAGACTATAAATCAGGCGTCATGCCTTTAAGAAGGATCACACCTTTAAGAAACTCGATCTGCAACATAGTGAAGCCCAGAGCGGGGGAGGAGCAGTCGAAGCTGTGCACTGATGAAAGGCAGTCGTACTTTATGTAGTCTCTGACTCCATTTTGTGTTCAGCATGCAGCCTCAACAATTAAACCTTTTCTGTTGAACCTCTTCGAGATCAGTGTTTTTTGCTAGGAGTACGTAGACTCCTACAATACAGTGTGGCTCCAGAAATCTCACAATGTATTTATTGCCACGAGCCCTGTAGCCATTCATTACCTTTACCCACATGTCACTTTATAAATCGCTCTCTCCCTTTACAGTCTCCTGCACAAGTTGACTGATAGCTGATGTTAACACTGTTCCATTGACCATTGCTTTATAGCGATAGGAGTAGGCTCCTTCATCATCTTGAGTCACATTGGTGAAGGTGATGGTGAAAGAATGATCCTCAGCTGACACAGAGAGGGAGGCAGAGAAATTGGCATCGCCAGCTCTCTGCAAGAAGAATATGATGCTCGGATAGACAGTCGATCTGGTGCAGGTAATAGAGACGTTTCCACCGATTTCATCATTTGCTGGATGCATTGTTATGACTGGTTTAAAAATCTCTGAAAAGAAAACGTATTGAGGGAAGTTGACTAAATTTCATATGCTGAAGTCATTGCCATCAATTCAGTGTTGAGTTGCGCTAAGTACAATTGAGCAAGTTGCTGATGATATGATTGAGTCGTTAGAAGTCAATATTGGCGAGAAATTGGACTCGGACGGTGTGCGAAAAACGAAAAGTGTCGGATCGGCCGCCCGCTCTATGTAGCGATTGATATTAAGTTCAATTGACAGCATATTACTCGGCGACTGAATTGAATATCGGGCGCAGCATATACCAGGTCACTAATGTGCTACCATCAGTTTTACAACCGCACTCCCTACCCCCTGCACCGCCATGACCAATTCCACCACATTCATTCTTCACACTTTAACTTCACGTTTGACTTTAATGTGCTAAATATTAGACCCATTTCAGTTTCAGCATGGTTCGGATCCTCATAGTAGAAGATTCATTCCTGGACAATGGGCTTGTTGTTTATTTTGCTGGCTAAGTGTATTAATTGTCGTTAAGCATTGCAGCTGGTTATAGAACCGTCTCCAGTTACATTTCCATTGGTTTTTGTAATGGCAACACCGGGGTTCTGCCCAAGTGGTAGGTAGAATATCTATCCCAATATGACTAATGTTTAACCAGATGGTTCTCACTATTCTTACTGCTGTGTCTTGCAGAACAGGAACACACTCTGAAATAGCACATTTAAAGTTCTGGGGCTTCCACAGGGGAAGCTCTACAGATATGGAGAGACAGCCACATAATACCAGTTATGAGTAGTGCTACATGGCATGTGCCAACATTGTTGAAGGTGAGCAGAGGTGTGGCAATGCAAAAGGTTGAGGAGGATAATTCACTAGAGCAGGAGTCAGTTAGTCTAATGCTTTACCAATCATAACAACTGTCACGAATAGAAGTGAAAGACACTGGATGTGAGCGACCAGTAACTCCACAGATTTTCTACCGCCAGGTGATTCACCGGCGGGTTCAGTCCCATTCATGTTACTGGGACTGAATATCGGGCGGGGCAAATAACACGCGGCCAATAAGATTCCGCCCGTTTGTCGCTTCTGCCAAAGACGAAATTCAGCTGTGTAACAGCCGCATCTCTTACCAGTTCAGAAAGAGTATGTTTTGCCAAAGAATGGGGAATGTATTGTTTGTTGCATGAGTGAGGAAATCAGAAACTCTTTCTAGGTGTAGGAATTGAGGTTTTGTTAAGTAAAGCAAAAGTAGGAAGAGTTACCTTCTACAGTTATTAACACAGAGTTACTGAGGTGTGATAATAATTGCCTTCCGAACAATCTCATCTCAAACTGCAGCTGTAAAATCCTGTGCATATCTTGGAAAGGTTGCTGATAACGATGGAGGCAAAATGATGAGGGGAACAAATATCGAGGGAGCTCAGTAACAAATTGTCCCGATTGAAAGTGAAGTTGTTGACGTTGTTCTGGTCGGAATCGGAACAGGTAATGGGAGCTGAATTTCCTTTCATATACTCACCCGGCTGGTGGTACAAAGAAACACTGGTGATCATCTTTTGTCCTAGACCAGAAGATTAAAAATAATAGATTTTAAATAATTTATTTTCGTATCGCAACATAAATCTCTAAGGCGCGAGACTCTGAGGGTCAATTAACTTTGAGAGGTGGTATCAAACGGATGATAATGAATTGACTGGTCATTGGCCTAGAAATTAGGTATAGCCCCGCCAGGTCATTAGCGCCCGAAATTTAGCGCTCGGCCGGATTCCCGTAGCGCCAGCCTGAAATTCAATTGCGCCGCCCCAACATGGAGGCAGGTGCTTTTGGAGGGTCTGGCTGCCTCGTTTGGGGTGAAGAATGTCAGTTTCAGGTGTCCAGCTGCCGCTGCGCCACCCGATGCGGTGCGGCAGGCTGGGGTACTGCAGGCCTCCTCCTTCTCTTAAGGAGGAGCTGCCTGCAGCCGTGAGATTGCCGCTGGATTCCCCCGGCAAATGAGCCCGGCACCACGGAGAAGTGCCGGGCTCGCGGGAGTGACACACCAATGCAGCGGGGGGGTGATGCAGGAGTCCGGGGAGGGAGGTGCTGCCAGGCGGCCGCTGGGAAAGCGTCCGGCCACCCCTCCACCTTTATGCGCCGGCCTCTCGGAGCTGCAAGGCACCGTTTTGCAAACCCTGTTTGCGGCCGCCGTGGGAGAGGCGGCCGCAACTGAATTTGGCGGTCGGACCGGAATTGCATTGGAACCGGGGCGCTGTGCAGACCGATGACGTCATCGGTGCCGGCGCAGCGCTAACGGCTAATGTCGATGTTACGGACCAACTGAATTTCGGGCGCGAAAAAACTTCCGGCGCAAACCAATCTATAGCCCATAAGTGGGCGCAAACGCGACTGAATTTCTAGGCCATTATATTTAAAGTCAATGGAGGGAAAAGCAGGCTTGCAATTATTACAGGCGGCCAATGGACATCACCCAATTTACACCATCGCAGGAATGTAAAACTAGCTCTGTTATCATGGGCCACAATTACAGAGATATGCGCCAGAACTCTCAACATCCCTAGGGGTGTAAAACGGCGATTTCCGATCATCCTTCCGTCATACCCACCGCCCACCCCACATTATATTATTTTCCATTGAAAACAACGCAAAGCAAAAGCGAGTGGGATATATAACGGGCAGCATTCCCACATTGCCCATATTATCCAGCTGAAGTTGAGGCAGCTACACACAGGCAGCCGACATCAATAGAGATGCCAACGGCATCATTCAGATGCTTTGCTATTTATTTCGTCTAGCAATTCTAATATTACATTACTGGTTTTTAGCCTGCTGCCTTAGCTCGGGTTAATTCGTTATAAATTTATTTCCTGAAGATGTTGCAGTATTAAATCATATCGGGTGTAACACAAAACGTGAGCAATGCATTCGGCCTCCCATTATACGCACCGGGGTGTGGAACAGGCAGAAGAAGCAATGCCGCCCATTATACCGTTGCTGCCCAGGAGGAAGTTCTACCCCATAAAGACGCAGCAGGAGAACAATTCTAGAGGTCGCTACAATTTAACGTGGTAACTCGGTAAAAGCATACTTTTGCGGTGAAATTTGTGTTGTGCGGACGCACAAAATGGCGGGAATTAATCGGTCGCCCCTTTTTCACACTGCCAAGTTTCCGTTTCCACAGAGGGTTGAGCGCACACAATAAGATTTTTACCAGTTATCAGAGCCAAGTTTTACAGGTAGATATTCAGTTCCATTGCAGTCAATCGATGTCAACATCAGGCGGGACCAAAAACGTGCAGCAGATTGGATAGCGCCCATTTGTGCACCAGCCCAAGAACACTATCTACTTTTCTTCAACTGAAGGTGTTGCTGATCTCTGGAAGCCTTTATACAAAATTGGAATGGCATAAAATATCAGAAAGTATAACTCACTTTGGACAGTCACAGCATCACTGGGAATAGATTTAATCCGGCGTCCGGACACTTGTTTCTCATAAAGGCATTTGTAGCATCCGTCACTATTGGTATTTACATTTATTATTGAGTTAGTAAACGATTGTTGTTCCTTGTATATTTCATTGGTTGTATTGCCAACCGGCCACCTGAGTAACCACTGAAGCTGACCGAAAGTGTAACCATTGGCAGCATCGCAGATAATGATGAGTTCTTCTCTGACCAGATATACCGGATAACTGGGCCTTGTTGGAGGAGGTGGGGGGTCTGAAACGACAGAATTCATTGCTGATGTTACACTCAGGCTCTGAATGATGAATAAGCAAATTAACATTGCATTAACACATATGATCTGGTGCACGTTCAGTGTCACAATGTTGCTGCTGTGTTAGAACAAATGTAAACTTCATTACATAAAGGACAGAAAATAACAGGTTTCTGTCAAAGTTTGTTCTATAATAAATGGACCAACACAATTATAATAATATACACCAGCGAATATCACACACTTATTTTGCAAACTATCGTTGTATTCCTTGGTATTTAGATGATTAAGATGTGATTTTATTGAACCTTTCAAGATATTATGGGTAACATAGGGTCCTAAATTTAAAAAAAGGAAACTACGATGGTCTGAGGCTGGAGTTTTGTAGGATTGATTGGGGAATGTCACTCAAAGGGTTGACGGTGGATAGGCAATGGCAAACATTCAAAGACCGCATGAATGAACTACAGAATTTGTTCCTCACAGTTTGGCATGAAAATAAAACAAAAAAGGTGAATCAACCGTGGCTAACAAGGGAAATTAGTGATAGCATAAGATCCAAGGAGAGGACATATAAATTGGCCAGAAAAAGCAGTAAACCTGAGGATTGGGAGCAGTTTACGATTCAACAAAGGAGGACAAAGAGATTAATTAAGAAAGGGAAAATAGAATATGAGAGTAAGCTTGCGGGTACATAAAAACTGACTGTAAAAGCTTTTATAGATATGTGAAGTGAAAAAGATTGGCGAAGTCCAGCATAGGTCCCTTGCAGTCAGAATCAGGGGAATTTATAATGGGGAACAAAGAAATGGCAGACCAATTAAATAAATATTTTGTTTCGGTCTTCACAAAGGTGGACACAAATAACCTCCCAGAGATGTCGGGGAACATACGGTCTGATGAAAGGGAGGAACTGAAAGAAATCGGTATTTGTAGGGCAATGTTGTTCGGGAAATTGATGGGATTGAAGGCAAATAAATTTCCAGTGTCTGATAATCTACCTCCTAGGGCAGTTAAGGAAGTGGCCCTAGAAATAGTTGATGCTTTGCTGATCATCTTCCAGCATTCGATGGAATCTGGAACAGTATCCATGGATTGGAGGGTAGCTAATTTTACCCCACTATTCAAAAACGGTGGTAGAGAGAAAACAGGGAATTACAGACCGGTAAGCCTGACATCGGCAGTGGTGAAAATGCTAGAGTCCATTATAAAAGATGTAATAGCAGAGCACTTGGAAAACAGCGACAGGATCGGACAAAGTCAACATGGATATACAAAAGGTAAATCGAGCTTGACTAATCTACTGGAATTTTTTGAGGATGTAACTGGTAAAATAGATAAGGGAGAACCAGTGGATGTGGTGTATTTGAACTTTCAGAAGGCTTTCGACAAGGTCCCGCATAAGAGATTAGCGTGTAAAGTTAAGGCACATGAGATTGGGGGCAAGGTATTGACTTGGATAGAGAACTGGTTGGCAGACAGAAAGCACAGAGTTGGAATAAATGGCTCTTTTTCCGAGTGGCAGGCAGTGACTAGTGGGGTAACGCAGGGATTGTTCCTTGGGCACATGATATTCACAATATATTTTAATGATCTAGACAAGGGAACTAGACGTAATGTCTCCAAATTTGCAGACGACACAAAGCTGGGTGGGCGTGTGTGCTGTGAGGAGGATGCCGAGACACTCCAGGATGATTTGGACAGGTTGGGTGATTGGGCAAAAGAATGGCAGATGCAATATAACGTGGATAAATGCGAGGTAATCCACTTTGGTGGCAAAAACAGGAAGGCAGATTATTATCTGAATGGCAATAGATTGGGAGAATGGGAAGTGCAACGAGACCTGGGTGTCCTTGTGCACCAGTCGCTGAAGGTAAGCATGCAGGTGCAGCAGGCAGTTAAGCAGGCAAATGGCATGTTGGCCTTCGTAGCGAGAGGGTTTGTGTACAGGAACAAGGATGTCTTGCTGCAGTTGTACAGGGCCTTAGTGAGACCACATCTTGGTTATTGTGTGCAGTTTCGGTCGCCTTATCTGAGGAAGAATGTTTTTGCCATGGAGGGGGAGCAGCGAAGATTCACCAGACTGATACCTGGGATGGCAGGAATGAAGTATGAGGAGAGCTTGGGTCGATTGGAGTTTAGAAGAATGAGAGAGGATTTCATTGAAACTTATAAAATTTAAACAGGACTAGACAGACTAGATGCAGTAAGGATGTTCCCGATGGCGGGGGTGTCCAGAACCAGGGGTCACAGTCTAAGGGGTAAGCCATTTAGGACAGAGATGAGGAGGAATTTCTTCACCCAGAGAGTGGTGAACCTGTAGAATTCTCTACCACAGAAGGCAGTGGAGGCCAATTCATTAAAAATATTCAAGAAGGAGTTGGATATATTTCTTAAGGCTAAAGGGATCAAGGGATATGGAGAGAAGGTAGGGACAGGGTACTGAGATTGAATGATCAGCCATGATCTCATTGAATGGCGGAGCAGGTTCGAGGGGCCGAATGGCCTACTCCTGCTCCTATCTTTTATGCATCTATGAAAACGCTTATTTCCTTCACTAAAATTGGTGGGCATTTTGAAATGGGCCATCAATCCCAGCTCAGCCAATCGGGGACTGAGTTTCTAGCATTTCATTGATTGGTCAGAGTTGGGTTTAAACTGCCTGGCTTTCGGTCTGCAGCCAATCAGTGCTCGGGGCGGTCCGTCACTGAGTATAACAAGGCGGACACACTGCAGATTCCGCATTGACAGTCCCTTTGTTCCAGATTTTGCTGAGATCAGTTGAGAAAATGGCCAGGACCAATGAGACAGCGCGCAAATCGACCGGACGGAAAGCTCCTCACAAATAGCTGGTGATCAAAGCGGCCCGGAAGAGCGCTCCAGCCACGGGCGGAGTGAAGAACTCCCATCGCTACAGACCTGGCACTGTGGCTCTGAGGGAGATCCGCCACTACCAGAAATCCACCGAGCTGCTGATCCGCAAACTGCCCTTCCAGCGCTTGTTGGGGGAGATCGCTCAGGACTTCAAGACCGACCTGCGCTTCCAGAGCTCGGCCGTCGTGGCCCTGCAGGAGGCCAGCGAGGCTTACCTGGTGGGACTCTTTGAGGACACCAATCTTTGTGCCATCCACGCTAAGTGAGTCACCATCATGATCAAAGGCATCCAGCTGGCCGGCCGCATCCACAGGGAGCGCGCCTGAACTCCCCCTGCCCGGCTCCAGACTTTAGCACCAAATGCAGCAACGGCTCTTTTATGAGCCACCAAATCAGCAAAGGAACGTGCTGCAATCTGTGCAAGGCAAATTGGCCTGCACACACCGTGCAGGTCTTGTAGTGTTACCTTAACTGGGGATTTACAAATTGGGGGCAGTGAATATCTGATGGAGTGTTTATGATCTCGGTTGAAATGTGAGTGAGCTGCCCAGTCAACTCAATGAACTCGCACAGTGTGAGTCGGAAACTTTAATTGGCAGTTCTGATTGTGAATTGATACAACTCCACATATCGGGATAGATCCGCGCGAAAGAGAGAACGAGGTGTCTGAATATTGAATCTCACCTTTAAAATCAGCTCTTAATGCGGGACAGGTGGGAGCTTTAGTTACTATTTGAAATATTTTAAATTAACCAATGCTGCAATTCTGGTTCGATCCTGTCTGCTAATTAAAAGGGGAAATGTTTGTATGGTTCTGGATGTACATATTTCTCCCTTTGGAATTATTGTCCCAATAAGGAACAGTAAGCCCAGCAACCGCTCACTCACTTTATACTCGGTTCTTAACATCCGTTCATATTCGGCTCTCCCAACAACGTGTTCATTGAGTGTCGGTCTCACGTTAGTGTCCGTGTGTTTTGTTTTACTCTGAAGCCAGTCCTTCTTTATATCGATTCACTGATCAGAATATTCTCTCACAGCATGCCCGCTGCACTGTTTGTAGATCTAGATTTCTACATGTTCCACAGTCAGTGTCCTGTTTATAACCGAAAATGGCTAAATAGTAAGCAACCCTTTCCCAGATGCAGTGGGTGGCTCTGAAAAGAGCCTTTGGGTTATTAGATTGAATCCTGTCCACTTTACTTGCTCTTGGAGCTGGCAGTGCTGGTTTTCTTGGGTAGCAGCACCACCTGGATATTAGGCAGCACCCCGCCCTGAGCGATGGTCACCTTTCCCAGCAGCTTGTTGAGCTCCTCGTCGTTGCGGATGGCCAGCTGCAGGTGTCTGGGGATGATGCGGGTCTTCTTCTTGTCGCGGACCGCGTTGCCCGCCAGCTCCAGGATTTCAGTGGTCAGATACTCGAGCATAGCAGCCATGTAGACTGGGGCTCTGGCACCCACACGCTCAGCGTAGTTGCCCTTTCGCAGGAGCTTGTGACAACGGCCCACAGGGAACTGCAATCCGGCCCGGGATGAGCGAGACTTGGCCCTGGCCCGAGCATTACCGCTGGTTTTTCCTCTTCCAGACATTTCCACAATACACTCGTTCAGAGAAAGAATGAAAATCTCCTCCCACATCTGCCCTTCTTATAGCTTCTGGAGGAATGCAGATAGCGTACTTGTGATTGGTCGCTCTATGGTCAACTTCATTGGTGTTTTCTGGTGACCAATCACAGTCTGTTTTTTCCTGCCATTGAAAAGTGTGTGGAAATAACTGCCTCAACAGTCATACCGCCAACCCTTTTTTAATTTCAAAAAGACCGCCAATATTTTCCTAAACCAACGAATTAAGTTAATAAATTGACTATCAGCCAAAGATTTCTGGACATTTTTTTATTCCTTTTGTCTTATTCCAACTCTCCCTTGCAAATTCTAGGCTGTTACAATTAGGATTAATTTCGGGTTCAAGTTCAAACTGTATCGGGCGGGCATCAGTTTGCATTGATTCTGTAACGGGACACATTCCATCTCAATCTTTGTGAGGTTTCACAGATTATCGATCGATCATTTGCACAGGCGCTGCTGCGGGAGTGAAACCAGAACTGGGAGTCCTGCTGTGAGAAGAGAAGAGGGCCAGAGGGTTCAAACTGCCCCCTTTCTGGTCTCTGTATGAACCCCCATTCTGCGTTGTAACACTGCAGGTATTCCCGGGTTAACAAACGGATTGACTCCCAACTGGCTTTACAAAAACATTGAAAAGGCCTTGAAAGAGAACGAGGTGACTAAAATCCGAATCTCATCCCTAGAACAAGCTTTTAATTCATCCTGTCTGACAGCAAAAGGAAAGAGCGAGCAGGGATCGTGTTTATAATTTACTGGGCAGGAAATTCAACAGTGACTCTCAGGTCGAAACGGATAATGGAACTGCTTATCTGAGAATTCCCAACTAAAGCTGCAGCTGGAAATTCAAAAATTGTTCTCAAAAACATTTGATCAGCAAATAATTATAGTAAACTGAGGAAAAACACAGCCAATTGCGTCGAAAGGAACACGCGTTTGTGTAGCTCTTTCGGAGAGGTTGTGGGAGGCTCTTAAAAGAGCCGTTGTGTTTTGGGTTTGTTCTTTCAGGACAGCATGGAGTTTTACTTGGAGCTGGTGTATTTGGTCACCGCCTTTGTCCCTTCCAACATGGCGTGCTTGGCCAGCTCCCCGGGCAGCAACAGGCACACGGCGGTCTGGATCTCCCAGGAGCTCATGGTGTGCCGCTTGTTGTAATGGGCCAGGCGGGAAGCCTCACCCGCAAAATGCTCGAAAATATCGTTCACAAACGATTTCATGACGCTCATGGCCTTGGAGGAGATGCCGGTGTCGGGGTGAAACTGCTTCATCACTTTGTAGATATAGATGGGATAACTCTTCTTCCTCGACTTTCTGCGTTTCTTGCCGCTTTACGCTGCCGCTTTCTTCACCATTATCTTGGCACCCTTCTTGGCAGCGGATTTCTTATCATCAACCATCGTCTCGTTCAGGATCAGGAAACAATTGAAGAGAACAATGCTCCGAGCTCGTATTATATAGGCAGCCCCACAATCCATCCGCAGAGCTATGCTAATGAGGGATGGGTGAAGGCAAGGATTGCGATTGGTTTATTGGCAACGTTGTCAATTTCCTTTGTTCTCTATCTCTCCGATTGTCTTCTTTACGCATCCAATCAGATTCTGCGTTCACCACAATCTCATAACTGTTATGCCATCACGTATTAAAACCCCTTCCATATTTATACTGTCCTCTAATCCCGTTTCTATTCTGCTCCCTCAAACCTGTTCAACGACGACCGGCGTTAAGTTGAAGATTATTTGTGGTTTTTTCCTCTGCATATATATTTGTGTGTGTAAAGAATCTTAACAGCCAACGCGCAGTAGTGATTGTTGATCTAGATTTCTAAATGTTCGACAGACACGGATATATACGAGTCATCTCAGATCAGGACATTTCCAGGGCATCCACTGTAAAGTTTTAATATAAGACTAACTCTAGGATAATTGCGATCAATTGATCAACAGTAACCAGCCCTTTCAGATACAGTGGGTGGGTCTGAAAAAGCCTTTGGGTTATTCGATTAAATATTGTCCGTTTACTTGCTCTTGGAGCTGGCAGTGCTGGTTTTCTTGGGCAGTAGAACAGCCTGGATATTAGACAGCACCCCGCCCTGAGCGATGGTCATCTTTCCCAGCGGTTTGTTGAGCTCTTCATCGTTGTGGATGGCCAGCTGCAGGTGTCTGGGGAGGATGCGGGTCTTCTTGTCGCAGGCCGTGATGCCGGCCAGCTCCAGGATTTCAGTGGTCAGATACTCGAGCACAGCAGCCATGTAGACCGTGGCTCTGGCACCCACACGCTCAGCATAGTTGCCCTTTCGCAGGAGCCTGTGAACACGGCCCACAGGGAACTGCAGTCCGGCCCGGGATGAGCGGGACTTGGCCTTGGCCCGAGATTTACTGCCGGATTTTCCTCTTCCAGACATTTCCACAATTCACCCGTTCAGAGAAAGAATGAAAGTCTCCTCCCACATCTGCCCTTCTTATACCTTCTGGAGGAGTGCAGACAGCGTACTTGTGATTGGTCGCTCTGTGGTGAATTTCATTGGTGCTTTCCAGTGACCAATCACAGTTTGTTATTCCCTCCAATGAAAACTGTCCTCAACATTCAGACCGCAAACCAGTTTTTTAATTTCAAAAAGCCCGCCAATATTTTCTAAAACAAGCGAACTAAGTTAATAAATTCTCCATTAGCCAAAGATATTCCGGAAATTTTTGTTCTTCCTTCTGTCTTATTCCATCTCTCCCTTGCAAATTCCAAGCTGTTACAATCAGGATTAATTCCGCGTTCAATTTGAAACTGCAACAGGCGGGAATCAATTTCCATTGACTTTGAAACAGGAGACATTCCAGCTCAATCTTTGTAAAAGTGAGGTCTCACAGATTATCCATCGATCATTTGCACAGGCACTGCTGCGGGAGTGAAGGTAGATCTGGGAGTACTTCTGTGAAAAGGTGAGAGGGACAAAGTGATCAAACTGCCCTGTTCTGTTCTCTAAAATAATTCCCATTCTGGGTTGTTACACTGCACAAAGCCTCAATTAATTATCCGATGACTCCCAAATGGCATTAAAAAAATTGGAAAGGTCTCTTCAGCGAATAAAGTGACTGAAATTAGTGTCTTGTCCCTTCCTTAAACAAGCTCTTAATTCATCGGCAGGCGGTGTAACTGAACGGGTCTGTGAGTAAAGGGAAAGAGCGACCACGACCGTGTTTGTAGTTCTCACCAGCCAAGCACAGAGGAAACGGCATCCGCTGGGGGAGCGGTGCTCGCAGGGGCCCTTCCCATCGGTTTAAAAAGTGTGGGGGAGGCCGAGGCGAGGGTTGTATTTGAGTGCATGGTCAGACTTCTTTTTATCACACTTATATCAGCCAAAATGTGATTGTTTCACAAATCGCTTTTATCATTCATTAAATGGGCCACCTGGAGACGATATTAATTATCATCCAAATTACTGATAAACCGAGTGCGTGACCCAGACTGGAGTGGGTGTTCCTGAACAGGTTTACACATTCCGCCAGTTGATATTTTATTTTCACCCACAGGGTCATGGGGGGTCTGGTACTATTTTGCCTGAAAGGGTGGGAGAGGCAGAAACCCTCATCGCATTTTAAAAAGTTCATGGTCATATCCAAGCAGTGCCGTAAACTGCAAGGCTACGGACCAAGAGCTGTAAAGTGGGATTTGGCTTTATAGACTTTTATGGCTGACACAGACATGATGGGCCAAATGGCCTCCTTCTGTGCCATATATTTCTTTGATACAATAAATCGCAGACAGACAGCTATAGAGTAAATCACACTCATGTACTGTAGGGGTTGCAAAATTCCCCTATTTCCCTGAAGATTGAAAAATATTAGTCCACATCGCGGACGAAGAATTGCGTGACCTGAATTGTCTCAACATCAGGACTTTAAGATAAAAATGGTACACTTTGAGTTTCGAACTGTGCAAATTGCAGAGGGATTTGAAAAGAACGTGGACAACACAGGAGTCGAGGAATTCTGTGGAAAACATTCACTTATCTTGAGACAGTACTTTAATAATAAAATCGTTCCCTGGAGTTTGGGCAATCACAAAAGGTTTTAAAATGGCCAGAGAAAGGATGGCCAAAGGACAAAAAAACAGCTGGAGTTGTCTGTGTGAAAAGGTGGGAGGATGCAGTGGCTGTGAGTCAGTACTGCCAATCAAAGGGAGGTTCCCTCAGAAGCACTTGAAGTTGCTTATTGACATAAGGGATTACAACTACTTGAGACCAACCGCAGGACAATCGATTGTAACTGCTTCTCTTTACACAGCCATTCAAACTACTCAGACACACAATGGAGACACTGAAACCATGGACCAGATCTTGAATGGGAACAGTTTAAGCATTGAATGGGTTTAAATCACCCAGCATTCTGGACAATAGGGCTGTTGCATTCCCTTTTGTTTCAGCCCAGGTAAACTCCGGATGTGGGCGGGAATATTTCGGCCCCACAGTGCAGACACACTAACCCAGTCCAACCACTTTGATTTAGCCAATCACAGCTTTTCTCGTGTGTGTGTTGGAACTTTCTGGGCGCGAATCTCCCAGCCAGGCAAACAGCAGGGGGTAGCAGGGGGCTCACCGAGTATATAAGATAGCTGCTGAGAAGCTATCGCTCTCTTTTTACTTCCTGTGACCACAGGTGAGCCTCTCTCTCTCTCTCTCACTTCGCTGGACCACATGTGAGCAGAGTTTCTGACTCCTCAGAAAAGCAACCTAGTAAGGAGGTAAGGGGTTAAGGGATGGTAATTAAGTGCATATTGCTAAGATTGTTTAATTAACATTGTAGTCACTTACCCCTCGTTTTTATGGTCTGCATTCCCCATTTAAGCAATTTTACTGTAATTACTGTGTTTGTGTGGTATAGTTTACAATTTGATTGTAGTTTCTTTTAGTTAATAAAACTTGATTTTTCTCTAATCCAAACCACGTGTCCGTTTTTAATATCATTAATTATAAGCCCTGCATTCAGAACTGGAAGGTGGGGTAGCGATTCCAAACCGCTGTTTTAAAATTGGTTTATTGGAAATTGGTCAGAATGCAGGCAAAGGCTGCAGACCAGGTGAATTACCTTGAACCAGTTAAAGATGCCCCCTTACAAAATGGCGACCACGGCAGGACTGCAGGCCGTTTTTCATTTGATGAGTGGTTTGGATCTGGAGAAAGTACCAGCTCTTGTTTCTCTCGTTGTCAGTATGTGGGTAGCCCTGTAAATTTTAGTGGCAGTGTGTAGGCTGACCTATCGGGGTACAGGTGGCTGGTTTAGGAAGGATGAGATGAGGGAGCAGAAGGAGGTTAAGGAGGCCAAGAATCGGGAGTCCCAGTTTGAAAAATGCCAGACATTTATAGAGTGCCTGGTGCAGGAAGTCACTGAGGCCAGGGAACGTGAGATGAGACTGTGGGAAGAGAATGCCCGCCTCATCTCAGAAGTAATGGAGCAGGAGGAATGGTTTGGGAATTAAAGGCAGCCTATAAGCTGGCCTCCGCCCAAAGGTTTAGTGAAGCAGATCATGGCCCCTGTAGGGCAGAGGGAGAAAGCCTAACGTGGCGTTAAAGGTAGCAAGGGGAATGGTTTGCGTGATCAGCCCGAAGGCAGGTCAGCTGGATTTTACTGGCAGCTCAAATCAAATCGCCCCAGAGGCAACACCCAGGGAAAGGCTGGCTCGGGAATTAGAGACCCCAAGAATGCAGCCCAAAGTTCCGAGTCTTGAGGAGCTCTGGCAGCAAGGAGGGGTGGTCAATGGGGTGGTAGGAGAACGCCAGCAGGTCCCACTAGGCAGGCGGGGACCAGGACCAGTGTACCTACTCCGACAATGGAGGTACGGTCCGCTCGTGAGGAGTAAGCCTGAGAATAGGAATCCTCAGCCCACAGTAGGTTCAAGTTCACAGGAAAGTGCTGTGGCTTGTGTGGGGGGAGGAGCCATTCCTAGGCAGAGTAAGCTGTTTAAGCCAGGGAACAGGGAAGGAGAGTTCTGGGACCCCTGTAGAGCAGGTCCAGTAGCAGAAATCCAGGACAAGGGAGGCACAAAGGGGATAGTTGTGGCCCCAGGCCAAAGGCAGGTCCAAGTCCAAAATTCCCCATTTTAAGCCACCCGGGTAAGAGAACATGAGTTCGCTTACCAAACAAGTTCATGTTCACAGCCTGTAAAGACAGGCTCTGTGGCTTGTTCTCAGGGAAAAGTTGTCCAACCCGCAAATTGGGACACTTCCCTACGCCAGTAGGACCCTGGTTTTGCACAAAGTTCAAATTTGGAAAGGTAATGTGGCTTCGAAATTGAGAAACAGCAGCCTGGGATCAGAAATCAGCAGGCTGCTGCCCATCCATTCACAGATCGCTTGGAGCCTGCCCGCGCATGTGCAGTCGCTGGTCTGGAGACAGGAATCCCCGACTTCTGAGCAGAAGGTTCGTGCAGGCGCAGTCGTGCACCTGAGGGGAGAGTTTTGCCAGGATCATGTTCACGCAAGCGCGGTTCCGCAGCCCGTACCCCCAGCGGATCCTCCTCAGTTTTCCCGCGCAGGCGCGGTCGCGCGCCTGAGGGGAGAGCTTTGCCAAAAGGAGGGCCTCGCAGGCGCAGACGCGCGGCTGAGGGAAGAGGTTTCTCAACTCCCGGTTCGCGCAGTTGTAGTTGGGATATCCGGAACCCCCAGCGACTCCTTTCCTCTGCGAGGCCGAGCACGCAGGCGCAGTCGGCCATTTAAAGATCCCGGCTGCTAAGTTTTTACGCGCAGGTGCAGAAGCCTGCTTGGAAGACCCAGCGTTTCTTCCAACCGTTTTTAAAGAGACCGAACTTGCAGGCGCGGTTGTGTGTGCTAGTGTAGCAGTTCCCCAGCCCTTTAAAGAAATTGTTCACGCAGGTGCGGTTGCCTGCGGGACCACAGCGGCCCCTCTCCTGTTTTGCCACGCAGCCACGATCGCCTATTTGATGCCAGAGGCTTCACAGACTCTGCCGTGGGACAAAGTGGAGGAGGCTTGCGCAGGCACGGGCGCCAGCTTGAATACAAAGGTTTCACAGCCTCTGCCGGGGAACTCAGGAAAGGAGGTTTGTGCAAGCACAGTTGCCGGTGGGACCAGCGTGTCTCTTTTCCAGGAGGTTTGCTCTGGCGCACTCACCTGCTTGAATACAGAGGCTTCACAGCCTCTGCCGAGGGACTCACGGGAGGGGCTTTGCGCAGGCGCAGTCGCCTGTTTAAAGGGCCCAGCATCCCTGCCAACCTCTAGAATGGTTCCCCCCATGATGTGGGATCCTGCGGGGGGCAGGTATAGCTATTAATCTTGCAGGTTAGCTGGTAACAGGTTTTGGACATGGGGGAGAAGGTTCCCAGCCAGCTACAGCTGCGAGCCTGGCTCAGGGTCCGCCAGCCAAAGTTTCCCCCACAGAGACGCCCCTCAGAATGTCTCAGCAGGCCCGCAAGCCCAAGTAAAGGTGGTCACCAGGGTACATGCCACAAAGAGCAATCTCCCAAACCGGGGAGAAGCCAAAGGGCAGAGTTCCCCAATCAACAGCCATAAGGTGCGAGGGAGCAGAGACAGGAAGCAGTCCAGCTTCGCTGCAGCCAGCAGCAATCTGCAAAAGTGCCAGATATTAGCCTGGCTGTCCGGAGATGGGCGGCATTTGTATTATAGCTTTGGTGTGAATGTAGCGTGCTTTTAATGTGTGTTTTATGTTTTGTTGACATAACAAGTTTTAAGTTTAAGTTTGAACAGTTTAAGTTTACATGTGTGCCAAATGCTTGTATTTTGGTCCGAGGTCAATGGATCCGACCATGTCTCCACCTAAGTCAGCAGGTCAGTGAGACCTGGCTGCATGTCCTTTTAAGTTTTGCAGGAGATTGGACCAAGAAGCAGCCATGTTCGCCCAGCCCCAGCTGGGCATCGAATGAAGATACGGATACGGAATGTTGGGGATCACCTCGCCACTGGACGAATCCAGGAGACCCCGCAGTGATCATCATGAAGAACTGGATAGGGTCCGGAGGGACATGCCTACTCCTCCTATGGGGAGGAGATGGCCCCCGCTGGGTGTGGCACGGCCCCCAACCCAGCACCATCCTGACTGAAGTTCACTTGCAGGAGACCTCGCTGTTAAGGAGTCATGATGGGGAAGCGCAGGGCCCTTGTCAGATCGGGACGCGTTCCTCGGTGGTGGGTGGTGATGGCCCAGGAAAGATCGTATAGAGGAGGGGGAGACCCAAGCGTCGCGTGGGTGCGGTCGGGGAGGGAGGAACTCACCCTGGGGCCCCCGGGCAAAGAGAGTAAGTGTGGCTGGGAAGGATGAGTGGGTGGCCGGATCTGGGATCCAAGTCTCAGTATGGGGCCAGGGAGAGCCGCCACACAGGCACCGATCATTTTCTGCAGCCAGTCGAAGGAAGACGGGAGGGGGAGGGACTGGGAGTCATGATCCCATACTCCCCAGTCTCGGTCTGTGCCATGGGTATTTTAAACATGAGTGGAACCCCAACTCCACAATAGGACAAGGGAACGGTTTGGGGCTGGTGGAGCAGGCTGGTCTCATAGAGTCATAGAGTCATAGAGTTTTACAGCACAGGAAGAGGCCCTTCGGCCCATCGTGTCTGCGCCGCCCATCCATCCCTGTTCAGTCTAATCCCATTTTCCAGCATTTGGTCCATAGCCTTGTATGCAATGGCATTTCAAGTGCTCATCCAAATGCTTCTTGAATGTTGTGAGGGTTCCTGCCTCCACCACCCTTTCAGGCATTGAGTTCCACATTCCAACCACCCTCTGGGTGAAAAAGTTCCTCCTCAAATCCCCTCTAAATCTCCTGCCCCTTACCCTGAATCTATGCCCCCTTGTTATTGACCCCCCCACTAAGGGGAAAAGTTCCTCTTTATCTACCCTATCTATGCCCCTCATTATTTTGTACACCTCAATCAGGTCCCCCCTCAGCCTTCTCTGCTCCAAGGAAAACAACTCCAGCCTGTTCAGCCTCTCTTCATAGCTGAGGCGCTCCATCCCAGGTAACATCCTGGTGAATCTTCTCTGCACCCTCTCCAAAGCAATCACATCCTTCCTATAGTGAGGCGACCAGAACTGCACACAGTACTCCAGCTGTGGCCTCACCAGCGTTTTGTACAGCTCCATCATAACCTCCCTGCTCTTATATTCTATGCCTCGGCTAATGAAGGCAAGTATCCCATATGCCTTTTAAATCCATTCTGCCTGTTTTAAAGTTTAAGACAATCAAAGAGGGGTGGGAGGTACATTTACTGCCCAGGTGGGAGGAGCAATACCCAATCGAATTTTGCGACCCATCATTGGCACATGATGGTCAGGGTTTATTTACGCATGTTGTTTCACATGTTTAATGATTTTTTTGTATTTTGTTTTATAGTTCCAAGTCGAGCAGAGGCGTTGTACCCTCTCCGTGCTTGAGATCATTTTGATTACATTGTGTAACTAAGATTGCAACATTTTGTAATAAGTTATAATGTAACAAGCGTTTGTAATTCTGGATTATATTGTATAATTTTACAAGTGTGTGGTTGTATGAGACCCCTTATCGTAAACTAATGTATCTGTAGGATGCCTACCGCAACATGGTTATTCTCGAATTTTAGGGAATAGATGGTTCGGAGATCAGTGGCAGATAGCTGTTAGGTAAATACAGGGGATGATTCTTTGTGAGCGGGCCTGAAAATTTTGCTCACTCCTTCGAGTTGATACTACAAGCATCTTGGGAGTATCAAAAGGCGGGAATGTAGGGGTTGCAAAATTTCCCCTATTTCCCTGAAGATTGAAAAATATTGGTCCACATCGCGGACGAAGAATTGTGTGACCTGAATTGTCTCAACATCAGGATTTTAAGATTAAAATGTTACCCTTTGAGTTTCAAACTGTGCAAATTGCAGCGTGGTCTGAAAAGATTGTGGACAACACAGGAGTCGAGGAATTCTGTGGAAAATATTCACACACCTTGAGACAGTACTTTATTAATAAAATCGTTCTCTGGAGTTTGGGCAATCACAAAAGATTTTAAAATGGCCAGAGAAAGCATGGCCAAAGGACAAAAAAAACAGCTCGAGTTGTCTGTGTGAAAAGGTGGGAGGATGCAGTGGCTGTGAGTCAGTACTGCCAATCAAAGGGATGTTCCCTCAGAAGCACTTGAAGTAGCTTATTGACATAAGGGATTACAACTGCTTGAGACCAACCGCAGGACAATCGATTGTAACTGCTTCTGTTTACACAGCCATTCAAACTACTCAGGCACACAATGGAGACACTGAAACATTGGACCGGATCTTGAATGGGAACAGTTTAAGCATTGAATGGGTTTTAATGACCCAGCATTCTGGACAATAGGGCTGTTGCATTCCCTTTTGTTTCAGCCCAGTTAAACTCCGGATGTGGGCGGGAACATTTCGGCCCCACAGTGCAGACACACTAACCCAGTCCAACCACTTTGAGTTAGCCAATCACACCTTTTCTCTTGTGTGTGTTGGAACTTTTTGGGCGCGAATCTTCCAGCCAGGCAACAGCAGCGGGGGGCAGGGGGCTCACCGAGTATATAAGATAGCTGCTGAGAAGCTATCGCTCTCTTTTTACTTCCTGGGACCACAGGTGAGCCTCTCTCTCTCTCTCTCACTTCGCTGGACCACATGTGAGCAGAGTTTCTGACTCCTCAGAAAAGCAACCTAGTAAGGAGTTAAGGGGTTAAAGGATGGTAATTAAGTGCATATTGCTAAGATTGTTTAATTAACATTGTAGTCACTTACGCCTCGTTTTTACCGCCTGCAATCCCCAATTTAAGCAATTTTACTCTAATTACTGTGTTTGTGTGGTATACTTTATAATTTGATTGTAGTTTCTTTTAGTTAATAAAACTTGATTTTCCTCTCATCCAAACCACGTGTCCGTTTTTAATATCATTAATTATAAGTCCTGCAGTCAGAACTGGAAGGTGGGGTAGCGACACGAAACCGCTGTTTTAAAATTAGTTTATTGGAAATTGGTCAGATTGCAGGCAAAGGCTGCACACCAGGTGAATTACCTTAAACCAGTTAAAGATGCCCCCCTTACAAAATGGCGACCACGGCAGGACTACAGGCCGTTTTTGATTTGCTGAGTGGTTTGGATCTGGAGAAAGTACCATCTCTTGTTTCTCTCGTTGTCAGTATGTGGGTAGCCCTGCAAATTTTAGCAGCAGTGTGTAGGCTGACCTATCGGGGTATAGGTGGCTGGTTTCGGAAGGATGAGATGAGGGAGCAGAAGGAGCTTAAGGAGTCCAAGAATCGTGAGCTCCAGTTTAAAAAATGCCAGGCATTTGTAGAGTGCCTGGTGCAGGAAGTCACTGAGGCCAGGGAAAGTGAGATGAGACTGCAGGAAGAGAATGCCCGCCTCATCTCAGAAGTAATGGAGCTGGAGGCATGGTTTAGGGAAGTAAAGGCAGCCTATAAGCTGGCCTGCGCCCAAAGGTTTAGTGAAGCAGATCATGGCCCCTGTAGGGCAGAGATAGAAAGCCTTAACATGGCTTTAAAGGTAGCAAGGGGAATGATTTGCGTGATCAGCCCGAAGGCAGGTCAGCTGGCTTTTACTGGCAGCCCAAATCAAATCACCCCAGAGGCAACACCCAGGGAAAGGCTGGCTAGGGAATTAGAGACCCCAAGAATGCAGCCCAAAGCTCCGAGTCATGAGGAGCTCTGGCAGCAAGGAGGGGTGGTCAATGGGGTGGTAGGTGAAAGCCAGCATGTCCCGCTAGGCAGGCGGGGACCAGGACCAGTGTGCCCCCTCCGACAATGGAGGTACGGTCCTATGTGTGGAGTGAGCCTGAGAATAGGAATCCTCAGCCCACAGTAGGTTCAAGTCCACAGGAAACTGCTGTGCCTTGTGTGGGGGGGAGGAGCCATTCCTAGGCAGAGTAAGCTGTTTAAGCCAGGGAACAGGGAAGGAGAGTTCTGGGACCCCTGTAGAGCAGGTCCAGTAGCAGAAATCCGGGACAAGGGAGGAACAAAGGGGATAATTTTGGCTCCAGACCAAAGGCAGGTCCAAGTCCAAAATTCCCCATTTAAAGCCACCCGGGTAAGAGAACATGAGTTCGCTTACCAAACAAGTTCAAGTTCACAGCCTGTAAAGACAGGCTCTGTGGCTTGTTCTCGGGGAAAAGTTGTCCAACCCGCAAATTGGGACACTTCCCTACCCCAGTAGGACCCTAGTTTTGCACAAAGTTCAAATTGAGTGCTGCTGGAGTTTTGCTAAGTGGGAGAAAAATCATTTAAGTGTATTTTGTGAATTTTAGTGTCTTAAGAAGTCAATTATTTGAAGAAAGTTTAATTTTTTAAGGGTTTCTTAAACTCTTGGGCAGTTTAAACCGGACGTAGAATCCGGGTATAAAAGGGGAGGGCCTAGTGCGGTGCACGGAGTGCTTTGTGCATTGAGTGCTGCAGGAATTTTGCTAAGTGGGAGAGTTCGGATAAGTGGGAGGTGAGGGTGTGAGCCGGTGAACCCCATTGAGGCTCACGGTGATTACATCTGCGACAAGTGTTTGCTGCTAGAGGAACTCAAGTTCCATGTTATGGAGCTTGAGACCGAGCTTCAGACACTGCGACACATCAGGGAGGGGGAGAAGTTCCTGGACACTATGTTTCAGGAGATGGTCACACCTATGAAGTTAATTACTGCAGATGTAGTCCGTGGTCAGGGACAGGATGGTGTGACTATGAGTGAGGAAGGTACAGGGATCCAGGATGTAGTGTTGAAGGAGACGCAGCCCTTGTTCTTGTCCAGCAGTATCGAGGTTCTTACTCCCTGTAAGGGCAGGAACGGGGACTGCAGGGAGGATGAGCAACCTGGCCACAGCACCGTGGTACAGGGGGCCATTCAAGTGGATGGAGTAAAAAGAAATGTTGTAGTGGTAGGGGATAGTATCATTAGGGGGTTAGATAGGGTTCTCTGCAGTCAAGAGCGGGAGCACCGAAGGCTGTGTTGCCTGCCCGGTGCCAGGATTAAGGACATCTCTTCTGGGCTGGAAAGAAACTTGGAGTGGGAGGGGGAGGATGCAGTTGTCGTGGTCCATGTTGGTACAAACGACGTAGATAGGACAAGGAAGACGGTTCTGTTAAAGGAGTATGAGCAGCTAGGGGTCAAATTAAAAAACAGAACCTCAAGGGTAATAATCTCTGGGTTTTTACCTGAGCCACGAGCGAATTTGGCTAGGATAAATAAAATTAAAGAGTTAAATGCGTGGCTCAAAGACTGGTGTGGGAGAAATGAGTTTTGCTTCTTGGGACACTGGCACCAGTACTGGGACAGGAGGGAGCTTTTCTGTTGGGATGGACTCCACTTGGCCAGTGCTGGGACTAGAGTCCTGGCGAATCATATAACTAGGGCTGTAGAGAGGGCTTTAAACTAATTAGTGGGGCGGAGGTTTCTAGAGAGCAAATAATAGAAATGACAACAGAGAAGGTCATAGACTTAGGTAGCAGTGGGGGAATTAAAAAACAGAATGTGTCAGGAAGGGACAGAAGGTATGGAGTAAAAAGTAAAGTACTAAAAAGGGAAAAAACTGGAACTAAGTGTTACAAAACATATTTGAAAGTTCTTTATCTGAATGCACTTAGCATTCGTAACAAAATGAATGAGTTAATGGCACAAATAATGACATATGGGTATGATCTTGTGGCCATTACAGAAACATGGCTGCAGGGTGACCATGACTGGGAATTAAACATACCAGGTTATTTAACAATCAGGAAGGACAGGCAGGAAGGGAGAGGAGGTGGGGTGGCTATGTTAATAAAGGAAGGAATCACTATAATACAGAGAAATGATATTGGGTCAAAGGAGCAGGATAGTGAAACAGTTTGGGTGGAGATAAGGAATAATAAGGGGAAAAAAACATTCGTGGGTGTAGCCTATAGGCCTCCGAACAGTTGCAACTCTGTTGGACGGAGTATTAATCAGGAAATATTTGAGGCTTGTAATAAGGGAACAGCTATAATTATGGGGGATTTTAATGATCATATTAACTGGACAAATCAAATTGGGCAGAGCAGCCTTGAGGATGAGTTCATTGAGTGTATTAGGGATGGGTTTCTTGAGCAGTAGGTAACTGAACCGACCAGGGGGCAAGCAACCTTAGATTTGGTCCTGCGTAATGAGACAGGATTGATTAAAAATGTCCTAGTAAAGGATCCCCTTGGAATGAGTGACCATAACATGGTGGAGTTCCATATTCAATTAGAGGGTGAGAAGGTTGGATCTCAAACAAGCATGCTGAGCTTGAATAAAGGAGACTATGAAGGTATGAGAGCGGAATTAATTAGAGTGGACTGGGAAAATAGATTAAAGGTTAAGACGGTACATGATCAGTGGTGTACATTTAAGGAGTTATTTTACAACTTCCCAAAAAAATGTTTTCCACTGAGGAAAAAAGGGTGTAAAAGAAAAGATAGCCATCCGTGGCTAAGTAAAGTAATTAAGGATAGTATCCGACTAAAAACAAGGGCATATAAGGTAGCCAAATCTAGTGGGAGGATGGAAGATTGGGAGGTCTTTAAAAGACAGCAAAAAATAACTAAAAGATTGATTAAGAAAGGGAAGATAGATTATGAAAGTAAATTAGCAAAAACTATAATAACAGACAGTAAAAGTTTCTGTAGTTATATAAAAAGAAGAAGGTTGGCTAAAGTAAATGTTGGTCCCTTAGAGGATGAGACCGGGAAATTAATGGTGGGAAACATGGAGATGGCAAAAACACTGAACAATTATTTTGTATCAATCTTTACAGTAGAGGACACTAAGAATATCCCAACACTGGACAAACAGGGGGCTCTAGGGGGGGAGGAACTAAATACGATTAAAATCACTAAGGAAGTGGTACTTGGTAAAATAATGGGACTCAAGGCGGATAAATCCCCTGGACCTGATGGCTTGCATCCTAGGGTCTTGAGGGACGTACCGGTAGGGATTGTTGATGCATTGGTAATAATTTTCCAAAACTCACTGGACTCAGCAAAGGTCCCGGCAGATTGGAAAACTGCTAATGTAACACCCTTATTTAAAAAGGGTAGTAGGCAGAAGGCTGGAAACTATAGACCTGTTAGCCTAACATCTGTGGTTGGTAAAATGTTAGAGTCCATTATAAAGGAGACAGTAACGGGACATTTGGATAAACATAATTTAATAGGACAAACTCAGCATGGTTTCATGAAGGGGAAGTCATGTTTGACAAATTTGCTTGAGTTTTTTGAGGAAGTAACATACAGTGTGGATAAAGGGGAACCAGTGGACGTAGTGTACTTAGACTTCCAAAAGGCATTTGACAAGGTGCCACACAAAAGATTATTGCTCAAGATAAAAAATCACGGGATTGGGGGTAATATTCTGGCGTGGGTGGAGGATTGGCTCTCTAACAGAAAGCAGAGAGTTGGGATAAATGTTTCGTTCTCAGATTGGCAACCAGTAACTAGTGGTGTTCCGCAGGGGTCAGGGCTGTGTCCCCAACTCTTTACAATCTATATTAACGATTTGGAGGTGGGGACCGAGTGTAACATATCACAGTTTGCAGATGATACAAAGATGGGAGGAAAGTGCTGAGTGAGGAGGACATAAAAAACCTGCAGAGGGACATAGACAGGCTAAGTAAGTGGGCAGAGATTTGGCAGATGGAATACAATACTGGAAAGTGTGAGGTTATGCACTTTGGCAGGAAAAATCATAGAGCAAGATATTATCTTAATGGCAAGAAACTGGAAAGTACTGTAGTACAAAGGGATCTGGGGGTCCTGGTGCATGAAACTCAAAAGGTTAGTATGCAGGTGCAGCAAGTGATTAAGAAGGCCAATGGAATGTTGGCTTTTATTGCTAGGGGGCTGGAATATAAAAACAGGGAGTTATTGCTGCAGTTGTACAAGGTATTGGCGAGACCGCACCTGGAATACGGCATACAGTTTTGGTGTCCATACTTAAGAAAAGACATACTTGCTCTCGAGTCAGTACAAAGAAGGTTCACTCGGTTAATCCCGGGGATGAGGGGGTGGTCATATGAGGAGAGGTTGAGTAGATTGGGACTCTACTCATTGGAGTTCAGAAGAATGAGAGGCGATCTTATTGAAACATATAAGATTGTGAAGGGGCTTGATCGGGTGGATGCGGTGAGGATGTTCCCAATGATGGGTGAAACTAGAACTAGGGGGCATAATCTTAAAATAAGGGGCTGCTCATTCAAAACTGAGATGAGGAGAAACTTCTTCACTCAGAGGGTGGTAGGTTTGTGGAATTTGCTGCCCCAGAAAGCTGTGGAAGCTACATCATTAAATAAATTTAAAACAGAGATAGATAGTTTCCTAGAAGTAAAGGGAATTAAGGGTTACGGGGAGCGGGCAGGAAATTGGACACAGCACCGTGGAGCGGGTAGTGGAGTGGGCCCAGGGGCCGTGTAGCCTTGTTCTGCTCCTACTGTGTTCTAATTCTGTGTTAGATTTCAGGAGCTGGTTTTATTCCTGTTCCTGGCTGGGGTGGAGATCGCCTTTACAGAAGGTAAGTACTGTAGAAAATATAGGGACAGAGTGATCTCCTGGAAGAATTTCGATCGCCTAGTTGGGTCGGAGAGGAATTTCCCAGATTTTTTTCTCCCAAATTGGCCATTGGATCTTTATCTGGTTTTTCGCCTCTCCCGGGAGATCACATGGGTTCGGGTGGATGCAGAGTGATAGAAGATTTAAGGTTAGGATCAGATCAGCCATGATCTTATTGAATGGTGGAGCAGGCTCGAGGGGCCAATCAGCCTACCCCTGCTCCTATTTCTTACGTTCTTATGTTCTTATGTAAGGCCTTAGTGCGATAATTAGGGGGAATCGCGGGTTGAGCGGCTGTATAAAGGCTCCAGAGACCAGGTAAGGCCTCAGAGCGAAAATCGCCGGGAATCGCGGTCTGAGCAGCTGCATAAAGGCTCCCGAGACCCAGGTAAGGCCTCAGTGCGAGAATCGGCGGGAATCGCGGGCTGAGCGGCTGTCTAACGGCCCCAGAGACCAGGTAAGGCCTCAGTGTGAGAATCGGCGAGAATCGCGGGCTGAGCGGCTGTATAAAGGCTCCCGAGACCCAGGTAAGGCCTCAGTGCGAGAATCGGCGGGAATCGTGGGCTGAACGGCTGTATAAAGGCTCCAGAGACCAGGTAAGGACTCAGTGCGAGAATCGGCGGGAATCGCGGTCTGAGCGGCTGTATAAAGGCTCCAGAGACCAGGTAAGGCCTCAGTGCAAGAATCGGTGGGAATCGCGGACTGAGCGGCTGTATAAAGGCCCCAGAGACCCAGGTAGGTTTACCAATCTCCAGTCTTGGAACTCGGAGGGAAGGAGAGAGGTAAAAAGTAATCCAAGTGTGACGTCACCAGAAAGCGGGTAAGTGATTGGTTGGTAAGTATTTCTCCCTTTTTAAGCTTAAATCTCTTTGGTTTATAGTTTCTAAGGTGTGATATTCACCATCTAGAATCGGGGCAGAGGGTATTTAAGAATAATATTAATAAATTTAATTAATTACATAGAATGGGAGATCAGGTGATGTGTTGCTGCTGCAATATTTGGGAGCTGGTGGACACCATTGATACTCACGCTGATCACATTTGCAGTAAGTGTTGGCTGCATGAGGAATTCCGGCTCCGTGTTGAAGAGCTGGAGTCCGAGCTTCAAACACTGAGACACATCAGGGAGGGGGAGAGTTACCTGGACTCTGTGTATCACGAGGTATTCACACCAATTAGATTAATTAATTCAGATGTAGTCCGTGGCCAGGGTCAGGATGATGTGACTAGAAGTGAGGCAGGTACGGGGATCCAGGAGGTAGTGTTGGAGGAGCCACAGCCCTTGCACTTGTCCAAGAGGTTCGAGGCACTTACTCCCTGTGAGGATGGGAACAGGGACTGCGGGGAGGATGAGCAACCTGGCCACAGCACCGTGGAGCGGGGGGCCATTCAAGAGGGGGGAGTTAAAAGAAATGTTGTACTGGTAGGGGATAGTATCGTTAGGGGGATAGATAGAGTTCTTTGCAGCCGAGAGCGAGAGTCCCGAAGGCTGTGTTGCCTGCCCGGTGCCAGGGTTAAGGACATCTCCTCTGGACTGGAGAGAAACTTGGAGTGGGAGGGGGAGGATCTAGTTGTCGTGGTCCATGTTGGTACAAACGATGTAGATAGGACAAGGAAGACGGTTCTGTTAAAGGAGTATGAGCAGCTAGGGGTCAAATTCAATAACAGAACCTCAAGGGTAATAATCTCTGGGTTATTACCTGGGCCACGAGTGAATATGGCTAGGATAAATAAAATTATAGAGATAAATGCGTGACTCAAAGACTGGTGTGGGAGAAATGGGTTTTGCTTCTTGGGACACTGGCACCAGTACTGGGACAGGAGGGAGCTGCTCCATTGGGACAGACTCCACTTGGCCAGTGCTGGGACTAGAGTCCTGGTGAATCATATAAGTAGGGCCGTCGAGAGGGCTGTAAACTAATTAGTGGGGGGGGGGAGGTTTCTAGAGAGCAAATAATAGAATTGACAACGGAGAAGGTCATAGACTTAGGTAGCAGTGGGGAAATTAAAAAACAGAATGTGTCAGGAAGGGACAGAAGGTATGGAGTAAAAGGTAAAGTAGTAAAAGCGGAAAAAACAGGAACTAAGTGTCACAAAACATATTTGAAAGTTCTTCATCTGAATGCACATAGCATTCGTAACACTATGAATGAGTTAACGGCTCAAATAATTACATATGGGTATGATCTTGTGGCCATTACAGAAACATGGCTGCAGGGTGACCATGACTGGGAATTAAACATACCAGGTTATTTAAGAATCAGGAAGGACAGGCAGGAAGGGAGGGGAGGTGGGGTGGCTATGTTAATAAAGGAAGGAATCACTAGAATACAGAGAAATGATATTGGGTCAAAGGAGCAGGATAGTGAAACCGTTTGGGTAGAGATAAGGAATAATAAGGGGAAAAAACACTAGTGGGCATAGTCTGTAGGCCTCCGAACAGTTGCAACTTTGTTGGATGGAGTATTAATCAGGAAATAGTTGAGGCTTGTAATAAGGGAACATCTATAATTATGGGGGATTTTAACTATCATTTTAACTGGACAAATCAAATAGGGCAGAGCAGCCTTGAGGATGAGTTCATTGAATGTATTAGGAATGGGTTTCTTGAGCAGTATGTAACTGAACCGACCAGGGAGCAAACAACCTTAGATTTGGTCCTGTGTAATGAGACAGGATTAATTAAAAATGTCCTAGTAAAGGATCCCCTTGGACTGAGTGACCATAACATGGTTGAATTCCATATTCAAGTAGAGGGTGAGAAGTTTGGATCTCAAACAAGCGTTCTGTGCTTGAATAAAGGAGACGATGAAGGAATGAGAGCGGAATTGATTAGAGTGGACTGGGAAAATAGATTAAAGGGTAAGACGGTACATGATCAGTGGTGTACATTTAAGGAGTTATTTTACAACTTCCAAACAATATATATTCCACTGAGGAAAAAATGGTGTAAAAGAAAAGATAGCCATCCGTGGCTAATTAAAGTAATTAATGATAGTATCCGACTAAAAACCAGGGCACATAAGGTAGCCAAATCTAGTGGGAGGATAGAAGATTGGGAGGTCTTTAAAAGACAGCAAAAAATAACTAAAAGATTGATTAAGAAAGGGAAGATTGATTATGAAAGTAAATGAGCAAAAAATATAAAAACGGATAGCAAAAGTTTCTATCGTTATATAAAAAGAAAAAGGATGGCTAACGTAATTGTTGGTCCCTTAGAGGATGAGACTGGGAAATTAATGGTGGGAAACATGGAGATGGCAAAAATGCTGAACAAATATTTTGTATCAGTCTTTACAGTAGAGGACACTAAGAATATCCCAACACTGGACAAACAGGGGGCTCTAGGGGGAGAGGAGCTAAATACGATTAAAATCACTAAGGAAGTGGTACTTGGTAAAATAATGGGAGTTAAGCCGAATAAATCCCCTGGACCTGATGGCTTACATCCTACGATCTTGAAGGAAGTGCCGGTAGGGATTGTTGATGCATTGGTAATAATTTTCCAAAACGCCCTGGACTCAGCAAAGGTCCCGGCAGATTGGAAAACTGCTAATGTAACACCCTTATTTAAAAAGGGTAGTAGGCAGAAGGCTGGAAACTATAGAACTGTTAGCCTAACATCTGTGGTTGGTAAAATGTTAGAGTCCATTATTAAGGAGACAGTAACGGGACATTTGGATAAACATAATTTAATAGGACAAAGTCAGCATGGTTTCACAAATTTGCTTGAGTTCTTTGAGGAAGTAACATACAGGGTGGATAAAGGAGAACCAGTGGATGTAGTGTATTTGGACTTCCAAAAGGCATTTGACAAGGTGCCACACAAAAGATTATTGCTCAAGATAAAAAATCACGGGATTGGGGGTAATATTCTGGCGTGGGTGGAGAATTGGCTCTCTAACAGAAAGCAGACAGTTGGGATAAATGGTTCATTCTCAGACTGGCAATCAGTAACTAGTGGTGTTCCGCAGGGGTCAGTGCTGGGTCCCCAACTCTTTACAATCTATATTAATGATTTGGAGGAAGAGACCGAGTGTAACATATCAAAGTTTGCAGATGATACAAAGATGGGAGGGAAAGTAGTGAGTGAGGAGGACATAAAAAACCTGCAAAGTGACATAGACAGTCTAAGTAAGTGGGCAAAGATTTGGCAGATGGGATACAATACTGGAAAGTGTGAGGTTATGCACTTTGGCAGGAAAAATCATAGAGCAAGTTATTATCTTAATGGCAAGAAAATAGAAAGTACTGTAGTACAAAAGGATCTGGGGGTCCTGGTTCACGAAACTCAAAAAGTTAGTATGCAGGTGCAGCAAGTGATCAAGAAGGCCAATGGAATGTTGGCTTTTATTGCTAGGGGGACAGAATATAAAAACAGGGAGGTATTGCTGCAGTTATACAAGGTATTGGTGAGGCCGCACCTGGAATACTGCATACAGTTTTGGTGTCCATACTTAAGAAAAGACATATTTGCTCTCGAGTCAGTACAAAGAAGGTTCACTCGGTTAATCCCGGGGATGAGGGGGTGGTCATATGAGGAGAGGTTGAGTAGATTGGGACTCTACTCATTGGAGTTCAGAAGAATGAGAGGCGATGTTATTGAAACATATAAGATTGTGAAGGGGCTTGATCGGGTGGATGCAGTGAGGATGTTACCAATGATGGGTGAAACTAGAACTAGGGGGCATAATCTTAGAATAAGGGGCTGCTCATTCAAAACTGAGATGAGGAGAAACTTCTTCACTCAGAGGGTGGTAGGTTTGTGGAATTTGCTGCCCCAGAAACATGTGGAAGCCACATCATTAAATAAATTTAAAACAGAAATAGATAGTTTCCTGGAAGTAAAGGGAATTAAGGGTTACGGGGAGCGGGCAGGAAATTGGATATGAGTCCAGGTTCGGAATGGTCATGGCCCTGTGGGTAGTGGAGCGGGCCCAGGGGCCGTGTAGCCTGGTTCTGCTCCTAATTCTTGTGTTCTAATTCTGTGTTAGATTTCAGGAGATGGTTTTATTCCTGTTCCTGTCTGGGGTGGAGATCGCCTTTACAGAAGGTAAGAACTGTAGAAAATATAGGGACAGAGTGATCTCCTGGAAGAGTTTCGAACGCCTAGATGGGTCGGAGAGGAATTTGCCAGATTTTTTCTCCCAAAATATCCATTGAGTTTTTTAGCTGGTTTTTCGCCTCTCCCGGGAGATCACATGAGTTCGGGTGGGATGGAGACTGATAAAAGGTTTGAGGTTAGGATCAGATCAGCCATGATCTTATTGAATGGTGGAGCAGGCTCGAGGGGCCGATTGGCCTACTCCTGCTCCTATTTCTTATGTTCTTATGTTCTTATGTATTCTGGATATCAATCATTACATGTTCAGCAAAGTATTCATTTTTCGGTCTAATTTTATGCTTGTCCTGTATATATGTAAGCTTGTCTAAATGCCTCTCTCTGTCTCTTTCTTTCTCTATATCTATAGTGAGAGAGAGTGTAAGAGAGAAATAGATACCAGAATCTGCACCGTGTATCTGAGAAGAACCTAAAATGATCATAACTATAAAGGGTTTTGATAGGTTGAATCAGGACAAACGGTTCCCACTGGCTAGCGATCGGTGACCTGAGGATTCACATCTATGGTAATTGGCAAAAAAAGAGGGGTGTTGCGGGTATTTTTTTAATACCTGATTAATTATTACCTGAAATTCATTGCTTGAAATGAAAATAGAAACAGATTTCACAGTTAATTTAAGGTAAGTGATTTTATTGTTGAAAATGAAACATTTACAGGGCTTTGGTGAAAGAACAGGGGAGTGGGTCAACTGATTAGTTCTTTCAAAGAGACTGCACAGGCACGATGGCCACATTCTGTGCTGTTTTATTTTATACTAGCTGGAGTGCCCGGCGGTGCTGAGGCTTTTTCGAGGGCATGTTGTTGTTGGAAGAGAGAGAGAGAGCGACTGGGGGGGAAGAGAGAGAGTAACTGGGGGGGAAGAGAGAGAGCGACAGGGGGGGAAGAGAGAGAGCGACTGGGGGGGAAAGAGAGAGCGCGTGACGGGGGGGAAAGAGAGAGCATGATGGGGGGGAAAGGTGGCCCGATGGACCCCTGCGAAGGAAGGAAGAAGGTAAGCTCTCCCACCCCCTCACTCTTTCCCTCCCTGTCCCACCCCTTCACTCTCTCCCTTCCTCACCCTCTCTCTCTCCCTCCCCCTTTCTCTCCCTGCTTTACTCTCTCTCCCTCTCCCCTCACCTCTCTACCTCTGCCCCCCTCTGTCCCTCTCCCTGCCCTCCCACCCTCTCTCGCACCCCCCCTCTCCCCACCCTCTCTCGCTCCCCTCCCCGCACCCTCCTCTCACTCCCCTCCCCCCACTCTCCTCTCTCTCCCCTCCCCCCACCCTCCTCTCTCTATGCTCCCCCCACCCTCCTCTCTCTCCCCTCCCCCCACCCTCCTCTCTCTCCGCTCCCCCCACCCTCTCTCTTTCCCCTCCCCCCACCATCTTTCTTTCCCCTCCTCCCACCCTCCTCTCTCACCCCTCCCCCCACCCTCCTCTCTCTCCCCTCCCCACACCCTCCTCTCTCTCCCCTCCCCCCACCCTTCTCTCTCTCCCCTCCCCCCACCCTCTCTCTCTCTCCCCTCCCCCCACCCTCTCTCTCCCCTCCCCCCACCCTCTCTCTATCTCCCCTCCTCTCCTCTCCTCCCTCTCTCTCTCTCTCCCCTCCTCACAAAGACATGTCCCAGCCGAGTCCAGCGCCCCGGTCAGCAGGAGGTCCGCAGCCGCTGTTCGGCCGCAGGCCACAAAGCACCCGAGCCCAGCGCCGACGATGGCTCCACGGAGCTCCGTGCTTCCCCACGCACTGACATGGCCCTTCCCTCCCGAGCTGGCTTGAAGATCGCCGATTGCGGCTGAGAGACGGCCGGCGGGCCCGGTTGCCAGGTTAACCCTAAGCCCCGCCCGAGATCAGCACTCCCGATAGCCCCGCCCCCCGCCCGAGCCGAGCGGGGAATAGAGAGAGAGACGCTGCATCTCAGCTGCTCCTGCTGCGCGTGCACCCATTAGTAAGGTAGCGGCGCTGGGCTGAGGCCCGCCCCTGCAGCCTTCGAGTGGGGCCGGGAGGTGCCTAGCTTGGGCGTGGGTGCGGAGGAGATGCCGAGGCTTCGAGGCCTACCTGGAAAAATGGGGAAAGGTAGGAAAATTAATGAGATTAGATAAGTTAATAACTTTCTAAATATTTTTTTTTAATAACAAAATGTGTTTTAAAAGCAACGTTTTTTTTTAAAGACGCAGAAAGCGGTAAAAAGAAAGGAAAAGTTTGGAATCAAGATGGCGGTGACTCACCTCGGTTCAGAACGATAAGGCCCACCCAGACACGCACCGATTGGTCGACCGTCAGGTCACCAAAGCGTAGGATTGGTCAATCGTCCCGTCACTCGACCGTAGGAGGGCCCGGTCACACGCGGCAGCAACCCTGCGTACGATTGGTCGACCTCGAGGTCACTCTGTCGCTAATGAGCAGATAATGAGATGCTAATGAGCGGAAAGTTGAAGGTTTTTCGGATACCGCGGGCGCGATTTTAGCGCGGCCGAAACATAAATACGCTTAAGACCGTTTTGGAAAGGTAAACTTTCTTTCGACGTAACGCACGCGTAGGTACGCTCTGTAACTTTCGAGCGCATAGCCCGACGGACGCACATGTGAGGACAGACAGACAGACAGAAGGACAGACAGAAGGACAGACAGACAGATCGACCGATTTATATATATAGATATACAACAATTTGTAATATGTCTCTGAAAAGTACACAAAATACTTCTGATTAACCAAATTGTTTGCTGCATGTCGTTGGAATAATACAGTGTGTCATTATCAGAGATGAAATATGTGTGAAGTGATTTGTTCACTGTCCATGGGTGATAAACATTGCTTCCTCCTAAATACTGCACTGGCTGCAGATAGGCTACAGTAGGTGAAGCTAATATTTAAACAAATCTGCACTTTGAATAATGTAGCGAGTAATCTTATTGTTGTACTGAAAATTAAACAGGATTGTTGTGTGTTTAGCAATTAAATGTAATAATATGTACATGTATAAGCAAATATATTAAGATAACGTCAACATACATTTAACATAATCTGGAATAGAAATTAATCCTTCTGAGCTTCTCTCTGCGATCCTAAAACAGTCTCTGTTTTTTTAAATTAGGGTTTTCAGTCCTTCATCATTGAAACAAAATGTTTAATAGTGAAAGATCTTCAGAGAGGCGCCAGTAAGTTATATGTGATTGCCTAAAACGCACTGCCATTGTAGGTGGTTGTTTCAATACATTGTTTAATATATGCTACAGGCTTATATATACATATATAGGAAAAGGAGGAGGCCATTCTGCCCCTCGAGCCTGTTCTGCCATTCATTGAGATCATGGTAAATCTGTGATCTAATTCCACAAACCCGCCTTTGGCCCATATCCATTAATTCCATTGGTTAACGGAAAGCTATCATTCTCCGATTTTAAATTAGCAATTGATCTAGCAAGAATTGTCATTTGCGAGAGAGAGTTTCAATCTTCGACCATCATTTGTGTGTATAATTTTGGAATTTCATATTTTCACTCCTGATAGTTCTGGCTCTAATTTTAAGACTTTGCCACCTAGTCCAGGAATCCCTAACAAACGGAAATAGTTTATCTCTATCTATCTTATCTGTTACCCTTACTTTCTTGAAAATATCGAACAGATCAACCCCTCACCTTCTAAATTTTATGAAATACATGCCTTATTTGTGTAATCTCTCCTCGTAACTCAATATATTATATATACACACACACACAGACACTGGTGTAACATGACAAATTCATGTTCAGAATGAGTGTGTAGTAATTGTATGTGCTGACAGGTCAGGAAGACAGTGTTTGAAGACGAGGACCTCAAACCCAGCAATAAGCTCATGGTCTACAAATCAGCAGTGATACCCGCCCTGCTGTATGCCTCAGAGACATGGACCTTGTACAGGAGGCACCTCAAAACACTGGAGAGGTACCACCAATGCTGCCTCCGCAAGATCCTGCAAATCCTTTGGCAGGATAGGCGCACCAATGGCAGTATTCTCGCTCAGGCCAACATCCCCAGCATCGAAGCTTTGACCACGCTTGATCAGCTCCGATGGATGGGTCACATTGTCTGCATGCCCGATACCAGACTTTCAAAATAAGCGCTCTACTCGGAGCTCCGGCATGGCAAGAGAGCCCCAGGTGGGCAGAGGAAACGCTTCAGTGACACCCTCAAAGCCTTCTTGAAAAATTGTAACATCCCCAACGACACCTGGGAATCCCTGGCCGAAGAACAGAGCAAAAGTGGAGGAGAAGCATCCGGGAAGGTGACGAACAGCTCCAGTCTCTTTGTCGGGAGCAAGCAGAAGCCAAGCTCCAACAGCGGAAGGAGCGCACGTCAACCCAAGCACCCCACCCACCTGCCCCTTCTACCACCATCTGCCCCACCTGTGACAGAGACTGTAGGTCCTGCATTGGACTCATCAGTCACCTGTGACCCCATTTTTAATGTGGAAGCAAGTCATCCTCGGTTCCGAGGGACTGCCTATGAAGATGAAGAAGATTATTCGTTCCTTTAGTAACAGCTTGATTAACATGATATCTGTGTTGCAAGCTCGGTTACGACAGCAACAGCCACATCATATCCGTTATGTCCAAACCAACGACGAAGGAAATTAAGAAAGAAAACTCTCTCGGTCCTTTGGAGGATCGAAAATTGTGAGCGAATCTAATTAGAAGATGTATACTCTCTCAGTTCTTCTTGGGATCGTTGTGTATGATTCTAGTGTCTGGTAATTTTAACTCCTCGGAGATTTTTATTTCAATGTAAAGTTGAAATAGAGAGTGACGCAAACTGTTTGAATTAAGGAACAGTCTACACAGGGCGTTGCTCGCTGCTGTTTTTTTTTTCTAAGGAGCATAGTCGGTCAAACTCGACCTGTATTTGTCATTGCTAAAAGGTGGGCGAGCAATTCACAGGTAACAAACTGGATGATGTGCTCTGGTAGCTTAAACAATAAATCACACAGATGTTTCTCAAGATCTGGACACTCTTCTCGTACAGTTTTGAAAGCGGATTAAAGGAAGTAAGGGCAGGGTATGTGTGGCTGCTATATAATTAATTCAAAGACACTTTGTCTATCGAACTTACTTCAAATGGTAAGTGCTGGTCACACTCAAAAGGTCAGGCATCAACTGTGGAGAGAGAGTAGAGTTATTGTTTCAGTTCAACGAACTTTCATCAGAACTGGAAGTTGTTAGTGTTGAGCAGCTTTTAAGAATATAAAGTGCCAGGATAAAGGTGAAAGGAAATTAATAAAAGGAGGCAGTCTGTGATAGGTTGGAGGACGTGAGTGATTCAGTGACAAAATGGATGATGGTGTAAGGCAAATGGGAGTGCTAATGTTGCAAGTCTAGAAAGACATATTGGGTGCAGAGGATTTTTAATGGTTACAGTAGAACAGCGGGAGGTAAGGGAATCGTGGGGAATCTAACAAGGTGGAGAGGCTTGCCCTGGTTCGGGAATGTGGTGGAAGAAAGTAGCTAGACTGCCAGGGGTGCGGTTGGTTGTTGGAAATAGTTTCTGGGAGGGAAGGGCTGATGGCGGAAGTGTGGGAAAGAGGTTTCTGGGAGTGGTCCCCAGTTCCTGCACTTATTTTAATAACACTTCATCACTAATATCTTCTAATTCTCATTACATTTATCGACCTGAATCGTTAACTCTGTTTCACTCTCCACAGATACTGCCTGACCTGCTGAGTGTTTCCTGAATTTCCTGTTTGTATTTCAGGATTCCAGGATTCACAGTGTTTTGTTTTATCTATCTGCCTCACTATCTCGTTGTTTTTTCTTTCTTACTATCTCTCTTTTTTTCTTTCTTTCCTTCTTTCTTTATTTATTTCACTCTCTCTTTCTTTCTCTCTCTTTCTTTCTTATTTACTTTCTTTCTACCATTCTTTTTTCTTTCTGTCTCTTCTATCTTTCAATCTTACTTTCTTTCAAACTTTCTATATTTCTGTCGTTCTTTCTCATTCTTTTTCCTATTTCTTTCTTTCTTACTTTCGGTCTACCATTCTTTATTTCTTTCTATCTCTTTCTTTCAATCTTTCTTTCTTTCAATCCTTCTTTCAGTCTTTCTTTCAATCTTTCTTCCTTTCTTTCAATCTTTCTTTCTTTCAATCTTTCTTTCTTTCTTTCAATCTATCTTTCAATCTTTCTTTCTTTCAATCTTTCTTTCTTTCAATCTAGCTTTCAATCTTTCTTTCTTTCAATCTCCCTTTCTCTCTCTCTTTCTCTCTCTCTTTCTCTCTGTTCATTTGTTGCTCTGTGTCTATATCGATGTGTGCATCTATCACCTTTTGCACTATTCCACAGGTTGTTCCCCTGTTTCTATGCCCATGAGCTCTTTGACTGGCAGTCCGGACCCGAGCCGTTCATTTCTCTTTCCACTTTCTCTCCCCTTTTACTTTCTTGCTATCCCTCCATGACAGGGCCCTCCTGTTGTTCTGCCTCCTTTGCTCTCTCCACTTTCGGATACTCCGCCCTCCCAAACCCCTACCCCAATCCAACATAACGAATAAGGGATGTTACACGTTCCTTTTTTTGACAACTTGACTAATGTTAACCCAGTGCCCTAATTAGTGACTTCAGTCTGTGTTGCAATCTCGGTTGCTACAGCAACATTCACGTCATACCCGTTATCTCCAAACCAATGATGAAGGCAATTAACAAAACAAAATATCTTGGTATTTTGGAGGATCCGCACAGCGTGCATGAATCTAATTAGAACATGCATTCTCTCTCAGCTGTTCTTGGGATCGCTGGATATGGGTGTACTGTCTGGTAACATTAACTACTCGAAGATGTTTACGTCTATAAAAAGTTCAAATATATCTAACTCCTTCTTGAATTTATTTAATGAATTGGCCTCAACTGCCTTGTGTGGTAGTGAATTCCACAGGTTCACCACTCTCTGGGTGAATAAATTCCTCCTCATCTCTGTCCTAAATGGCTTACCCCTTATCTTTAGACTGTGATCCCTGGTTCTGGAATCCCGTGCCATTGGGTACATTCTTCCCGCATCTAGTCTGTCTAGTCCTGTCAGAATTTTATCTCATTCTTCTAAACTCCAGCGAGTATAAGCCCAATCGACCCAATCTTTCCTCATATAGCATTCCTGCCATCCCAGGTATCAGTCTGGTGAATATTCGCTGCACTCTCTCCATGGCAAGAACATCCTTCCTCAGGTAAGGCGACCAAAACTGCACACAATACTCAAGGTGTGGTCTCACCAAGGCCCTGTACAACTGCAGCAAGACATCCTTGTTCCTGTACTCGAACCTTCTCAGTACAAAGGCCAACATACCATTTGCCTTCTTAACCGCCTGCTGCACCTGCATGCTTACCTTCAGCGACTGGTGCACAAGGACACCCAGGTTTCATTGCACTTTTCCTTCTCCCAATCTATTTCCGTTCAGATAATAAACTGCCTTCCTGTTTTTGCTACAAAAGTGGATAACCTCGCATTTATCCACATTATACTACATTTGCCATGCATCTGCCCAATCATCCAACCTGTCCAAATCATACTGGAGTCTCTCGGCATAGCACACCTGCTCACCCAGCTTTGTATAGTCTGCAAACTTGGAGATATTACATCTAATTCCCTCATCTAGATCAGTAATATATTTTGTGAATAGCTGGGTTCCTAGTCCCGATCACTGCGATACCTCACTAGTCCCTGCCTGCTACTCAGAAGAAGACCCATTTATTCCAACTCTTTGCTTCCTGTCTGCCAACGAGTTCTCTATCCAAGTTAGTACCTTGCCCCCAATCCTGTGTGCTTTATCTTTACACGCTAATCTCTTATGCGTGACCTTATCAAAATGCTTTTGATAGCCCAAATACACCACATCCACTGGTGCTCCCTTATCTATTCTACCAGTTACATCCTCAAAAAATTCCAGTAGATTATTCAAGCACGATTTACCTTTTGTAAATCCATGTTGAGTTTTTTCAATCCTGTCACTGTTTTCCAAGTGCTCTGCTATTACATCTTTTATAATGGACTGCAGCATTTGCCCACTACCGATGTCAGGCTTACCGGTTTATAATTCCCTATGGTCTGTCTTCCACCTTTTTTGAATAATGGGGTAACATTAGCTACGCTCCAATCCATGGGAACTGTTCCAGAGTCTATTGAATTTTGGAAGATGACCAGAAATTCATCTACTATTTCTAGGGCCATTTCCTTAAGTACCCTAGGATGTAGATTATCAGGTCCTTGTGATTTATCGGCCTTCAATCCCATCAATTTACCTAACAGCATTTCCCTACAAATTCTGATTTCAGTCAGTTCCTCCCTTTCATTAGAACCTATGTTCCCCGACATCTCTGGGAGGTTATTTGTATCCTACTTTGTGAAGACAGAACCAAAGCATGTATTTAATTGTTCTGCCATTTCTTTGTTCCCCATAATAAATTCCCCTGATTCTGACTGCAAGGTACATACGCTTTACTTCACCAATCTTTTTCGCTTCACATATTTATAGATTTACAGTCAGTTTTTATGTTCCCTGCAAGCTTACACTCATGTTCTATGTTCCCCCTCTTAATTAAACCCTTTGTCCTCCTTTGTTGAATCCTAAACTGCTCCCAATCCTCAGGTGTGTTGATTTTTCTGGCCAATTTATATGTCCTCTCCTTGGATCTTATGCTATCCCTAATTTCCCTTGTTAGCCACGGTTGAGTCATCATTTTTGTTTTATTTTTATGCCAAATAGGGATGAACAAATACTGTAGTTAATCCATGCACTCTTTAAATGTTTGTCATTGCCTATCCACCGTCAACCCTTTAAGTAATGTTCCGCAATCCACCCTAGCCAACTCGCGCCTCATACCATCGTAGTTTCCTTAATTTAAATTCTGGACCCTAGTCTCTGAGTCAAATAATTCACTCTCCATCTTAATGAAGAATTCTATCATATTGTGATCTCTCCGCCCCAAGGGGCCTCGCACAACAAGATTGCTAATTAATCCTTTCTCATTGCATAATACCCAGTCTAAGATGGCCTGATCTCTAGTTGGTTCCTCGACTTATTGGTCCAAGAAACCATCCCGTATACACTCCAGGAATTCCTCCTCCACAGTATTTTTACTAATTTCATTAGCTCAATCTATATGTAGATTAAAGTCACCCATGATAACCCATTATGGCACGCATCTCTAATTTCCTGTTTAATGCCATCACCCACCTTAGCATTACTGTTTGGGGGCCTGTATGCAACTCCCACTAACATTTTCTTCCCCTTGGTATTTCTCTGCTCTACCCATACAGATTCCACATCATCAGAGTTAATATCGTTCATTACAATTGTATTAATCTCCTCTTTAACCAGCAATACTACTCGACCTCCTTTTCCTTTTTGCCTGTCTTTCCTGAATATTGAATACACCTGGATATTGTGTTCCCAGCCTTGGACACCCTGCATCCATGCTTCCATAATCCCAATCATAACATATCCGTTTATATCTGTTTGCACAGCTAATTCATCCACCTTATTATGAATGTTCCTCACATTAAGACAAAAAACCTTCAGCCTTGTTTTTTTAACACTCTTAGACCTTTCAGAATTATTATTTACTGTGGCCATGTTTGATGTAAACCCTCTGACTGCCACTTTTGCTTTCCATTCCTGTCTTTTGTTTCTATCCTTTTTTCCCTTTCCTCTGTCTCCCTGGAAAGGTTCCCACCCCCTGTCTTTCTTTCTTTCTATCATTGCTTCTTTCTTTCTTTGTTTCTATCTCTTTTGTTCTTTATTTCTTTCTTGTATTTCACTTTCTTTTTCTGTCTTTCTTTGTTTCTTTCTTTCTTTTGCTCTTTCTCTATTTCTTTCTTTCACTTACTTTCTTTCTTTCTGTCTTTCTGCTCAGGTGTCTATCTCGATGTACGCATCAACCTCTTTATCTACCTGACAATCTTTCTTTCTTTCTTTCTTTCTTACTTTCTTACTTTCTTTCTTTCTTTCTTTCTTTCCTTCTATCATTCTTTTTGTTCATCTGTCAATGTTTACAATAGTCCAGAACAAAACATATTAATATTTATATCCACGACGAAACAGAAAGTGACATTTAAAAATGTTTTTCTCGGTGTATACGGTCTGTTTAATTATGTAGTAATATAAAGGGGGGCACGGTGGCATAGTGGTTAGCACTGTTGCCTCACAGCATCAGGGACCCGGGTTCAAATCTGGCCTCGGGCGACTGTTTGTGTGGAGTTTGCACATTCTCCCTGTGTCTGCGTGGGTTTGCTCCGGCTTCCTCCCACAGTCCAAAGATGTGCAGGTTAGGTTGATTTGGCCATGATAAATTGACCCTTAGTGTTAGGGGATTAAATACATGGGGGTATGGGGATAGGGTGGGATATGTGTCGGTGCAGGCTCGATGGGCCGAAATGGCCTCTATCTGCATGTAGATTCTGTGATTCTGTGAATTAAGATTGGTATTGTTTGATAATTTAGAATCAATTTGAATTTTGTGCCTTACATGTACTGAATTACAAAGGTACACCTAAATCTGGGAAAGAAAATCTGATGGCAATTTCGGAAGTGATAGCATGCGAGCTCTGGGAGCTGTTGGTTAATGCGACAGGTCAGCAGGATAGTGATGGGCAAAACTTTTCATTGATCCATTGTTTTCTCTTTCAGTTCATTTCCAGGCATTGTTTTGACAGCAATTAAAATGTAAGTATGCTACATTAAAATGAATAGTCAAATCATTAATCTAGCCATCAGATAGCCAAAATTAATATTTGGTAGTTGGGATTTTGTTTAGCTCCAGGGCGCATTAATCTATTGCAGGAATTATTGTGCAACTTCCCGCAATTGTTTCTTAAATTCTGATATTCCAATAAAAATTGCACTTATTTGAAAGGCGATCACAGCTTGTATGCGATTTGTAAAATTGTATTTATTAACACTGTCCATCACTATTATTGTTGTCTAGAAATTCATCTCGGGTGGGGCGCAAAATGGGCAGCATTGGATCGGCCGCCCGTTATACGCAGCACCTGATATTCAATAATTGGGTAGATCAATTGGTTGGCGACCATTTCAGGATGCCAAAGTCGCCGGTGCTAATTTTAGTGCCCCGTAAATGTTAGCGCTCCTCCGCTGGAAATTCATTAGTAGTGTCCCAAGCAGAATGTGGAGAGCGACTGGAAGTGCCCCACTTCCTTCTTGAGCCGCCATAACTGAAGATCGGGGGGCTACGTGCAACAGCGCCAATCGTGTTGGAGCATAATGCTGCCTCTTTGCAGGCCTCCTCCCTGATTAATAGGGAGGGACCTAGTGCCGTGCATATTGGGGCCCTGCTAGACCACCGGGGAGCGGGGTGCAGTAAAAACAACCTGGTATGTGTAATGATCAATAACATGTCATTCTGGAGTGGTACACTAGATGGAGCCGTAGAGCTGTATAGAGCTGTATATTTAGATGTATGTGTTTAAGACTACACTACCCATGATGCACTAGGCTACCCAGGAGGCAGTAGTCAAGATGGAAGCCTGCATGCAGGTACACATGCCGAATCTCTACAGATGCTGTACCTAGAGAACGTGAACTGAATAAATGCCTAGCTAGAAGAAAGCTGTTCATAATAAGAATGTCTAGTTATAAATGAACATAACATGGTACCAGGATTGGTGAAGATCTGCTGAAAATTGTGAAAAGCGACATGGAGAATTTGAGGCCACCAGAGTTTTTTAATCTCACAGGAAATGTCGACTACCATTGGCGGACTTTCAAACAACAATTTGAAGTCTACATTGCTGCCATCAGATTCGGTACAAAGCCAGGCGCAAGAAAAATAGAGTTGCTGCTCACGGTTTCAGGACAAAGGCGATAGAGGTAGTTAATACATTTGTATTTAATCCAGAGGAGAACAGAGAAAATTTAGACGATGTGCTAAAGAAATTTGATACACATTGTTCTCCCAAAAAGAATGAAACCTATGAAAGATACGTGTTCCGTTCGAGGACACAGTGGCAAAATGAGACTTTTGATAGCTTTGCGACCGATCTGAAACTGAATGCACAGACATGTAATTTCTCTGAGCTGAAAGCATCCATGATTCGTGACCAGATTGTGTTTGGTATTCATGATAAAAATGTCAGGGAACGTCTGTTGAGAGAAACCGAACTAACATTGGAAAATGCTGTGAATATATGCCAAGCCAGTGAGCTAGCTCGACAGCATGCGAAGACTTTCAGTGAAATCAATAATGATGCGATTGTAGTAAGTGCTGCTGTCGGTGCTGTGTTCTACAAGGGGAAGCAACATGGGCAGAACAGAAATGAAAAGCAATCGGAGGAAGGAATTTTTAATTGTAAATGCTGTGGTTACAAACACGAGTTAAAACAATGCCCAGCATATGGAAAAATGTGCACAAAATGTCATGGAAAGAATCGCTTTGCCAAAAAATGCTTTTCAAAAGTAAAAACAAAGGAAGGGCAACAAGTCCGAGTTAATGTGATTGAGGACATTGATTTAAGTGAGACATTTTTTGTAGGAATGGTGTCATGTGACAATATAGAAAAGGATACAGAAAATGTGCAGCCCTCAGGAATAAACAATGCGGAACATTAAGTCAATGCAGTAAAAGAGGACAAATGGATGATCCCACTGCAGATAAATGTAGCATTAGTTACATTGAAACTAGACACTGGGGCAAAAGCAAACTTAATCAGTATGAGTGACATTAAAAATATGAAAGAAAAGCCCAAAATACAAAAAAAGTCAGTACTACTGAAGAACTATAATGGACAGAAAATAGAAAGCTTAGGTGTATGCAGACTTAACGTGACAGTCAAAGACAAAGTGCATCATCTCATGTTTTCTGTTGTGGCTGAAGGACTTGATTCACTACTTGGTGACAAAACTTGTGAAGACTTAGAACTGATCAAGAGTGTCTACTGTATAAACTGTGCCATAAGCAGACAAGATGACTTGATGGATTCTGTAGTAAATAATTTCCAGGATGTGTTCAAAGGATTTGGAGTTCTACCATTCACATATCAAGATCCAACTAAAGGAGGATGCTCAGCCAGTGGTACATGCTCCACAAAGAGTTCCAGCACCCCTGCGTGACCAGCTCAAGAAAGAACTGGACAGAATGACCACACTAGGTGTCATCAGGAAAGTCGAAGAGCCAACAGACTGGTTTAACTCCATGGTATGTGTAAAGAAAAAGAACAATGATCTAAGAATATGCATAGATCCAAAGGACTTAAATGCAAACATAAAAGGTGAACACTACCAGATTCCCAAGCGAGAAGAAATCACCAGTGAAATGTCAGGTGCCAGATACTTTACAAAGCTCGATGCCTCACAAGGATTTTGGCAATTAAAACTGGATGAAGAGAGCACCAAATACTGTACCTTCAACACAACATTTGGCAGGTATTGTTTCCTCAGAATGCCTTTCAGGATAATATCTGCATCTGGAATCTTTCATATAGTGATGGAACACATAATTGAAGGTCTGGAAGGAGTTCGGGTCTATGTTGATGACATCATCATCTGGGGCTCCACACTGAAAGAACACAATGAGAGACTGACGAAAGTGCTACAGAGCATACGCAGGAATGGACTGAAGCTCAACAAAGCCAAGTGTCAGTTTGGCATCCAGGAAGTCACTTTCCTAGGAGATAATCTATCTGGTAAAGGAATAGAGCCAGGTATGGAAAAAGTAAACGCCATACTCAACATGCCCTGACCCACTGATAAAAAAGGAGTGCTATGCATCATGGGGTTGATAAACTTCATTGGAAAGTTCATTCCTAACTTGTCAGCCAAGACAACCTGTCTGCGAGACCTGCTACATAAAACAAATGAGTTCACATGGACAGAAAGACATGAACAAGAGTGGAAGAACCTCAAAACTGTGCTGACAACCACACCTGTACTCACTTTCTTTGACCCGACAAAGAGAGTCAAAGTGTCAACGGATGCATCAAAGGATGGCCTAGGTGCAGTCTTGCTACAAGCAGAGGGTGAAGATTGGAAGCCTGTTGCCTATGCCTCCAGGTCTATGACTGATTCTGAGTGTCAATACGCCCTGATTGAAAAGGAATGTCTAGGCTTGGTAGTTGGACCAGAAAAGTTTCATGGCTACATATATGGACTTCCCACCTTCACAGTTGAGAGAGACCACAGCCCACTGGTTGACATCATAAAAAAGAACCTGAATGAGATGTCTCCAAGGAATCAACGACTCATGATGAAGCTGCAAAGATATGACTTTGAACTGATCTACACACCAGGCAAATACACAGTATTAGCAGATGCACTATCCCGAGCACCCGCAATGAGTCATGTGAGCTCTACTGAAGAAGATGTGGATGTTCATGTGAGTATGGTCACTGCTACGCTCCCATGTCAGACACAAAATCAAAGCAAATAGCAGAAGAAACAGTAAATGATACAGTATTACAAGCAGTAATAGAGAACATTCATCATGGTTGGCCAAAAGGTTCCTGTCCAAAATATTTTCACATAAGGTCAGAATTGAGTGTCGAAAGTGGACTTTTAATAAAACAGAACAGAATAGTCATTCCACAGGCTCTACGTCAAGACATGCTCAAAAGGATTCATGAGGGACACCTCGGAATTGAAAAATGCAAAATGAGAGCAAGAGACACTGTTTATTGGCCTGGCATAAATAAGGACATTGAGAACATGATAGGCAAATGTGAGACATGTCAGAAACAACCATGACTTGTCGCTATCAGTGTCCTCTCACAAGGAACCGTTATTACCAAAGTCTGATTAAATTCTTTGAAGTGACTGCTCCTAAAGGACAATGTTACACATCTTGTGATGTCTTTGCAGATCATAGCTATCAAGACAGTTACAACTGTGACTGTGTACAATTCGAGAATGGACAATGGAGATCTTCAGAACCGAGCGACCCTGTTCAGTTAATTATTCGAGGTATGTTAACAAGACCTATTCTCCCAATGAGATTGCAACAATTTGTGCTTGCCCAGCAGTCAAATGATCCAGTGGAACCGAAGGACACTTGGGCTGCAGATAAGTTAACCCTTGGATGTAGGTTTTCAAACCCAACCCAATGGTGTTAGCGGATTTCTTAATGGTTACCGTCACAAGAAAGGGTTGTTCTGCCACAAACCTCCACTTATGACTCATATACTAATTTTGTTTCTATTAACACGTGTATTACATTCACTGTTAACATCATTTTATATAACTGTTCTACAAGGTTATATTATTTCACAATGCAATCGCAGAATGGTTACAGCACAGACAGAGGTCATTCGGCCTGTCGAACCCATGCCAGCTTTCTTCAAGAGCTTTTCAGCTACTCCTGCTCCCCCGCCCTTTCCCCGTAGCCCTGCAAGCTTTTTTTCCCTTCAGGTACTGATCCAATTCCAATTTGAATGCCACGATTGAGTCTGCTTCCACTGTCCTTTGAGGCAGTGCTTTCCAGATCATAGCCACTCGCGGCGTAAAAACGTTTTTCCTCAAGTCGCCTCTGGTTCATCTGCCAATCACCTTAAATCTGGTTCTCGAGCATTCCACCAATGGAAAAAAGTTTCTCTCTATCTACTCTGTCGAGACCCCGCGTGATTTTGAACACCTCTATCAAATTGCCTCTCAAAGTTCCCTGCTCTAAGGAGAACAATCCTAGCTTCTCCAGTCTATCCACGAATTGAATTTCATCATCCCTGGAATCTTTCTTGTAAATCTATCATGCATCCTCTCTGGGGGCTTCACATCCTTCCTAAAGTGCAGGGCCCAGATGTGGACACAATATTCGAATTGAGGTCGAACCAGTGTTTTATAATGGCTCATCAAAACTTGTTTCCTTTTGTCCTCTATGCCTCTATTTATAAAGCTCAGGATCCGTATGCCTTTGTAAATGCTTACTCAACCTGACCTGCCACCTTCAACGATTTGTGCACATATAACCCCAGGTCTCTCTTGTCCTGCACCATCTTTAGATTTGTACCCTTTAGTTTAAATTACCTCTCCTTGTTATTCACACCAAAATGTATCAGTTCGCACTTTGCTGCGTTAAATTTCATCTGCCACATGTCCGTCCATTCCACCAGCCTGTCTATATCCTCTTGAAGCCTATCGGTATCCTCCTCACTGTTCACTATAATTGCACGTTTTGTGTCCTCTGCAAATTTTGAAATGTTGCCATGTACACAAGTCCTAGTCATTAATATATTTCAAGAGGAGCAGTGGTCCTTGCACTAAAATTCTGGTGAACATCACTGTATACCTCCCTCCATCCAGAGACAACTGTTCACCTCTACTTTCTGTTTCCTGGCACTTAGCCATTTCGTGTCCATGCTGCCACTGCCCATTATCTTCCATGGGCTTCAACTTTGTTGGTAAGCCCATTATGTGGCACTTTAAAAACGCCTTTTGGAAGTCCATGTTTACCACGTCAACCACATTGCCCTAATCTACCCACCCTGTTACCTCATCAAAAACTCAATCAAGTTAATTAATCATGATTTATCTTCAGCAAATCTATGCTGGCTTGCCTTAATTAATTCACACTTGTCCAACTGACTGTTAATTTTGTCCCTGATGATCTAAAAGCTGCCCCACCACCAATGTTAAACTGACAGGCCTGTAGTTGCTGGTTATTTTCTTGCACTTAATTTTGAATTTTAAATTCTCCAGTCCTCTGCCACCGCCCCCGTAGCTAACAAGGATTGGAAAATTATGGCCAATACCTCGGTAATTTCCACCTTTACTACCCTCAGCATCGTAAGTTACATCCCATCTGGTTCTGGTGACTTATCTACTTTCAGTCCATTCTATTGCCGCCTCCTTATCAATTTTGAGCCCATCCAGTGCTTCAACTTCCTCCGCTTTCACTATGACAAGAGGATATGCATGATAATATGCAATTAATAAGACCTGGTTCCTGGGCCCGGAATGGCCCGTTTTGGCTCTCTCAGCTGCTGGCATAGCTGTTGGCTCACGGCTTCACATGAGATGCTTATCTAACTATTGATCAAAAATGTTCCATAGAAACATAGAAACATAGAAGATAGGAGCAGGAGTAGGCCATTCGGCACCTCGAGCCTGCTCCGCCATTTAATGCGATCATGGCTGAACATCCCATTTCAGTACCCCGTCCCTGCCTTCTCCCCATATCCTTTTGTCCTTTTAGCCTTAAGAAATCAATCCAACTTCATCTTGAATATATTTAATGAATTGGCCTCTACTGCCTTCTGTGATAGAGAATTCCACAGGTTCACCACACTCTGGGTGAAGAAATTCCTTCTCATTTCTGTCCTAAATGGCCTACACCTTATCCTTAGACTGTGACCCCTGGTTCTGGGCTTCCCGACCATCGGGAACATCCTTCCTGCCTCTAGTCTGTCCGGTCCTGTCAGAATTTTATAAGTTTCAATGAGATCCCCTCTCATTCTTCTAAACTCCAGCGAGTACAAGCCCAATCGACCCAATCTCTCCTCATACGTCATTCCTGCCATCCCAGGTTTCAGCCTAGTGATTCTTCCTTATACTATTCGGTTAACTTGAGCTACATCTGCCCCAACATAAATATGCAGATCCCACATTTTTAATTGGTAACCCAGTTTACAATCTGTTAGTCTTTACCACTGTGCTAGAAGTTTTGCTTGTCGTACAGTAATTGCACAACTTTTTGTACATGACAATGAGTTATCCCAAGTTGACCACATATCTGTTTTACGCTTAATGCTGTTTTTACCTGGGCGGAAATTGTAATCATATTTTGAGAGGCTGCTTTGCAAATTCATGCCCTCTACTGGATACTGCGAGCACGATTGTGCATGTTGGTCCTTTATAAACTATTTAAAATTTAACTATGCATTCCAAAAAATGAATACCAGCTACCGACCATAGAGTACATATACCAGAAACGCTGTTTACGGAGGTCATGGTCCAACATCAAAGACCCTACCCACCCCAGCCACAGTCTGTTCGCCCTCCTGCCATCTGGGAGACGCTACAGATGCATTCGCACCTGTACAACCAGATTTAGGAACAGCTTCTTTCCCAGGGCTGTCATCCTACTGAACTCCACAATTAAACTCTAAAGGCTGCACATCTGCCAATGCACTTTATTATGGTTATGCTTATGTTAATGTATCACAAGACAAATGTATGTTGAATGTTTAATGTCTTAAACTAAATGTACACTCTCGGGAGCCGCAAGCCTACATTTCGTTGTACTGCACTTGTGCACTAACAATGACAATAAAAGTTCATTTGATTTGAATTCAATGCAATTTAATGCTTTTTTTTATTAGGCAGTATCGATTAGGAAAAGGTGGAGACCTATAGGCTTTTCGATGGCTAATATCAATGCCCTGATTACAGAGAGTGTTTGCACTGTGTGTCCCAGGGAGAATAATAGAGAGCCTGAAATATCAAAACGTTACAGGAATCTGTTGTTTTTAAACAGTCTTCTGTTATTTCAGTCGAGTAGTAAGTATTTCACTGTTATGATATTATATCACTTTATGTTTTCTACTTTAACATAAAAAACAATCTAAGCACGGAGTTTACATTCCTCCCAGTATAACACAGGCAGAGTTTTGTCGGCAGTTCCAAGTATAGGCATGCACTCAAATAGGTTTCTCTCATTTTCCCAAAATTTAACACCAATGCTTCCTTTTCTTATGCACTTTTCAATTTTAGCAAACTAGAAGTGGCCTGGGCTTATTTGGTAGCCTCCAGTCAATGCATTTTGCTTCAGCCGATTCATACCCACACAAGTTGATATTTCGCTTACATCAACGTTCTGTAGTTCCGGTCAATGCACAGTCCTTCACCCAATTCATACCTACACATTTCTCATTCATCAACATTCAGTGGTTTCTAGACAATGCACTGTCCTTCAGATGCTTTTTATTCACACAAGTTTACAATTCTCGTATATCAAAATCTCATTGTCTAATTTGCAATGATGTCTGCTGGGATGTTTACATTATGGCAAGAATATATTTCAAGACCATACTTCAATCTTGAACACTGGCTGTTGCTAAGTGAAATCTGTCTCTCTCTCACTCTCTCTCTCTCTCTCGTTCGCCCTCCAATGATACCAACCACATTTCTTTGATTTGTACTGAATGAGCTAAGCATGAAAACCTTTCAGAAGCCGACTTAACCAAATTCCACAAGCCAACAGAATCAGATAAATGAAAGGATGCTCCTGCCATGGAGGGAGGGCAGCGAAGATTTACCAGGCTGATACCTAGGATGGCAGGAATGATGTACGAGGAGAGATTGTGTCAATTGGGCATATACTCGCTGGAGTTTAGAAGATTGAGAGGGATCTCATCGAAACCTATAAAATTCTGTCAGGTCTGGACAGACTAGATAGAGAAAGGATGTTTCTGATGGCCGGGGAGTCCAGAACCAGGAGTCATAGCTTAAGGATAAGGAGTAAGCCATTTAGTCTAAGGGTAAGGGGTAAGCCATTTAGGACTGAAATGAGGAGGAATTTCTTCACCCAGAGAGTGGTGAACTTGTGGAATTCTCTGCCACAAAGGGCGGTGGAGGCCAGTTCATTAAATGTATTCAAGAAAGAGTTGGATATATTTCCTGAGGCTAAAGGGATCAAGGGATATGGGGAGAAGGCAGGGACAGGGTACTGAATTTGGATGATCAGCCATGATCTCATTGAATGGCGGAGCAGGCTCGAAGGGCCGAATGGCCTACTCCTGCTCCTATCTTCTATGTTTCTATGTTTCTATATCGGAATATATGGGAATGGGAGGCCCAATTAAGGACTTGAGCCAAAGGAAGGTCAGGTTGTGCAGATTGAAGAGGGATGTGCAATAAGCGGCTACCCAATTTTCATTATTGCAAGCAACAACAAAAAAAGACTGAACAAAATATGTTGCATAAAATAAATAATCAGCACATTCTGGTTCATCCTCTTTTCCACCTGTCCTTTACTTGTAATTAATAACAAAAAGCGATGTATGAATTGGAAGCAAGGCGAAAGATTTTGTTCCACGTTTACAAAATAGTCCTCATATGTTATTGAGTAGACATTTGACACACAGTTTCATGCAGTATTTTTGATACAGGTGAACTCCCCGAGCCGACATTCTACATGGACCCAGATTCCGGTGCAGATTCAAACGGGGATAATCTTGCCATTTCCTTCAAAGGTGACATTCGCTCCAGAGGGGGTATGTTTCTGTTGTTCAAAGATCACAAAGGAAATCCTGTACAGTCTCATAATGTGAGTGGCGATGAGCGGACTGTGACCTTCTACATAAATACCCGAAGCAAAGGCTGTGTGGGAAATTACAGTTGTCGATATCAAACAGAGGTTGCAGGACGTTCGAGGAATTCGCCATTCAGTAAAGATGTCCTGATTACGGTGAAAGGTAGGTATCAACACATTTCGAAACCATTGTATCTCAATGTCTGTCTCGTTCGATCATATATATTAACATAGGTGACCAAATCTCTTTAAAATGGAACTGAGATGTACTTATTTACATGCTATAGTTAACTGGGGATCTGTTTTTGATATATTGTCTTAATCTTAATCTGCTTTATAGCCCGCAGAATCGAAACCTGTTATCCTCAAATAATGGTCACGAAATAAATGCTGGATGGGTTAGTTAACTCTCTTTATTTACTTGCGTAGAATTTCCAGGTAACTCCCAATTTCATCTTCAACCCACTTTGTGTTTGTCCATCTCTATCTGAAGACAGCCCACATACCAGGGACTTTCTGGCTGTGTACCTTCAATGCGGCCTAATAGGGTGAACTGAAGATCTTCCATTTGTCTGCAGCAAGCGAGCTGTGCCCAAGATCAATAATATGTGCAAAATAAAGAGGTATACTTAGGCACTCCTCCATTTACTGCAAGGTCTGATTGACTTCGAAATAATGATCCTAAACTTTTACAGCCAAACAGTTTCCTGGACTCTTTCTAAGTGAATTGATCAGAAATTGAATTACATTCATACTTCAGAGATGCTACAATGCAGATTCACTAGGATATTGCCTGGTATGATGAAATACAAATATGAACAACAAAAAATCCTTGAAATATTGAGACTTCATTTACTAATGAACATTACGGGGTGATTTGATGCAGTGTTATACAATTATGAAAGCATGGGAGAAGGCCAATCGATGCACATGTGTCCCAATAGATATGATTAATAATGAAGGGGTCAGAAGTATAATTTTAAATGTAAGACAGCAAGAAGAACCTCTTTAAACTGAGAGATGCGAAGGTTAGGTTGATTTGGTTATGATAAATTGACCCTTAGTGTTAGGGGATTAAATACGTGGGGTTACGGGGATAGGGTGGGATATGTGTCGGTGCAGGATCGATGGGCCGAAATGGCCTCTATCTGCACTGTAGATTCTGTGATTCTCTGTGATATGGAATTCACTATCAAGGATAAGGGTTGAGGAAGTAATCAGTCAAGGTTACATTATATCGGTGGATGAATGAAAAGTTGATGAATGGATTTGCGAACAGGGATGTGCAAATGTGATTCTTAACTATTTGCTCACGTGACGGGCCAACACAGTCAGTGACAAATTGTGCTGAATGACCTCTTTACTTGTAACCTGTGTGCATTTGATCTAAGTATTGTACCTGGACTCAGAGCCTCGTCTACTGGTACCCACACATTCCTGTGTGCGGATCTGTGTGTGATGATACTTTATCTGGACTCCATGACAATGCATGATCAAACTGAACTTCGTCACAAAACAACAAATGAATTGTGACTAATCATAATCAGTGCATCTAACTAATATCCGAGGCCATTGCCAAGAGATTCCAAACATTATCTTTTCCGTATCGCAGCAAACTCACCCCAGTTGCCACATCTCTCAAAGTTCCCTTTTTAATGTTTAGTCTGCCCAGTCCCAAATGAAACTTCTCACATCACATTCAGTGACCAAGGCATCTCAGGAACTGTATACGGACTCCCCTAGTTGCTGCTGTTGCCAAGGTTTTCAGTACTTCCTGTAGAAGTTTGATTTTCAGATGCCAAGGAATGTTCCCATTCATCCCCAAACAAGGACGCCTTCCATTGGTTTCATCCTTGCTGCCAAAATCGAAGGCATCACCAGAAAAAGTAAGAGGTCTATCTGTAGCACCTGTCCAATATATAGCGCCTTTAAAGCTGTATCACGTCACAAGGCATGTCACATGATCATAACGGTACTAAACCTGACAGCGAGTTTAGGAAGGAGACAATAGGTCTTTTCGTCAAAGTGATCAGCACGATTGGATAGGCTGGTGTTGTTTCCTTTGGAACAGAGGAGACTCAGGGGCGACTTAATTGAGGTGTATAACGTTTTGAGGAGCCGAGCTGGAGTGGATAGGAAGGACCTATACCCTTAGCAGAGTGTTTGTTGTGGTGAAATAAAATTAATTACATCCACACACTAGTATGTAAATGGTAAAATAGCCAAACAGTTTATTGAAAACCCAGAAAACACAAAATTATTCAACAGTACAATACAAACAGTCCACGGAGTTACCTATAGGCTGATCAGGGAGTACAGCTTAGAGTCCCTGCAGCTCGTTCCTGGCTGACTCTCCGATTGTCTTTGGTCTCCGGTATTTAAGCATACAAAAAGCGTGGCAGGCTCTAAAGCCTGCGTGCACATTTGCTAATTGGCTGATTCCCTATCTCGCGTCACATAACCTTTCACCTATATTTATTGTGACATGATAACCTGATGTTTTATTTCGTGACCATTAGTAAAACCACATGTCTGCATTTCTGTTTGACTGTGCCCCGTGTGGTTTTACTTAACTCTAGGTTCCATTTCTTGTGGTTGGCACTTCTGTACCTGTTTTATCTAATCTTGCAAAAGCATCAAGACCTTGCGGTCAGCATGTCTGAACTGTCTCCGCTGTTGTCTCGTGTGCAAGCTGCATTGTTAATCCCTTAATTCCTGAAGGGTGCCAATGCTTCACTTCTGAGCCATATGTAAAGCCTCTTTATTTCTGGCTGTTGTTGCTCAGCAGAAATGCCTTGACTACTTATTCTTTCCCATGAAGCTATGCTTCCACTAATTGTGATTTCTAAAAATCCACGTCAGTGTTCAATAACCAGGGGACATGGAATTAAACTAATTGGTAGAAGGATTAGAGGAGAGTTGAGGAGAACTTCTTTCACCGAGAGGGTGGTGTGGGTCTGGAACTCATTGCCTGAATGGCTGGTAGAGGCAGGAACCCTCATCACATTTAAAAATTACTTGGATATGCACTTGAAGTGCCGTAACCTACAGTGCTAGGGACCAAGAGCTGGGAAGTGGGATGAGGCTAGATAGCTCTTTTTCAACCTCCCTTTAAATGTTTGCAATTCAACGAGTGCCGGTCCTCAAGTATAGTTATTCATGACCAAAAATGATAAGACATGATGTCTTCTACTTAAGTAATAAATATTCGTTGAGTGCACAACAGACTTTCGAAATAGAACAGCGCATTTCAAAATGTATCAGTTTATCAGGATAATCTGATGCATTATATATTCACCCATATCACTTAATAATATCTGCCATTGGCCTCACACACCTCGCATTCCTACTGACAGGAGTGGACAATACCGACAATGCCATGGGGAATCTAATTCATGGATTAACTGACTTCGACTGCAGTGCAAAACGAGTTAACCGTGTTAATTCCTTCCTTTGCCCCCCAGTACTCTCACTGTGACATACCTGTGCAATGTTACAACACGGGTATGTATACGTGAGAACTGAATCGAACCGAATTAACATTGACCAAGCTGTAAAATTCAACAAGATTCACTGCAGACAAATAATAGCAGCAGTTGCTTCAATCACTATGTTTAAGAACGTCGCAAAAGCATTCCCTCCATTCATGAACTATGGCAAATGAGTTCTAAAGGAACACGTTAAGCATTTTGAAGGAAAATCTGTTAAAATCCTACAATTATTACCCTGAATATAATGTCATTGTGCTGCCTTTCTTTAGGAATTCATGTTAGTTTTCCAGTTAATTCAGGGGTTTGAGTAATTTGGGTCGATTTCCATTGTGTGCCACCACCTAGTGGATATTTGGTACCTAGCAACTGCAGTAAAGCTCAGTAAAGCTCAGTAAAGTGCAGTAAAGCACAGTAAAGTGCCGTAAAGTAAACTACTGTATATCACAGACCTGCAGCCACACATGGTCTGGGAAGTTATATTGTTGTCACGCTCCAGCCTTGGACACTATTTGTCTGTAAGTACTTGAGAATTTTATAGATGATTAGTGTACACTATATTTTGCAGAAAATGTTCAGTTTGTAACTTTTCTTTGTAAGCAAACTTACACAGCTAGCCGTGAAGTGCTCGCTCTCTGTCTAGCTGGTTAACTTGAAGCTGTATTTTGATGCACTATGTACAGGGCTAATTTAAAGAGAGTGCCTTCCAGTTTGCTAAATGTATATTCACAGTAAGCTGTGTTTCCACGTGTTTGGTGAGTTACATGCCAAATGTACTGTGTTGCTCAGGCGTACCTAAATTGGTGTATGCATATCAGTTATGTGCTTGTATACTAATGTGTGCTTCCACTTCTGTATTGTATTTCAGTTTCACAATAAGAATCTTTCAGTAAAGTTTACAAGAAAAGTCAAGCCTTGTGATTTTTATGGGAAGATATCAAGTTGTTAGCTACCTGTCTAGCTCTGCATAGGAACGCGCTGCTATGGCAGAATAGTCATTACTGTATTTCTCTTGTTGCAGTAGAGGAACTGCCAGCAGGTGTGAACAATGTCTTTGTGTAAATAGTAAAGCGAGGCTTCACTTTCAATTTCAGTTGAATTTGGAAGCGTTAATTACTAATTTAAGACTTGCACACAATGAACTATCAATGCTCGTTGCTTCTTCCTTTGAACAATATCACACGGTGCCCTTAGTCCGACTCTGCCTCAGTGCCTTCGTGGTCATCGTGATGGTGATATTCATTGTTGAGCATTTCGTGAATGTTAACCCACGCAAAGGTAAGGCATTAAATAGAATTGCAAATGTTAGATTTCTCTAATATGTTTTGTTATTCTGTAGAATTACCTGAAAAGGGCTTTCTTACATCGTTATACCTAATACAGAGCCTACCAGATAACACCACATATCCAGTCACGTAGTATTTCATAGTATTTACAGCACTGAAACAGGTCAGTCCGCCCAACAGGTCCATGCCGGTGTTTATGCTCCGCACGAACCTCATCCCACCCTTCTTCATCAACCCCATCAGCATATCCTTCCATGCCTTACTCCCTCAATGCATTTAACTATGGTCTCTGTAAATTCAATTATGCTGCTGGTCTCAATAACTACTTGCGCTTGCGAGTTCCACATTTTAACCACTCTCTTGATTAAGAAGTTTCTCCTGAATTGCTTTTTGGATTTATCAGTGACTATCTTATATCTATGCCCATAGTTCTGGTGTCATCCGTAAGTGCAAACATTTTCTCTACAGCTAACCTATCAACCCATTTCATAATGTCAAAGTCCTCTATCAGGTCAAACCCTAGTGTTCTCCCTTCTCGGAAAAAGACTGCTGCCCGCTCAATCATTCCTGATAGTTAAAACACTCCTGTTCTGATATAATTCTATTAATTCATTTTTACCTGCTCCGTGCCTCTATATCCTTTTTATAATATGGAGACCAGAACTGTTCACAGTATTCTAAGTGTGGTCTAACCAGGTTCAACACAATATTAGCAAAACTTCTCAACTCTCAGTCTTTTCTTATCCAGATAAAAGAGACACTGCATGCTCAATAATTCCTGCCAGGTATAACCTCTCAATTCTGGTATGATTCTAGTAAATATTTTTTGCAGCTTCTCCATACATCTATATGCATTTTATAATATGGAGACCGGAACTGTTCACAGTATTCCAAGTGTACTCTAACCATGGTGCAATACAATGTTAACATAGAAACATAGAAGGTAGGAGCAGGAGTAGGCCATTCGGCCCCTCGATCCTTCTCCGCCATTCAATGAGATCATGGCTGATCATTCAAATTCAGTACCCTGTCCCTGGTTTCTCCCCATATCCCTAGATCCCTTTAGCCTTAAGAAATATATCCAATTCCTTCTTGAATATATTTAATGAATTGCCCTCAAATGACTTCTGTGGTAGAGAATCCTGCAGGTTCACCACTCTCTGGGTGAAGAAATTCCTCCTCATCTCCATCCTAAATGGCTTACCCCTTATCCTTAGACTGTGAACCTTGGTTCTGGACTCCCCGGCCATCGGGAACAACCTTCCTGCATCTAGTCTGTCCAGTCCTGTTAGAATTATATAAGTTTCAATGAGATCCCTTCTCATTCTTCTAAACTCCAGAGAGTACAAGCCCAATCGACCCAATCTCTCCTCATACGTCATTCCCGCCATCCCAGGTATCAGCCTGGTGAATCTTCGCTGCATTCCCTCCAAGGCAAGGACATCCTTCCTCAGATAAGGCGACCAGAACTGCACACAATACTCAAGATCTTCCCTGATTTTCAATTCTATCCTTGTAGAAATTAACCAAAATGGTCTATTTGGTTTTTATGGGCTTATTTACCTGCTTCGCTACTTTTAGTGATTTGTATATGAGTGCCCCCAGATTCCACTGCTCCTCTGCCCCATTTAGGCACTTATTTTCAATGGAGTATGTAGCCTCCTGATGCGTTCTACCTAAACTTGCCACCTTACACTTCTATGTACATATATAGAACGTTATTTGCCAATTACACGCCCAATCTTCAGGTTTATTAATATCTTCCTGCATATGTTGTGGGCCTCCTATGTTTTAATTACAATAACCAATGTGGTGTTACCCGTAAATGTTGTTATTATACTTCTCCAGAGGGACAGGTGGGCAGGAACCTGATAGAGTGTGTTCTGGCAGTGTCCTTGACCCCAGATGTCCCACTCAGCAATGTTACAGGAGTTCCACTGTTAGTGATGCAACTTGCATCAATCATCCTCAATTCTACTAAGTCAATCCAATGTCATTATATGTTTGTTTTTTTATACAGGAAAAGAAACATTGGAAAAAACGTTGTCTCCAGACCGCCACAACAGACAGAACATGGTCATTATGTCCTTGGATTGAATTTCTGTTTCAAGGGTGTTTTTTTTAAACCTTTGCAGAAGAGATTGCTTGCCTGCATCGCAGATAATTTGCTACTATATTTCTTTTAAAGTACAGCTATGTCTGTTTTGATGTTATTCCCTCTCTAATATATAGGCTACAGCGACAAATCCGCACTGAACACTTTACACTTATTTTAGCAGAACATGTAGGAGAATCAGGAAGAACAGGACAATTTCTGTGAAGTAGAAATTGATCTGTGTGAAGCGCCTTGGTGGGAGAGATGAGCTGAGCCAGAGGACCCAGTGATTCCTCCTGATTAATTGGCTATTGATATCTGCGAGGATCACATAAAACCTTCCTCGGATGCTCCCACACAGGAGGAATCAATTGCTCAAGAAACAGAAGTAGGACAGGAACATACATATAAACTTTTACAGGTTAGGGAACAGTCCAGCAGACTGCAGGCCCAAATTACATCTGGATATGTCTAAATACGTCATATTCTCAATGAAAGTAGAGCAAATGTTAACGAAAGAGTCCTAGAAATGTGTCTAGGGCCCCAAACACCCCTTCCAGGTGAAACAGCGATTTACTTGTACTTCTTGCAATCTAGTATACTGTACTCGCTGCTCACGATGTGATCTCCTCTATATTGGGGAGACCAAACGCAGATTGGGTGACAGCTTTGCGGAACACCTCCATTCAGTCCGTAAGGGTGACCTCGAGCTTCCGGCTGCCTGTCATTTTAATTCACTGCCCCAGTCCCACTCGGACCTCACTGTCCTCGGCCTTTTGCATTGTTCCATGGAAGCTCACCATAAACTCGAGGAACAGCACCTCGTCTCCTGATTAGACTCTTTACAGCCTTCTGGACACAATATCGAGTTCAACAATTTCAGATCATAACCTCGGCCCCATTACATTTTTACCTATATTTTTTATCCACACCTTTGTTTTGGCCCTTCCCCCCCCCCACCCTTTCTTTATTTTTCTCTCTCCCACATGGCAGCTGTCTCCCATTCTGCCAGCGCATTTCACACCTAATCTAGAGCTGTCTTTTGTCTCCACTAGTCCTATCACCATCTCGTCTCGTTTTCAATACCTCTTAATGTCTCTTCACTTCTCTTTTGTTCTCTCCCAGCCTGGCCTCTTAATCTGTTTCATTTCCTGTGCTTCTTTAGTCATGAAAAAGGGTTTTGACCCGAAACGTTGATTCTATTTTCTCTCCAGCATTTTCTGTTGTTAATTCGGATTTCCAGCATCTGCAGTATTTTGCTATAGTGCAAGAAATGTGATGGGCAGTTAATAGAAATAATGGAAGCAAACCTTCAAGAGAATCAAGAGAATGAACGTCTACTGAACAGGAATTGGCAATATCTCTGATACAAATGGAACAAGATAGGCTGAAACGTTGAACGGAAGTGCATATTTGAAGGGGAAGATTAATAAAATTGATGGGAAAGGATCATTAGTGGAAGGCAATGAGTCACGGCTGATATTCACAGGAACTGTACAGTTAATAATATGGAAACAAATGACACAGCATCTGCCCAGCTCCAACCTCTTTGGCTTCGGATCTTATCACAATGAATCGTTATTTCTTACTATCAAAGAACCTGATCAAAGTCAGACTAGCAAAGTAACGGAAGGAACATCCTGACACCCGAAGATGGGGCATTGATGTCTTTTTATTCTGAATTCTGAGGGATCCACGGCAAGAATGTAAAATCTGTTGGTGATGTTGGGAAAAACTGCACACAGGAATGCGGGAATGGCCTTAAAGTCCTTTGAACGGATGGTGTATGAGGTTGGAACAGTGCAGTCGGCGCAGACACCACAGTGTTGGGTGTGGCTCAGTTGGTAGCCCACTCGCCTCTGAGTCAGAAGGTTGCGGGTTCAAGTTCTCACTTCGAAGAAGAGCTGGGCAGTTTTTCCCAGTGTCCTGGCCAATGATTATCCTTCAATTCACATCATAAAAAAACAAATAATCTGGTCATTATCACATTGCTGTTTGTGGGATCTTGTTGGGTGCTAATTGGCTAGCACGTTTCAAACTTTATAACAGTGACTATAGTCCAAAAGTACTTCATTGGCTTTAAAGTGCATTGAGACGTCGGGTGGTCGTGCAAGGCGCTATATAAATGCAAGTCTTTCTTTCAGACTGATTGTTGTGGATGAGGAATACAAATGAATTAGGGGCACATTCTTCAGCCTCAAGCTAAATGTGAAGCCAAGGAAGATTGGAGTGTACTTGGACTATCAGGGTGGACTGGTGCTTACGATATGCCTCATCTCTGCCAATTCATTGATGCGTTTTCTGAGAAACTCTACCGTAACTACTCTCTTGTAGTGAACAACAATCTGAGAACCGCTGAAAATCTGCAGGATTAAGTTTAAATTGACTGCTTTCATTTCATGCATCTGCCTTTCAGTTTCTCATTCCTGGCTCATCCCAGGAACAATTCATGTTGTTATGCACTTTGTAATCAGAGTCTAACTAATATGTCTTCAAGCGGTTGAACTCAATAGTTTGCACGATTGTATTGATACTGGCCTGACCTTATTATTCTGATCCACGATAACCTCAACGTTGCACTGAAGTGTCAGCCTGGGCTCATTGCTAGAACTCTGGCTCACACCTGTGCACATAATGTAGCCTGGCAGTTGAGGGATGCCCTTTGTGAGATGCTGTCTTCCTGATGAGAGGTGAACCAAAGTCCTGTTCACTTTCTCACAAGGGGGTAACAGATCTCACTGCACTAGTTAAAGAAGAGCAGGGCATTTCTCCCCGGCTGTTCTGGTGACATTGATCTGTTGACACACAGCCCTCAAACTGATCATCTACTCATTTATCTCATTGCTGTTTATAGGACCTTGCTGTGAGGAAATTGGCAGCCACGTTTCCCCACGGTACTACAGTGACCACATTTCATAATCATTTTAATTGGCAGTAATCAGTCGTTCCCTCGGCCCGTGACAGTTGCTAAATAAATTGAATTCATTGCGAATTGTTTCTATGGATGGAAATTTGAACGTGAATTCATATATATATAATCTCAGCTGTATGCCATGTCTCAAAATTTCACAAAAATTTACCTTTGATTTCGAGTGAATTCTGTATCAGGTTTATTGTTTCTAATTTAAGATGTGCATAACTTATGGATTGGGAAAGAGAGGGAGGCTTTTGGCAGATACAAAGGACTAAAAACAGTGGAAGCCCTAGAGGAGTGTAGAAAGTGCAGGGGGGTTATTGAAAAGAAATTAGGAGAGCGAAGAGATGGCATGAAAGCACACTGGTGGGCAAAATAAAGGAAAATTCCAAGGTGTTTTATAAGTATATTAAGTTCAAGAGTTAAACCAGGGAAAGAGTAGGGCCCATTTGGGACTAAAGTGGCAGCCTGTGTGTAGAGTCAGAAGATGTAGGTGAGGTTTTAAATGAATATTTTGCACCTGTGTTCATTATGAAGATGGACGATTTAGGCATATAAATCAGGCAGGGGGATTGTGATATACTTGAACAAATTCGTATTGAGTTGGAGGAGGTGCTAGCGGCTTTAGTGGGCTTAAAAGTGGGTAAATCCCCAGCCCCAGACGAGATGTATCCCAGGCTGCTGTGTGAGGCAAGGCAGGAGATTGCAGGGGCTCTGACACAAATGTTCAGTACCTCTCTGGCCATAGGGGAGGTGCCAGAGGACTCGAGATCAGCTAATGTAGTACCATTATTCAAGAAGTGTAGTAGGGCTAAACCATGGAATTAGAGGCCAGTGAGCCTAACATCAGTGGTAGGGAAATTATTGGAAACAATTTTGAGGGACTGAATTAGTCTCCAATTGGAGAGGAAAGGATTAATCAGGAATAGCAAGCATAGCATTGTCAGGGGGAAATCATATCTAACCAATTTGATTGAAACTTTCGAGGGGGTGAGTAGGTGCGTGGATGAGGGCAGTGCAGTTGATGTAGTCTACATGGACTTCAGTAAAGCTTTTGACAAACTCCCACGTGGGAGCCTGGTCAAGTAGATAAGAGCCCATGGGATCCAGGGCAATTTGGCACATTGGATCGAAAATTGGCTTAGTGGCAGGAGGCAGAGGGTGATTGACGAAGGTTGTTTTTGTGACTGGAAGTTTCTGTCCAGTGATGTACCACAGGGATCGGTGCTTATTCCTTTGTTGTTTGTAGTGTACATTAATGATTAATATATGAATGTGGAGGTATGATCAGTAACTTCACAGATGACATGAAAATTGGTGGAGTGGTAAATACCGAGGAGGGAAGTCTCAGGCTACAGGATGACATAGACAAGTTGGTTACATGGGCAGAACAGTGGCAATGGAATATAACCCTGAAAAGTGTGAGGTGATGCATTTTGCGAGGATTAACAAGGCCAGGGAATACAGGATGAATGGTAGGACCCTAGGAAGGAGAGAGGATCAGAGGGACCTTGGTGTGCATGTACATAGATCCCTGAAGGCAGCAGGGCAGGTAGATACGGCGGTTAAAAAAGGATATGGGATACCTGCCTTCATTACCCGAGGCATAGAATATAAGAGCAGGGAGGTTATGTTGAAGTTGAACGGAACTCTGGTTAGGCTACAGCTTGAATACTGTGTGCAGTTCTGGTCGCCACACTTTAGGAAGGATGTGATTGCATTGGACATGGTGCAGAGGAGAGCCACCAGGATGTTACCTGGGCTGGAGTGCTTCAGCTATGAAGAGAGACTGGACAGCTGGGGTTGTTTTCCTTAGAGCAGATAAGGCTGAGGGGGGACCTGATTGAGGTGTACAAAATTATGAGGGTTATAGATAGTGTAGATAAAAATGAACTTTTCCCCTTAGTAGAGGGGTCAATAACCAGGGGGCATAGTTTCAAGGTAAGGGGCAGGAAGTTTAGAGGGGATTTGAGGAAAAACTTTTTCACCCAGAGGGTGGTTGGAATGTGGAACTCACTGCCTGAAACAGTGGTAGAGGCAGGAACCCTCACAACATTCAAGAAGCATTTAGATGATCACTTGAAATGCCATAGCATACAAGGCTACGGGCCAAGTGCTGGAAAATGGGATTAGAATAGACAGGGCTTGATGGCCAGCATGGACACGATGGGCCGAAGGGCCTCTCTCTATGCTGTATAACTCTATGACTCTATGACTCTATAACAGAAACAGCTTCCGGGTTCTAACGTTCATCACAAACACCGAATTTTAATGTTAATATTTATGGGGTTGTTACTCACTGAATAACAGGAACAAGCAATAAACTCTGACACCTCTAGACGTGATTATTCCAACACAATTGCTGGCCAGCCTGCCACGTTCTACCCTCTGTAAAGTTGATGTCATTCGGCTGCCAGTGTCCTAACTCACACCAAGTCCCATTCACCTCTGTGCTCGCTGACTTTCATTGGCTCCCGCTTAAGTAACACCTCGATTTAAAAATTCTCATCCTTGTTTTTGAATCCCTCAATTGCCTCGCCTATATCAATCTTTGTAATCTGCTTCAGCCCCACAACCCCCCGAGATATTTGCGCTCCCCTAATTCTGGCCTCTGGAGCATCCCTGATTTTAATCGCTCCACCATTGGTGGCCGTCCCTTCAGCTGACTGGGCCCTAAGCTCTGCAATTCCCTGCCTAAACCTCTCCGCCTCTCTACCACACTTACCCCCTTGAAGATTCTCTTTATAACATATCTATTTGACCAAGATTTTGATCATCTGTCCTAATATCACCTCATGTGGCTCGATGTCAATTTTTGTTTGATAACGCTCCTGTGAAGCACCTTAGGACGTTTAACAAAGTGAAAGGGACTATATAATTCCTTGCTGTTCTTCTTGTAGAACTAAATGATGAACTCATGGTTGCTGAAGTTGAGCACATGTCCTTTGACGTCAGAAAACTACTAGGCACTTGGTCTGTGTATTAAACAGAGCTTTAATCAACTGTTTTTCAACATGGAGATCTAGTTGGGTCTTTCACTAGTTCCTGTTAAAGAATGTCCTGCACAAGCTGGGCACATGCCCGATTATTTATACTCTCCCTGGACAGCGCCACCAGCAGGCCACCCAGTATTATTACATCAGTCATTTTCACATGAATGACAAGATTCATGTCATCCTTTATGAGAAAGAGCGAATGAGCTCATGGACAGAGTCTAGCTCGCAGTGCTAACAGTTACAGTGATGGACAAACACAAGATGTATCTTGTCACGTGTTCGTTCTTGAACCACGTTGTTTTTCGAGATCATGTGGATATTTTCCTGCAGACTTTCAACTTACTGCCACATAGAGTAGTTGAAGCGAATAGCATGGATGCATTTAAGGGGAGGCTGGAGAAGTAAATGAGAGAGGAAGGATTTGAAGGATATGCTGATAGAGTTAGATGAAGTAGGGTGGGAGGAGCTTTGTGTGGATCATAAGCACTGCCAGAGACCATTTGGAGCAAATGGTCTATTTCTGTGCTATTAAATCTATGTAAGTTTAGGTAATTTTTCACTGAGGTTAGTTCTTAGATTTTAATTCCTTTCAAAGTATGTTCCCTTATCCAGACACTTGGGTAACCATTTGCCCAATGTCCATTAAGGAGGGAAGCTTGCTGTCCATTCCCGGTATGGCATACATGTAACTCCATCGAAAAAGTTGATTCTGACCTTCAATCTGAAGCCGCACAGCAAACAACGCCGTTGTACCAAATCGCTGGAAAGGAAAACAAATAACTGTACATGACGCATCCCTCCACTGCGACAGGCATCAAAGCAAAACACTACAAAGGGCACACCAAGCGCAGTCTGACCCTGCAAAGGTCTCCTCACTACCTGATGCCAAAGATGCGAGAGCTGTCTCAAACTATAGTCAGGTATCAGTCTGATATAATGATTCTTACAGAATCACACCTTTTGCCAACGTCCGAGATTCCTCCCTCAACATCCTTGGTTATGTCCTTTCCCCCGACAGGACAGAAGCCCCAGATATGGGAGCACAGTGAAATACAGTTGTGGGGAGTTCCCCTAGGAGTCCTCAACATTGACCACATCCCCATGAAGTCTCAAGATATCAGGTCAAACATAAGAAAGGAAACAACATGTTGATTACCACCTACCGCCTTCCATCAGCTGCTGGATCAATATTCCTCAAAGTTGAACGCCAGCTCTGAGTTGAGCAAGGACAAAGAATGTCCTCTGGTGGGGTGACTTGATTGTCCATTAGCATGTGTGGCTCATACATCCGTCACCGACCAAGCTGACAGAGTCCTGAAGTACATAGATGTCAGTGAGATAAGCAACACGAGGAAATAAGTGACTTGACCTCGTCCTCTACAATATCCTGACACAGATGCACCAGTCCATGTTTGTTTTGTCACAGATAACTGTTGTGCCCATGTATAATAAGAGACAGACTGCAGGAGAAACGGTACAACAGGTGTTTACTCAACGTGGCTCACAGTGGAACTGCCTGTACAGATTACTACGCAGTGCTATATACAGGTGTGGTCACTGCCGGTACAACAGTATACATGATCTGTAAAAAGTAGTTCCCCCCTTAAAGGTATATACATTACAATTCCTCCCCTTTTAGATTAACAGAACCATATCACTCATTTAACAATTAAATATCAAACTAATTACAATTAACACTTTTAACATGCAACATTAGCTGAAAATAGTCTATTTATATATTCAGTCTTTGGGGAGACCTCCTGATCCTTTCTGGATAGCGCCTTTCCCGAGTGTCTTGCTCTTGGTGCGGAGGCGATTCTGGCCCCCTGTCGTCGGTTGGTTCATCAGATTCCGATGCTACTGTTTCTGGGGTAGATGCGACCAGTACGTCGGGTTCATCACCAGGTGCGTATGGGCGAGGCATGGGGTTGACTTGCTCCTGTGACTCTAGGATCTGGTCTGCATGGCGTCTCATGATGCTCTCCCCAACGTCCACTGTGTACATTAGTGGGCCATGCCATGTGCATATCGTTCCTGGCTGCCATTTTTCTGTTCGGTAGTTGCGGGCCAAGACTGGTTGCCTTACATTGAAGCTCCTTGTTGGCTTCTCATGGATGTGCTGGAATTGCTTACTCTCAACATCTCTTTGTACGTTTGGTCTGAGCAAATCCAGGCGAGATTTAACCTTCGGTTAAAGAACATCATAGCTGGGGCCTGGTTGTTGACTGCATGCGTCGCATTCCGGTAGGCGAACAGGAAATTGTCCACCTTGTGCTGCAGTGGAATGTTGTCATTGTACATAGCCTTTATTGCCTTCTTAAAGGTTTGTACGAACCTCTCAGCCAATCCATTTGTGGCTGGATGATACGGGGCGGATGTGTAATGCCTTACCCCATTCTTTTTCATGAACCTCCGGAAATCTTCGGACACAAATTGTGGTCCGTTGTCGGAGCAAATCTGTTCTGGCAAGCCATTCCTGGCAAAAATGGTCCCTAGGACTGCAATAGTTTTCTCCGTGGTGGTGGAGGACATTTTGATGACCTCAGGTCATTTTGAGTGCGCATCCACAGCTATTAAAAGCATTGAGTCCATGAATGGACAAGCAAAATCAATATGCACCCGTTGCCATGGTGATGAGGGCCACTCCCATGGGTGTAGAGGGGCCTGCGGTGGTGCATTTTGGACTTTCTGGCATTCTGAGTAGCTCTTGGCCAGGTCCTCGATTTGTTTATCGATTCCCGGCCACCACACATAAGCCCTGGCTAGGCTTTTCATTTTTACCCCTCCCAGATGACCCTCATGAAGCTCATTGAGCACTCTATCCCTTAACTTGGGTGGAATTACCACTCGGGATCCAAACATCAAGGTCCCCCGGCACACTGACAGCAGTTCTCTCCTTGTCGAGAATGCTGGCAACAGTGAGTCGCCATGTGCTGGCCATCCCTTCACCGTCAAATCATATACCCGAGACAGTGTCGGGTCATTTCGGGTTTCATTTTCGATACAAGTGTTAGTTACCGGTAGGTATTCAACTATAGTCGAATGGAATATTTCGACAGGATCCACTGCTGGTGCTTCCTCCACAGTAGGCAGTGGCAGGGGTGATAGCCCATCAGCATTTCAATGCTGTTTCGTGCCCTTATATTCAAGCTCATAGTGGTGTGCCCCTAGAAAAAGTGACCATCTTTGTAGTTGTTGCGCAGTCATAACCAGAACGCCCTTCTTCGGATTAAAATGGAGACAAGAAGCTGGTGATCAGTCAGCAAGGTGAATTTCTGCCCGTGCAGATAGTGATTGAACTTTTTCACTCCCCACACTAGGCTGAGGGCCTCCCCGTCAATCTGGGTGTAGTTACACTCGGCTGAGGTTAGTGATCGTGACGCAAAGGCTATTGGCCTCTTTGAGCCATCCGAGAATTTGTGCGATAGCACCGCTCCAATGCCGTAGGGTGATGCACCACATGCCAACCGAATTGGCAATGCCGGGTTGTAATGGGCCAATACCTCTTTCGATGTGATTAGTGTTTTGCTCTTCTGGAAAGCTAATCTACATTCGTCACTCCACTTCCATGGCACCCCAGTTTGCAGTAGGGTGTTCAGTGGGTGTAGTATTGTAGACAAATTTGGCAAGAACTTATGGTAGTATTTTACCAGCCCGAGGAACGACCTCAGTTGTGACACATTTTCCAGTGCTGGAGCCTTGACTACTGCCTTAATCTTCTCTGGGGATTATGTAACCCCTCTTTATCGTTAACGTGGCCACAATACGAAATATGTTTTCTAAAAAACTCGCATTTGGGGCGGTTAGCTCGGAGCCCATATTCCTGCAATCTAGTGAGCAACTGCTCCAGGTTGGCAAGGTGATCACTGTCATTTTCGCCCGTGACCAGGATGTCGTCAAATAACACTGGGTCCCTGGGATCCCTTGCAAGGCTTCTTCCATTGCCCTCTGCCAAAGAGCCGGAGCTGATGCTACCCCGAATACCAGCCGGTTGTATTGGTAGCGACCTTTATGAGTGTTGATTGTGAGGTATTTTTTTGATGCTTCTTCTACCTCCATTTGCAGATACGCCTGGGCCAGATCAATCCTAGTGAAGCGTTTCCCTCCTGATAGCGAGGCAAAAATATCTTCAATCTGTGGAAGTGTATATTGTACGGTGTGAAGTACCGGGTTCACTGTTACCTTAAAGTCCCCACAGATGCGAACTTTCCTTGGTTCCCCAGGCGTGCTGCTCAACGACTTTTTGAACTCAGGGACGATGGGTTTAGCCCACTCACTCCAGTCTACCTTGGACAGTACACCTGAACGTTCCAGACTCTCCAGCTCTGCTTCGACAGCTGGGCGGATTGCATATGCCTTAAAAAAATTTGGGCTTGCGTTTTCTTCAATTTAAATCATCTCTGTCATGCCTTTTAGTGTTCCGAGTCCTTGCTGGAACACTTCTTTCGCATCAGTTAGGATCTTTGACAGTCGCCCAGGTGTGATGTCATCATCCTTTTTGTCAGCCACAGTCAGTGCCTGTATGGAATGCCAATCCAGTTGTATTTTCTGGATCCATTCACGTCCCAGTAATGGTGGTCCTCCATCTTGCAATACATACAGGTCTAGTTTTGGTGTTTCCTTACCGTTATATATAACGGTCACCCTTATTTTTCCTTTGGGGTAGAATTTTTGCCCCGTGTATGTCTTCAAAATAATTTTTGTGTCTCTCAAGAGTATGTGTGAGAATAGCCACTCGTGGTCCCGTCGGTTTATGACTATTAGGGCTGATCCTGTGTCCTATTCCATCTTTACCTGGACTTCTGCTATCTTGAGAGTGACCCAAATGGTTCGGTGATCCTCTGTTGTGATCACAGTCCGTGTATAATAAGACACAGACTGCAGGAGAAACGGTACAACAGGTGTTTAATCAACGTGGCTCACAGTGGAACTGCCTGTACAGATTACTACTCAGTGCTATATACAGGTGTGGGCACTGCCGGTACTACAGTATACATGAGCTGTAAAATGTTGTTCCCCCCTTAAAGTTATATACATTACAATTACAACCTCACATTACTCGTGAAGGTTAATTCCCGTTTTTGCACTGAGGTCACCCACCAGCTTGTCATGAGACACTGTCACCTTTTTGAATGGGACAGGTTAAGAACAGAGCCAGCAGCTCAGAATGGGGAAACCATGAGGTGTTCCAGCACAAGCTGTTGCCTCATGTCCCACCATATCTCTCACATCTCCAACGCCCTCCAGCCAGATCAACAAACCTGGTTTAATAACGTGTGTCGAAGATGGTGGGTGTGGCAGCGTCACGCGTACCTGAACATGAGGTGACAATCAATTGATGCTACAACACAGGACAATATTGACCTTAAACAGTGGATGCAGCATGCTTCACATGGAGCCCAGCGAGCCCACATCCAACGGACCAGGGTATCACTGTGCAGTCCTCTAGCACCCAGTCCTCTATGGTGCCTTGCTTTTGTACTCTTTGCCACTTTGAAGCCCCACGGACACCCGCTCACATATGATAGCTGAATTAGCGATGGGATTTGCGTGTTTTGCTGGTCAATTGGGCTGCGATTAATTGCATTCCTATAATCGGACTATTGCCTCATTACTGATAGGCTCTTGTGATCTATCAATGGGGATTCTGTGTTTATTTTGTGGGACTAGTCTTTATTGGGGTGGGTGGGAAGAGTTGCTTCCCCCAAAGACAGTAGTAAACCAGTTGGATTTTTTCAACAATCCAGCATGTTTTGATGATTACTTTTGCAGATGCTGACAAAACAAGAGCAGTGATGAGAACATGACATCCAGTTTGATCGGTCAGTACCCTCAGCAGTACACCAACCTTCTCCATCTCGTTGTATGGTCGGATGGTGCAGTAACTGGACAATCTCCTAATGAGGCCACTTGTTGGAACTGATTTGGATGGGATATTATTTGATTTTTTTGACTTTATTTCAGTAACTACGAAGATAAAAGCTGCTGGTTTAATTCCGTACACTGGGAAAGACTTTCCAAAACATTGGATGATCAGCCATGATCTCCCTGAATGGCGGAGCAGGCTCGAGGGGCCGAATGGCCTACTCATGCTCCTATCTTCTATGTTTCTATGTTTCTCTCTCTCCCCCTCTCTCTCACTTTCTCTCTCTGTCTCTCTCTCTCTCTCTCTCTGTCTCGCTGTCTTTCTCGCTCTCTGTCTCGCTGCCTTTCTCTCTGTCTTTCTCTCTCTCTCTATCCCTCCCTCTCTCTCACTGTGTCTCACTGTCTCTCTTTCTCTCTCTCTCTCTGTCTCTCTTTATGTCTCTCTCTCTGTCTCTCTCTGTCTCTCTCTCTCGCTCTGTCTCTGTCTCTCTGTCTCTCTCTCTCGCTCTCTCCCTGTCTCTCTCTCTGTCTCTCTCTCTCTCTCTCTCTCTCTCTGACTCTCTCTTTCTCTCTCTCTCTCTCTCTCTCTCTTTCTCTCTCTCTCTCTCTCTGTCTCTCTGTCTCTCTTTATGTCTCTCTTTCTCTCTCTCTCTCTCTCTTTATGTCTCTCTCTCTGTCTCTGTCTCTCTCTCTCTCTCTGTCTCTCTCTCTCTCTGTCTCTCTCTCTCTCTGTCTCTCTCTCTCTTTCTCTCTCAGCTGGATGTTTGCTGCATCAACCCTGATGACATTCCAATATCCTGCCGCTTCGCCATAGCCCTGTATTTGCCTCCGCTTAAAACATGTAAATTCTTACCCCTTAAACAAGTCAATACAACTTGCTTGTAGTTGCTGCTGGTATTGCTAATGTAGCCGGGTCCCTCCTTTTATTCCTCGACTTTCAATTAAAAACTATTGAATGGTAATTGCCCACTTATTGCTGCTTATTGTCCTTTTCTCAATTATATTAATTAAGAGTCAGTGGCAGCGTGGATAGAAAATCAGCTCAGGGTCAGAAAGAAGTGAGTGTTGCTGAATGCTTGTTTTTCAGACTGGAGAGAATTATGTAGGGTGTTCCCCATGGGTCGCTTATTGAGACCTTTGCCCTTGTTCCTATATATTAACGACCTGGACTTGGGGTTAAAGGGCATCATTTCAAATGAGCAGAGACCTGGCTGCTGAAATGTAATGCAGGGAAGTGATGCCTGTTGGAAGGAAGAATGAGGTGAGGCAATATAAATAGCTTGGTGTAATTTTAAAGGGGGTGCAGGAGCAGATAGACATGGAGGTTCATGTACACTCATCTTTGAAGTTGGCAGGCCAATTGTAAAGGCTGATAAAAAGTATACCGTATCATGGGATTTATAAATAGAGCCATAAAGTAGTGATGAATAATTATGAGGTGATGCTAAATCATTACACATCATCTTTGGGGGCTCAGATGGAGCATTGTGTCCAGTTCTGGCCATCAGATTTTACAAAGGGTGTAAAAGACTTGGAAAGGGTGCAGAGAAAATTTAACAAAATGGAAACAGATGAGGAACTTCGATGATGTGGACATAGTAGAGAAGCAGGGTGATGTTCTCTATGCAGCGGGGAAGGGCAAGGGGTTTTAATAGAGTTGTTCATAATTAGAAATTATTTTGATAATGCAAATAGGAATAACCGTTTCACTGTCCAGAGATCAGCAACCAGAGGGTGCACATTTAGGGCAGATGGTAAAATCGCCAGAGGGAGCGCTGCACTTTCAGAGGTGCCCTCTTTCGTATGAGATGTTAAACTGAGGCCCCTTCCTCCTCCCTCAGGTGGATGTAAGTTATCCCACATATGATTCAATGTAGAGCAGGGCAGCTGCACTGGTGTCCTGGTCATTATTCCTCACTCAGCCAACCCAAAATAGCATTTGGAAAATCCATCCATTTGGGAAGTTGGTGCAAATTTGAGGACAAATGACTAAGATGAAACGCATCGGAGAATAAATTATCAATATGTATATCTTGGGTACAGGTCTGAGAATAAAGCATGAAACAAGATAATTAGCTGAGTAATCCTGGCGCCGGCAGTTACAGAAACAGAATAATTAGTCAAAGTCTTCCCTGGGCTGAATCACCAGCTGCCTGCAGTTAGAGCAAACTTGATTCAGGCATTGCTCAATTTAACCTGTTTCCTGTGAAAACTGATATCTCTGCTGAAAGCTGCTGCCGCAAATTGAGGAAGCTGCCTTTAATACACGCTGTTTTGTGCAGAGCAGTGTAGAGAGGGAAGTGTAACTTCTTGACTCACTTCCCTGTGAACTGTGGCTCAGTTGCTAGCACACTCGCCTCCGAGTCAGAAGGTTGTGGCTTCACAGTCTCACTCTAGGGTCTTGAGCACATAAAGCCATGCTTGACTTTCTTTTATAAATAAAAGTCTTTTTTTTCAATTTTTTCGCTGTCTTCTTTGCAGATAGATCAGTGCCGCAAGAAGCGATACATTATAATACAGCTTCCTTCTAATCAATTAGCGAAGGAAAACTGTGACTCAGAGAAGGTGCCTTTATATGTATTGTGGATATCAATCATTACATGTTCAGCAATGTATTCATTTTTCGGTTTAATTTTATGCTTGTCCTGTATATATGTAAGCTTGTCTAAATGCCTCGCTCTCTATCTCTTTCTGTCTCTATATATATATAGTGAGAGAGAGTTTATGAGAGAGAGATACCACAATCTGCATCGTCTATCTGAGAAGAACCTAAAGTGATCATAATTATAAAGGGTTTTGATAGGTTGAATCAGGACAAGCGGTTCCCACTGGCTAGAGATCGTTGACCAGAGGATACACATTGATGGTAATTGGCAAAAAAAGCGGGGAGTTGCGGATATTTTTTTAATACCCTATTTATTATTACCTGGAATTCATTGCTTGAAAGGAAAATAGAAACAGATTTCACAGTTAATTTAAGGTAAGTGATTTTATAGTTGAAAATGAAACATTTACAGGGCTCTGGTGAAAGATCAGGGGAGTGGGTCAACTGAATAGTTCTTTCAAAGAGACTGCACCGGCGCGATGACCACATTCTGTGCTGTTTTATTATATATATACATTAATTTGTAATATGTCTCTGAAAAGTAAACAAAACACTTCTGATTAACCAAATGGTTTGCTGCATGTCTTTGGAATAATACAGGCTATTATTATCAGAGATGAAATATGCGTGAAGTGATTTGTTCACAATCTATAGGTATTAAACATTGCTTCCTGCTAAATACTGCACTGGATGCAGATAGGCTACAGTAGGTGAAGCTAATATTAAAACAAATCTGCACTTTGAATAATGTAGTGAGTAATCTTATTGTTGTACTGAAAATTAAGCAGGATTGTTGTGTGTTTAGCAATTAAATTGAATAATATGTGTACATATGTATGCAAATATATTCAGATAAAGTCAACATACTATTAACATTAACTGGAATAGAAATTAATTCCTCTGAGCTTTTCTCTGCGATCCTAAAACAGTCTCTGTTTTTTAAATTAGGGTTTTCAGTCCTTTATCATTGAAACAAGATGTTTAATATTGAAAGATCTGCAGAGAGGCACCGGTAAGTTTATGTGATTGCCTAAAACGCACTGGCATTGTAGGTGGTTGTTTCAATACATTGTTTAATATATGCTACAGGATTAGATATACATATATAGGAAAAGGAGGAGGCCATTCAGCCCCTCAAGCCTGTTCTGCCATTCGTTGAGATCATGGTTAATCTGGGATCTATTTCCACAAACCTGCCTTTGGCACATATCCATTAATTACTTTGGTTAACGGAAAGCTATCAATCTCCGATTTTAAATTAGCAATTGATCTAGCAACAATTGTCATTTGCGAGAGAGATTTTCAAACTTTGAACACCATTTGTGCGTATAATTTTGTAATTTCATATTTTCACTCCTGATAGGCCTGGCTCTAATTTTAAGACTATGCCACCTAGTCCAGGAATCCCTAACCAGCGGAAATCGTTTATCTCTATCTATCCTATCTGTTCCCCTTACTCTCTTGAAAACATCGAACAGATCACCCCCTCACCATCTAAATTTTAGGGAATACATGCCTTATTTGTGTAATCTCTCCTCGTAACTCAATATATTATTTACACACACACACTGGTGTAACATGTCGAATTCATGTTCAGAATGAGTGTGTAGTAATTGTATGTGCTGACAGGTCAGGAAGAGAGGGTTTGAAGACTGGACCTCAAACCCGGCACTAAGCTCATGGTCTACAGAGCAGCAGTGATACCGCCCTGCTGTAGGCCTCAGAGACATGGACCATGTACAGGAGGCACCTCAAAGCACTAGAGAGGTTCCACCAATGCTGCCTCTGCAAGATCCTGCAAATCCTTTGGCTGTATATGCACGCCAACGTCAGTATTCTCACTCAGGCCAACATCCCCAGCATCGAAGCTCTGAGCACGCTCGATCAGCTCCAATGGACGGGTCACATTGTCCGCCTGCCCGATACGAGACTTTCAAAACAAGCACTCTACTCAGAGCTCTGGAACGGCAAGCAAACCCCAGGTGGGCAGAGGAATTGCTTCAAGGACACCCTCAAAGTCTCCTTCAAAAAGTGTAACATTCCCACCGACACCTGGGATTCCCTGGCCCAAGACCGCACAAAGTGGAGGAGAAGAATCCAGGAAGGCGCCGAACACCTCGAGTCTATTCGCCGGGAGCAAGCGGAAGGCAAGCACAAACAGTAGAAGGAGCGCCCGTCAACCCAAGCACCCCACCCATCTGCCCCTTCAACAACCATCTGCCCCACCTGTGACAGAGACTGTAGGTCCTGCATTGGACTCATCAGTCACCTGCGAACTCATTGTAAATGTGGAAGAAAGTCATCCTCGGTTCTGAGGGACTGCCTATGAAGAAGAAGATTATTGGTTCCTTTAGTAACAACTTGATTAACGTGATATCTGTGTTGCAATCTCGGTTACTACAGCAACAGCCACATCATATCCGTTATGTCCAAACCAATGACTAAGGAAATTAAGAAAGAAAACTATCTCGGTCCTTTGGAGGATCCGAAAATTGTGTGTGTTTCGAATTAGAACATGTATACCCTCTCAGTTCTTCTTGGGATCGGTGAGTATGATTCTAGTGTGTGGTAATTTTAACTCCTCGAAGATTTTTATTTCAATGTAAAGTTGAAATAGAGAGTTACGCAAACTGTTTGAATTGAGGAACAGTCTACACAGGGCGTTGCTCGCTGCTGTTTTTGTTTCTAATGAGCATAGTCGGTGATACTCGACCTGTATTTGTAATTGTTAAAAGGTGGGCGAGTAATTCACAGGGTACAAACTGGATGATGTGCTCTGGTAGCTTAAACAATAAATCACA